>NC_134365.1:69416997-70055406 GCF_035582795.1 Mycteria americana
GAGGTGCCAAGCACCTGACCTGTGGTGGCTTTGCTGGGTATCATTTTGGTTTCAGCTGTTTTAGTAAGAACAATCTAAAATGGAGAAGTGAGGACCAAAACTGGACAGGTCCAGCATTCAGTAACCAGGCTTTAGGATGAAGGGTGTGTATATGTGTAAGTGGGTGTGTGTTTGTGTGTGTGTGCATGTACAATTTCACGCACAAAGCTCATAGATATGACCACAGGACATGAAGTGAAGGATGCCACATCACAAGTGGAGCCAAAAATAAGTCCCAACTTGCTTCCAGCATCCTTGCAGGCTGAGCCTGCGATTTCTGAACTTTTGGGCAAAAGGCACAGCACCGAGGGTGGGGGTGAAACACACCATAGAGAAACTTTACAGCCTTTTCCAGCCTTGCCTGGGAGGAAAGGGGGAGAATAAGGTCCTAAATGAGCTGACGTGAAGCCGCTTATGGATAGGGGTATGTATGTGAGCGTTACCGTGTGTGTGTGTGTGTGTGTGTGTGTGTGCATATATACATGTGTGCATATATACACATGCACAGACACGTGCACACATACATCCCACTCAGGGCGTTCTGCCCCCCTTCTCCGGCTGCCTGCCCAGTTTATTACTGCCACTGCATCTCATGCTAATTAAGAGCGACGTGTAAAATCGGAGCTCTCCCACTTTGGGGAGAGAAGATATTTGGAGCTGTTGCTCCAACCAAGTCATGACCGAGCTGGGCCCCAGGCCCTCCACATGGACCATCAGGTAGCCTGAATGTGCCACATCCAGCGCATCCCTGATGGCAACAGTAGTGAGCAGGGTACAGCACTGCTCTGCTGCCGGTGCCTGATCTGCTGCCCAAGGATGGAGGGAGAAATTAAGATCTCATTTGGGGAAGGACTGAAGCAGTTGCTATTGCAGGGTTTAAAGAAGGAAACCCTTAAAAGATAGGGGGACCCTTAAAGGCACACAGGGACTTGTCACAAAGCAAGGGACATTTCTAGCAGTGAGGAGGAGAGGGTGCCTTTCCAGAATTGCAGACCATTTTTCTTCTGAGCTTTGTTGCTCGGGTCTGTTGGGGGGCGGGGGGTGGATCTTCCTCTAACTGCTGTGGGCAAACAACATTTGCAAGGGAATTATTCCACATGAGCGAAAGGCTTGCGGGAGTTGTCTCCCTGTCAGACATCAGTGCAGTCTCTGTTAGCATATCTTGCCCACTTGGAGGAATTATGGTAAATCCTGAGCAAAGGGTCTGTTTGCAAAGAGAAAGGGGGGAAGCCCTCTTATGTAATTTTTATATCAGATCATAGCTTTACCCTTGCCTCCAGCAAAGTGAATGCCACACGCTAGCAAGGTGCACTCCCAGCTCAGATATTTTCATGAGCTACTCCAGCTTCCTGCCCTTCCTCTGCTCCTCTGGCTTTTCTAAGCCTGATGCAGAAAGGATTTTCTAGGCTTTTCAGCACCACAGAAGCCTGGTGAAGGCAGACCTGCATCTTGGTGCAGCAGGGAGGGCCAGCAGCAGCACAGGGCCATCTGTGAGGATACCTCGACAGGAGCATCCAGGGAGTGGCAGAGCCTGGAGCTGCGTGTGGAACAGGATGGGAACAGGTTCAAGCCTGTGGGAGAGCATTTCTGGGCAGTTCTTCGGTGACTCTTCAGCACTTGCCTGTTGCTGATTCAAAAGAGAGACCAAGCAGTTTCCTTTACTTGCCATGTTTGGTTACAAGCAGCTGCTTACACTGCTTGATATCTGTCCCAGCCCTGGGTCGCTCAAGCCATAACTCAAATGACCATACTGGGACGCTCCTGCCAGCTGGGTAATGCTCCAGGGTGCTACACCATGACACACGCTCCTGTTTTCAGTGGGAAGGAGCTGGAGTTGGAGTCCTGGGCTGTTTCTGTCCCTACTGCATGGAAATACCTTGTAACACACACCTTATTCCTGCTGTGGCTTTACCAAAATGCTGGCTCACAAAAAGGCTTTGTGTGGCTGAGGGCACCCTAATAGCAAGAAGAAAATTTTTTGTATAAGCCAGTTCAATTCCAGGCTGGAGAGATGGAAGGAAAAGTTGCTTCACCTGTGAGGAATTACGTGAAATACGGTTTTATTCACATTGCAAAAACAAGCAGTTGAAAGTTAGGAAATGTCGGGATTTGGGGCAGCATGCCATCTGCACTGGGTTGCAGTCCTGACTGGTAGGATCACACGCTGTATTTTCGTAAGCTGCCTCATTCAGGGCACCAGCTACACGGTGCTCAGGGAGTGAAGGAGGGGGCTGTTGGTTTCTTTTGGTACTGCAAAGTGCGCGCCCATTTTATTTGTTTACTGCCTGCCATCCAAGCCCTGCAGGCAATACATCGTTATTCATTGTCTTGTGGTGTTCTGAAGATGTTCACTGCTACCTCGTAGCTGACGATAGAGAATTTATGCTCCCGATGAGGCAAGAGAGAGTGGTTATTTTCCTTGCTTTTGAAGGGAAAAGAGACTTCCCCTTTAGCCACATGGGGAAGGAGCAGCAGGTGCAGGACCGGAGCGTGGGGCCTCTTGGCTCTCGGTGCCACTGAATCCTTGAGACTGTACCAGTTTACTGGCTAAGCTGCCAGCATTTTGGAAAACAGCTGTGAGTGCTCAGCAGTTCTGCAAAATGGCCCCTAGGGTCTCGTGTTGGGCACCCGCAAAAATTAGGAATGTACAGACTGTGGCCAGCTGCCAAAACTGCGGTTTAATATTTAATGCTAACCATATAAAAATAGCCTTATTTATTACAACATCCTCATTGTTAGCTTGAATATCATGTGTCCTTTGCACTGAGTATGGGACAGGGTCCTGTGAAAAAAAGAAATAGTACTTGCTTGGATAAGCAAAGGCTGTGTTGTAATGCATACATGCAAGTGGCTGAATTAAGGTTGTGCAGGTATTAATTCACATTTAAGTGAACTGGCTTTGCGAGCCAAATGGCATATTTTATCATATGGCAATTTTTTAAAAAAATGAAAATGACACTTTCTTGATTCTTTTTTTTATGAATGGGAAAACAAAAGACTTTCCATTATTTATACACTGCAATGCCTCACACCCATCACAGGAAGGACTGAGACCTAAATTTACAGCAGGGCCATACAAGTCTGAACTTCACTATTGACTGCAAGCAAAGGCTGTTACTTTGAAGACAGTACCTGCTACCATGCTCCCCCTCACTCCAAGGAGGCTGGGAAGCTGGGAAGCTTCCTTCCCCATGGACCATGCCCTCACAGGAGGAATAAAAAAGTAGGACCACATCCTGAGTCTGGAGAGGAGCTGTTAGAGGCAACTTGACTTAGCACTCATCACTTGGGCTCTCTTTCCACTCCTGGTGAGGCTCTCTGCTGTCGGTGCTCCCCAAAGCAGGGCGTGCTGCTGCTGCGATTTTGCTGTGAGGTACCTGTGTGGGGGCAGAGGGGCTGAAGGTGGGCCCTGCTCTCCACACCACATGCATTTAGTGATTTTGATGGGATGTGAACATTGCCATACCCGTATCTCTTCTGTGGCTGCAAACCCTCCAGAAAACTAAAGTCACATCAAATTTGAAGACCTTCCCCAGCCTCAGCACGCTCTGCAGCATGGGGCTGTGATGTGTGTGCTAGCCCAGATGCATCCAAGGATCCTGGCTGGAGCTCTGGGCTGTGAGAGCTGTCACCACATCTTGTTGAGCTATGGGCAATGTTCCTAGCTTGTAAAGAGTGTAAGGATGTCCCAGAGATCCTCGGGCACCCCTGGAGCTGCAAGCAGCAGCCTGAACCCCATGCAGTTTGTGTGGACTTTGCAGGGATGCCCCTCTTGGATGCTCTGGGAAGGTGATGGGGGCGATGGGGAAGGGGAAGAAGAGCTCCAGGCTCCCTCTAACAGGCAGCACCGCCAACCTCGTGCCACTGTGGCAACCAAGTGAAACAGATCTATGCAACTCACTAAGGCAGAAAAAGTCTCCTTCAGAGTTCAGTATAAATGCATCATGTGCAAACAATGAGAGTCAGCCTTTCCTTGGGAGGTTAGCCAGGAGCCGTGTGCATGCTGGGTCACCGATCCCCTTATGATAAGAGCAGAGAGGATTTTTACCGCTGGCACCTTGTGCTCTGCCCCACCGCTGCGCATGCATGGATGATCCCTGCCCCTGTGAACATGCCCAGGGCACAGGCTTGCGAAGTGAGATGGTAGTGAAGTTCTTCCCTTGTCCCACCGTGTTTTCTACCTCCTCTCCCTCCTCCTGCTCCAACTGTTGAAGTGGCAAGCCACTACCCTTGCAGCCGGTGGTCTCATTCTGAGAGGCTGGCAGCCAGGGAAGGGAAGCCAGGGTACTGGGTGAGGAAGAGGGGGAGTGACTCTCTCACTCAGCAGCTTAGGTGGCAGCAGTTCTCCACCATGTTGGCTTCTCCACCAGAAGCACAAGTAACAAGAGTCAAGCAGTAGGAAGGCTGGTGATCTTGGGGTCCTGACGTATTTCAGAATACAGACTATAAAAAAAGGCAAAACCAGTCCCTGGGCTAACGCAGACACGAACGGTGGCAAATAAACAGGTGTGGGACACTTTGTGTGCATGGGATCACCCAGGCTTGCAGAAGCTCACCTGATTCTAGGAATGAGGAAGCACAAGGAGAAAGGCTTATGGCTGAAGTGCCTTGGTCCCCATAAGACATAACAGGGGTTTCTTGGTATTGATCTGAAAGCCCCTTGATTTGGCAGTCTGGCCATACTGTTCGACAGATGTCTGGCCTAGCACTCCATGGACAGAACTGTGAACTGAGAGCTTATATTGACAAAAAACCTTATATTTTCCTATCTTGCTGCTAAATTGATGCACCTCCATCTACTACTCTGTGCACGTAAATGTACGTCTCATCTCAGACAGGCTGGCACCTTCCCTGTTATGGATCTGCTGCATCCTTTGCCGCTAATAAGAGACCCAGGGAAGGTACTGGGTCATCTCAAGATTTTTGAGCCCTCAGAGAATTCTTCACAAATGTGGGCCCATACATACCCTTCTTGAACACCACCCAAATAAAAACAAGAAAGGGATTACTTTGGGATCCAGAGCACCATCCAACTAAGAAGCGCGGAGAATACCTGTGTGTGGGGTGGGGAGAGGGATGAGGACCACAGAACCAGGATTCTCCCACCAAGCCACTTTCTCTGCCTGGAGCCTCTCCCTGGGGTATGCCACCCACACCCCCGGGGTAGGCTTGGTAGGAAGGCGGGGAGTGGCATTTTAAATGCCAGCGAGCTGGAGGATGCTCGTGGGGTGCAGAGGAGGAGCTGGGAGCAGAGGGTGCCTCCCTCAGACCTGCCGGGTTGGGAGCAGCCACAGTCTTTCTGTCAAGGGGCTGAGTGCAAGGATTAAGGACCTCAGCTACTACTGACCGTGGGATTAACCCCTGCAGGAAATTAAAGTTGTAGAGAAGGCTCTTCACTCCACAGCTGAGAGAAAGAGAAAAACTGGGATCTGGATTAGAATTGGCAAGGCTGGTGACAAGCCACCACCCACAGCCAACTGTTCCTGGCTGGATCAGAAAATGTTATCTCAGTCTTCATGTAGAACCCCCCTCCACATCTCACTCGGTTACCAATTTTTGCCAACAGTGTGAGAAGAAGAAAAACATCACTCTGTGGCAAGAAAAAGAGGAGGAAACTGGTAGCCAGCTCACGTGTCCCTCCTCTGAGCCCCTCTCCCACTCCCGCTTCCCTTCTCAGCTGCCTCTGTTTTGCATGGAGGAAACATGCACGTGGTCTGTCGCGTTCAATAATACTCGGAGAAGATGCTGGCACACACATGGCTGGATTTCTTCCTGTCAACTGCCCCCTCAGCTCTCCTCCTGCTGCTGCTCTGGGCCTCCTCCATATGCCGCACTCTCGCTGTGCTGGGACTTTCCTGTCACTCCCTTGTTGGATATCCCGGTCTCCCCACCTGCTTCCACAGCCTCCCAAGGAATCCCACTTCTCCACAGCAATCTGGGTCTTTCCCATCAGTGCTACCCACCCTGGCTCCCCTTCGGATGCTCTCTGCTTTCTCAGAGGGTTCAAGAAGGTATTTCCAGCCCCTCCAACATCTCCCGGTCTTGTTATTGTGCGTTGGTCAGGGAGCCTTGGGATGCAAATAATGTGTTCTGGTTAAGGTACAGGATGAGGAATCAAGAAAACTAGCTTCTCTCCTGATTTTGCCACAGGCCCATCAGGAAACCTTGGGATAGCCTGGCCAAAACTCCCTTGCTCTGCGTAACTGATAAGCCCTACAAATCACCTCTGCAGGACAGGAGAGCATTTACAAGCCCAAGTGATCCAGTGCAAGCACTGCACTTGGCAGCTTTGAAAATCTTGAATGGGGAACTGATGTGGGCTCATGATGAGGTAGCAAGAGCTGGGCAGCTGAAACTTCAGCCAGCCAAACTCAGCAGCCATTTTTACCTCTCTCATAGTTTACCTCTCCATAAAATGGGGATAAATGTGATCTTTCTTGGAGGGGTTTGGTGAGGAAACATTTTTTAACATCAATCACATTTGCATTTCAGAGGTGCCTATGCATTGTCCTTTCAAAGATGAGAAGCTTTTTGACCTCCTCACATCCCAAAGAATAGGGTGAGGTTTTTTCCACACCACTTCAGGAACGAAGCAGAGTTCCTTACAATACTGAGTGGGTTTTGCACGCTTTCTACTTACTTTACTGCTTTCTGTGTGAGGTGTTCTGCTTAGCTGTGATCGATCACTGCAAGTCAGATGGCACCATTTCTTCTGCAGCTGGGTTTCTAGTGTGAATTTAAAATGTGCTTTCCATTGGCTGTGACAGCACAACACTAATGAATCCTGAACACATGTGTTAATAAATCAGCAAGTGCTGGCAATGAAGCCCCCAGCTATTTAGCTTAGAAGCTCACTGGGGCAGCGACACACACTGTATGTTTCTACGGTGCTGCTGAGCTTGGCTGCCACCTCTGGGTGCTTTTGCAGTCCAAAGAGACACCAAACAAAGGTGACCTCTTGTGGTCAATAATTTGCTCGACTGACCTAGGTCTGTTGGGGGACCAAGACTGGGCATCATCTCCATGCCATCTAAACCCACTTGTGGTACTGTCAGGAGCACGATTCCCCACTAGGACTCATTAGCCAGGTTACTTCATCAACTTCCAGTTGCCTTAATCAGACTCCACGGCTGCCATGTCTCTCTGCCCTCTGTGTACCAAAGCTTCTCCCCCAAGGGCTGATGAAGGAACAAACATAGACCAACATGCTTTAATCACTGGACTCTGAGGTACCACTGTCCCCCTACATTATGGGTGATGGTAATAAACAGGAATCCTAAAAGCAACAAGGAAAGGGGAGGAAAAAAATATAATCTCCTTAAAGTGTCCTCCATGCCCTCCCTCACCCTGCTGCTTTTCTGATAAAGGCTAAAGCAATTCAGCATTGGAAAGGGGAAAGGGACTTTGCTATCACTTGTCAAGGAGAGTGTGGGGGAGGGATGAATGTCTGCGTGTACTTCCTGATAATTTATCGCTGGCATCTGTTGCAGCCTCTGTTACCTACCCTTTTGTAATATAGGTCACCCACATGCCCTGCCAATGCTCGTAAGCCAGGCTGCTAACGGAGTCTGATCCCTGAGCCATGATCCAAGGGTTAGTGCAAAGGACTAGAAGAGATAATCAGAGACAGAGGTTGCTGGGCTCTGTTTCTGACTGCGACTCATCCTAGTGACACAGTCACCTGTCTCTCTAGCTTCAGTGTCCCTGTCTGGAAAATGGGATAACTTTATCCACCTACCTAGAGCAGAGGCACTACTGGCTATGACCTCAGCCTTACTTCTGGGGGTCATTAAATACAAAATAACAACAACAACACCTACAACCATGGTAAGAGCCATTTGTAGAGCAGATGGGAAGCTTTGGATAGAAGGTATCACAGAATTGGGAAGTGTTACTAAAACAGTATGTGGATGCAGTAAACTGAAACCCTCCTCACCCTCACAGTATGCTCCTTGGGACCCGACTTATGAAAGCTAAGGCTTTAGAGTGATACTGCAAACATTACTGGTGTCTGGGCAGGGAGAAGGGAAGCACAAGACAGCGATAGTGCCTGCTGTAACTTTTATGCCCTGGCAAGTGCTGCAGAGCCATTACGATCTCCTCAGCATCCCCCCCAGCAGTAAAGTTCCCTGTTCAAGCTAATCAGGGGAATCCTCATTAGAGAGTCCCCTAGAGTCTGACAGCAGGCCAAATGTCCAAGTGGCACTTCAGCTCAGTGTATTTTTGGCCACTGGAGCCCATGGGCCAGAAATGCATGATTTCATTCTGTTGCTTTGAGCTGAAACTAAAAAAGTTGTCTTACTGTCCTACATCAAATGGCAAGAAGAAAAAGCCGTCACCAGCCCCACAGGCTCCTCCGTTCATTTCTCCAGAATCTGGAAAAGGAAATCAACTCCAAGCATGTGGAAGAAAGCTCTGGACACCGTGTCCCATGGATCACAAGGCATTCGGTTGACATGTTGCTCCAAGGAGAAGGAACCATCTAGTAGCCTGACTAACGCCTGGTTTGTGGAGCCTTTGGGTGACTTCAGAGCATTCAGAGCTCCAGCAATGCTGATCAGCCTTGAGCCCCCAAGCCCAAGCAATGCCACGCTAGTTCAGAAGGATGGCACAGTGCCTCTGCTCTTGGGCTGGGGGTGTATGAGGGGCACTCCTAGGTCTGGCAGAGTCCTTGCTGCTGGAAAAGTCCCTGGCTGTCAGGCTGAAAGCAGCCAGACAGCTTTGGTGGTGTTCTGGAGAGCCGTGAGGTGTGGGCCGGTGCCGGCTGCCCCAGGACTACGGGGTTCCCAGTGCTGTGTTGGCAGTGAGCGCAGCTGGCCTGGTGCTCTGGAGAGCAGAAGGCATGTCTTGGGCCACAGTAAAACAGCTAATTAAGTCAGAATTCAAGACAAATCAGAGAAAACCTTTATAAAAGAAACTCTCAAAAATCCTCTCTGTGTCCTTGCTCTCTCCTGGATGCAGAGTATTAATCACTAAGGGTCTAACGTGCTTATGGGCAATAGATGCATGGGAGAAACGGGGTTTTTCTGGATCCTTGCAATTAAAATTTCTCCATAAACATACTACTTCAAGGTATAAATGCAGAAGCTCATTGGCCCTTTCACTTCAGCAGTCAGGAACGTCTACCTATTCCACATCTACTGCTCTGCCACCTGAGCATATGTTATGCTTGGAGAAGCAGGCAGTTTTGTGCAAGACATAGATGTTGGTAAATATGGGTCACAGAATAGTCCCCAGTACATGTGCAAGCCCAACTCTGTGCACACATTTGTAAATGTAAGCCAGACTGGCGACTCTGTCTGCATATGTACATGAAGATAGCTGCTTTTAAGTCTTAGAAACATGTGTACGAGCGCACAAAGGGTGGCTGCTATCTATGGGGCAGGGAGTGCTGTGTTTATGTGACATGGTTTTAAAATAATCTTGGGTTTATCAAGGCACCTCCATCTTTGTGCGTGTTGCAGCGCAGGAGACAGCATTAAAGCCTGAACAGGTGTTAATCACTATGCACTGTAATAAATTCTAAACATAGGGAAAGGGCTTATTTATACACGGCTGCTCCTCCCACCCTGCACTCTGTGCTTGAGCCTTGGCGCTGCTTGAGAGGAAGAGGCGCCCGTGAGGTACCAGAGGTACCAGAAACCAGTGCAAGAGCTGGACTTGCCCTGCCAGAGCAGAAGGAGCTAGGGGTACAAACCCTGACCCTGTCACCGTCCTCACGCCTGGGTATGCTGGTCCTGCTCCAGCCCTCCACTGTCGCCTGGGGATGGTGTGGCTGAATTGCACAGAGCAGCAAGAAGGGTGGGGGGACACACCAGCCCATGGCCTGAGTGGGGGCCTGGGCTGAGGGGAGACCGCAGGGGGAAGCCGTGTCACGAAGCACCCAAGGAAGCTGTTTTTTTTTTTTTTTTTTTTTAAAGCTTAGCCCCCCTGATTGGAGCCGAGCCAGCTGATACAGATGGGGTGTTACAAAACAGAGCCAAAAGGCAAGAGCGCAAGGAACAGAGCTATCTATAACCCTGACAAAGTTAGATGGAGTGAAGGTGGGGAAGAGAGAAAGACAGAGCGTGGCAGGCAGCCCCTGATGCTGAGAGCAAGGACACGATCGTTCGGCAATGGGATTTGGAGCTGATTGACTCCCGCTATCCAGCAGGCAGATAAGGCTCTGTGGCTGTCAGCTTAACTCTGCCATTTATTCCTGTGCTGTAGGGAGTTAAATAGAGCACAGGGAAAGCCTGCTGCTGGGGAGTGAAAGTCAAGGAGGGAGAGGGAAGGAAGAGACTGTAATTGGGCAGTGCCCGGGGAGTCGGGTGGAAGTGGCTGCAGGCAGAGCCCCTCCAGGTAAGTGCTTGCGGCTTTTCATTCTCCTTGTTGATACCGACAGCCGGGGACAGGAGACTTCAGGGGTTGCATTTAGGATGGAGACATTGATATGGGGGAGGCTGAAAGTCTCCTTCTCAGCCAGGGTGAGTGCAAGCACCGAATGGGGACAGCTATTTGTTGCAGCTTCTCCTTCAGCGGGGACTGCAGGGAAGGGGCTCCAGCTCGGTTTGGGGAGGGGGGGGCTGCAGCGGGTGAAGGTTGGATTGGTTTTGGTGCCGTGAGAGTTATTAATCTATTTGGTGCATTGGCATTTGGGTAAATGATCTAAATAGCCTTGCAAAATGTACTAGTCCAGGCATTGAACCTGCTTGTCTTTCTCACCGAGATGCTAATTTAAATATTTCCTGGTGGTTTGCACTCCTGTATAAAATCAATCACTCATGGGAGCCTGGGGGAGGGGGAGCAGCTGGCACGTGTGTGGGGAGAGTGTCCCAGTGGGAGTGCAGCGCCCAGCTAAAATAAGGGCTGTGGATGTTGTCAGAGCCCCTCAGAGAGGAGGGAGGATGATTTATTTCTGTACCCTGGTGGAAATGTGCCCATCTAACTGCTGCTGTGACTGTGGGCAGCACGACAGAGAGCAAGCAGGGGGACAGGAGGGTCCGTGGTGTTTCCTCTTTTCCTGCTTGCCTGTATCCAAAAGGGAAGCGGGAAGGAAGGAGGAACCTGTTGTCAGTCACTTA
This sequence comes from Mycteria americana, assembly GCF_035582795.1. Classification (NCBI taxonomy): domain Eukaryota; kingdom Metazoa; phylum Chordata; class Aves; order Ciconiiformes; family Ciconiidae; genus Mycteria; species Mycteria americana. Next base: position 69,428,100 of record NC_134365.1, read on the forward strand.
TTGTCAGGGGAGAGTTTATGGTCTTTGGGTTTCTAATTAGACGGAGCATTTTTCCTTCTTCTAATTAACATGTAATTCCTCTCTTTTCAACACTCCCACTCAGTCTCCCCCACCCCAGGTCCTCCCTTCTCCTCCAAGGCTTGCTCGCTCTTCAGCTCCTGCAGTTGCTGCAGTGTGAAATCCCCAAGCTGAAACTGTGCTCTGCTCAGCCCTCCTCTAGGCACCACATCCATTTTACCTTAAAACAGAAAGGAAGTGCTGGTGGAGAAGGGGGGAGAAGCGGCTTGGCAGCCGCTGGTGCCCAGACCTTGGAGAGCCCGAGCCGTGCATCAGGGAGAGGATGCACAGGTGGTACCAGCCTGTGTGGCAGCGAGAGGAATGAGCTGGAGTCTGCTGCCCTGGCAGGGTCACCTCAGCAATTCATCAGGTTAACCTTGAGCATGAGGCTAATGTAGCTACCATAGCAGGCTATTCAAGCACAGGCTTGTTTCTTCGGCACTTAGGTGAATCAGGCCTTATTTCTGCACTGCGAGGTTCAAAGTGAATTAACATTGTACCTTCGTCATGCTGCGCCTCCTGAAAACATCCTCCATCTCTCCTCCAAAACGGAGCTGATGCCTCAAACTCAAAACTCTCGTTGGGGAGGGGAAAGGACAACACTGAGCCCAGCCCCATGTCCTGTGCACCGGGAACCAAATCCCACCCACTCTGCTCTGCTCTTCCCCTCCAGGACCTGGCAGGCAGGCTACAACGTCATTCCTCCTCTTTTTGGGGCCGTGTGCCAGGCTGGCTGGTGGATGTGAAGACACGCTGGAGAAGACAACAATGCTGCCTACAACTACTGGCCACCGGTGGAGGAGCAGGTTCCTCATGAGGTGGCAAGAGGCTTGTCGTAAGTAATGCCTACTCAGGTACTAAGTATGATGATCCTGTTTGTCAAGGGAGTGGAAAGAAAATAGGTCACATCAGGGTTAAGAATAGGGGAGAGGGACAGCTAAGAATGGAGATGTTTGAACTAATTCCTGATTCCTTTAGAGGCCAGGCTAGCTGGGAAGGGAGAGTGAGACTCTAAAGCTGAAGATGGGCTTAAAGTGGGACAGCGAGTGATGATTGCTTCTGAATTCCAGTGGGCCTGGCAGGTGAGAAACAGTGAGACAGATACCACTGCACAAAGATCCAGTCCGAACATTTCTCAGATTGGCATCCTGTAAGATACAGACTCCTCTCTGTGGTAGGGGTTTATATATAGGCTGCCGAGCAAGGCTCCCAGCTCTTCATGGCAGAAGTCATGACAAATTTTAGAAGGGAATGCAGGATGCGAATGCAGAATTCTCCTACTGGGCACTGCCACTTGTAGTGAAAATCAAGGAGTAAATAAAGATCTCTTTTAAATTAAATTGTAAAAGTTCAGCCTGTGCATCTTCCCAGTGGACCAGGGCATCTACTACAGTATCCCTGAGTACAGTATCCCTGAGAGACTGCTAGGGCGATGTGGGGCTTCAGGGAATGTACCTGCACTTCAGAGAAGCATCTGGGGACCGCAGCAGAGGAAAGGGAAATTTGGAAAGTGTCTATCACTACTGCATGCCCAGGCAGCTGAGTGGGTCTGTGGTTTCCCTTGCTCCTGTCCTCCTGATTAAATGTGGGGGTACCACTGTAAGAAGCTGGGGGAATGATTTCCTTCTCCAGAAAACAGGCATCTTTGTAACCCATCCTCACAGACTAGACAGCTGTATAAATTATTTACAATGAGTGTTACTGAGTCTTGGCTTAATCTGATATTCCTGGATCAGCTTTCTGCCACCTACTAGAGTCACCAAACACCCCACAAAGTAACTTCATCTTCCCCTAACACAAAAACACATACTACTTATCCTTCTGTAGGGCTGGAACACACCTTCAAGTTCTTTCTATTGCTTCCCTGCCTCTATTCCCCGTAAAGCTGCATCCTAACCAGTGAGATGAATTCCTTGGTCTCAGCTCACATCCTAATGGATGCACCTCTTGCAGGGACTGAAAATGAAATCAGACCTTCTCCTCTCTATGATTTTAGTAAAATATTTCCAAGAGCACAAAGCAATATATGGGTAACAAGAAGACATTTTTGGCACATCCTACATGGCTGCAGAAACTTGGCATAAATCCAGTTCCTGAACATAACCACAGCCAGCTGCCTGAGACTGTGTTCCTACCAGCCACTGCCAGCATACATACTGGTGGAACCCCACAGCTGCCCAGTTGGGGCGGGTGGTGGGTAGGTATTTTGAGAGATAAGCCCTGAACAGAATGCCACCTGTATAGCATTACACACGGTCTGCTCTTGCCTTTCTTGCTGTACAAAGCAGCTAAGTGTTATCTCATCATCACAGCTGTCAATCTATTATTAATACTGTACTTTTGTTAAGCATTCAGGAAAAGACGGGGTCACTTGAGTGACTCACGGCTTTCTCCCTTCCCCACTCTAGCTCCCATTCTTTTAATTCTCTCCCTACAACAAGAGCGCAATAAATTCTGAATGGAATTAAGTATCAGCCAGCCAGATGGTACCTGCACTGCACCAGTCCACAGGCTATGATCTGCTTTCATGGCAATCTCTGGTGTTGACCCCAACTGTTGCATGCCAAGAAAGCAGAGACGTACTCAGGGTAAAGATATCTCTTGTATTTCACCATAAGGATCCGTAATTATCATTAAAAGAGCATACAGATTGGCACAGCCTGGGCTGATGTGCACCTGAGATCTCAACTGTATGACAGAAAAAAATTCTTGAAAGAATTGTGAAAGATGGATGAAATAAAAAAGAGCAGAGACACTCTCTGAACACTTATCCTTTGGTCCTTAATAAAGTCATATAGCTTAGGATCCAAGCTGTGGAGTTTCCTTAGGCTACCAGTCCAAAAATCTGCCAATTCTCGCAAGGATTGCTGGGAACACAAAAAGACCTGACACAGGATGACAGGATTTGAGTATGAAGGCAGCACCACTGACAGAAACCAAGTCGATATGAAAAAATGGGCTACGGGGCAGACTAAACCCTAGAGAGAGTGCTGTGAGAGAAGACAGGAAGAGCATGGCTGACTGCAGAGCTGTTCCAGGCAGAGCTTCTCCATAGCATGGGTCTGCACCGGCTCCCTCTCCTATGACAGTCCTTTCAGAGTTCCCTTGGGGTTAAGAAACAAAACACCTGCTTGTTGCTTCTTCAGAAAAAAACAGGACAGAAGAATCTGGTTTCCAGTCCAGGAAAGAATGGCAACACAATAAAGGCATACACTTTAGCTACCATTCATCCCTAAAAAGACTCTACCAACTCCAAGTGACTGCCTTCTCTGAAGAAAAGTGAGAAATGGAGAGGACAGGGCATGATGTAGAGACAAACCTGCTTCAGTTTTAGTCAAATGCTCAAACTTGTCACCTTACAAAACAGCGAGGGAGCTGAATTTGCTTCCCACATTGAAGAAATTATTCTCAATTCCACAAAAGGAATTAAGATGAAGGATGCAAATGTTTTACATAGTCTGCTTAAACATAACTCCCACTCATTTAATGACAGGAGGCACAAAGCTTGCTTTCCTGTTGCTGATGCTTCTTTGTCACAGAAATGAGAGTTTTAAAAGCCACTGGCTCCCAGGGAGAGTTGGTAACTAGTGCCCTGACACCGCTCACAGGATCTGGATCCATGTCTGGAATGGTGATCCACGACACCTCTAAAAATGCTGGTTTGTGGATTGCCCAACCTTATATTTGAGACACTGCAGGAGAAAGAGGATGTGTACTAACCCTTTTCCTAATACCCCTTTCTTCAACTACCAACCTGCAAGTTTTTTTCCTCATCTCCATTGCTACGGGCAACTTTGGTCAGAGGAAATGCTTCTGGGGCTATTGCTGTGGGATTCAGAAACTATTTTGAGAGCAATGGCAGGTACCAGGTGTCCGGTGGTTTAGGGTCTCCTTGCTGCTTTTTAATAGCTTTCTTGGTCCTCCTTTTGTAATGTAATCTAATTCACAAAAAAGTCTCTTGCCACAAGGCCTACACAACACACTGTGGATATGAAGAGCAAATGATACCCTGATTCAGAGGCTAGCTTAGACCTGAGTCTGATCTGTCACAAAGATTAGGATTCAAACTGCAGGAGCACAACTGAGATGTAGGTTGTTTTGTTTTCATTTTTCTTAAAAGCTTTTCATTAACATGCCTATTTCTGAAAAAAACAGAGCTTCTTAAATATATACTAGTGCCTTCTCTCTCAACCCTGACTGTTTAGAAAGAGCTGTCCTTTATCAGAGGTGACACGTCCCACCGCTCTCTGCTCCATTCTCCTCTGACAGGTTCCAGTGCTCTAGTATCTGGCAGCAAAGTCCTCTGGGATGCACTGTTCTTACTTCCTTGTGAATCTGGAAGGATATTTACTTGCTCGCTCATGAAAAAAAGGCTAAGAGGAAAGTCATGCTGCCGGGGAGCAGGCCAGCAATAGAGGGATGTATCTGTGAGGAAGCTCATTACGCTGCAGGGCGTTGCGGTGAAGAGTCCCGCTATGAGGGTCATATTGTAGCCGTAGCTGTGCTCAAGGCGGCGATGGGTGAGGATGGGAAAGCACTGCTCTAACACATGCACTTTCTCTCCCCTGCTTTTCACCTACCAGTGCTTGGCTGTTGGCTGTCGCTATGTGCTGCCGAGTCCTTCTTTGCTTGCCCTTCCTCCTGCAAGTGTAACAGTGGCAACCTGGAAGTGGACTGTAGCGGCTTGGGCCTCTCTTCCATCCCCTCAGACATCCCCACAAACACCAGGACCTTCCTTTTTCTCAACAACAAACTCAGCATCCTGCCAGGAGCAGTGTTTTCCAACCTCTCTGCCCTACAGAGGCTGGATCTATCCAACAACTTCTTGGACCAGCTCCCACAGAACATCTTCAGCGATCTGGGGAACCTCACGGAGCTCCAGCTGAGGAACAACAGCATCCGGGCCTTGGACAAGGACCTGCTACAACACACGGCCCTGCTGCGCCAGCTGGATCTCTCCATCAACGGCCTGGCCCAGATACCCTCGGGCATCTTTGACGACCTGCCTGCTCTCCGCTCCCTCTCTCTCAGGTCCAATCGTCTGCAGAGCCTGGACAGGGTGACCTTCGAACCGCTAACCAGCCTGCAGCAGCTCCAAGTTGGGGATAACCCCTGGGAGTGCGACTGCAACCTCCGAGACTTCAAGCACTGGATGGAGTGGTTCTCCTACCGAGGTAGGTGCTCGCGCAGTGGGAACCAGGCACGGAAGCACTGGTTTTCCAGGGAAAGGCAGGCAAAGACAGGCAGGGAAGAAGCACGGGCAGATACATCTGGCAGGTCAGGCTGACCCAAATGCCAGATCTTAGCCAAGGAGCATGAGGACCGTGCTACAATGCTAAGAGGCAGTTTAGTGCCACTGCACCTTCATATAGCAACACTGCCAGGCTGAGAAGTCTTCTGCAGCCCCGGATCTCCTGTTTCCTTATTTTGTTTCTAATCTGCAAGATCACTTCTTTTTTTTTTTGAGAGGAAAGAACTTTCCTCAAATAAGATCAAAATTTTAGGATTATGTGTTCCCCTCACCCTTTCTGCCTAAAGAGAATAAATGCTTTTCATGCTTGAAAATAACCATCCTGTTCTCTTCCTTAAGCCAGGAGAAGTAAAAGCCAGATTTGGCTGTAAAGCATCACGTTTGCTTTCAACAAAAGAACCATAAGAAACAGTGCCAGTTAGGAAAATACTGCAACTAATATTGGCAAACCCAAACTAAAGCTCAAATTAACAAGCCAGGCCCCAAATCAGACTGGCTATAAAATAATAATTTCAAAACAAGCAGTTTTTGACAAGTTTGTATTTCCAGCTTTTCCTTGAAATACGGAAGGCTGGAAAGGTATGTATCATTTAGCATGAATGCCGACGGGATGACATGCTTTCAGGAGCTGCGACTCAAAGAAAGATGGCACATTTTACAGGAATGACGATTGAAGGCCTGACCTTCTGTCACTGGAGCCAATGAGTACGAAAGGGTCTCAAATCATGCGGATAGCAACAGTCAGCTGTCACATCCCTGCTGATCACAGCCATGCTGCAAAGAGATTATCTACGCCTATGGCTAGACTGCAGTCTGAAATATGCATTTGTGTGAGCGGAATCAAACAAGCATACGAGTGCCACTTTCCTCTTTTTTTCTTTTCTTTTTTTTTGTTTGTTTTCTTTCTTGACTCTTATATCACAGAGTCGATGGAAAGCACACAGAGTTAATTTTGCCTTTTTTCCCCCTTCCAAAGAAATTGCCCAAACTCGCTCAAGCATTTGTTTCAACATCTGTCACTATTTTCACAGAGGGGGGATGGATTAGTTGTTAGAAGATGGGGCTGTGTGTCTGTTGTTATTTTGAGAAGACAGAGCCTGGTCCTATCTTTTTGCTTTAATTTATCCTTTTCTAAAATGATTCTACTGACACTTACATAACTCACTAAACAGTATGAGGCTGACTTAATAGATGGTTTCAGAGGGCTTTCATGTCTTGGCCTGAAAGATGTCTATGTAGATATCAGGCACCATGAGCTCTACTGTCAAATCCAACCTAGGCAGAAGCATCCCAGCCAGCTGCCATGGTTGAAGCTGTTCCAGCTGTGGAGGGCTAAGGCATGCAAAATGTCTCCAAGTTAGGCAAAACAATAATTTTAAAGGATATCACATGTGCTTCTGCCTGGTGCATGGAGGTGCACTCCCTCTCTCCACCTTTGACGTGCACTGCGGATCTGGCAGGACATGAGGGTCTGCAGCACCTCCTGACTTCAGTGTCACCCTTGAACTGTAGAAACATCCTGCACTAGATCATGGCTGCCTTTTGGGGATGGGAGAAGCTCTCCGAATACTCTCTCTACTCAGCAATGCATTCATGCATGAGGGACTGGATTTTATAGCCCCACTGCTATAATAAAGCAGTTCCCCACTTGATAACCATAATGCTGCTATGCCTGACTTGTGTAGGGCAAATCCTTATCAGGTGTGAACAGAGTCATAGGAACTCACTCCACCTGAGGATCTAGCTCTGCTGTCACTGTATCGGGATGAAGCCATGGTTCACTCCTATTATCTCTGTTGGGACAGGTGGGAAAATCGACCAGCTGGCATGTACCCTGCCCAAGGAGCTGAAAGGGAAGGATATGCGAATGGTGCCCATGGAGATGTTTAACTACTGCTCCCAGCTGGATGATGAGAACAGCTCTACAGTGCTGGACAATACTGGCCCACCCTGCACTAAAGGAAGCCCAACTCCTTCCAAATCTAAATCAGGCCCGGAAACAGAAGTGGAGCCCAGTGTGGGATGCCCTCAAAAACAGCGATACAGGCCTGTGAGCGTGCGCCGGGCTATTGGCACTGTGATCATCGCAGGGGTGGTTTGTGGCATTGTTTGCATCATGATGGTGGTGGCAGCTGCTTATGGTTGCATCTATGCCTCCCTTATGGCCAAGTACCACCGGGAGCTGAAGAAGAGGCAGCCACTCATGGGTGACACAGAAGGTGAACATGAAGAGCAAAAACAAATCTCTTCTGTGGCATGAAACTCTTCTAGGAAGGAAGGGACAGCAATGATCAAAGGTACCTGAGAGCAGTCAAGCATGGGGTCCTCCCAAAATACATCTTCCCAGACAGACAGACAGACAGACTGTGCTATAGCTCCACTCACCCAAGTAGTGCAACATGCTTCTGGGGGGTCAGGGCACCTGACTCAATTTCTGTTCCTCTGCCCCAGGCCCATTTTTGTGCCCTTTCACCCTTGGGCCCTCCCAGACAAATAAAGTAGAGTCAGACCTCGAGTGCTTGCTGTGCCTCATGCCCTTGCACAGAGCTTCCCTTGCATGCCTGCTGTGGAGGCAGCTGGCACCTTCTGGGAACCTGTGTCATCCTCTCAGCTGCAGTCCTGAGTTTTCCTGTATCCTGTCAAGAGCTCTCTGCAAACAGAGAGAGCAGCTCTGTGAAAGCTTGTGTGAGGAGCAGGACACCAGAAGTGTTCATGCCTCACTGTTAGGGCCACCGCTGTTGCGTGACAGTAAGTTGCTGCCCACCCTACAAGTCAGTGCTGCCGAGAGCACGTCAGAAGGGAGGGAAGGTCCCTAGGGGATGACAACAGTCAGGGGGAGATCTCCCTTCTCACTTTTAAGGTGAAAAGATACCTGTATCACTCTAAGACGCTGCCAGGGAGCACAGCACATCCCTTTTTTTGCTCCTGGCCAAGTCCAAATCTGTGAGCTGACACACACATGTCATTTGTTATAGGTGCAGAGATACAGAGCCATCCTCCTGTACACACACACGCTTACTGACTCCCTCTGATCCCAACACATACACACAGTCAGCCCCAACTCCAGACACCCAGGCACCCCACCTGTGCATGCAGAGCCACATGTGCCCATGCTGATCTGCCCTCTGCATGCAGCCACGAATACATTCAGCCACTTTACCTTACTCTTATCATAACAGTGCATAGCACCTTCTGCTTCAGACAAAATACATGCACCTTGTCACTGAGCTAACAAAAACTTCTCAGCCATAGTGCAGAGCCAGTGGAAATGGGCAGGAGAGGATGGAGAGAGGCAAAGTTATTAAGGTTACAGCATAAGCCGGTGGAAATGAGTACACAGCATGAAAAAATTAAGGTGTGTTCTCGTTATCTATTTTATGTTTTCTATGATAAATAGGGATGGTAAGGATATGAAGCCTCCATTTGGAAATGTTTGATTGGCAGAGCAGAAGTGGGTCATCAGGAAAGACTAGAGGAGGAGGTGGCTTACCAGCCTTGGTAGTTTAAGCCATGCTGAGCAGTAGTGTGAGCCTAGCGGAAGGTGGTGGGAGCGGAAGACACACAACCCAAGAGCTGGCATGGCTGGCAGAGGGGCAAGCACGGTGTATGGAGGAGGGTTATGCAGCTGGGGCAACTGAAGAGAGGCGGCACAGTTCCGGAGGGTCTTGAGGTGAAGGCTGAAACCTGAACCACAGCGTGGCACAGCTGGAAGAGCCCAGGAAGGGGCCAACACAGTACACAGCACAGCCCTCACCATCACTGCTGTGTCCACTGCCATCCACAGCTGCATGAGTATGCCCACACACACAACTGCGCACACTGCCACTGTCACGTAGGGTGACTTTCCCCAGCCAGATTTTAAAGCCCTCAGACTGCAGTGCCTCCTATTAGTCTTAGCTCTTTCTGACCTGACAGGGGGGGGGGGGGGAAAGTGAGAGGGGAAAAAAAATGAAAGGAACTCAACATAAGGACTCATTTTGTATCACTGGAAGTGGGATAAAATGCTGTCTCCAGGGGAGAGCGCACATTGCCATGGTAACCTGCTCTAACCCGTCACAGTGGGTATTCCTGGGCGAGGAAGATGACACCGGAGGTCGTGCATCCGCAGTGTCTGTGGATGGTGTGATCCCTGCCATCAGGAAACAAGCTGGCAGCGAGCCCAGCTTTGCAGGGTGTTCCGCTAGCAACCCGTGTTCAGAGCCCAGCATGCACTGCAGGTGGACCCTGCCAGGGCACGTCACCTCTTCCCCCTGCTCCAGCTGGATCCCGATGCCTTTGGATGTCTCCCAGCCCTCCTGCTCGCTGCTGCTGGATCCCTGTGGAAGCAATGCACGCTGGCTCCTCACCCCCTTCTGGTCCCAGACAGGTGGTTGTACTGACCCATGTGCACACAATGCCAAGTCTTTAATCAAAGCCTGGAGTGGCAAAATCCCTCCTGGCCTACCCAGGGCCACCAGAGGCAAAGAGACAGGATGCTCTGGACTGTTTTAGCATGACTTCCCTTTGACACAGGGATGCATGGGACAGAGGACGATGTTCTTCAGGAAGCAGAAGACCAGGCAGCCCTGGAAGAAGGACTGGGAGAAGCGGTCCACCCACAAGTGTGTGCACACATTGTACCCCCACTCCCAGCACACCGCTTGCGGGGAAGAGGTGGGGGGGCTGGCAAGTTGTGAGGGAGGACTCTTCCCCCATGCACTGTATAGCCACTCCAACCATCCCATCTGCTGCAACCGTAGCCTGCTCTGAAGGGCAGAACTGGTGCACTGCAGACTCTGTATGCGTGTTACTTCTGCTCCACATTCCCAGCAAGCCAGGACTAGACTCTGCCTGCTGGATCCAAACCTCTCCCCAACCTCCCTCTCAGGGGAACTTCTCCCTTTACCATACTGGACTCCGCAATCATACTTGAAATGGGACTTGAGTCAGAGCGGTATATTTATAGATCTATATTTTACTTGCATCAAATAATGGTGAAATATTGCACAAAACAAATGGGATCTATATATACGTGTGCGTGTATGTGCGTGCGTGTGTGTGTGTGTGAGTGAGCAAGAGAGTGAGGTTGTTTTTAAGGGGATAGACTAGAGGTAAAATGAATGGGAGGGAGGCAGGGGACAATGCAGAGGTGGGGGGGGTGAAATCCTCCTTTCCCTGCACCTTCCCTGTGTCCTCCTCCTGCCCTGACCAATTTTTCTTTGTTGCTACTAATATTTTCTATATCTTGTGTTGTGGGGCTGATGATGACCTTGCCCATCCTTTCCTTTTTGTTTTCATTTATAAGGCAGAAAGTCTGGATTCATCTCAACCCTAGACAAGGGACTGCTATGTTTAGAAACCCACCCAGGAAAGGAGAAGACAGGAAAGGGGAGAAAAGAGAGTTGCTGAGAAACATGAAGGCTGCTGCTATGGGGAGTCCCACTGGAAAGCAAATACTGCGCTTGGAAGGACAAGGACCTGTCCTCTTTCATGCAGAGCAGAGTAAGAGGGTTGACTGGGAAATGCCCTCTTTATACCACTGGTTGCAAACAGGCTCTTACTCTGTTCCCTAGCGCACCTGGAAAACAGGCTGCCCTAGTGTGACTGAGCTGCTGCACTGTCTGCAGGCACTCTAGGGAACATGGTACCCAGCGTGGTCAGAAACGAAGCTCTCCTGTGGGATGCTGGATACAAAACGAGACCCAGTGCTCCTTGTGTGCCCAGGCAATGGGTTCCTCTGCTGTGTGGGGACAGGGGCTCCCGTTCTCCCTGCAGGCATGGCTAGGCATGGGGGGAATCCCCCCGAACGCACCCTTTGCTGCAGGCAGGTGTACCAATGCCACACGTAGGTAGGTGCCTGCCCTCAGGAAATGGTCTTTTGGGGCAGGCAGGTCCAACACATGCCAGGGTGATTTAGGGGCTGGCACGGCCACCAGAAACATCCCTTCTGCTCTCCCCGCTCCCCTTCCCCACACACCCACCTGTGGTACAGGCAGGCACATTTCTTGCAGGGAACAGATGGCACTTGTAATTTCTTTTTCTTTTCGTTACTGTTTGAGGGAGAGCAACAAGATTTTCTAAAATGATTGAATGGAGGTTTCTTTGGCATGAGACAGAAAATTTTTAAAGGTATATTATATTTCTGGCTTGTTGTTACAGAAGAATAATAAAGAATGTATTTTCCTATGCTCCTTCTTGTTTAAATGAGATCTCTGACAGTAACCTTCCCTCTCTCCCCTACCCCCTGCAAAAGCAAACACTGCAGGGATACAGCCAGCCAAACGAAAAAGCCCCTGAATTCCTATATATGTGTATGCTTGTCTGTACATAGTGTTTGAACTTGGAATGAACACGCACGTATATACACACACATACACTGTATCAGTGCAAGTCCTAGGCAAGCATGTACCTGTAGTTGGGGTGAGGCTGTAGGACCAAATACACAGTCAGTCAAGGTGAGACCCTAGATCTAGAAACACACACACACACAGTGCTCCAGGGACACAGTCAGACAAGGGCGATTGTGTAACAAGGATAAGATACTGTGGCAATCAGCTCATTACATAAAAGTAGAAAGGGCCAAATTAATCCCTAGTGTAAGAACGCAGAAGCCAATGGAGTTATATTCAGGTCAAATTTGATTCCAAAAGCTTGCTTTTTTTTTTTTTTTAAATTAGAGCATAATGTTCAATAAAACTTACCGTAACAAATAGTGAGCTATGGGTTCCTACATCTCCAGATTCCTGACCCTCCTGAGCAAGGTTATTTTGAAATGAATGGAAATTGCTATCTAATCCTATGGCACCCCCAAGTACACAAGCTGTCACCCCTAGAGCTAAAAGAGTCTCTCCACCAGCTGTTCTCTGGCTAGGTCTATCACACACAGCTAAGAATTTTAGATTCCCCACCTCTCTACTTTCAGTGCTAAGCATGCACAATTCATCACACACTCTTCCTGTGAGAAAAATCTCATCCTGATGCATGTGGAACCACAAAAGATGTTAAACCCTGCCACAAGCAAACCCTTGTGCCACCGTAGTCACACTGTGATACTCGGCCACCCTGTTATACTCAGTCTGATCTTCAGAGAGAAACTGGGAGCAGAACCCAGATACCCTTAATCCGATAACAGCTGAGGCATCCGTTCTGCTGAAAAGGTATGTGCCACAAGAGAATCACCACTATTGTTTAACAGTATGGTGTCTATGACACATAGTTTAATCTAATTTTGCCACACACAGATACTACTAAGCAGTTCATATAATACCAGAAATGTAGAGCAGAAAAAAAGAAAAGCCAACACACTCATCCGATGACTCCAGGTTTTTTCAGTTCATGAATTATCTGGGAGCAGGCTGTGATTTTCTGCAATTTGATTATCTTTCATTTGGCAAATGTATTTGCTCTGCATACATCTCTACTCATACACACATATAACACCATATATATAAACATGTAATTATGTATATATAATACATGTAAAATATATAAAATAGAATTCCTCCTCAGTATCTTGTTCATCAGCAGCTTGCTGTGCTGGCTGGAACAGCGTTTGCTAGCACTGATTGGAAGCACGGGTCAGAGGGTCAGTTTCTATCCTCTGATTAGATAAGTGCAAGTCCTAGTGTGGGATTTCTGAGGACCAAAAAGCCTTCCCTCCGAGAATACTGTGCAATACGACAAAAAAATAAGCATTCCCTGATGAGTACGGTTACAGAATGGAGGGCAAGTAAATAAAGATTTCCTGTGTTATTTTGGGGAGCTCTCCACATCAGTACCAGCCCTGGAAATCTGGGGACAAGGCAGCATCCTCACAGCTTTTCTCCGTTTAGAGGGTGGGGGAAAAGCAACCAAGAGGGGCTAGACCTCTCCTTCCCACAGTGGCACTGTGCTTCAGCCAGGCAGAGGCCATGTGCAGGACACCTGGAGCCAAGGAGAAAGCAAAGCGTGATGCTAAGAATAACTCTGCCTTGTGTAGAGCTTCTGGGCCAGGACAACAACGCTCTTTGCTCAGGGCTCCAAGCTGAGATTTGGCCCTTCACATTTGCTTTTTCAGTGTCCTAACTTGGGAATAAACTTGTTTGTTAGAACAGCTGCAGAAAATCAACTCATAAAGGGCACCAAACGAGTGACAAATGCAGGTATTTCATTTGAGGAAATATGCACAGACGATACACTGAGATATTCAACCAGCTCTGCATAAAGCTCAAGGGAAATATCCAGAGTAACAACAATGCTTTGCATTTCTATAGTGCTTGCCTTTGGCAGCTCTCTGGGAGCTTGCAAACATTAATGAATTCACAGAGGCAGAGATTCAGAGAGTATAAAGGCCAGAAGGGACTTTAGATCATCCAGTCTGACCTTCTGCCTATCGCACGCTACTTGGAAAGTGTGCAGAAAAGAACCACAAACATTATTTGAGGGTGGCAGAAAATGCCTTGCTGTGAAAGGCTTAAAGAGCTCAGTCTGTTTAGCTTATGAAACAGAAAATAAAGAAGTTATCCTGTAGAAAGTCCAACAGTGAGTGTTTACATGCAGCTAAGGCGAATCTTCCAGAAAGGCATCTACCTTTGATTTAAAAAACATTCAAGAGATGAAAACCCCCCTTTTCCCTTGGTACCTTACTACAATAACTATTCATGCTCACTGTCAGCATTCATGCTTAATATCTCATTTGAATCTGTTTGGTTTCCTGTCACAGGTTTTTGTTATGCTTCTCTCCCTTAGATTAAAAAAACGAATGTTCAGTAACCAGCATCTCTCCCTGTGAAGATACTTTATACTCTAATCAAATCATCTCTCAGCCTTCTTTTTGGTAAGATAAGCAGATTGAGTTCATTAAGTCTTTCGCTGTAAAGCACTTCCTCACCTCTGGAACAACACTGCAGCCTTTTGTTGCACTCTTTCCAATTTTTCCTCCTCCTTTTAGACGTATGCTCCTCATCCATCAAAATCTGTGCTCTGTATTGTAGATACTACCTATTGCCATACAATAGTAAACATCACCTTTCCCTACTCCTCCCCACCAAACAATGTCTCACAGCACACTCGCTAGGCTGTGTGAACACTGTTCCTACTTTAAAGATGGAGGCATATGGAAACGCCAGGGCAAAACCCTAACAAGTCATTTTGAATGAGCCAGATTATGGGAAACTGGTTCTGATCCCACTCATAACCACCTTGATAGTAGTACACATTCACTGGATTTTAAACAAGAGTCTCCAGATTTATGAATTCTTGGCAAGAGAACAATCTAGCCCTTTATTTAAACTGATGGTTCCCTTCTAGCAGTCTCCCTTTCTCATCCCCTCATGGTCTCATATGGTTATCTTTCACATCTCTCCCACCGGACATAAATGTCTTTGATTCCTCAGTTATTCTTTCTCTCTCCCCCTTATTTTCATCCTCTTGTGACTGATGATCCCCTTTTCAGTGACTGCCTCTGACCAGCTGCTTTTCAGATTCTCCTTTCTCTGATCTCAACTGTCACTTCTCAGCTGCCACAAAACACACCAGCCCCCACATCCCCATCTGCTTTTTAAAGGCTTGTTATCATAAGCAGGGGCTTCTCTGCTTACTCTTCTTTACTTTGCAAAACCCAAATCAATCAAGAGAAACCACCACACTGTCAAAGTCTGAGAGCGGGGTTTAGGTCAGCCCTAACTTCTGGCCTTCCAGGTGCTGAGCTGGGGCTTTCAGCTGCACTAACAAGGACAATTATATTCAGTCATGACTAAAATCACGGAGTGTGTGAATTACATGGTAAAAGGCCCAGCCTTGTACCCAAAGGGCGTGCTGCAGTGAACAGGGAGTGCCCTCAGTGACCGCCCTGCAACTCGCTTGCTTGCTGGTAGTGGTACTGTGGCATGGCGAGACAAGGGATTTCAGCCGTTCCCTGGTGATGGAGAAGGGACTGCAGGCTCGTAGAGTCTCATCTCTTTCTATTCAAGGCACCACCACCTTCTTACAGACTTTTCAAGCTCCAGGTTAAACCCATTTGTCTTTTTACCTCAGATTCTGGCTAAAGCTGCATTACCCTAACAGCTAGAAACCCTCTTCTAGTTTTCCACCCTAAATATTTTCATGGTCTATCTATACTACACTGTCTTTGTACAAGCTGTGTGCTTTAGTTTAAACGTTTCCTCCAAGATGCATTTATTACAGCAATCCTATCTGCTTCAGCCTTGGTTGCATGTGGTTAAACAAGCTGGGTTCTCCCAGGCTCCTCTCATGAAGTCAGGCTTCTCTTTCCTCTCATCATCTTTCTGTCCCGTCTGTACCTGTCTCAGCCTGTATTCCTTTGGCCAAAACTGTAACACAAACACAAAACTGTAACAAAAGAGGAGAGGTCTTACAGGGCTTTGGGTAGGAGTACCAATGCATCTCCATCCCCACTGGGAACACCTCTCCAGGTATGTTCTAGGACAACGTTTGCTTCATCCACAACTGCATCACACTATCACTCGCCAACATCCTACTATCACCTAATACAGAAGTTTGCAGCATTTTTCTCCTGAGCTTTCTCAGGATATGTTTATCACTGAGTCTACCTGGCTGCCTTTTGGCAAGGATCTCAGGACAGAACTTGGCAGACGACAAAGGTTCCCTGAATTTTATGTGGGCATCAGGGGGCTATACAGCCTACACTGAGGATCCTCACTGAGACTTGGCAAAATGGGCCCAACAGTTCCCAGAAGACAAGGGCTGCCTCTAGTCCTGCTTGCTGCACTCTCTGCCAGATCTCACAGAGTTCCCATCTTACAGAAGATTTCTAATATTAGCTCTCAAGCATATGACCTTGTCTGTCGTACTACTGAAATTCATTGCTTCTGGTACTCCTGCCAAGGTCAAATAAGGCTTTCGCTACGATATCCTGGTCCTTCCCTGTACTAGCAATGCCTTCTAGTGTTGAATCATCAGGACACTTCCTCACTACCTATTGCTGTCTGAGTCAGGGTCTCAGGTTAATGTTAGCAAAGACTAATCCCATGGCCGACCATGGGGGAGTGCTACAAGTAACCTTTCGCTAGACTGTGATAGGTGCTGCCATCTTCCCAGACTGACTCCTACCTCCCTGCCCCTTACAACTCCTTTGCCTTTCCTGATCTCCAGTTTAACTAATTGTTTCTTGTGTGGCACTGTATCAAGTGCTTTACTGAAATACAGAGATGAGACCTTTGAAATTTCTTTTGCCTTCCAGGAAAACAATAATCTGAAAGAAAGCTATTGGATTAGTCTGGTATGATCTAGCATTGATAAACTCATATTGCCTGACTCTCTTTTCCCCTGACTGCTTGGTAATAATTATACTTTCCTTCAAGATCTCTTCTAAAGTGCTACAAACATTACAGAGGTCACACTTACAGGTCTGAGACTGAGAAATTATTTCTCCCCATTCCTTAACCCTAACTGCTGAATTTTCACTTTTCCAGCCTGCATGGAGTCATCACTGCGGGTAGACTTGAAACAATATCCTTGCTATAAGCCTGTGTTTCTACATGCCAGCTCTCCCGGGGCCGGAGAGCACCGAGGCCCAGCACTGTGAGTGCACTAAGCAGCTTGAGCTGCTTATCCCAGTAGTCAGCTTGTTTCTTTCCCCAAGGACAATACTGCTGTCCTTATCAGTAACTTGGGCGCAGAGTCCTCTTTAGTTTTGGCTCAGACTATAGTCTCCCTGATCTTGACTTCACTCTTACTGCCCAGAAATGGCCTTACTTCTTATTCTCTTTTTTTTCAAATAGCTGAAGAATAGAATCTTTTGCTGTTTGTTTTGATCTCCTTTGCAAGGTCTAACTCAGCTTGATTTGTAAGCAATCCTCACTGTATCCCTACATTTCCTGACCTCTAAGACACAGCTTGCTTTGCTGTCTGTTCTTTTTCCATTCCACATAGGCTCTCTGCAGAGCCAGCTTAAGCAGTTGCCTGTGGCGGCAGACAGACGGAGGGCAACAGAATCAGGCATTGCCATTTACCGACTCCTCCCAGAAATGTGGGCTCCACACTGTCCCCAAAAGCTGAACTGCTCCCTCCCACACTCCAGACTTTGCACTGCTGCCTGTGAAAGCAGTGCCAAGAGCCAGCAGCAGACCACCCCTCCACACGCCCTGGGCAAGCAGTGTTGTCCACATCTTGCCTATCTCCTGCACACACATCTCTCTCCTGCCTTCCCACTGCCTTGGGAAAGCCTGACACTTCCCAGGGCTTCCACGCAAGGGCTCCCAGCCAAGCTCTCCCACAGGCAGAAGCAGGACGGCCACCTTCCAACTCTCCCTTCCTCTCACACCCTCCATGCGTCACCACCCAACAGTGGGCCCATACCCACTGCAAACTACCCTGCATCCAGCACCTCCGCATGAAGATTTGCTGATAGTCCTTGTACAGAGCAAGGACAGGGAAAGAAAAAGAGAGTTGGCTATCAGTACAGTCTCTGCACAGTACAGACGGTGAGAGCACAGCATATGAGCATTAGGGAGGAACAAGGAATATTTCTGGGAATATTATTGCAAAAAGCTCTAAGCAAACTAGACTGATCTCATAGTTGACGCTGCTTTGAGCAGGAGGCTGTCTAGAGACCTCTTGAGGTGCCTTCCAACCAGAATTATCCTATGGTCCTATGAATGGACTTCTGTATCCCAGTAAGGGAAAGGAGGAGAAGCAAAAGGTCTTATGACGGGAAAGGGCTGGTAGCAGGAGCCCCGTTACATAGCCTTATGATGAGATTTGTGCCTTAAGTGGACAGGTAGGGCAGGAGAATAGGAACTCAGGAAGGAAACAGGCTGAGTTTGGTGGTAAAAGGAATGTATCTTAGGAGTAGACTGGAGCTGTCCTCAGGTCTGCTAAGTTTCTGTGGTTCTCACCCTGCTAAACTTGTCTGCTTGTGCCTTGGCTGAATTTAAGCCAAACTATCTCACAAGACATCCTATAACCTCCTCCGCTGTAATATTTACCCCTGTCATCCCTACATCTACAGACTACTTCTGTGATCCCTTTCAGCATCTTCTTACATGACTTTGCTCCTCTGCTGAACTATAGGTCCTAACACAGGTCACGACATCAATTATACCTATGCTAAGGCTATGGTCCTTGCATGGACAACACTGCTTTCCTCCATGTATTTTAGATGCATAGAATCATAGAATCATTTAGGTTGGAAAAGACCTTTAACATCATCAAGTCCAACTGTTAAACAGATGTGGGCTGTTGTGGGGACACACACGTGAGTGAGGCAATGCCCTGACCTTGCAATGGCACAAGATTTAGGTTTGCACCCTACTTGGTCAGAGGTGTTAATGCCACTTGCTTGGCAGTTTGTGGATCTTCACACAGCTCCAGATGGAAGGTCCTGGCCCATTCACGACCCTCGCAGTTTGTCAGTCCCCCTGAATACTCAGTGCATATTGACAGACTCTACACACTGTGTACACTTCCATGTTCACATAGATTACTCCTGTACATGCCTGTGTACATACACAGAAAACACGTGTGAGTATGTAGCCCCACCACAGACAGAAGTAAGCGCAAATAGCTCTGTCAGTATATGCATCTGTGCACACCCCTAGTTACACACGCAGACAGGTATCACAGCCACACAACGCACTGCAGAGAAACTGTGTATGCAGATACACACACGTATGTACAAATCCCCTCACACACTGTGCATCTACACATACTCTACATGCAATGCACTCCTATGGGCCCACGTGGCCCCGGGCAGAGACACAGGTCCCTGCTGATGCTGGCTAGGTAGGAGTTAATGCAAGAGAGGCTGGGAAGGAAATTAAAAGCAAAAAAAAGTTGAAAGCCCAGCACATGATTCTTCTCCTATCACATCTGTGAATCCTGGAGCGCGAGAGTAATTGTCTGCAATGAGTCAGACCAAAAGGCACAAGGAAATGGTTGCCATGACAACTCGCGCACTGCTCTAATTCGGCTCAGAATTAAAATGATATCAAATAATTTGCAAGCAAAGGGAACACAGCAAAGGCGCCGGGTGCCAATCTAAAAATCCAGCTATATGCAAGCCTCTCCTGAGCCAGTGTCAAGGGCTTTTTTCCCTTCAAGCGTGACAACCATGGCAATCAGAGGAGCTATAGGAGTGGCAGTGATGGATAACCTTAGGGTAGAAGATTTCTGCTACGCACAGGCAAGAATGGGCTCCTGGGCTGGAACTCCAGCCTGGAACAGGCTCCAGGACTGGTGATGTCCTGGAGAAATGCCTCACCAGACCCCACAAGAGAAATCCCACTGCTCACAAGTTGTTACGGTGTCCCATTGAGAAAATACCTTGAAACAGCTGGTGCGGGCAGGGTCTGGGCACAGGCACGCACCCACAGGGGGGGCATTCAGTCTGCGCTGGCCGAAGCGCTGCCTGCATGGGCTAAGGAAAGGAGAGTTGATTCACTTAATGTTTTTTTCCTGGTAAGTGGTGCAGTGTGCAAACTCCATCACTCAGCTGAGGCTACAAGGAAATATTTATTCTATGGAATTGGCTATTGTCTTCACTTTTCCCCTAGCCAAGGGTGCATCCCCAAGGCAATAGGCAATGTCCACACACACAGGGAGGAGGCACAATCCCTGTGCTGAAGATCTTACAGCCTACACAGACAGCAGATACACCTTGGAAGAAACGGAAATTGCTGATGTCCAGCCTGGGTGGGCAGAATGCTATGGAAGATGTCTCAAGTACCTATTTTTAGCATTCTTTTGAGGACAGAATAAATTTGCTTGACCCCATTGTCACCAGTTACTGTCTATGCATGGAGGTATCTATATGGAGTTTTGCAGGCAGGTGCTTGCTCTTTCTGCCTGTTTACTGACCTGACTAGAGGATAACCAGCTCTGAACAGGGAACCATGTGGCCCCAGCACTGATACCAAACCTTGGCAAAAGGCAGAGTTTGTAAGATCAGAGCCAGTGCAAAATAAGGCAACCACCTCACTTTTGTCTTGCTCATAGAACAGCTTGTGTCTGCCCCAGAAACACCCCAAAAAGCAGCCTTTATGCTGACAGGTCTCTCCCCCAAGGCTCAGTATGTAAAGTAGAATGCAATGGACAGCAGGCAGGCAGATGGATGGAAGAAGGATGCAAGAGACACTGGTTTTGGCACACCAGTGCGACCGTGTAATGTTGATACCCTGGCCCGTGGAGCATTGGCTCAACCCTTAGGCCAGCCAAATGTGTACCGACTGATAACGGCCTCTAGACAGATGTCCTGAGAAGTGGAGAAGGCATGGCTGCTGTTAGTACTAAAATCATCAGCGTTTCTGCCTTACTGACTGCCCCTAACACTTTCTATGACTGAGCTCCAAGGCACGGCCCCTTCAGATGTCTCTCATTTTGTCAGATCAAAGGGATGCCTGAGAAACTGCTTGGGCTTTGGGGATTGCCACGACTGAACAGCATCAGGCAGAAACCAGACATAGCAGGTGATGGGCTGAAAAGGAGTCGAGTCTTCCTTCTTTCTACCCGTGCTACCACTGGATGCAGGGGAGACCATGATGTTCATAAAGGCACCCGGGTGATGCCTCGTGAGCTCACAAAAGTCCCCGCGCTGGGACAATGTTGGCACAATCTCCAGTATTAAAAGAGCGGCAGCAGTCCTTCTGAATACCTCAGCACACACTCAAGAGATCAGCCGCTCTCAGGTTTTGTATGGGTAATGTTATGCTGGTTTCCAAGCCAGTCTAGTGAAATAATTTTAATTCTCCAGCTTGGATGCAGTTATTTCCCTGTAAAAGGTGCTTATGCTATTGTAGCTTATTCCCATGCATTTTAGCAGCTTCTACAGGTGCAACTGTCACTTTCTAGAGAGGAGGTTGAAATGTTTTATCCACCCAAGCAACAAAATTGTAGGAATACAGAATTGTGTGTACGTTAGTTTGAAAAGATGCCACAGCAACAGAACTGCTGAAAAAGCCACCTGCACCTCTTCTCCCTGCTCGCTGGTAACAGACAGCAGGTAGCCAAAATTGGGGACCAAGGAAGAGGATGGAGACACATCAAGCTGGCCAGTAATCACTTTTCAAATGAAGAGCTTCTCTCAGACTGATAGAGGTTGGATTTTAACCAGTGGTATAATGGCAAAATTACTTCCCATTATCTCTTTTTCAGACTGATTGATTTCAAATACTTTTGAAAAAAAAAAATCTACGCTTTTTTGAAAATCTGGTCCTGCTGCGAGTACAGAGCTCTTCTGAAAATACTAGGCCTTAATAACTCAGTGTCCCAAACCTCTCTCTGTAAAATAGAGACAATATTTCTCTTCTCTCACCCTTGTTTGAGCTTGCCTAGGACTCTCTCCAAATACATCTGTATACACTATTGGTGTCATGGGATAACTATTTCACTGTGGTCCAATCACAGCAGATAAGAACTCACAGTAACTTTCAATATAAACAGAGGAGAGAGGTATTGTATAAAATAAACCTGCATCTCCCAAGTGCCCATTTGGATTTTTTTTATCGGGCACCACGGAGCCTGTGCATGCCCCTGTGGTTTGCTGGTATGGGCTGTTTCCCATCCCTGAGACATAACAACCATAGCAAGGAACCTAATGGAAAGAAACCCCTACCTGCCCCTGTTGGGACTGGCAGCCAGCTGACAGCAACCTAAGTCGAACAACGAGGTCAGGCAATGAAAGAGACGTCATACACTGCCCAAAGTGACAGCTAAACTCCTGCGCCAATTCCAGCAGTTTCACTGAGGCTTTAAATCACTAAAAGCTTCTGTCAGCAGCTACATGTGATTTCTGCTGCGCACCCCCTGAGGACCAGAAAGCCCCAGGCTACTGACTCACGGGAGGGAGCAGATGACAGTGCTATCTGGGGCAGGACTTGGCTTGGGGAGAGTGCCATCACAATTCCTTATTTTTCATTTCCAACAAAGTTAGTGTGCGTGAGATGTACTGGACTGACATCCCAGGAGAATAGCTGCCTTTAATTAATTATAATTAATCATCCAGGCATTACTTAATGTTTGCATAGTGCTTTGAAGTGCCAAAGCACAATACAGCAGGTAGATATTATTAATTCAAAGAAACATGTATAGCCAAGCCAGGGGTAGGTTTGCCTGTGTGGCTTCCCACCAAAGAGACCACACCAACTCAGCTCGCACAAGCGGACCCTGCCTTGGCTCCACCGTGTCCTCCAAGAGACCTGGGGGTACCTTGAACCCTTTGCACTTCCCCCTTGTGCCCCAGGTACAGGGGCTTAGCCCACAGCAGAAGGAGAGGGATGGGTGAAAAGGGGAGAGGGTAGGGTAGGGTAGGGCAGAGGATAGCACTTTTTCCTCCTGAATTTGGCCACCTCCCCACCTGTCCTTGTGTGGACTAGCCCTTCTAACGGCATCTTGGCCTCCCCCCCAAACCCATTCTGCGATTCCCTACCGAGCCAAGCCAGACGAAAACAGGAGGAAGGAGGCCCTTGTACTCCCCCTCCATCCCTGCCCTCATCCCTCCAGCCTGGCTGCTCTCTAATCCCAGATGACTGCTCCCTCACGCCCTGACAGCATCCAGGCCTGTGTCATCTTCCTGGACACTCGATTTTACCAGTTTGCCTTTCTCCGCCTTGGCTGGAGACTGCCATTCAGCTGCCAGAAGAAAAGGGCCCCAGCGCTCCCTGTCACTGGCGTCCTCCCCATGGGGGCACTGGGAGTGCTCCCTCCCCACAGGCATGGCTGTAAATCCTAGAGCTTAATTTTTCACTGCATGCATAGTGAACATTTCAGAGCGCTTACAAATCCCCCCCAAGCACCGTCAAGTCAAACAAGTGACAGTAACAATCAGTGGCAGAATGACAGGCCAATTCATACCACTTGCACTTTTATAGGGGCACGTAAAAAGCCTCTGTTGTTCCCCTTTTACAGAACTGTAACAGCATTTACCCACAAACTACAAGCCTACCCAGATATTTGGCTTTCTGGGAACCAATGCTGGGTAGCAAACTGACTTCTAGTAGTATCCTAAGTCTAAATGAACGTGGCATCAAGCCCACTGAGGGCTGATGCCATCAGAATAACAATAACAACAATCTGCATCCCATTCTGCTCTGATTGCTTCTTGCTGTGTCTCCACTCACTCCCCTTCCTTCACCTCTCTCCTGTACCCAGGATGGTATTACAGCACTGCCCAGCATCATTTGCACTGCAGCCTCCACTGTGAGGTGAAGTCCCCTAGAATCAGGTCCTAGCCGCTCAGGATGATTATGTTAGTGTGAGGGGAGCTGAAGAGAGACCTACATCCTTACTCTCAAAGCTGCTATCCTCAAAATCAAACAGTAGTGCAATAGGTAGTGTGCCCATCATTCTTTTTTCTTTTTTTTTTAACCACTACTGGTATTATAAAAAATTCAGACAATGAACCTAGTCACTACTGGAAACAAAGCAGATGGTAATACAGTACCTTTTTGCTCCCTGAAAGCCCCCAAATGTGTTGTAAACCTATGTCCAAGCCAGCAGATGGGACATACATCAGCAAACCCTTGCACTCCCACTGAAGTCAATGGAGGTTACAGCTGGGGGCTTGAAGGATTTTGGACCCTTTGGGAGAAATTATTTCCCTCGGTGCTGCCCTGCAGCCCATACTTTGGATGAAATATAGGTAGTTTTCCTCAGCGCGTAAGAAACGGGGAATAAAGAACACCCAGCTGAATGTAGCATGTATGGAAGTAAGCAGAAGTTGCTTGTGGTCAGGTCACCTAATGTTCCTGCTAGCTACAGGGACCATGGTACCTTTAAGGAACGAAAGCGCTTGAGAATTCATTTCTGTCTCTCAACTTCTGTGGTTCCAGTGAGGAAACTGGTTTGTTCTTTATCATTTCCACAAATGACAGAAATTTTACCTTATTGCTACTGTTTTAACATGATTTCTTTCCCTATCCTCTGCTGCTTTCTCCACCCTCCTCTTCCGTCTGCAGAGGATCCTGCCCCTTCACAGCATGTCCACACAGACAGTCGATTCAGCATTCAGCATAACTGAGGGGGTGGAAAGCTCCACAGGGGTTGTGAAAAGCACTGCTGACAGAAGAGAAATGGCTCCGTCAGGGGCAGATCCTCCTGCCACTTGTTCTTGCTCCAGCTCTTCCACCCAGAAGTTTCCTTCCCTGTATTTATGCCGAGTGCCAGATGAACTGTTTGTGTGCCTCTGCTCTAACTCACAGGTCAGGAAAAGGAAGGAAAAGAACCAAGAAAAACAATCCTTTTTTAAAAAAATGTTTTTTCTCCTCCCAAATTCATGCTTAGAAAAATGCTCCCGTGCTGCACAGAGACCCTTGGTATAGTTTCAATGCTATTTCATTCTCTGCTGAGTATATTCATAACAGTGCCAGCTAGTATCAGTTTTGTGAGCAGTTTCTATGACCCAAGCACCTACTTAACATGAATTTTACTGAAACCATCTCTATTTCACAGGGGTCTCTGGACAGACCTCATAATAATTTTCCGGCTTTGGGCTTGAAATGGTGGTATATTAGTGAAAAGTGCTATTTCATAACACCCCTCCTTCAGCTTATAAGTACTTTCTCAATGCCCGGGTGATACTTAAAGAGTACCACTTTCAACTGGAACTTACTGAAAGCCTGGAAATTAAGGAACGCTTCATCAGATGAAGTCAAACTGCCATAGTTTTACTGATTACTGGTACTGAAGACCATTCATTGTATCCTACCCAGCCTAGGCAAAAGCAATGGCTGACTCTCGATCTGAAGGTATCTGCTATATGGCCTTCTCTCTACTAGATGCTCCCATAACAAAGTTGTTGTTTGGGATCTGTTCTACTCAGTCATTCCTTCCACCATACAGGACTCCATTAACACTAACCATTCTTTCACAAGCAGCTTTGCACCTCGGCATGTTTCTGGTGATAATTACTCCATTACCTGTTCCAGCAACCTCTTCCCTTAGTCACTGCTTCCAGGTCTAAAAAAAATTCCACTGAGCTACATCTTCTATTACCCCAATGCTCCTACACAGAGCATTTAAGTTGGATATGATGCCAACATTATCGATTCATGTTGCTTTGTTTCGTTAAATGGCTGCTCTGTTTCACTTCTGAGTTTACTGTACTTCCATAAAGGCTGAAGCAATTGCTGCAGAAAATGGTAAAGCTTCAAAAGCTTTGGGGTTCTGTTGGAAATAACGTGCTTTACAAATTTTCCAAAGGTAGATGCAGAGTCTAGTGAAGGTCTGCCAAAAAGGGTTTAAAGCTCAGATACAAAGATAAGTTTGACAATCTATATGACTGAGTTGGAAATCTAGTAACAAGCCCATTCCACCAGCAAAAGTTACTTTTCAGCTGAGATAATGATGAAGATGCATGAATGTGCTGTTCTTCCAAAACCAAGTGTCTCCTGCAAGCAGTTCAAAATCTGCATGGACTTCTCAACCTACTCATGCTCCAGAGAAATAGCCTCAATCCACAAATTCACCAGCATTGAAGATGGGAAGCTTCCATTCAAACAGCCAGTTTCCCTTTCAAAAGCCTATTTTCAAAAGCCATTCAGTACCTGTTCTAATATTCTCTGTTTAGCCTAGTTTTCAACATCACAAGCTATTGCGGCTCCCGTCATTTCCTTGAATGACAAGCTAACAGCTCTCAGCTCCCACTCTCAATACAAGATGCAACCATTTCATTCAAGATAAAAAGAGAAACCAGAGTGTCCTACCTGCTGCAATACCCATCTTCCCATCCACGGACACAGCCACAGCTGTGCTCACTGTCACCACTTTTGGTAGGCTACCTCCCTCTGTCAAGACACAAATACAGCAGGCTTGGTTAGCTTACCACCAGAGAGGAGTTAAACGCAGAGGGAGCAGCTTGCTCACATGCTTTCACATCCAGGCCAGTATGTACATATGCCTCAACCCTGAAATATCCAAGAGTTTGGAGGACTGCATCTTTCAAGACATATAAGCAACCTAAGGGGCTATGAGTAGATTTTTTTTTTCTTCTCGATAATGTCCCATAATAAAAGTAGCATCCTCAGCATAAAATATAAAGGACTGGCCTCCTCAATTTTGGGCATGTAGAGCTTCTCTTAGGCCAGAAAGCTGCTCTGCTTCATGCACCAGTTAAACTCTGTATACAGAGGAGAAGCAGGACAGGTAACTCTGACACTGACTCTCGCACAGCAAAGGCCAGGCTTACGCCTATCTCTGCTACCCAAGCCAGGCCAGCACTACAACTGGAGACACAGATGCAGCACTTCCAGGTACTTCCAGGGTGTGCTCCATTTTAGAAGCAAAGTCTTCTGGGACTTTGCTGCCTAAACTCTGTTATGCCTCATGATCTTCCAATTACCCTTTAGCTGCTGCTTTAAGCATCCTGTAGGTCCTGTATCACATCTGCCAGCCCTGTGCAGATCTCTTAGCTCCCACAGGGCATTTAAAATAGCATAGCTGGATAGGTTTAAGCAACTGAACTCCACCTCCCCTCTCTTTGTTAGTGCAGTTGTTTCAGCCTGCAATTGTCCACGTGGCAGATTCCACTTCTGTGTTTTTTTAAAGCAATTAGATTAGCTTCAGCTGGGGCACCTCTTTTGGAACTGCCAGGGGACAGTTTGAAGGTCAGCATGATCAATTTAGCCTGCAACTCATTCCCTCCTTGTGTGCTGTATGGAAATCTCTTGCTCAGACAGATGGGTCAGAGATTCTTTCCTTCCCCAGAGCTCCAGCATTTGTTACTGCTTTCCATTTCTGCCTTCATCGTTCTTGTTGGTACCCAGCGTGTCCTGAGCATGATTCTGTGTCTACCACAGCTTAGCCTGGAGTCTCTCACTCATTTTTTTGGACTGAAGCCAGATTAACTTGCTCAAGGATGTCAGAAATAGTGAAGTCCTTGTGAAACAAACACCCAGCCAACTTATGCTCACATGCCTTGAGCCTTTATGGTGAACCCCAAGTTTCTTGCTCTCCCTAGGATGGGACAAATAAGCAAAACACACTTAGCAACCCTAGGAAAAAAAAAGACAAACCAAAAAAACCCCACAAACACCCAACACGTGAGAGATCTGGGCTGGCTGCAAGAACAGTTCTTCTCTCTGGGACTTTTGGACACTGGAAGGACGAGCCCTGGATAAATTATTCTGATGACCTGAAGTTATTCCTGCTGGGTTCCTCCCCAACAGGGAGGTCTTTGGGCTCTTGCCTCTTATGTGATGGGAAGTGCATCTGCCACGAAAACCCCTTGTCACAGGGCGGGCATGTACTGAGTCATGTGGAAAGCATGAAAGGGGGACGTCAGCTTCTAATCATCAAGAATTTCATAAGAAACTGGGTGCTCTGTTCTGGCCAAAAGGTGAGGCACCCCTGCTTCATCAGATGTCACAGAAGGGCCTGGACTCTGCTCTGACAGTGAAGCACTGTGGCTCAGAAGCACTGAGTATTATTTCCTGGCTCTTCACGGGCATCTTGTGGGATCTCATGGATCACAGTCTCTCTAGGCCCAGCTGCTCATCTCTAAAGAGACTAATAATCTCCCTTACACAGGAGATAAGCAGGGTCTATTGTGCTGCATAAGGTCTTCAGGGCCAGGTACTACTTTTTACAATGTGCCTGTAAGGGTTTCCAGGTGAATGGAATCCTGTACTTGATTGAAGCTTCTGACCAACAGCCATGTAATACAAAAAACAGTGGCAGCTGCTTGTCCTCTGTCTTTATCCATGCAAAACTACCTGTGACTTCTAAGAAAGCCACATCAAGCCACAACCCCAATGTTTAGCCACCAGTGACTACTGTGGCCAGGGTCATGGCTGCCCTAGGAAGCCCCACAGCGTGTCACTGCCTGTTTTTCTAACCCACGCTCTATTCCAAAGAGCAAATGCCGTGGCATGCACAGGAGTAAAAGGTCCCTCCTGCCATGCCTCCCCCTCTCTCCACACTTCCCTTTTAAGTGAGATGTAAGGGTGCTGGGCAGAGAGGGGCTTTCATGGGAGGTTTCAAGTATTTTCTCTTTCCATCCCTCTCCCTTTACATCCTGGTTCATCTCTTGCCTCCCAGTCCGGTTTTCTCCTCTTTGCTACTTGCTTTCCCACCCACCAGCCTCCTACCACTGCGCCACAAAAAGCTTTAACAGCTAAAGTGCTGAGCTCCATGACAGAGATGGAGAGCTACGGGCCAGGGAGGAGCACAGAGGGGATTTCTGCCTTCTGTGTAGGAGTCTTGCATGAGTATTTTGTTTTGAATGTTTCTTTCTAGGCTCTTCTGCTCTCTTTCAGCCTTCGGGAGGTCCTGGCTGGCCCTGCAAACTCACAGGAACCAACACCCTAAGTAAGAGACACTGAAAAGCCACTCCTTGCTTTCCTCTCGTGTTTGAGCTCCTTATCTGGGCAAGAGGTGCCATAGTCTAGTAGCAGGATGGCAAGGACGCAGGGCAGCAATGAGACACCCTCACCAAGAAGAAGCTATGGAAAAGCCTTCCTCCCTTTTCCTCCACCATCTTCCATAACAAACCCATCCTTTCCTGTTGTGGAAAGCGGCGATGGAAAAAATTACACCATCTAAACTTACACTTCCTGACTGACTGCTTGCTGATCCCTCATCAGCCCTGGCTGTTACTGTCATCCGGTATGCCTGATGATGTTCCCTCCCAGGCCTGGTCACATCTATGTGTCCAGTTCCTTCTGTGATACCTTTACCTTCCCCTTCCCACAGTTCACGTGTCCTCCAGCCCTGCAAGTACCTTGTGTTCCCCCACCCCCCGCGTCCCTCAATCCTTCGGTCTACCTAGGCCCTGCCTTTCCATGCGTCCTTCATCTCCTCTGCAGCCTGACGTTATGCAGCCCTGACTGCCTTCCCCACAGCTTGTAGCTTTGTCTTTCCGCTGCGTCCAGTTCTTGGCCATGACCCCTCTGCCTCTACGCCAGTGCAAACATAATGCCAAAAGGCCAGGTCTCAGCACTTCCCACTATGGAAGAGGCAGCAATAAAGAGATTGGTGTGGCATGTGACACAAGATGTGAAAAGCTTTCTCTTCTCTCCTCTGCTCTGGCGTTCAGGCTGGGGTTACCTGCATCGTCTTCTGAAACAATGCTGTAGATGAAGCTCCCAGGGGGATGCTCAGCTGCCCGGCGGTACCACAAAGGGAAGTGGTCCATGGTGAAGATACTTTCCTTGTCCTTCCGTGTCAGGAATTTCCTGCCGGGAGAAAACCCAGGGCAGCCTTTTGTACAGGGCGCAGAGGAGCAGCAGCCCTCCTTGGGGCGATGCAGTGGGACCCCGGGGCTGGGCACATCACCTGGGGCTTCTCCTGTGGCGGAGGGAGGCCGGGGACCCCCGGGTGACCGAAACACGCCAGCGGGAGGGTCCTCGCAGAGCACTCCTCGCCCCAGGGACGCCGGGGCGGTTTGCGAGGCCTCCCTCGCTACCGAAACGCGGACGCCCCGCCCTGCGCTTCGCACCCTGCGGCGGGTGTGGGTCACAGACCGACCCCCGGGACACGCTCAGAGCTCTCACCGGCGGCCGGGCCGGGCCGAGCCGCTGACGGCCAGACCCCACCCGCGGCACACCCGCCGCCATTTTCCGTCAGCGCCCGGGGCGGCGGCGGCGCCCCCGCCCCGCTCCCCGCCGCGCCGGGGCCAGCGCCACCGCCGCCGCGCCTCTGCCGGCCGCCCGCCAGGTGCCGCTGTTGCCCCGGCCGAGGCCCTCGGCGCCGCCGCAGCCGGCCCCGAGGGCGGGCGAGGGGAGGCCGCGGGCCGGCAGGGCCTTGCTGGCGGCGGTGCTGCGGCTTCCCGCGGTCTCTGGGGGTTGGTGCCTGGGGAGGGCGGGAGGGAGGATGTCCCCCTTCTCCGCCTGCCCCGCGGGAGGCCTGGCAGGTTACGCCGTGAGGAGCAAGGGGCAGGGCCGGAGTGAGAGGTGAGGCACGGCAGGCGTGAGCGGGTGGGCGAGGGAAGCCAAGCTGGCCAGTCGAAGGCCGTTAATTACTGCAGGAGAACGGGGAGCAGGTGAGAAAAGGGAATTAGACAGTCTCCTACAAAAAAACAAACAAAAAAACCCTGCCCCAAACCAAAGGTCATGCTGCTGTGGCTAAATACTGAACTCCTAGAGATGCATGGACCGAAGTACTTGAGGAAAGGGGTGCTCCTGAAGGCAAGAGGATGAGTCCTGAAGGCATAGCAAGACAGGCAGTGGGTGCTCACGAGGAGAAACCTCGTGAAAATCAGGTGATTGGCTTCCCTGGAGGTCCCTATGTCTTGCCTGACAAATCCCCTTTGTTTTCAGGCTCTTGTTTTGCTGTATATTTTTGACATAACAATAATTACTCATTTATACGGTTGTTTCATTTCAGGGGATTCCAGAAGCACCTCCTGTGTGATGTGTGGGGTTCTGTCACTGCAGTGTGGTGACTGCAGCTGTTTAATAGCATTGAATGATGCCCCTGATGAGCAGTGGGGGATAGGGAATCATCATATTAGCGCCCTGCAGCACACATCGCTTTCTCCCTTGTTGCCACACCCTGACTACTCTGACTTATCCAGACTGCCTCAAAAACATGAAGTGTCACTTTTCAGGGACAGCAGAGCTCTCTGCCTTGAACGTATGACTCATGTTTGGGGAACTTGGAGACAGTGAAACAGCTGCCAAGAAGCTAAGGACCACCACTGACACTGTCCTCTTCTGTTCTATCTGCTGGTGTGCTTCTGTGACCTGTCCTTTCTTACAGCAGCATGCACCAGCCCGCGTACTCCAAACACAACAAAAATGCAAACTATACCCTTTCCATGTCAAAACCCTCCGCTGAACACACACTTTTGCCTTGAAGGAGAGGACAAGAGAATGAATCATATATGACAGATGTCAGTCACATCACTTAATGCCTCACTGGAAGGCACTGGGATACTACTGCGATGTGGGCAATGTAAGAAGCAGAACAGAACAAACCCGGAAGAGGAATTGAGAGAGAAAGGTCAAACCTAGCCAAGCTGGAATGTCACCGGGGCACTGGGGTGCAGAGCCTCTGCACTGTAAAATGGTTCTGGGGATATATAGTAACTGTGGACATTGTTAGCTGACTGAAGTCAGGGAATGATTGAAGGTTTTCATTGAAATGAATGCACCTTGGGTCAGTATTTTAAGAAAAAAGGACCAGAGGAAGACAAAGGATCCCTACCCTGACTCTAAATCAGCACCAATGCCATCAAGGTGTTGCTCCTTTCCTTTCTGTTTCTGTCTCCCCAAATACATTTCTAAGGCTGGTGGTGATTTCGTGCTGCCCCTTCAGAGACATTGAGAGAAACCCCTTAATGCAGTTTAGGGACTTACTTGTTGGAAATTTTCTCAGAGCCCACATATAGGGCACTCCTCATGAGTCCAGCCCGAGTGCCCAGAAATGCCATCTCAACACCTGCCTCAGTCTCCCTGTGGAACAGAAACACACAAGCAGCCATCACACAAGAAGAACAGCCATATCCCTGTCCCCAGGTGAGGGTCTTCCAAACTAGAAGCCACGCCTGGAGATGTGGTCCCAAGTTCATTTGCAATATAACCCATTTACACCAGGAGTGACACTGGCTCCTCCCTGCTAATGGCAACAGGTTATTACTGGCTAACAATTGGCAGGTTTAGACCTCTGCCTAGATTCACACCTTTGAAATTTGCTCATTTGGTTCTCTTCTAAGCAGATCATAAGCTCCTCTCCCCCTGCTAGCCCTCTCCAGGCTGCCTGCACGAGGCTGAAGTGAGGGAGAGGGACTGTGGAGAGAGAATGGCTGTCTCAGGTACACACAGGATGGGCAGGGTAGCAGACTGACTCTGAAGCAGTAGATTGATTCGGATGCATCTTCCTAGGGGTTTCAAGGGCACAGATGGGACAGCTACATGGTGGAAAGCCTGCTGCAGTGTGGTGGCCTTAAAGCGAGGAGTGTGTGTTGGTATAGCCATTTAAAGGTGTGCTGATAATTGGGTGTCCTAGCATAATTGCTGCTGGCTCAAGCTCTGTTAGTGGTAGGGGTACTGGTAACTGAAACAGGGACAGGAGTCCTGTGGCCACACATCTGTGTAAGTAGCATGTTATCTGCTGAAAGTAGATCTGTGTGACATGATACTAGATACTACAAGCAAAAGGGGCCTCACTGCAAATAATAAAGTTGTTTACTGAAGCCAGCCTGTCCATTCCCTTCCTGAGGCTCAGTCTGAAGTCATCACCAACAGCGACAAGATCAAACTCCCTTTTCTTCACTGCTGGAAAGGGAGCAAATTCCTTGCCGCCTGGGATGGAACTTCTGCTACAGCCATACGGAAGTTGAGCCAAACCACGCTGCTGCTGTTCAAAGGGATAACTGATGGATGGGAAAATAACTCATAATAACTTTAAACTGAAATGGTCTCAGGTGCCCTGAGTTATCAAACTTTATCAACTAAAGAAGCAAATGCAGTGCATCTGAGCTAGGTGCTGCAAAGAACTGGTGCTGAGCACCTCTTGCAGTGACACATCTGGATCACTGCTGTCCTCCAGCGATATTCAGACAAACTCACCAAACTAAAGGTTCTCCTGACAAGGCCCAACCTGCTGGAGTCCACTCCTGAGAGATACTTTTTGAGTTATTTCTAAAGCTAATGAGCTACTTCTACCAGCTTTTTGAGCTGTTTCTAAAGTTTCTTACATGCTGTGCAAGGATCTGTGACTATTTCAGGCACTGCATAAGCCCACAGCATCTGGAGATGCATCTTCAATAGTGTTTTACTCATATGTATTTCTCATACACTTACATGGACATATTGAGGGCTAGTGTTGTCCAGTAGGCCTCCATGGGTGCAGTGACCACTGCATCAAACAGCACTTCCTGGACCAACTCCTCATCACCTAAGAAGAAGAGAGAACAAGAATCAGGAGAGAAAGACATGTTCCTCCCTAGATGTTTTAGTGAGTTCTTTATTATGGAGTGTCTGCCTGGCCCAGGGCAGTGAAGCAAGATGGCACAAAAAGAAGCCTCCCCTTGCAGGGCTGAGAACAGGACCAACCACACTGGATGGCAGAGAGCACAAGAACAGATGTTACCGCGAAGAACGTCAGACTGGTTCCCCTGCAAACTCAGTGGAAGGGTTTGGGTTTGAAAGTGTGGGCAAGCGAGAGGCTTTCAAATGAAGTTATTTACCAGGCCTTCACTCCGACCTTCTCCTTGATCGAACAGGCTGTCCACAACCATTGCCTCAAATCCTTGCTTTGACCTTTCTTCTAGGTGCCCTGTAGAAGAACACCAGACACCCCATCCCACTCAAGAAGCTTCTTCAAAGCCCCTAGTGACTTCTTCATGGCTTCTACTCTGTCCTTCTGTTTATTGCCTTCTCTGTTACCCCTCTGTCCTTCCTGTAAATCTCACAAAATGCTTTCCTGTCTGGTTCCCCACAGATGCTCAAGCCAGTCTAGGCTCTCAGTCTAGTCCAGCCTTGACTGGGACTGAGAGGTGTTTAGGAAGGTTTGAATATGCCACATGCTAAATGGCATACTCTAAGATCCCATTTTTTGACCTGCTTCATTATTTCTTTATTGCCCTGCCTGCATTCATTTTGTGCTGTGAGAATGTGGTGGCTATCATTTGCAGATATGCCCCTTTCAGTGCTGTTCTAGATGGAGCCACCCCCCTGTTTCAGTGTTTCTGCTTCCACTTACTGGGTTGAAGTGCAAGTTCTACCCTAATATTTTCTCCCAAGTCCTTCCAACTTTCTTTCTCCTTTCTTTGTCACGGTTGTCAGAATCCATTGCTCCATCCATTCAGACCTCAAAACCAGAGCTCACCAGCAGATCTTTCCCTCCCCAGGCCCCACATGTCTAGGAGGTGTCCAAATCATATTTTTCCTCCACAGCACTTCCAAGTCTGCATACTTCTCATAGTGAGCTCTCCTGAAACTTTCCTCCGTCTCTTCCCTAGCCTCTTCAACTCATACATTTCCTCTTTTCAGCCTCCTCCAAAGACACCAGAAGGGGTCTGATCACACTGTGCAAGAGAGGAGCAATTATTGGATTACATTTGGTTTCAGTTTTAAGAGATTTCCATCCTCATGCCAAAAGTTTGTGCCTCTCAGGTGGAGCATTACCTGCCAAAGCTTGTACTTGGCACAACTAAGGGGGCTGAAGCCGTAGAGAGTGCGGTGGGCTGAAGGACATCCTAAAGCTAAATTAGGATGCATGCACAGCTGCCCATGCACAGCTGCCCACCTCTGCTCCCTGACAGAGATCCCACTCCATAGTGGTGCTATATCAGCTGTTTGTGTGGCTACACGTTGCCTGGAGAATGGCACCTGGTGCAAAGGGGGGGATAAGCAGCAGGGGGAGCAGGAAAGATAATAATTCTAACAATTTTTTTTCCCAAATCAGTTACCAATTGTGTTTGGAAAACAAAATAAATAATCCTTGTTCTGGAAGAACCCATCTGTCTAGATGGCACCGTGCAGCCCTCGGAGGATGCTGGCTGGGGCCCTGGGGAGCAGAGTAGTCACAGCAGCTTTCCTGGCTCTTCCCGCCATCACCCCTTCTAGCCCAGCTGGTCAGTCTATCTTAAACATGGTGTGCAGCCCCCACCATGCTCCATTTAAGCCTTTTGCTTTTCAGTATTTCCTATGCTGAGACCTTCAATAGGGCCGAGTTGTGTGGCAGCTTTGAAATGGAAAAAAAATCCTCTGACAGAGACAAGGAAGTAGATCCTCAGCTCATTTCCACATGTGGATTAAGCTGGGCTTGAGTTCAGTCCTGCCTGTGTGAGCAGGTGCCTCAGGAGCTCGGTCTGACACCAATCAGTTTGTCACAGCCCCCTCTCCCCTGTGATGGGTACAGGAAAACCCCAGCAGGGCCCTTTTGGTGCCTGGGACTCACATTCCAGGTCAGGTTCCTCTCCGGTGAGGAAACGGATCACAGCCTCCAGCTGGCTGAGCTTCCGGTGGTCCGGATCAATGTCGGTGATGCAGTAAATCCTGGTGGGGAGGGAGAAGTAGCCAGCAAGGGCAAAAAGAAATCACAATCAAGCAAATGCTCCTGGAAAATAATAACTGCAAACAAAAATTCAGCGAGAAAGCTTGGGCTGCAAAGATTTTGCCGCTGCTGCATGCCATGCCCACTCAAAATCTAACAATGTGGCTGTAAGTGAAACCCTACCAATAAACCAAACACCACTTAATCTGACTGCTGCGTTTAGTAGGGCTGCTATTATGTTCTCTGGCATAAGCTCACAATGCAACGTATCAGTCCCAAATCCTTCCAGCAGTTATCTGTATTATATGTTATTTAAGATGTATGCCTGTGTCTATATAAACAATAACAATGTGATGGAGAGACCTGAAAAGCAGAGGGACACATGCAATATGAGTAAAACTGGGTTGGGAGCAGATAAACCAAGAGACAGAGAAACAAAAAGTGAGACGAGGAATGAGCTTGCAGTATGATACAGTGGCAACAAAAGCTGTCCCAAAGGGACACAGCTGCAGGAGCCTCAGGACACAGTTTGCGGAGAAGTGGGAGAATGTATTACAAATGTATTATAAAAGAAACCAGTCTTCTAATCCTGCTTCCAATTTTGACCGCTTCATTGTTAGGACAACGGAGAGGAAGGGGTTATAAGAGAGAATTATAACTCATAAAGGGGCTGAAAGGAGTGATTTATGAGAGAAGTTTAAGAGAAATGAATATGTAAAGTGTGGTAAGCTGACACCCCAAGTTAGGAGTAGAAGAAGGAGAAGTCACTGCTTGTGTCTCAAATGCGCTGCCTGTGAAACTTGACAGTGTAATGAGAAGTGTGAAGGGCTGCAGGGCTTCTTGAATGTAGTTATTTTGGCTTTGATACAGGCTGGGTTCATGTGCCTGGGTGTAACTGAATGTTGGGTTCATGAAAATCCCAAACCTCACAGCAATAAATGGAAAGTGCCATGCTTCACCCTGTTTCATATCCAAACAAAGCAAAACCATAAATTATGCTTGCTATTGAAACAGGGGTCATAAATCACCTCCGTGTTCACTAGAAATTAGGTCTAGGCTCATTTCAGAAGAATGCCAACCAAAAATAAGCTAGGATTTAAAAAAGCATTTCAATCTCTTGCCAAGCTTGCAACAAAATTTCCTGACAGGTTTGACATACTGTAGGTTTTGTAGCACAATTCTGAGCAACACGAGGAGGAACAAAATAAGTCTGAGCACAGAAGACTGAGGATAAGTCTCAGGAGATGTTTCCTAGCAGAGGGATGTGCCAGGCCTTGGTGGGATCTCCCAAAGGAAGAGGTGGAACTGAATTGCCTGGAGACAATCAGGTCTTTGCAGGTACAGCCCCTGAACAACATTGCTTTTTCTCTAGGCCACAGAGAACGGTAAACTCAAGCCAAATTGCTGGGAACTTTGCCAAAATCTCATGACAAAGTCCTGTGTCATTGACAGGATTTCCTCCACTTACCATTCATTCGCTAAAGACAAGTCTGGCTGGAGCAGGTCGTGCAAACCTGAAACCAGATCATACATAGAGTATTCGGTTAGGTAGCAGACAGGCAGATACAGGCTGTGAAGAAGCAGCGGAGCAGTGAGGCTCAGAGTAGCTACCTTGTCCCTTAGGACACTGTGGCAGTTCCAGATTAACCTACCTTCTTCCACTGAAGTGTTCCCCAGCAGAATGTACTCCCCGTGTCCCCTGGACAGCACAACACCCAGGCTGCAGGCAGGAAGGAAAACAGAGGGCTTGTGACACTGCGTTCCCTGCAATTACAACCCTTAAAGACATTAACTCCCTCCACAGCTATTAAAGAAAAGAACATCATCAAAAGAGGATTAAGTGAGATCCAATTTCAGCACAAGAGGCTAAGGAACCTGTCTGTAGAGCTATGAGGCATTTTTGGTGACCATCTTTTTGGCCGGCATTGTAGGTTCAGGTCAGCAATAACATTTCTCAAATCTGTGCCAATTTCAAACTATTTCAGCTGGGGAAAAAAAAACACACAAAAAAATTCTGCTTGATTTCTTATGTGATGTTTTGTAATTTTCAGTTTATAACAATGTTTTGTTAGAGCCATACACCAGAACATATAAATACACCAGAACAATGAAACATATTCAGTGGAACTGAAAACTGAAGATGTCTCATTTGTCTGAAATGAAAGTTGTTTCACCTAAGGTATAGCTTTTGGACTCCGAACCTCAGATAAATCATAATATCCCTTTTGAGTTGACCCCAAACAATATTTTAATGACTTTAGGAACAAAGTCGTCAGTTATTCACACTGTTCTACTCATGAGTTGCAGCCAGTTTTTTGAAGAAAAGGAATCAATTTGCTGTCCCTTGATGGCAGACTTCTGATACACTGTATTAGTACCATGTGAGTGCTTGCTCACCTGAAGGGTGTGCCACTGATGTCCGTGAAGAAATAATCATTGGTGAGGAAGAGAACTCGCTTCTGCAATAAGAAGAGCATGAAAATAAAGTGAGAGACCATCTGACAGACCAAGGCATAGTGATGATGGGGACCTGGGATATACATCCCCAAAGCTAAGCAAGAGCAGTTGATCATTACCAACACTTCACACCCTGCTAGGGCTGGCTGGAGGCAGGGATGAATGTGCAGTATTCAGCGTGTTCAGCAACTTGTGACTTTCAGGATCCAGGCAGCCACTCTGTCTTTCCATCTAGGGCTTCAGTTAAACCTTTCTTTGCTCTAGGGCTCCAGCACAGGCTGCAGGAAGGGGTGGGGGGAAGCTGCCCTCCTTCTCGCACCCTCCGAGCCAACGTGCTGGGGCCCTGCTGCTCTTTTGCTGTACAGAGCAACCTTGATGGCTTTGCACATCATCATCAGCCCAAGCAGGAGGGGGGGATCGGTGGGGCAGGTAGGAAGGAGAGGTGGGGTTGGAGGAGAGGCAGGATGGCAAACCTACCCACTGTGTGGGTGGGCAGCCGGGGCCAAGTCTCCCCACTCCTGTGGGAAATGCTGAGATTCCTGGCATTTGCTTTCATGCCAAACTGGGACAAAACATTAACATATTCCAATTTTGTTAAAAAACATCAGTAAAAAAAAAATTGCGTTTTCAAATTAAAAAAAAAGTGCTGATTCAAATCCAAGCCGTTTTAATTCACATGAAAATATTTTTTTCAGACTGACATTTCAACTGAAGACTTTTCAGATTATTGAAAGCTGCTTCAGAACTTCAGCTGTTTGCCAGACTGGCCTTTTCCTGTAGGAAAGTGTTGATTTCAGTGGAACTGTTTTCCAAAGGAGAAAAGTTTTTGGAAAGTTTCTATCCAACCCTTATGCCAGTATATGAACCCTAATATGTTTAAAATCCCAGCCCCAGTCTGAAAACGAGGTGAGAGGATGTGTGTGGGAGACAGGGAGTGAACACAGAAAACTCAGTGTTCCCCAGGGAAAGTCGCGCCTGCTCTAACCTGCTCAAGCCGCGCAGCAGTGGAAGTGGGGCGAGGCACAAAGGGCGAGCTAGCGCCAGCTCCACCGTGCGTCCCAGGTTTGTGCACACAGTGGCCGGGCTCATGGGGATGGGGGTTATTGTTAGGTGAGGAACTGGCAGGTGGCTCAACCCCTTCCCCTCCCATCTCTCTCCATGCATGGCAACTGTGTACTGCTCAGCAACAGGGTCCGAGTCTTTTGCTGAGCTGAGATGTTCCAAAAGTCTTGTGATACCCCCCCAAAACATGGCGTGGTGGTGTGTTGGTGACTGTGGGGAAGGTACAAGAGGTATTAAGCCTCCCTTCCCTTGCCAGTCTGATCTG
Organism: Mycteria americana; assembly: GCF_035582795.1. NCBI lineage: Eukaryota > Metazoa > Chordata > Aves > Ciconiiformes > Ciconiidae > Mycteria > Mycteria americana. The sequence continues at coordinate 69,467,063 of NC_134365.1, forward strand.
ATGGTGGAGGGGGGGAGGCATGCAGAAGAAGGAGACCTGGGGGTGTAGGCCTGCCCCGGGGGGAAAGGGTGCAGTAGAAAATGGCCCAGGGGCACCACCACTCTGAGACCCTTTCCTTCAGCAGGGCTTGTTCTGCTCATCCTTTTTTCCCCTGACCTGCCCCTCTTCTGCACATGCAGCCACTCAGCACTTGCGCCTTGTGGGAGGGGGGCAAACCTCTGTTTGGGCAGCGGGAGGGGATGGGTGGCCAGACCTCCCCAAGACAGCTGGAGGTATCGCCACTTATCCATGGGAAGGAAGAGAAGCAGAGGCACCCTTGAGCCAAGCGGGGCTGACGGTGATCAGGCAGGACTTCCCCACACAGCTCAGAGCAAGGGAGAAGACCAGAACATGGGTGTGTTGGCACAGTGATAGGGTGGCTAACTACCAGCACCTGTGGTCTGCGAACACGTGTATTTCCAGTTTTGGTATTGTCATTGTCCTGGCTAATGCCATTATCAGTGGTTTGCCACAGCTCCTACCCATATCCTCACTCTTTGGCTTTCACAGTCACAACCCTTTTGTACCCTAGCTGCAAGCAAAGGCATTTTTGCCACTAGATCTCTCTAACAACCGCCCCTTGTCTTTGGTCCTTGTTTTTCCCTCTCTATCTCACTCCGCTCTCAATACCTTCCCGAGATCAACCTGGGGAATCAACGTTTACGTGGCTGACAGAATAATTTCTATCCCCTTCACTCAGCCCTTCTCTCCGCCGTCTGACTGCCTCATTCTCTTTGTTTCAGGGCTCTGTCAGCATTTTCTTTGTTTCAACGCTGCTCTGCTTCATCCGCTAGCAGAGTACAAGTGGGAGTTGCTAAGTTTCGCTTCTGGTCCTCTCTCCGTGTGTATTCTGTTAACAGTAAAACTGTCACATTCTCAGGTTCAGTCTCCTGTTATGCTTCATAATGCTTGCAGAGTTGCAGAATAAAACAGGTAATATCTCTTACCAAGGCTACTTTTTGTTATCTTTTTTCCCTGAGTAGGGGAGCAGAAAGATGTCCCTAAAATATTGAACTAAAAAGGTATCTTTAGATGACTCAGAAGAAATGTTATTGAGGGTGCACAGAGACAGAGAAAGAGAAGGAGGTTAAGCTAGCGAAATAAGCAATTTAGACTTACAAAGAATAGATCTTGCTGGAAAGCCCCGATTGCTTTTCTGACAGAATAACAAAGGTAATGGATGAAAGGAATAAGGACATGCAGTGTATCTGGGTTTATATAAAGCACTTGAAACAGCTTGTCATGAAATTTTATTCTAAAGAATCAGTTAAAGTGGGCTTAAATAAGATGTGGAGTGAGAACCAGCTGCACCACTGTAAACAAAAAGAAACAGTAAACAACTGGGCATCGAGGGAAAAAGATCTGAGAGGAACAGACAGACTCTGTCTTAGGAGCCCTTATGTACAGTGATCTGTAAGACAAAATAAAACAACATTTCTCTGCATACTGAGAAAAAGTCTCAACAGCCCTAAAAACTAGAAAGACTGGACAAAAAGGAGTGGGAGTCACGTGGAAAAACGGCAACTGGAAAAAATAGCTAAGAAACATGGAAACCAAGGGGGCTGTTCCGGCGCAGCTGTGGGAGGGAGAAAAAATTGAAGGGACAGCAGAAAGGAGATTTGGGGCTCCTTGTTCAGAAATATCCCATTGCAGAGAATAGATGCAGAGCAACAGGGAAACAGTACTCAAATAATTCAGTGAAGCCCTGGTACTTGTGTACCAGAAACGATACAAGAGGCGAAGGGAATGAAACTAATTGCTGAAGTGCTTGGACCAAAAAGCGTGCAAGTATTTCAAATGCCAATGTTGGCAAAGCCCAAGAGAGGAAGGGCAAAGCCATTGACAGGTACCTGATAGTTGCAAACACCAAGGATAGAGAAAGACAATTTAGTTACAAGATCTAGCAGTACAACCATTCGGAGGAAACGGAGGGGTGTCTTCATTAGGAAATGGCATCATTTCAGCAGTGGCTGTGAGCAGTCGGTTTATTGGAATTGGTGCTGACTATGGCTTAGCATGGGAGCAGTTCAGCCAGCCTGATCACTGAAAAAAATGCTCTCTGTAAAAGATGGAAAATTTTCCTGAAATATGGAAGACTTCTGGGCAGTGTAACTTGTAGGCTCTGGAATACTTCCTAACAGGAAATGGTGAAAGCCAAAATCTTTAGGAGAGTTAAATAAACCTGAATGAAAAAGTACCAGTGAATGTAAATGTACAAGACAATTTTGCACTGATTCCAAGGGAAGATGTATAACCCTACATTAGAGCTGGTAGGGAACATTCAAAAGTCTCCATTTCACAAGGACTTTTCATAAAACGTCTGTAAATATTTGCATAGAAATTTAATCCTGGACCTGGATAAAGGAAATCGCATTCGGACAGAATGAGGGGCAAAGTTTTCATGAGTGTTTTTGGGTAGGGAAAGGGAGTTGCAAAATAGCCTCCAAACCTCTTTCTGTCTAGGTCAGCTCGGCATAGTCTTTCCCCATTCTAAACTCTTGAAGATCTCCAATTCATTTCACAGCCCTATAAACAATGAACAACATGGTTTTTGGCTTTGCCTGGACAAAGTAGGGAGCTGTGAGGCATTTCCGATACCTTTGTAAGAGCAGAATGTCGGTAGGTATAAAGAGCACTTCTAATGATGCTCTATTTTATGTCTTTAGCACATGTGTTATATATGTGGTGAAACAATAAAATCCTCGCACTCAGAAATGCTGAGCATTAAAACCACATCCTTCGTGGTTCTTCAGCATCCATTTCCCATCCCCTCTCTCGTGTGACCTGAAAAGAAGGAGAATTTCTTACCCCTTTATCCACAGGGACCTTCACATCCATAGAGAGGTAGCCCGTTTCTCCATTGATCATGGCAGTTCTCAGCTGCAGAGATGAACAAGATTAGTATTAGTGTCTCCAGGCAGGGCAGGACAGGAATTAATAGAGCTGCTTGTCATTAACGAACAGGGGCTGGCAGAAAAGAGTGACTGTGTTCCGCCCTCCCCCCCCAGCTCTTTCTTGCTTCTTTTAAACTAAGAACCTGTTCTGGGTGGTCAGGATCCTTGTTCAGCCAGGCTGATAAGTGACACAGAATAATAATGGCTTATGCTGAAAGCTTGTTGAGATGTCTTTTTAGCGAAAGGAAAGGATCTGGAAGCTATGAAATTGCCAGTCCAAGTTTCAGACTTCACTGTTTGTCAGCCAGAAAGCCATTAACATGGTGCTTTGAGAGCCTGGAAGAGGGGATACCTGAGAAACCCACTAACTCCCCCAGACTGGTTCCAAAGACCTTGGACATTTTTTAAACTGATTTATAAATTATAGGCTGTATTCAGCACCACTTCTGAGGTGCAGCAAAGCAGCTGTTTAACACAGCAAAGCAAGACTGTATGATAGCAGGGTAGGCAGCAAGAATACAACTTTATTCAATCCAGGTTCCAAAGGCAAAATGTAATTTTCACAGTGACTCCCAGCCTCTTGCAAGAAAGAGCCAGGGAATTTTTCCACAAGTGCAGAGGCTTTAACTTTATATCCAGCCTGCCAGAGCATATCAGCCTATTGCTTCAGCCTGGATAGAAAAAAAGGTGGGAAGTAACATATTCATTCACACAAATTGCTTCCTTACTTCCAGAGACAGGCCTCCATTCAGGTGCTGGCCAGTCTCAACTGCATTTGCTTTACAAGGCCGCAGTTCTGTTTATTATGGCTGTTTGATGTGGGTTATTTACAGACCTAGAATATAAAGCTTGTGTTTCTCAAGGCCCACGTCTTGGAAATCAAAACACTGACTGGTACTATTACTCCTTTTTGGCTAAGAGCGTTTGACCTCCTGCCAGAGCCACGGCATACTCTCTGTTCTGGTCTGACAGCCTGCAGCATTTTTTATGGGTTCTGGGTTTAGTTCAGATATTGTTGCTTCATCCATATCTTCTTGAATGTCAGGCATCTCTTGTTGCCCCATAAGGCAGTGGAGAAGTAAATCAGCGGATATCTGAGATCTCCTTGGATCTCCTCAGCTCCAGCTAGTCTGCACGCAGGCTACTTGTCCTGTGCCCAGCCCCCAGGTGACAGTGGCTGCAGGTTGGTGGCACAGTCCCGGCTCGCTGCTTCTTCCTCAATAGCTTTTCCTGCTTTGAGAAATCAGTTACAGTCCTGGTGTCTGGGAGCCCCCATAATGCTCAGTCCTTTTGAGGCAGGACACTTCTGGCAACAGCTGGCCTCCACTCTGAAAAACGTGTAGCAGAGTTTGGACGGAGGGGTGGTCTGGTGCATGCTGAAGCACTCGTTCCTGACACCCCAAACAGCAAACTCTGCTGCTGCAGGGCAATGAGCCTGTGCCGTCCCCATCACTGGCAGCGAGTGCTGCTGAGTCCTTTTCCCTGTCCGCTTGTGTAGCTTCCAACCAACACAGACATACAGTTTACCTGAGGGGTCTCACAACATCTAGGTGTTTTGCCACTCAGTTTCAACATCGTTGCAGGCTAATTTCTTCTTCAGTGGTTCTGTCAAGGCTGAAGAAAATGCTTGGGTGACAGCTGCTGGGGAGGCTCCCTCAACCCTTCCCTTTCCCCCTCACATTGAGAATACCCCCGTGTTGCTTTACAAGCAAGCCCAAACTTCCTTGCTGCCCAGCTGCAGATGGGACTATTGTGCATCAGTTGGTATTTTCCAGACAGTGCCATTTTCCCTCCCCTAGATTTCTTTTTAGCGGCTGGCTGTATTACACATCATTAGCACTTGGGCATATTTTTCCAGTCTGAATTTGCTGCTTATCAGTGTTGCTGAGATTATACTGCAACTGATGTTGAGTCTGTCATTGATCTAATACCATAGCTGCAAATCTGAGTGTTGAAATGTTGGCAGCTTTCTGCTGCAGTGGGTGTATCTTGAGAGTCTCTAGACTTGCTGAAGTCACACTGCAGATATCGTTCGCGTCACTGAATGTCTCTGTACCCTCAGTGACTGCAACCTTTCTTCCTTCTGGAAGATGCAGTACAGGAACACAAAGTGGCTTTGTTTTTCATGCCTTTTTTGACTTTTTTTTTTTTCACTGGATAGTTTTACTCTGCCTACAGACAGAAACCTTAGACTTTGCATATTTGCATCATATTTGCAATCATATTTGCATTGTTATCAATGTTATTTGGTCAGACAGGAACCTGCTATCCAAATAAATATGACAGCAAAGCAAAGTCCTCTCATTTCCTGGATTTTTTTTTTTTTTTTTTGTAAAATAGCAAACTGGGTAAAGAGAAGCAGCTCTAAAAGTGGCTCCAGTGAGAGAGAAAACTGCAATGGGAGCAGAGCTCCTAGAAGACATCAGCAAACCGACACAAAGCCATTGGCAACCTGCATCTTGGTGGTTCTACTGCATGTAAAGCCTCTTATTTTTGTCTTGCTTTCCATGTTTCACACCCAGTCCCGTTGTGTTTCCTTTCTCAGTTTGCCACTCTTCCACTTCCCAAGTTCCTTTGGTGTGGCCCTTTGTACTTGGCCTGCACTAGCTACAGTAGCTACTGTGATCCTCTTGCTGGGCAGTTTGGTTGTCCCACCTGTTTAAGTGGATATCTATAGCATCAGATCTGTTTATCTCAGCAGTCTCCCCTGTAATCCAGAAGCATGTGGCCCACAGCTAATTCTATCTTACTCCAAATTCAGTTCTTATCTTAGTAACTTAAGTATCTATTCTCTCCTAATTCTTCTGAGTAAAAGAAAACCAGCCACAGGGGAATGTCTCTACCTTCTCATTATATCTGGGTTCCTAGTCATGCAATGTGGCAATGGGCAGCTGTTCCTTGTTTATCACTTTTTAATAATTTTGCTCAAAAGACAGTAGAGAAGGTATTTTCTAATCTTTTCCCTCTGGTCAGCTATTGTTTTCAGTGCCTCCACACCTGTGCAATAAGGTGGTTTCTGGAAACTTGTTTTTCTCAAGTGTCTAAGTCCCTTGTCCTCTTTATTATTAATAGTGACTGCAAGTTTTAGTCTCTTTTTTCCTTTCTTCCTTGTTGCAGATCTCATTAGTGGAGTGGCTTCAGCTATATCTCACGTACTACATGATGGGTAACATCATGGCACACTGCCATACTCCTAAGCTATCTTGGCTTTGTATTAAGGCAGCATTTGGGCCATGTACACACAGACTGGCTCCCTGGAGCACCCTCCACAGTGCTTCCTTCCTCCTGCCAGTGCTTTCCCTCCCTGTTCCATGAGAAGGAAAGGTCATACTGGGAAGGAAGACAAGCACTTTGTAGGGGACCATCATTCTTGTCCTCTTGTAGACCACCAGCCTCTCTTAGTCAGGGCCAGTCCGGCACAGAGAAAAGCAGGAGTGCCTGCTGCTCCCCTGCCCCTTCCATACAGGCACACAAAGTAATAGAAAGAAGGAGCTACAAAAAAGGGTAAATTAACTTTCTGATACTCACTATTTCATCCTGGTCTTCCCATTCCACTTCTGAGAGATCTACACTGTTGTAGTTCGGCTTAGGCTTCAGTTTCTTTCCTTCTTTATACTGGCGTTTATTTAAAAAAAAAAAAAAAAAAAAAAGAAAAATAGCCAAGTAAGTGGCTAGATAACTTCCTAAACTAACCCTTTAAGAATTGATATCTAATTTGAAAAATAGGGGTGTCTCATTTATTCTCTGACTGGGAAGGCAGCGTTTGGCTGCAAATGCCTTCTCGGTCCATGCCATGTATTTCTTTATGTAGGCACTGTGGGGCTAGGACAGTTCAAGTGGGAGAGGCTGTTCCAGGAGCAAGGGACAAGCAGGAACACAGGTAAACTTGCAGGTAAAGGCTACAGCCTCCTTTGTGAGAATATTCTTCTAAATAGATCGGTACAATACACTTGCCTCCCGGAAATCAGGTTTTCCCCGCAGCTAAGAGTGTAATCCCATTAACACTATAATGCCAGCAGGAGATCTTTTCTGGTGGGACTTAGACTTTGGCTCCACTGACAGAAAGGTAGGCTTTTCACCTAGGGCTGACTGATGCAAGAGAGCTATTTCCCTGTAATCTTCTGGGTGAAGGAAAAGGTGTGAAGCAGGCTAAGAGAGGCCAATTTCAGGTGGAGGATAAAGCAGTGCTCTTGCCTAGCTTTGCCTTGCCCCATCCTGGAAACGCAATGTGTCCCTTCTCTTCACCTAATGAAGTAACTACCTACGCCTGTGCTGTCCCTGTGCAAAGCTGCCTTTTTGAAGACAGCTGCTGTGAAGCCTTGTGGTGGCACTTTCTCTTGCCAGTAACCACACTAACGCTTATAGCTGCACGCAGGTGGATTTGTGCCGACAGGCACGTGTATGAAATGTAAAATCATTGTGTGCCTGGGTATCTGAGTAATGAGGCCAGCTGTGTTTTTGCAGACAGATGTCTGGTCTGGAGCTCCAGGTGGCACCGCGAGGGAGAAACGTTGTCCCTGTGTCCACTCCCTCAAGTCCCAGAAGGTCTTTGCAGCCTGCTGGTCTCTAAATTGTCTCTGACTTACCAGTTACTAAGAGTTGTGGTACTGGACCCTGCAAGCCTCAGATTCCCAAAATGTGCAACACTACAGCTGCTGGGTAGCTATTACTGGGGTGCTACTCATGCTGAATCTTCGTGTAGGAGATACGCCTGAGCGACGGGAGTTGTTTCTTCAGCCCTGCAGTGAAACCTTGCATGGATGCCGATACACGTGCACCCACAGTACAGCAAGTGCGCACAAATACAGCCCTCGCATGCACTCTTACGGAGAACAGACAGGCAGGGTACCTTACACTTCATACACATGTGTGTGTATACATCTGTGCACGTGGAATTGATTTCTCTGTCCCTCGTGCTCCTGGGTGCCTATATATCAGAGCCTGGTAGCCTTCACAGCTCAATAAAACATGAGAAATCAGGAGCATCCCTGAAAGCCACTGCTTCCAAGTAAGCAAAGGTTCTCAAATTCACAGCTATACGTACCAAAGGACGGAGGTCTGGGTGTGAAAGGATGTAGCCGTTGTTGGTGTTCAGAAAGGCATATCCATGGACACCCAGCTGGAGAAAGATGCATTAGAATAATTAGTGCTTTAGGTAGAAACACTGTCGTGTAATGGGTGCCACTGATACCCTGCCACCGCCAATATCCAGAAATATTTTCCTTTTAAAGGTACTGACCAGCAGAAAATAGGGTCCATCCCAAACTGTATCCAGATTTATCTCTGGATCTCTGGCCGCTCTCTCCGAGCAGGCTGACTGTGCTTGGATGCACAAAAGGATGGGCAGGTAGTTGATTCGTGTACACGTTCAGAAAAAGATGCCCTTCTAGAGTCTGATTGTCCTCGTGGACAATTATCACCCAGAGGCAGAATAAGCTCTCCACAGCAGGCACAGCAGTGCTGCACATAAAATGGGCAACGGTAGGGAATGTCGTAAACAGTACAGAAACAGCGGTGACAGGTCTGTATGCCCATCACTACATATGCACAGCAGTGAATGAACAAGTAAGTATGAATCTCACAGATGGCTTCCCTGGAAACCCGGTTGGTCTTCAGAGGAGCTCTGCATTACGTTTCAGTGTTGGCAAGACCAGACCTAGCTTAGGCCAACTGTACAAGCCTGTAGTCTTAAAATGCTTTTTAAGGAATAGCATAATCTAACAAGAGCAGACACTGGCTGACCTGATCTGCAAGAGATTTCCGAGAAAGCAATTACTCGGAACAAGCCCATATATAATACAAATTCCAGCCAAACCCTGAGTTGCTAAAAACCCTCTGATAGCCTACACTTGCCAAAAGAAGAGGTGTCTCAAGGAAAACAAGAATGGCTAAGGTTTCTATCTTCAAAAAGTGTTGCAACTTTATATTCCTACAGAGACAATCCTGGAGGGATAACAATAGGGAAGTGGGCAGGTAATTCATTTACAGTCTGTCTATGCCTTTTTGGAGGGAATGAATTCTGTTTCACACATTCCAGATCAAAACTTTGGACTTCTTCTATGTGAAAGAGTTTTTTGCAAAGCACGCTGAGCTGAGCTCAGCGTGGCAAGAATGAATCCAAGACATTGGATCAGGACTGCAGCAAACTTCCTTGTTGGCCTATTAAAGCTGAAATTTCCCGGCCCAGTAAGCGCAATCATAAATGTATGAGCTCTCAAGGGCTGTAACTCTGGAACTGGTCCTTTGTAACCCATATGCCAGGGGATTCAAGTTGAGGATTCTCCTAGGTTTCCAAACTGGTCTGGAGTTGGAAGAGCTTCTGGGAAGTCATGTCCTGCCTCTGATATAAAGAAATCCTTCAGATTAATTTTCCCTCCTTCCCTGGCACTGCTTGGAGGAAAGACCAGTGCGCAGAAGAAAGATTATTGTGACACATGGCCTTTGAGTGACATGGAGGAAGGAAGATGAAAAAGTGTTAGTCTTACAGAGAAAATAAACGTGTATAAAAATTGAAGCTCCTAGACAAGGTTCCCCCAGACGCAAACGAGCTAGCTTTTGCATGCTCAGTGCATGCACCCCGACATTCATAGATCCTGGGTTGCCTGAAGGATCGTTTCCTACAGCTGCATGTGAATGATCTGCCCTGCATCCATGTCTGGAAGAGCCACACAAATTCATAGCTTCTGACAGCACTTTCAGTCCCGTGAGGCTTCAGCAATCAGATTTTGGACAACTGCCTAACTGCTAGTAGTTGTCTGATAGTTATTCAAGATAAACTAAAACTTGAAATGATGGCTCAAATTGCCTGGTTTCGTGGTGATCCTCAGATGTGCTTGCTGTCTGCTGGTGTGCAGACTGATTGAACAAAAGGTCACTGCACAGAATTTACAGCAGAAACCAAACTAAACAGTATATCTCTGGGGGGGTTTCCTGTGGATGAACGTATTTTTTTAGATATATTGAACATAGAGCTAATGAAAAGCTGTTGGACTAACAATTCTGGAGGGCAAATACTCTATCTAGGTACAGCACAAGCGAGTGAGAGCCAACTTCCTGTGCACTGTCCTGCCAAGAAATCTTCATGCTGATCTGGAGAAAGGCATGACAGAAAAGTTGGCTCTGTGTAGTCCATTCAGTCCTCAGTTTTTCTGCTAGGAATATTGACAGTGAAACTGGTTTATTTTTTGCCAGCTGGTATGGCAGCTTTTGTCCACTGGGAACTGGATATAAAACTTTAATTCTTCTGAGAGAGTCTGTCAGATCTGTGTCATCTCTGAGGGATCTAGGTTGGTGACCATCAAGGTGCAAAGGCTCCATGACCTGTTGCCAGTCTACTGGATCATCCAGTCCTTGTGTTTCTGAAGCAGCCTAAGAGAGCTTCTAATAGTGAATGATTTCCCATGTGCTGTATAGAAACCACACATCACCACATCCAACATCTCTTGCTTTATGCTCATAGTTCTTCCTACAGACAGAGGAATGATTTTTCAGCCATGCCCATGGAAGAATGACCAGTGACTTAGCCATGCAAAATAACAAATTGCATTATCTCAGTCTTACCTTATACCGTGGAGCAAGTTTTAACAACTCCCTCAGTGGTACATCAGAGCCCACCACTCCCAGGAGAATGCCATGAGATCGCTTAAAAACAAAGGAGAATCCATTTTCAGAAGCAAAACTTTGGTAGCTCTCTACCTGACTACACATTACGGCCTTCCTACTAGTCTTTCACATGTTCTCTCTCTGGGCTTGTATGAATATATTAATTCAAAACCAACTAACATGCCTCAGAAAGTCTCAAGGATTTGCTCCAGTGTTTATGGAGAGGAACATTTCTACGCAATACTAGTCAGCATTTCTGACTATGATTCAGAAGTAACATAAAATCATGACAAGAAGTTTTGAGGGCAAAACCCTGCATTCAGTAGGCTGTAAATAACAGTAAGGGCAAGGCAATCATGCAGAACAGCATGGATCAGTTGATAACTTGGGCCAACTAAACCAAATATCAAATACAAAATTGTTAACCTAGGAAAAAGGAATGCAGGAAATCCCCTGGAAATTGGGAACTGGTTGTTTAATAAGCATCCGGGGAGCACGATGGAAAAATGACACACAGGAAAAATTAGCACAACGCTGCAGCGCTGTGCTAATACAGTTTAAGGCCAGCCTCAGGTGGAGAAGGCAGACAATTGTTTGTAGGACCCAGATGAAGAGTTTATCCCTTGTACAGCAATGGTAGGGTACTGTCCACCATTTTAAAAGGATGCCGAGAAACCAGAAATGGTATGGAAAAGAGTGTCTAAAGGGTTTTAAAACCCAGAGGAAATGCCCTTATCAAAGACACCTAAATTGTTCAACCTTTTTATCTTATCAAAAGATAGGCAGGTTTGACTTTATTGCAGTGTAGAAGATGCTTCCCAGGAGAAGATACCAAAGGGTACAGGCTTTTTAATCTAGCAGAGAAAGCCATTATGACAGGAAGGTGAGGCCAGACAAATTGAAAGTGGAATTTAGACACCAGTTTTTAACAGAGAGTGAGAAACCACAATGGAGAGCTCAGGGCTGGATGCCTTTCTTCAATGACACTTTTGCCAAACACAGGTTACTGGGCTCATGAAGGACCACCTATATGAAACGTAAAGGTCTGCAATAAAATGCACAGACTAGACAAGGTAACGATCTCTTCCAGCCTGAAACTTTATGGGTCTGCGAATTAGGCTAGGTTTGAAAATGGAAAGGATAAAACAGGGAGAACTGTCATATTTAAGGGATATTTTGAAGAAATAGCATTCAGAGGAAATGACAGGCTATCATTTTGTCAGATAAATTACGAGCCGCACATCCTGCCAGAGGTCTACCGCAGTCCCTAATGGCCAGCTCTTCTTTCAGAGACCCATTGGCTTGAAAACCCTGCAAAGGTCCACTGCATCCTTTCACCTCTGCTGGCTGGAGGGAGAGCGAAGCCTGCATTGCACTCACCGTCTCGTTCTTTTTGCTGAAGACTGGCATAGCCACTGTTGTCATGAGCAACAGACTTTGAGCCTGAGAAGCAAAGAGCTGCCACGGAACAACGAGCAGCGTGTTAGCAAATGCAATACCACAGATAACCCGAACGAAAGGCACTGGAATTCCCAAGGACCCCAGGTGTTGATTACAATTAGCCACCTCCTTGCCTCCCACACCCCTCTAAAAACAGATGGCAACACTTTTCAATACTCTGTATCCAAGAGGATCGTGGGATGGATGCTTGCTCGTGTGGGGTGATGAGGATGGGATGAAAGCCAGTGAAATGTGTTGAAGCAGGAGAAATTAAAGAGCTGTTTTAATGAAGAGACAGGAACCTGTAGAAGCGGTGGCACAATTTATACCTGCCAAGCATTGGGAGTGTAGACATGAGCACTTATGCAACAAGTGTAAAAACCACCAACACAAGGAGCACACAATAGAGAAAAGCAACACAAATATGAGAAAAATCACAAACAAGACATCATCTATATTGCAAACACATGAATACCACGAATGAGAAACGCCACAGACAAATATTTAAAAGGCACAAATACACACAGAGCCTGCTTATATATACTTGTTACTCAAGCATCTAAGCTTAGGAAAAACAGAAGCAAAATCGTGATCCAAACAGATACAACATGGTGAGCTATCTCTACGGGGGATACAGGACATGCACGTGTAATGGGGTAACAGATGCTCCCAGTACTGCAGAAGACAGATGCTCTAAAAACACGCACGGAAGGAGGTAAAACACACAAGACACAGGCAAAGGAGTCTCCCAAACATGCCTAGTATCAAAAGGGCCTAATCCCTCGATGCCAGTAGCATCCCCCTTCCATCTCTCATTTGGTCAAGTAAGTAGCAAGGCAAGAAATGACCTCCTGTGTCCATTGCTGTACATGCTAGGAGCCATAAAGGAGCCAGTCAATAATCTATGCAGTTGCTTGATGGAGATTTCAGCCTGGTATCTTGAGTTACTGGTCTGGATGATTCTGCCTGGAAACTTCCCGCTCACAGCAACGCTCACACCAACACACAGCAAGGGAACCTCTCTGGCACTTACCAGACATATGGAAAAAGAGATGTGGTGAACTAAGCTACAGCACACCTAACTAACACAGACACCCCTACCTACTCTGAACCAACAGCACAGCACAGCTCTCCAGTACATCCAGCATTTCCTCTCCTCTTCTTGTCAGTGTAAGAGGGCTCCTTCAGTGCTGCAGCCCCCACCCCCCTCCAGATGTACAGGCCAGCTGTGGCCGTGAGCGCTGGCACTGACACACCAACTGGCACAAGGGAAACAGCACGCTCACAAAACACAGGGGTGCATTTACCTCCTCAGACTGTGGCAGCTAGTGAGAGACACGGATGAACAGGTGAATGAATACACGAATGGAGGAATGGATCAAAGATGGGAGAGGCTGGGGTGGAGGAAGTGAATGGCAAGCCAAGCCCAGAGGTAAGAAAAGAAATGCAGCAAAAAACCGTGCAGCAAACAAATCCCCGTGGCTGCCTTGGGAAGCGTGACACCACACACCGGTGCCAGGGGTGGCATGCCTGCTATTAGAATAAACTTGTTGGGTCGCTACTAGCATTTCTGGAGGTTTTTCTTAGCACACTCAAGTACCATGTCCCCAGCTCTCACTTGGCACGGCTCCTGCAGCAGAAGACATCCCCACGTCACCCTCACAGAGCTAGTGTGCCACAGCTGCAGCCTCAATGGTCAGCCACAGCACAGAGGTGAGGGACGGTCTCTTCCCATGAGAGTATAGCACCTATGCACCGTGATGGTGCACGCCTGGCTGCCTTGGAGGTATTTCTTGGGGTTTGCGTGGTCTTGACTCTGAACACAGGATCAAGCACCATCGTGTGTGACCTGGACTTCCGTGTTTCCTGCTACAAAGCTAAGCTCAGTACCCCTAGTTTTACTCCAACTCAGAGAGTTCAGGTTTCTCACTGTGGATCTTAAAACCAAAAACTGTGGGTTCTCCCCAGAGCTGTGGCAGACACCCTAAAGCTGCTGCTGGCCAGACCTGGGCTAAGAACTTCAGTCCCACAGTGGGATGGGAATGTTCTCAATGTTTCTAGAAGATTTTTCCCCTCAAATAGTATAACAGTCCTGAGACCTCAGGTTTGTTTCTGGAAGAGAGGAATCTGACTTCTGATTAGCTCTGTCACACTTATGCAGACACTTCTCTGGGGCGAAGAGTCGAGTGTAGGCAAAAATCTTTATCTCCCTGAAAGCACAGAGAGCCCCAAAAGAACTGTAGCTTCCTCTTTCTGCAATGTAGAAAGGGATGGAGACGAAGATTAAGGAACATCTTCTGTTTGGGGAAGCGCAGGGGAAGGCTCCTTCAGTGGCAATCTACTCCTTTGTCCTTCCCTTCACTCCTTTGAATTTCAAAGCTGCCTTGGCAACACAACACCGTAATAGGACCTGCTCATGGTCCAAATGTCTTAAGTCTTCCTGTAGGGCAGGCCTGAGACAAAGCAAGGGGCATTGGGAGTGCTGACTATCTGGGTCTTTTGCGGTATGTCCTTTACCCACAGGGCTAAGAACAAGGCTACTGTGGCGATGTTAGGTCTTGCTAGCCCAAGGAACGAAAGAGTGAGCCTGCTTCCCAAACTGAGATGTGTATCTTTGAGTGGCAAGCAGTATGCGGTTAGCTACTGGGCTGGAGGAGATAAATCTCTGCAACCCGTATCCTGAGCTGTAAATAATCTTTCCTGTGTATAATCCTTTAGAAGGTAACCTGCTTTCACAGAAGCACTACTTAAGTCATGCTGTGCCTGTGTGATTAGTCCTGGGCTCCTGGGTCACTGCAGATTCAGATGTGAGTCTACGTACACATCTCAACTCTAGGAGTGAGCAGAAAAGAAATATTGTCTGTCTCAGCAGAGCCAGAGACCAGTAATTTCTATCAATCAACCAGCTCCTGGTTTTACAGAAGTTTCAGGACTTTATTTGGTTCTGATACACCAGATATTTAGATGGGAAGCTGGGACAAGTTGTATGCCTAACATAATAGCTGGGTGTCTAACACCTTTGCCAGTTTGGCCCATAGGCCATACTGTTTGCTGACTAAAGATTTGTGCTGTAGGTCCTTACCGCACTGTCCATGTAGGCTTCAGTCCAAATAATGTCATGGTCGTGGTTGATGACCATGGGACGGCTGAGCACGTGCAGGTACTCCATCACGTTCTCCTGGACATCCGCCAGCGTAGAGATCTGAGTGTAGTAGCCTTCATGGAGAAACAGAGGTGTGAGTCACTCTGCTAACACATCTTCCGTATTTTTAAATGAATGTCTGTGCAGAGCTAGAAAACTGCATGTCAAAGACTGTATCCAAGTTACCTGTCTTCAGAGCTTTCTCCCTGTGGATGGACCCATAACAATCTAACACTACAACAAGGAGTAGAGGGGAAGAATGTCTTTCGAGTTATGAAAAGGCCCTCTAAACTAGCTGCTTAACTGGTTAGAAACACTAACACAGTGTACTGTCACAAGGACTCTTGTCCTGCTTCTCACCACATGGAACTGATTGGTTGTACTTGGTATAGGACGGAGTATGTCAGATAGATGGAAAACTTTTGTTATCACTAGGAAAACACTGCCATGTGAAAGGGCTCATCATCTGATAAGCTTTGTGATGTGGAAACAGATTTAGTGTGCTTGAAAACAAGGACTACAATAGCTATACAATGTGTTGAAACAGAAGAACCAAAATCAGTGAGCTTTCCACAGAGTTCAAGTCTGCTAAGTGAGAATTCAAGTGCAAAGACCCTATTTTTGTTCTCTGGTTATTCAGGAGAATCCATTCTCACATTTTTATGGTGAACCAACACCACCATGAATTCCCTGTCACTAATCTTTGGTTTCTGTTTCACCTAACAAAACCTAAAAATGTTATGTGTGATTCACAGTGCTAATAGATGAACATTTGAGCCTTGAACATCCCCAGCTCATAGCTCACATTCTGCAGGCCAGCAACTCTTGTCTGTCAATTATTTTCAGCAGCAAATGCACCCATGTATTTCATAGTCTGTTGGAGCTACTGCTCAGACAGGAAGAGTCGATATACCTAGCTCCCAACTTCAATCTTCCCTTCCTTTCCCTGTTTAAGAAGGATACTGATGTAGCAAGCATTGCTGACTGTCTCCAGATACACTGAGGCCAAGTCATGCCCAAACAGGGAAGACTTTTTTTCCTCTCTTCCTTTACCCTTGCAGACTCTTATAGGGCTAACTGGACTTTTTAACTGGCCCCAAATGCATAGAAGTGACTCACCTACTCTGAATGGGTTTTCCCACTCATGCCATTTCATGCCAGCTAGAAGGAATATTGGTTTTTGGGGTGGGATTAACAAGCTATTCTGGTACCTCAGTGAAACCACTGGCACACAAAGAATTTGGCCAGGATATAGAGGTTAACCCACAGATGTCGTGAAAAATGCTGTAAAATCTTTAAAGAAGAGATGTTCATTTTACATCTCAGCCAAAAGATGTCAGGCTTTCTGACAGAGGTTTAGACAGATTTTTCAAAAGCCAGCAACTGGGACACAATAAGCACAGGGACTTAGGTGGACTACAGCCAGCACGGATCTCGGTCATAGCGTCCCTTGGCACCGTGACAGGAAAATGTGGTGGCTCAGCACGGAGGACCTGTGTTAGTTGGACACAGGCAGACTTCACGTGGACTAGCAGGGTCTGCTTTTTCCTTAGGTTGCCTTCCCACCGAGGGCTCATGGGCCCCAGGTGTAGCGGGGAAGCCTTAGAGGGGTCCAGGGCCCAGCGGCTGCAGCCCACGTGAGATGTGTGTGCTTGGGGATGGGGACCCGTTCCCATACGGCACCTTTGTTGTTGCAGGCAATCCATTTCACGTTGGGGGCAAAAGTGACCTCCCGTCCAATGAGGTAAGTGAAAACCCGGACCTGGGAACAAGAACGCAAAGACAGAAGAATTAGGCTGTAACGTGCTACCAAATCCAAATGGCCGAGGTTTGGCATCCTGCTGTATACTGGTGTGAATGCCTGTTTGTGATGCATAGCAATAGCCCTGCCTTCGCAGAGACAGCAGCCTCTTGCTCCATTTGTTTCGCATTTTATGGGCTGGAACTTCATTTCCAATTACAATAAGCCCAGAAAGCCAAGTAGCACCCGGGATCGTCTGAATAACAAGGCAGAAGTGCAAATTCTGTTTGATTTTATGATAGCAGCTCTGCCAGGCACTCAGCAACCACATGCAGAGAGGTTTATAGCTCACAGGAATCCTTTACCCAGGAGAACAGCTGGCCGCATGAATCATTTAGAGAAAGCTTCCCCATTTCTCTTGTGTTTGACCAACAACAAAAGAGCCAATCCTGAAATAAACTGCTTTAACAGCCCCATGCTCTGGTCTCTCAGTAGCCTGCTTCTCTCCCTGTGTGCATTGCTGCTAGCTGGGATGAGGTAAACAAATAAATCAGGAGGGTTTAGGATGAACCGTGGTCTGTTCCACTTTCACAGTCTGCTCTGCTGGTACGAGCCTGTAATCACAGACCTCAAAGTAAATAGGGCTGGAAGGCACCTAGAGAGGTTGTCTGGGCTATTCCCCTGCCCACCATAAGAACTGGTAATAGCCAAACCTTTCCCAAACAGGACCAATTATAAGCAGTCATGGATGGGATTAAAATTCTTTGCAAGAGTTTTTTTTTTTATTATTTCAAAATACTCAGCTCAGTCTTGATCATGTTACCAGGAGAATGTTGTGATTGCCCACACCTTTAGAAAACGAAGTATATGAAAAAAAAAAAAAAAATCTTCCCTGACCTACAGATATCCATTTGTGATCCTACCACCTCTAAAATTTCCACAGCAGGCTCCTGCCTGCCTGCTTTGTTTTGTGTTTACAGCCGGATGCACATGGGTATTGGAGGACGTGAATGCTCCGCTCTGCCCGTCGTCCAGGCTCACGCTCTTCTATTCCCACCATAGCAGGATAGCACCTTTCCTCGCCCTTTCTATTTATCACTTTCCAGACAAACCTTCCGATCTGGCCAGTTGTATTTTTCAAACACAGCTTCATAATCCTCCACTGCTCCGTCTGTGATCAGCATGATAGCTTGGTTACACAAGCCTCCTTGACCGGCGTCTCTGAACTACAAACAGAGAGGAAGAGCATTAGTTATCTCAGCACAGGCCACTTCTGCGTAATTGCAGCGTATTTATTCATGATGAGCCAGATCCTGACTTCTTCTTGCAAATCACACTGTGCTCAGAAAGAGCTCTGCTTAAATAAGGACTGCGTTTGTATAATGCGTATAATTTTTTTATTTATACAGCCCTTCCTAGCACATGTGGACACAGGAAGCTTTACAGAAGTAAAATAATAAGGAGAAAATAAGTGCTGTGGAGGAAGGGTGTGATTCCCTGCTGTCTCACATCTTGCACAGTCGCATTCGGTTATGCAAAACAACGATAGACTGACCATAAACACTGAAATTCTGTTTTGACAGCAATAACTGTCACTTTTTATGGCAGCAAATGTGAAAGGAGGGGGAAATCAGACTCATTATTTCAGGGTAAATCCATCAATCTGCCAAAAAAGAGCAGAGAAAGGCAGGAGCACAAGAAAAGAGAAGGCTACTGCCATCAGAACTGAAATAGGTTATGAATGTGCCAGATAGAAAGGCCATACACTGTAACGACAGATGATCCGTTATCTGTGCGTAAGTGGTATTTAAGGTAGAGTGGAAGTATGCTGGGACTCTGGTATGAACGTTGATGTGCTCCCCAGGACAAACGGCGAGGTGCTGAACAGGCGTGCTCTTACAGGCAAGCCAGACCCTGCCTGTTCAGCCAGGAAGACCGGCCTTCGAATGCTGCTTATCCAGTGCTCCTGCAGGCAGAGCCACTTGCCTCTCGTGCCCTCGGTTACACCGGTTCTAGGGAACCGAGCGCCTTACGCAGCACCAACGCAGGTGTTGAATTAGCAGTCGCCAGGGGAGGTAGCGGAGGACATCAAGGCACAAAAATGAGCAGCTGCTTTGCTGCGGCTCCTAGCTCAGTGTCGGTATGCACGTCTCCTTACACAGCGTCTCACCGCTCCTATGCTCTGAGCAAGGAAAAGTCTAATCAACGAAGGAGGGTACAGAAACTGATGCAGAGTAAAAAAAATATGGAAAAAGGAAGATATGACAGCTCCGCACAAGAGATTAATGAGAGGCAATGGCATGAGATGGAGAGCGTACGGGAGACTAATTGAAGGGTGGCTAAGGTTATATCAAACAGCAGCAATTTTAAACTGGCGAGGGTAGTTATATCTTATAAATGAGGAAAAGGGTATCCAAGTGGCAAGACTAATTGCATAAAATAAAAGCAAGCACTGGATGGGAGAACAAGAGCACAGGGCGTGAACTGGGACTTTTTAGATGTTTGAGTGTTCAATTCACAAGTCCTTTCTGGTTTGGTAATGCTACGTTAGGACAGAAGGCAAATGTCTTTACCAACACAGATGGTACTGTGGTTCCATTGCAGATTAACATCATGACCATCGATACCTGGAAGCCAACTCCAAGTCCAGACTTCCCCAGTCATTTCACCACTCCTACAATTACTTCTGGTTGTCCCTTATTATGAAATTACCTGGTTCAGTACTAATATCACCATAATGTCTCCTTCCACCAGCATTTATGTTATCAGTCCTGCCTCTTTCAACATTACTCTTCATATCACTGAAGTACCTGTTACTCTACTCCATGCAGTAAGCATGGATTCAACAGCTTCTGAATGACCACACGTATGAACCCATCTCTCCCTGTCTCATGGTAATCCCGTTACTTGTATCACTGACCAGAATCAGCACAGATGATCACGAGAGAGAAGGGTGGTGTAATAGGGTCATTTCTAACTAGCTGTTCTCAGGCGAAACATCCACGTGAATCAGGATGCGGTGGTTGGGCATGCTCCTCCTCTTCATATCACCAGAGCAGCACATTCAGCGGGGAGAGAGCCTGTACCTCTGCTGCTGTGGTCATGCCAACCCAGGAGTGGGGATCTCCCATGTCCTTCTCTACAGAGTCCCCAAGGTCTGACATTTCCAGTGGTCCAAAAAGCTTCTACACCTTGTACCATGGGAAAAAAACCATCAATGCTACAGGGGTAATGGGAGCTCCAGGAGGGGTCAGAGCGCACGTGCCCCCTGCTCAGCAAGGGAACTCAGGGCAAAGGCTGAGGGTGCACAAGAGGAACAGGCACGGGATGCTCTTAGGTGCAAACGAAAGGGGAAAAGCAGTTGATAGTCACATGGGATTCTGCTGCAGACCATCAGGTAGGAAGAAGATAAGGAGTCCCAAGTGAGCTTTTCCTAGGACAGAGATCAACTGCATGCAGATTAGCAGAGAGAACGGCTAGTGTGCGTGTCCGTCAGGGAGGCATAGGGTTACGATGGTGCAGGAGGTGCTGTCAGAATGAGGCTCAGATCACAGATTTGCAAACCTTGTAGTTATGAAAGCAGCTTATTCCAGACTGTTGCAATCTACAACATGTTTTGTTTAGACGATTATTAAATTAACACTTAATTAAGGTGACCCACAATTTCAGCAAACTACTTAAGACATCTCTTCATGTAGCTTACTTCAGACCTCATAATACTGAGAAATTAGATGCTGTATCAGAACCAGCAATCTCCTAATTACAGGAGTAGATGATATTTTCAACAGGGAAAATGAGATCATCAGTGTCATAGAAATAGAGATTAAAAAGACAGATTTGGAAAACAAATGAACAAGAGGTAATCCCTGATTTTTAGGTCCTTTTGTGGCTGGCTGCAGCTGTAGCAAACGATCTGACAGCATTCACATCAAGCTCTGAGCATAATTCCCTGCTCTGACTGAAGTCTCAGGAATGTGAAAGAAGGGGAGATGAGGAACAAGATGTCCACAGAACAGATGTCTGAAGAGATACGGGCTAGAGCTGCGGTCGGTGAATGAGGCACGGAGCTACATGTTCTCCTGTATAACTTTGGTCACGTTGCCAGGAGTAACAGGCAAGATCTAATTAATTCAGGGTCATAGTCTCCTGTACTCCCTTGTTTGCTCATTGCCATTTACTTTGCAGTTATAGGCTGGCACTAGTGAAGCAATAGGAACATCAGCATAGCTCAGTGATGCACAGGCACGCACGCTGATTATATATACATCTGGCTAGATGACTGAGCAGCCCCTCTCCGTCTCTTCCTGCCCCATTCTTATGCAGACCTGCCTCCAGAATTACTGAAAATTCAGCCTTAGTGGAAAGTGTCTCATGGGTAGAAAATTAGCAGTAGAGAACGAAACAGAGAGCCAGTGAAGAAGAAACGAGAGACAGCATTAAGCAAAATGGCATAAACTGGTAAACAGGAAATCCTGAGCTTTGCATATCCTGAAACATATGCTGCAGAATCCAGGTCCATAAAAATGCAAGTGGAATCCAGAAAAGATTTATAAACATTCAGAGAAGCAGCAAGAAAGGGAGTAAAAAGAGTATGTTGGCAGATGATAAAAACCAGAGGGAAACGGTCAGGCAGAGATACTTTATAGCCTCCATACTTCATCATCAAAAGGACAATATTGTAATGGCTGGGTACACGCTGAAGTGACAAGAAACAAAGAAAAGAATGAATGAGTTATAGGCAGGGTCACAAAGTGGTAGGGTTAAAGAAAAAGTTAATTGAAAGCATTTGAATAATCTGTGCTCAGCAGGAAGGGAAAGAATTGCAGAAGGTGTTGCTGAACTACTTGCCTCATGGGCTGAGATCTGACTGGGACTGTATGAAATCCCAAAGGACGAAGAGGGAATCAACAGAAAACATGTGTTACAAGAAGGGAGGAAACTAGATGGATAAATTGTCCTTAAACACCTAACATGTTGCTAGAAAAATTAGTAACACGGTCCTCTTGTGAGTGTGCAAATGAAATGCTTCCCCACACAGGTGGAGCATAAGAGGCCACAAACTCCTTTGATGACTCACATCAGCACACGGGTTCATTCTTTTTACGACACCAGTTTACTCAAGTTACACAGAATTTTTATGTCTCACTGAAATCCAGTTTGTTACCAGTTTCACCATTTTTCTCACATATAGACATTTTGGAGTGACCTACTCATAATTAACCTCAAAATTTGTGTAATTTCTGAGTTCAGCAGTGAGTCAAGGCACCATTAAACCAGCTTGGCGTTAAGATGAGACATCGTTCCAAGGTGGCCTCAGAGAGCAGAACTTGGGGTTTCTTTTCCTCCACATGGTCAGAAAATCATCAGCTTTCAAAAGACCTGCTTTGAGCAGATCCTGAGAAAGGAGGACCCATAAGAGTCACAGATTTTGTACTATTTAATCCTAAAAGATTCATATATAACAAATATATGAATATATATGTATGACTCTTAGGATTAGAGGCGCGTGTTTGCATATATACACACACATATTTGGCATGTCTATAAAAATATGTATCTTCACAATTGATGTACCTCGGAAAGGATAGTCAGAGGCTCAAATTCCAAATGGGAGGCTGAATAAAGGCTGGAGAGGAATACCACAGAGGCAGATCAGCTGGATAGGAATTAACAGTGTGACAGTGTCTGAAGAAACGTAGCTGTTGTCTTACGTTGTGTTAAGAGGACTATGGTGTGTAAAACAAGGAAGGTAATTATTCTGCTCTGCTTAGCACTTGATAGCTCTCGGCTGCAGCACTTACAAGCTGTTGGGAGGATGGTGTTTCAGGGAAGGCAGGCAGCCTGGAAGCAGCCGTGAGCAGAGCAGCGGCCAGAACAAAGGGGTATAAATCCTACAGGAAAAGGGTGAGAGGATGAGACGTGCCAAGCTTGTCGAAACAAAGAAGAGAAGATAGCGGTGAGATAGACTAAAACTTGATAAACAAGAAAGGAGCTCAAAAGATAGCACCTGACGCCTGAGAATTTTGAAGCACTTTATAAATGTATGCTTAAGACCAGGATTTCCCTGGGACGCATATTTTACTGGAACCACTTGGTGTGCGGCTAAATTGAAATAGAGAGTTTAAGTGGTTTATTGCGCGTGGCAGAGAGGGGCAGGGGAGGCTCTGGCTAACTGTTCTCCCGAAGCTGTTCTGCAAATTGCGTCACAGATTAAAATGTGCCCTGTTTACCCCAGACCATAATGGAGGAAAACAAAGACTGTGAGAGATCTGCTGCTCTTCAACCCCTCTCTGCTACTTGTACCTCATTGAGTAGGTGTCTACTGGGCTATTAATTCTATGAGCAATTGGACTGAGGAAAATTACCAGGGAAATTTTGCAGTCACTTTCATTACAGATATTATTACTGGTTGTCTATTGTAATCAGCAAAGCCTATTTCATCAGTGTGATGTAGCAATTTTCATTTTCATTCTCTTGCGTATGCTCCTGTGAACAATAACAGGACAGTCTGTGAGGAATGTCTACGATTACAAGCTGAGAATGTGAATTTTGTCTGACAGGAAGGGGGTGGCCAATTCCACCAAAGTTCCTCCTTCTCCCGCCTGCATGACTGCAGCAGCACGGATTTGTTTCAGGGTACGCTGATGGAAAATCCTTTCCTCTCTTATTACTGATATAGATCTAAAAAGTTCTAAGAGAAGATTTCAGAGAGTCCTTAAAGCATACGAGCACTTGGCAGGTGGTACCTTTTTGCCTTAAGCTGTGGTACTTGCAGAGCCTGGGGTCCTCCAGCTGGTGATATCAAGGCACTCTCTAGATGAGCCCTTACCAGAGAAGCTACGGTATGGGGAAAGCTGCTACAGGACAACAGGCATGTTTCTACACTTGCATGCCTATGTACATGCAGCCTCTGGCACTGCTGCGTGTGCACTGAGACACAATCTGTCTCTTCTGAATGTCACCAGGCAGACCGAAATCCTGGGATGAAGCTGCAGAGTGACTTGCAGGAGGTCCTGCAGGCCTCCTGCTGCACGTGCAGCTGTCCCACAGCTGGCTGCAAACAAGGCTCCCAGCTGATGGCTTCAGTGACCTTGGACTGAGGTCCCCTTTTGCTGAAGAGGTGGCAGTCGTGGTCCACGCTGCAGTGAATGACGCTGCGAGAAAGCTGCGACCAGTGTTACTGGGAAAGGAAACCTGGGTGGAAGAGATCTATAGCCCTGTTTTACACCCTTCTTTGACAACAGAGTTACTGTTTCTGAACTCCTGTTTCATGGACAGTGGTTTCCAAGATGCAGAGAAGCACGACAGCAGCAGTCACTGAGAAAACAGCCACCTTTCCTCATCTGCAGATGCTCAAAGGAAAGATGCTCAAATGCCTGAGCATCTCTCTCCTGTTGCCCTCTCCCCAGATCTGAGGTGATAACCAAAGGCATGAGGGAAGCAGCACCTCACCTTGTGAGTGAATAACATCAGAAGGACATCAGGTTTTATCACCACTGGGTTCTGTACTGTCTAAGAGCAATCTCGGAGCTGTTTTGAGCTCATTTGCCAAGGGAGAATCAACAAGGATCAAGATAAGTGATGACTACTTAAACTGTTGACTGCATTTTTGGTGCCAAATAGAGAGGAAAAATATTTTCTCTACCTGCCTAAGAATTTCTTCTCTAATACTGCATTGGAATTACATTAGTCCACTGGGCTGCATGGACATCACTCTCTCTGGAGGTATTTTTGGTCCAGCTATGTCAGTGGAGGACAGTTTTTTTTCCTGTCTCAGCTGTTCCACCATGTACCTTCTGTTTCCAGTGGGCATGCCTGGCTCAAAGTATGCAGGGTTTTATAGAGGTCCTGCCTCCTGGAGACTTGAGGATTGCCTAGTCTAGTGGGTGAGCCATGCCTGCCAGAAAGGAGGTGTGAGGTCTCCTCATTAGTGGAACCAGACCAATTTTGGTGTCTGTGCCTGGCACGGCCACTGGCTGCTATTTCAGCAGGGGCAAGCAGGCTTTCTTTAGGGTTATGCTCCGTTATTCTCCAGTGAGACCTTCAAAGCTGTGCTGGTTGAGAGAGCCTGCAGTTGTGCTGCATTGGGCTTCTTTAATCTGTTGTCACTGTACATAACCAGTACTACATTAGATATTAAGAAATCATTTTTCCTCTGGTGGAAAAAATGTTTAAGTATTCGGATTTGTAGAACACAGGCCTATATAGGCTCTGGATCTTTGGTTTTAAAGATAAAGTTAATTTTGTCATAAAGTGCAAGGATACAGGTAGATAAATCTAGCAGGCATCTAGTCCATATAATTGTTCTAGGTTTATATCGTTACTGCTTCCCTGGTCATCTCAGTAACTATCTTCCTCCAAAGCTGTTGAACCATTACTACTAGGAGCACTGCCAGCCTATTACTGCAACGCCAAGGCTGCACCACACTTCTCGGGTTGCCATTCAAACCATTATCCTTCTATTACCACTGACAAGTCAGCTCAGCTACCACCATCCCTGGGTTCAACTCTGATCGTGCTTGCACTGGCATAAATTAGGAACAGCATTAGCATAGCGAACGAACTTAAAGTTTCAGTTTGTAAAATAAGTAGGAGTGGAGAATCCTTCCCAGGGTGTCAGTGCCTCTAGCACGCTACCTTTAACATCAACACCATCATTATGGCCGCTAGCATCGTACTGTGTATGTATTTTTGTCAGCACCAAAGGCACTGGCATCTCGAGGCCAACCCCACTATAGACAGTGCCATGAGGAGGTGGGGGTGTTCAGCTGGTTCTTGGTCCTTTTTTTGTTAACATTCCTTAGGAAAAAGAGTTAAGCCGTATGTTTACCTCCAGGCTACTGAAGTCCCAGTTGTTCACATAAGGCAATGAATCATTTATGATTCTTATCACAGGACATGATCAGACTGACTGATTAATTCTCCTGTACCTGGGATTTCTTCCCAAAGCACTGATGCTCAGCAAAGTGACATTGAGATAAATCTGAAGCCTGAGAATAATCTTTCACATCATCATCATCTACTTACCAAGGCTCACTAATAACGTTACTTATGGCCAGAAAGGTTGCCCTCAGCTGATCAGTTATATTGTATTGCCACCATCTATAACCAAGGTGCCCAGTTGTGGGGCTCATTAAGGAAACACTTATGAGGCCACAGCCTTGCCAGCTCCCAATCCCTCCTGGGCAGGGATCGGCAGCCCTGGGCCATCACGCACAAACCGACACCTCCCCAAAGCCGGGTCACCCCTGCACACTGCCTGTTGCAAATCTGGGGCCCGTGAGATCAGCTCATACCACCTCCTGCCTGCAGCACCGTGAGGCATGTGCTAAGTCATTAGATGTAGAGGGGAAAGTAGGGGTGGGCAGAGACACTCGTTCCTGACTCTTACCTCTCTCAGGATTTTGAAGGACTCTGTCAAAGCCTTGTTCACTGTCCCCACTCCTTTTGCCTGCAGTTCATCTACCAGCTGCTTGAAGTGCTGGCAAGAAGAGAGGGGAAAAAGGGAGCAATGAGTTGCAGGCAGGGCGCTCCCTTCAACCAGGGGAGGAAAGGGTAGCCTGGAAAAGTCTGTGCCATTTGGCTCCTGATCCTTTGCCACTGCTGGCAGGGCAGTGCAGCACCGTGATGGATGAGGTGGGGAAGGCAAGTGGCCACTCCATTGGCAGTGCCATCGTGTTGCACCTTTGCCCGCACAGCCACAGCAGGACTGCATTTCTCAGCCTGTGGGCTGTGAACCATTGCCAGTACATGAACTATCACACAAGGGACAGAACTGTTAGAAATCGGACTTTCCCTTATCCACCCCTTCAGGAAAAAAAACCAAACCAAAACACTCCTGTGCATGCAAGAGCAACAGGATTGGGGAAAAAAAAAAAAAAAAGAATACTTGTCCACTACTTAAGAGGCATTGATCTGGTTGTAAATGAAACCCTTAGAGAGTGCTCTCCGCAAGATAGTGTCCAAAAGGCTTGGGGATCCTTTGGGAAACACTGCAGGAGACATTACGCTCTAGAGTCACATTCTGTGACCCAGGGCTAAGCTGGGAAAGAAATTTGGAGAGAAATCTGGTTGTTGAAGACATGAAGGGATGTGCTACCTCTGTGGTATTAATGTAGAGAGAAAAAGGAAGAAAAAAACCCCAGTAAGAACAGGTAAAAATATGAGTCAGCCCAGAGGGCGGTGGAGCAGCCGGACGCAGGCTGATCACCTCGGGGCTGCTGAGCCCCCCTGGATCAGAGCAGCAAAACCCCTCATCCAAGAAAGCTTGCTGGCGGTCCATCCTGGCAAAGGATCAGGCCAGGCTGAGAATGCATTCACCAGGAAAGGGCTGATTTTTCTCCTTTCTGAGGGCTGAGCATGTGGGATTTCAGAGATGGAGAACCTTTGCCCTCTGCACACTGGTTTTTTTCCACAGCAGCCTGGGCCAGGTCCACTCGCGCTCCGGCAGCGGTGGTGCCGAGTCTGTTGTGACACAGGGCAGCTGGTTGCTGCTGTTTAGCTAGCCAGCTGACCCCATGTCACAGCAGCTTCATGTAAGCAAAGGTGAACCACGGAGCCAGCACACGCCACTGAACTGGTGCCTGTTTCTGAAATGCAAACCCGCACGCTTCTGGGAGATGGTTGCTTCTTGTCCCTGGAGTTTCATGTCACAGCATCTTAACCCCACGTACTTCTTACGTTAAGAGAGCTACCTGAATAACATCGGTAGGAGCCTGGTACTCACCTCTCTGTTATCTCTGTCTGCTTGGACCAGG
Organism: Mycteria americana; assembly: GCF_035582795.1. NCBI lineage: Eukaryota > Metazoa > Chordata > Aves > Ciconiiformes > Ciconiidae > Mycteria > Mycteria americana. The sequence continues at coordinate 69,494,678 of NC_134365.1, forward strand.
ATACCCTTAAAACAGGGTTCGATAAAATGAACATAATCATTGTACTGCAAAGAGAAAATGAAAAGAAAGGGGTTGTAATGGGAGAAAATTCACAAAATGGGCTGAGTTTTATCTGGGCATATATACACCTACAAAGTTACCTTTTTTCCCCACTCACGCTGTAGAGATTTTCTCCACACTCTGTTAGCTTGTGCCCCTAGCCTGGCTTCTAGCACTATTTGCGCATATTTTTGACTTTTAGAGACCTTACAAGTCCCAAGTCACCAGCTGAACCTTGCAAGTGGTTTTGTAGCCTAATATCTGATGCCTCTGGCGCATGGCTGAACGATGACATATCGAGTTACTGCACGTCCACGGAACTGTGATAATTAGTGGGGTGTATGCTTCTAGCCCGATACATCTATGAGGTAAAATATGCCAGTGTAAACCTTTTCTGCAAGGTTCAGAAGAGCATAGTTCATAAGAACATGGCTAAGAGGCCACTGATGCTCAGCTGATCAATAGGAGCTTAGGTCAGACTATAATGTGTCTGAGCCAGTAGGTTCTTGGTGTGAGTACAGTAAAGGAATATATAATATATGCTCTTTCTGGGTTTGTTTTTGAAGAGGAGATGATATTTCAAACTCCTTAATGACTTCCCTCCATTTTTCTGCCAACACTGTTCACTCTTCCATCTATCCAGCCACATAAAGACACAACTGTCACCACAGGAGCTTCTAACTATCTTACACAATAAGAAGCTATCAACAAAAAGTAGACTTTATATCTCAGTGACCGTGCCCTGGCAAACTTTTATAGAAAGAAGCCTGGGGAAAGAGATGGTGCTTGAGTTAGCTTTGAAAATTAGGAGGGGAGCAGCCATCTGCCTTTAACCTGGCACCAAATCCCCCAGTCTTGGCATGGATCATGGAAAAGTTCTGCTTTCTGTGGCCAGTGCTGGTTCTCTGTGGGTAACCGGCCCATCCTCATCCTGGCCAGGGCTTAAAAAGGGAGAGAGTAACACCAAGGCAACCTGACCAAACTCCATGCAGGCCTGTGCAGATTGACTCTGAACCGGATTGCAGCCTTGCAGGATGTTGGTGCACAAAAAGGCATATGGTGGTAATTTTCTAGCCTGGAAACGTTATCCTGAGGATTATACTGCTACTGGACCCAAACACAGTATTATGCTATGCTATGCTAGGTGAATTTATTAGCTCAGGTGTCTCTCTACAGCACTTTGTTACCTGTTGCAGTCACATCCCTAAGTAAGCAAAAAGACAGTAAGCAAAAAGCAAAAAGATGCAGCTGACATCTTCCACGGGGGGGGTGAGATGACTTAGCAGCCACCCTGCTGACCACACGAAGGTGACTTCCCAAGGGTAGTTGGTTTTAATCCCCCATCCAACATAGGTACTAAGTGTTGTAGTTACGCCACTGTAACGCTTGTAGAGTGCTAAGGAGACTGAAGGGTTGGTATGAGGCACAAGACAGACAACTCAGCACTGGAAATGGGACATACTTACTGCAATGATGTTGACAAAGTCATTTTCTCCCAGAGTATCTAAAATGGTGACGATGGTGTGTTTGGCAATGGTCATCCGCAGGCCCTTCATGCTCCCGCTGACGTCCACAATGATGACAATGTCCTTGGGAGAGGTGGCCGCTTGGATGTACCTTTACGAAAAGAAGGGGAGGAGGAACGCTGGGCGTGCTGCTGACACATGATGCTAGCCACAGCATAACACGCACCACGAGCACAGCTATCCCGCAGGGTCAGACTGCGTCCGATGGGTCCCTTCCTACCAACCTGCCTCTCCCGCCAGCCCCAGCATCTCACTTCCCGCCTTGGCAAGAGCTGGGCCTTCTGCAGATGTATGTCCAGATTCAGATGAGAGCGACAATTGCTAAAGCCTCCTTTCGCCATGCTGAGTAGACTGAGTAAATGCCTCACATTTCTGGAGTCTGAACAGCCCCATCCCTCCGGTCACAGAATTATAAGGAGGAAGGGACGGACGAATGTACACCGGTGGCCATTTCCATGTGGCATGTGTTAGATGCCCTACGGAAAGCTGGCACTGGCAGGTGGTAGGGCTTCCTAACCTGCTATTGCCTTTGTTTACATACCCCTCGTCTCTCGCATGGGACAGTAACTGCTGATCAGCAACTCACCAAGGTGTCATCTTGGAAAAGAGGGAGAGAGGAAGACTGAAAGGTGCTTTGGCCAAGTCTCTCCAAAACTCTTACCAGCCACGATTTCTGCAGTCAAAGGAGATGACTCCGTTCTCATCTGGTAACCACTTTATTCCTGAAGGGAGCAGCAGAAGGAGCAGTCACCACACACAGACAGGCAGGCATCTGCTCCCCGCTCCCCAGGCCCCTGCACTTCTGCTGTTCACTGCTGAGACCCAGCTGCCCTGTCGGGGCATGCAAGTCTGGCCAGCAATAGCAGCAGCCATTCTGCAGAAATACAAGCAGAGCTGCATGGTCTCCCGCAGTTCTCAGTAAACTGTTTATTAAATTTCCTATTAAAAAAAGGTACCTAGGCATTGTCTGTTCAAATTGGGGGAGCAGTGGCACTTACTTTGAACTTTCTGCCACTTTGATGTAGTTCTCAACAACATCTTTTTCTCCCCAAGGGTGGTTGAGAGCATAAAAAAGCAGCAGCAGTGACAGGGACGTGTCCCAGATTCCCTGCTAAAGGCTCTGTTCACAGTCGTCTCTGCTTTCCCCTTCCACAACACGTGACAGGTCACAGAACAAGGGCATGCAGCCATCTGACAAAGGGGCCACCAGGCCAAGCTACAGCTGCGGGGGATCTCGTGGGTTCCTCCGAGCACGGGGCCTCCCTCTTGCGCCGTGACCTTACGTGCCGCTCGCAGCTGGCGAGTGGATAAGTCAGGCCGACCAGCTGCATTTGCCATGTGTGGCCTTGGAGATGGAGAGAGGCTGTGGCCATCACTAAAAGCCACAGGGGAGCATGAGGCAGGGAGCTTTCTGCAGCCTCCCCACTCCACCTGCAAGATTCGCAGGTCCTGTATGGTGTTTTGTGAGCTTTTTGGAGGGCAGCCTGCCCGAGGCGCACCCCTGCAAGCAGACTCCTCTGGGGTTGCAAGGGCAACATGCCTGAGGGGCTAGCCCACTTGGGAAAAAGGGGTTTATGCCTGCCACGGACAACATTCCTTCAGCCTAAGTGGCAGGAGCCTCTGCACTGAGTATTTTGCTCACTGCACCCTGCCCTTCGTGGGGCCACACTGCCCCCAACCTTCCCAGATTGGGCTCTTCCATGGCACGGACCCTGTCCTGCAAGACTATAGCGTTATGCTGACAGAGCGAAGCTGATCTCTGCTCTTATACCTGGGTAGAGCCTGAAGAATCCAGTGGAGCTGCCGAAGTACTGCCAGGTCAGCGTGGGATCCCTTTCAAAGTTGTCCACAAAAATAGGATTCAAGGCTTCTGACATGTAAACACCATTCAGGATGTCAGGGTCTGTGGGGGAAAGAATAGAAAAATGGGGAAAAAAGTGTGCAAAAGAGGGGAGGACACCCAGCACCCCCAGCGGAGGAGGGGGCTGGAAAAAAAGGCAACCCCAGGAGGAATGCAGCCTTGTCCAAAGCTTTGACATTGGGCAGGGAACCGGATGCATCATTCAAGTAAATCCTGGAGGGCAGGTCACCACTGGCCACTACAGGTGATCTCAGCTTGGTCATACGCTATTATCCCCATTTCTCTTTCCAGCCTTGCCTGCCCTTGGGCATTACGTCTGGTTGGAAGAGGGCTCCAAGAGACCCAGGAGCACCAGCACTGTGCGGAGCACAGCTGGTACATCACACGGGCAGGACTCAGCTGCTACCGAAGAGGGGACATGTGGCTGTTGTAAGGCAACTGCCTAACGCACCACTGAGTGGAACAGCCTTTCTACAAAGAGTGTTTAAATTTATGCTAGATGTAATTACCTAAGACAGAGAAGCTCTAGGATTTACATGCCGTTTCTCTCTCTCCTCTTTTCCCCAACAATTCTTTATTTTCTTCTTTGCCTGCCCTTTCTTTCACGAAGCCTGAGCTGTCCTCCCTTGCCCCTGATCTCATCAGAATCAATAGGAAGTTGCAGGCTTGCAAGAACTCATAAGAGGCAGTGTATATTTGGTGTCTGTGTTGACTCATTGCCTCAGGAGACCAAACAGAGCAGCAGCAATAGAAACAGGGAATTATAAGAAAGTGGTCATTGTAGGATTAACTGTATTAATGTTGAAAGGGATGGGGCTTTGACCTACCGCTTCCTGTTTAGTCACTTTACTAAAGGCAGTTTCGGTCAAAATAGGGGAAAAATTGAACTGTGACTGCCCAGTGATGAGGCCAAAGTAACTCATGCAGGAGAGGAGCCGGAAGAGCTGTGGAGAGTCAGGCGTGCAGCTGTTTGCAAGAGAGGGAGCGAGGACTGCCAGGCACTGCTCCTGGGAGGAGCCCCGGGCATGGCAGCAGCCCTCCTCCTCCTCCATCTCCTGCTCACCCTCCAGCCATAGCCGGAGCAGCTGGATTGTTTGTGTCAAGCTGTACAGGCAAGAAATCAGGTAGCTGGGCAGTGCCCCTCTGCTGTCTCTGACAGTGGCCATTTGGCCACCTCTGTCTGTATGCTGCTGTAGGCAGCAGCCTACTTTGTGTAGCTCTGCTGTAGCTACCCACAGCCAGCTCTGCTAGTGGCTCCATTGTGAGCAAGGTTTTAGTGTCTGGGGCTGTGAGAACAGATGGAATTAATTTAAAATCATGGGAGAAATAGAACTCCCTCTATTGTCCCTCTAAATAACATAGCAGTTGTGAGCACAGTCACCAGAGCCTGCCCTGTCTGGTCCTGAAGATTGTAAATGAGCTCCATCTCCGAGAGAAGTAATGGTGCTTTTTTTTCTTGCCAAAATGTATGCAAGGGGAAGAGCTGTTGGGGAGGCAGGGAAGGAGCCAGTTCAGGCAGCTTCAAGTGTTGGCCAAAAAGAGCAGTAAAGTGTCAGCCTGCAGATTTGGCAGCGTGCTGACCAGCCTGGAGATGGACCAGTTTCTGGTGTGTAGCTGAGTGGTGTGGATGTGCAGGGGGAGAGGACACAGTCCGGGCACAGATGAGGCCATGTGAGCTTCAGTGCCTCCCTGGGCTCCTGCAGCTGCCAAAGTGCCAAGGGTTTGCTGGGAATGGAAAACAGCCCAGAACAGTCATGTCCCAGTAGCAGTTGTGAATTACCCCCAGTCCGCTATGGATATGTTCACTGGGAGTTACGAGTGTCCCCGTGAGGCGTTAGTGCCTCATAACATAAAGGTACTCGGGGTCTACGTTCTCAGCTGAAATCAATGAGATCCTTGACACCTAAAAACCTTGATAGATCTGACCCTTTGTATAGAGTAACAATTGCCAATAAAATCACATCACAGTTTGTTTCACAGCATCTTTGGTTGGGTAGCTGAACCCTAGGAGACTATACTGCCTGCCTAAGATGGAGGACTGTCCATCATTAGAGGTTTTCCAAGAGCAGATTATACCTAAGCCCTGTCACAGTGACAGACTACAGCACAGACATGACTGTGCCTTAGGACAGTATCTTTCCAGCCCTGTTTTCTTTTCTGTCAGTTTTTTTTTTCTATTCCCATCCTTTCTTTCAGTATTATTACTGAAAGTTTCCACAGCAACCTACTAGTAGTGAGAAAGTAGAGGCCATTACCTTTGTTGTAGACGTTGGTGGGGAGCTGGATATCACTGTATGTTGTGTTCACCAGCAGGTTATTGAAATGCTCATTTGGCTCCAAAATGAATTCATCTCCAAGCTCCACATAATTGTCATTTTCATCCTTCTCATTAATCAGGAGAGAGTTGTAGTAGTCAAACTGTTGTTGAAGACGATGGAAAAGAGAAAGGCAACAAGAGAGAATAAGACAGACTATTACTAGTACTGCCTGAAAAAAAACACTCTTTAAAAAATAAAAAAGGGACATCTGGAGACTTCGGGCTTCAAATAGGATCAAGATGAGCAGTAAACAAAAGCCATTGCCAACTGAAAAGTGTCAAGCTGCCCAAATGATGGTTTCTGCCCAGTTTCTTATTGTCACATGCCCACGTGACTAAAAGCATGGTCATAACCAGCAGCAGAAGAGCCACCTGAGAACAAAGGGACACAGTGGCAGACTCCCGTGATCCCTTAGAGGTATTTAAGCGACTAGCCAGAGAGGTGGGGTATCTCACTGGGTCTGGCTCCCAGGTTTGCTACAGGGCATGCCGATGCTGACCTTACTTGCCCTGTCTCTACAGCTGTCATTTACTAGAGTTAACTCCTGATGTACATCCAGCCAGGATTATCCCTTCACTCTATCATTCCAAGCAGCAGGCACTCATCAAGAGCAAAGGATAGAGCAGAAGGTGCTCAAAGACAACGCAGTTTTCCCCCTGTGAAGCCCACTGGCTATATAGCATCTACAGTCACTTTAGCATCTTCAGGACACGCTTCACCCTTGGATAACAGATGTTTTTAAGATGTTTTTGTTGACTTTATCTGAGGGAAGAGGTTATTTAAGGATTTATGTTCAAGCACCAGCAGTACTCAGGGGGTGTGAATTGTGTGTACGAATACAGAGTCATGTACCTCAACTCACCCATGACTCTCACTGTGAATGCAGCTGACCCAATTAGCATGACTGTAATGTGATTCTTAAATAAAGAGGTAGGAGAGGTGAAATTGGTAGCAAGCTTGATTTCAAGAACCATTTTCATTCCCACCTTTCCCAGCATGGAGAGGTATACTTGCAGGCGTAGCCTGTGCTTCTGCTAAGGCCTCTGTGCTTGTACTGTGGACTTCTTTCATTAGAGTTTTCACTCCAGTTCCCTTCCCCAGCAATAATCCCGTAGCTTGGCTACAAACAGTTACTAACAGAAAGCCAATTATCCAAATTGCTTGGACAGCACCAAACTTTCACCTAACGGGAAGTCCTGACAAGTGAGTGTCTGCAGGGTAGAGAAAAGATGATGGGAGCTGTTGAGAAAGGTGGTGAGAAATTCAGCTCATTGGGATTAACGGGTTGCTGTGGGTATTTGTAACAGCATCTTCCTCATTGCTCATACACGCTCAATTTTTAGGTCATTTTCCAGTCAAGTAACCCACAAAGTGCCAGCTAATTTGCAGTAACATGTCGCATAATGACAACATTGGTGTGCAGTAGATGTAATGCCCATAACATCACACAACCCAATGTCTTCCCAAATCCTTCCTCTCCTGGAGCCAAAGGGACTAATCTCCTTGGTGTTACTGGGTTTCGGATCTGCCAAAGGTGTCTGACTCACACTAGTTTCTAGACAAGCTGAGTGTCCTGAAGACAAGGGAACTCCTACCCTGTCCAGGAACCTGAGGTGGCTGGTGCTGCTAGGTCTGCCTTTTGGCTAGTCTCTCTGAGGATGTGTGTCACTTTGTCACTGACCAGGATAAACTTACCTCCAGTGAGGAATTGTACTCATGGTTCAGATCTGCGTCTTCTGCTGCTTCCACCAACCTCTAACACAAGCACACAGAAAGAAAGATGAGGGGGTGCTGTGGAAAGCCTTCCAGAAGCTCTTCCAGCTGTATCAGCCATTCACACAGCTAATGAAAAGACACACAACTGCCTCCTTCACCACAACACAGAGTCACGGGGCTATAAACTTCCCTCTTTCCCTCCTTTTCTGCTGACCTGTCATTCCATGCTGCAACTTTACAGCTTGGAAGGTATATTCACAGCTATTTACTGCCAAGTATATTCGCACCTACTTACTCCAGAGTCCCTACTAAACCCCTGAGCAATCTTAGATATCACAGGACATATACAAACAGAAACATGTCCGTTTAGAGAAACAACAGCCAGAGATTTAATTTCATTTTCCGTGAACCCTTCCAAAAAGCCATGGGAAAGGCATTTCAGACCCAGCCTGATGTCAGTATCTCGTCAAAGGAAAAGGCCTTGTGGGAGTCTCAGTCTGGTATTGTTACCAAGACAAAGACCATGACTTGATTTTGTAAAGGGCTCAGCAATGCTGTGGCCATTTATAAGCTCTTACCGTTTATGGAAGGCAATATAATCAACTAGTATTCTCCAAAATGACGCTTCAAGGCACTAATTCTCAATTGGTACAGACTGGGAAGGAATACAGCTAAACATGTACATGCTTTCAGCAACAGTCTCAGCAAAACTACTTTTTGCTCCTTCACAAAGGATAAGGCAATCCAAACATTGGAAAAGTCTGGCTATGAATTTAATGTTATGGGCCAAAGCTCTGGATCTATATATGCCCACATTTCACTTTGAGATTCAAATGATCTGTTTCTGGATGACTTTTCCACATTAGACACCTTAAACAGTCAAGGTTCTGCAACTGCAGAAATATGCTTTTCATAGTGGGTAAATAGAAGGGAATATGATAGATCCTTAGATGTAAGAAATAAGAGGGGCCATAATGATTACCTGCTCTGATCTCCAACACAGCAACAGCTAAACACCTCTTGCCACCTCCTTCATGCTTCCCCATGTACACAGCTTGACATCCAAGCACCTTCCTTGCAGCTCATGTTCAGGGGCTGCAGGAATTTCCCTTGAGCCACACACACAGCTGAAACGAGCTGCCAGTCTTCAATGGCCCAGAAGGCATTATGCAAGGATGAACTTTATTTTCACTTGTGAGAGGTTTTTTTCCTCTTTAAACAGCTATAGAATCAAACCTCTTTTCTCCTAAAAGAGTGTTCATTCCCTCATATTTATTCCTAGACTTTGTTTTTATCTTATTTCCTACTTTGGGCTGAAGGAGAAGCCAGCATTCCCTTGTCTGAACGCCCACATCCTCCCACCAGCGTCTACTTAAAGCTCAGAGTGAGCCAGCTGCACCAGCAGGCGTTTGGTTGGGCAAGGAAGTCCTCATGCAACCTCTGCGCCCACACGCTCCTGGTACAGGCAGGAGGCCTGCATCTACTGCTCTGGGGCTGACGGGAGAGGACTTTCTTCCCATAGCCCCTGTGGTCATACCTCGACGGCTTCAACCTTCCTGCGGAGCATGCTTTCCATCTGCTCCGAGAACTTCTTCACCAGCTCCAAGCCGTCCACCTCTTTGATCTTCAGAGTTGGCTCCACATCTTTGTACTTCTACCCAAGGGAAAGCAGAAAATCCTGCTGAGCAGGGGGCTCATAAGGAGAGGGGTGAATCTATTATTGTTAGCTGGGTATTGTCTTTGGCGAAGAAAGATATGTTGAAAGACGGGTCTGATTTAGCACCTTCTCCCATCTTTGCCTTTCCTCCCTTTTCACCTCATAATTTGGGCATGTGCCATAACACAAAACATTTTGACTAAGTAAAAGTGACTGATCTAATTGTGCGCTTGTGGCTGTTGAAAACAGCAATGTACCTGAAGCTATTGATGCCTGAAAATAAGGGAGAGAAGCAGAAGGCCAACTTTTGAAAACCTAAAATACATTTTGTGCTTACATCCATAATGGCCTTATGTGCACCACATGCCTGAAATTTACTTAAGACAGAGGGATGGGCAGGGGAACGGAGCTGTATGCTGTCATTACATTGCCTCCTAGGTCATATGTGCTCTGGGGCACTAGTGGGAGAGATGTCATGTTAGGGCACGTCCTGTCCTCCCACAGCACCATCCTGTCTGTGGGAATAACTTGAGGTCTGCAGCAAGAACGGTCTGCTTAGTGCTTAGGTGGGAGACTGCCAAGGAAAGGCCAGCAAGACAGTTATGATGCTACTTATTCAGCACACATGAGCATGCTTTCGGCCAAGAGCAGCGCAGAGGCAATTCCCAGAAACTAGGAATTACGAGCATGGCTACTTAGTGCTGCCTCCACTGGGAGAGATGCCGTAATGAGGAAGATCTGGGTCTGACAGCTTTAGAAATGACCAGTTTCTTCTGGCCATGTTTCATATAATCTAGGCATTAAAAACCTGAGAGTACACCCAAACTGGGTAACTATAATCAGCCTCCCTAAACCTGCCCTTTCAAGACTAGATACAATGGCCTTTATTTCTCCTTTTCAAAAAATCCCAAAGCTAACAGAGACAGGCAGAAAGAAAGAGTAAAAAAAACCTGCAAAAGGACACAATATGATTAACCTATTTCAGAAAAGACAGAGCCTTCTCTCCCCAGCAATGAGAGTGTTTTGTGGAAGTGCGAAGGCAAGAGATTGAATTTTCCTGGTCCCTCATCATAATTTCTCTGCAGTGTATACACATCCCCTCCATCTTCATGTTGCATTAGCACCATAGCAGCAATCTCAGCCAGGGCTGGACTTCTTGCGCTGGTACAAAATAAAGCTGTGAAAAGGGTAAGGGGATGGCAGGGGCTTTAATGGCACTTTCGAATTAGAAGAAAAGGGGGGGGGGGGTGAGGACTTTGCATGTCTTTAGGGAGAGCCAGTGGAGCTCCTTTTGTTCAAGCAGCTCTTTGACCATCCGGGAGGGCGGCTCAGCACAGGTGGAATAAGGAATGCCTTGAGGATGGGGCAGGCTGAGGAGGTCATACAGAAATAGCAGCAGCATCCAGCCTGCAGCAGGCATGGCGGGGAGGCTGCTCGCTCTGCCTGACGTGATTAACAGCAAGGGTTTTACTGGATTAAAAATGCCAGGCCTCGCATCCCCTCTGCTGCAGCTGGGTAGCTGGGATGGGCGGGGGAGGAAGAGGTCGGGCCAAGCACGAAGGTTAGCGTAACCATGCTGCCGAAAGAGGCACATGCAACAACCACCCCCCGACTGAGGTCCCTGGCTGCTGACGAGACCACAGCACACATCCCAGCTGGTGCCTGTCCCATTTAGCTCCATGTCATGGTTTCGTCGGGAGGGAAGTGATCTCTGCCAGGCGAGGCTTTAATCAGGCCCTCCTCGGGGGGGAGGAGGGTAATCTCTCCTGGGAAAGCTAGCAAAGGGGGGGACCACACCAGCACGGGCACGCACGTGCTTTACAAAGTGACCTGCCATCGGTTACCTTGGGTCATATCTTGAATTAAAAAGAACAGGGCTCTTTACCTCTCAATTATTTTTTAATGTGCTTTTGACACATTGATAAGTAGATGTTATTAGAGTAAAAGTAATCACGAGCAGTCTGCTAATACCGTACGCACATCTCAGCCCTGGGAACTAGCCAGAGCTGGGAAGACAAAAAACCCAAAAAACTTTCTGCAAAGATTTAGTTGGCTGCAAGGAATACACCAGGTTTGAGCTCAGATCCCCTTTGAGCCATTTTGTATCTGTATTCCTGCCACTAAAATCTCCTGCTATTAATGAATATTCACTGCAAGAGTTCCCAAAGGTGGGCAACGGTATAGTACCTGTGATTTCAATACTATTACCAGACACCATGGCTGAAAGTACACAGCAAATGTCAACACAGGTGCTTGTAGCTGACCAAGATTAACCTGCATAACCTGAGTTTAGGGTTCAGGTTATCAGATCATTAGAATTTACAGAACAGGAATCAGCTACAGGCTTGGGAGAACTTGCTGAAAGGATCTGACATTGAAACGGGGCCAGAAAGTTAACTCTGATCTAATAGAAAAGTTTTTCATATTCATCTAGTACTTCGTATTCCCTTAAAACAGCAGGAGCAATTCATTAAGATTCTCCTTCCGCAGTGGTGGGGGTGGTGATTTAGAAGTGGAAGATCCAGGATTCAGTATCCTAAGTTTTATCTGTGAACAGAGATATGTCACCAAATATATTTTCTTGTTCCCACCTCCATGAAATTTAGCCCATTGAAGTACACAGTGTTGCATTACTCACTGCTAGTGAAACTATATTAAGAGTGTGAAAGACATTCCTTTCATCTTCACCCAGGAAAGTGTCTTGACTGAACTTCTTTAATTTGTCTGTTCTTTGCCATGTAGTTATTTGTAGTGCTTTCTAGTAATTACATAGCTGGAGCTGAGCCCTGCTGTCCTTTCTTAGCCCTATCCACCAGGAAAGGCAATCAGCACCTCAGCTACGGAAGGAAGCAGGAGATAATTCTCAGAAACACTTATAATGCATTGTTAACATAGTAGAAGAAAAATTAAGTTTTGGGTCTGCTGAAGCTGATGGTGTTTCTATCACTTGAGGCCAGCCCTGAGAAGCCCAGAACCACCATGGTGTCCTCCCAGCATGGCTGCAGTTGATGGCCCCAGGCCTTTGGTCACTGCCTGGCCAACTGCAGCAGCAGGACTGTGGCAAACAGACCTAATAAGCCACAGGTCCAAGCTTTCTGTTCCTTAGCTCTGGGAGACCCTACTGCCCTCCTCCTCCTAAGCCTTTCAGTTTGCCTCTTTGCTCCGGCTCTATTGCCCTCAGCTGTCCTAGACCCTGGCCAGCATTTTAATACAGATCCACGATCTCTGAGCCAGGCTGATGTGCCAGACAAGTGCACAAGCTTATCTTAACCTCTGCTGCATAATGGTCAAGAGAATACAATGAATGCTTCAGCCATCAAACTGAAGCCACTCTTCAGCTTTTGCTACCTCTGTGAGGTTTAATATCATATCTTGACTGCTTAGGATGGAGTGACCTAGGGGTTTTCTCAAAGCTCTCTGATCCAGGGTGAGAACCTGCCTTTGTGGGTTCAAGAGATGTCTACTGGTTCACCAGGTCTCTGGGAACAATAAAGCCTGGTAAGAAATTGACCGTTCAGGTTTGCAACATATTAGGGTTCTTCTGAGGGAAATGAAGAAAAAAAACCCCAAAGAAATCCAAACAAACTCAAAGCCACAAAAGGAAATTTATGCTAAATATTAAAGAGAAGGTTTACATGCAAAACATTCAGTAACTGGAAAGTTATGGCTCTCGAAGCAACAATAAGCTAGTTACTTCAAGCCTATTAGGCACAAGGGAAACATGAAGTCAAATTTGGTAGGTGCTGCTATCTCTCAGTTTGTATTTCGTCAACGGCAAAATGCCCATCAACTTGAACAAGCACCAAGGAAAGAATTGTCTGGGCCTCTACACTGTGCTCCCCATCCTTCTGCTGATCTGCCTATACTCATGCACACAGAGAACTATTTCATGTGAAAAAGAGACAACGGCCCAAAAAGAGAAAAGGTGCCTGGGGAGCACATGTGTTTGGATTTTCCAGGCTTGGTACGTTTGGCTCCCCAGGCCTGACTTGCCTGCAGTCTGGACCAGTGCAGTGGTCTACATAAAGCCATTCAGGGTCTGCCACGGTGGATCTCATGGGGCATGAAAATATTGCCTACTAGTAAAAGATTTGTCTTAGTCCTTCTTAAGCTGGCCTTCTGCAGCGCTGTAAGTGTCAGCGATGCAGAGGGAGACCTCCAGGATGGTCCCTGCTTTGACATGCTGATTTGTGAGAAGATGCCTGTGCTTGCTAAAGAAATGGAGGCTGAGAGAAGGACTGAAGAAGTGGGTGCTGGCTGGTCCTCTCCTATTTCCCTGGGAAATAAGGGGGCATCCCTGGGACCGTTTCCCTGGTCCCTGGGAAATAAGGGGGCATCCCTGGGACCATTTTCCTGGTCCCTGGGAAATAAGGGGAAATGAAAGAGCTCAAGGAGTGGCACTTGAGGGGTGAACAATAAACCTGAGCTGTTTAAACTGCTTAAGTAAAGTTAGGGCAGGACATGCCTTAAGGAGATGACTCCTTGCTGAAGTGTTAACAGAGCAAGGCTGGATCAAGCTCATCTGTACCCCCTGCTGGAAGTGGTGACAGTGACTCACTGAAGGACATTTTCCCTCTGAGTCACAGGTGACAGACACTGTGTCCTGCTCGGGGGTGTCCAGAGACTGTGCAAAGCACGATCAGTCTGTGCTGCATCCAGGCCCCAACACGTGCAAGAGCAAACCAGACACCTTCCCCTCTCCAAGAGCAAAACCATGTGGACATGGACTGGGGCAGGCAAGTGCAATTATTTTATAAGGCTGTCAGACCACCAGGGAAATACAGCTCTGCCTTGACATGAATGCTAGATTGGATTTGGTTACATTCAGGCTTCTTTTTCATCAGAAATGAGTTTTCTTTGCTTCCAGCAAATTACACCAAAAGCTGAGAGAGTTGTGAATTTTTGTTCATGATCTGGTTGCCATGACTGTCATTTTTAGTGGTACTATAGTAGCATCTACAGGTCTCATATAACCCCTACCCCAAAGAGATCCAGATCCCAAGAGTCAAAACATATAGTGTGGACAGAGGGAGGTGAAATGACCTGGTGCAACATCTCCAGAGGGCCAACACAGCACAGCTGTCTTAATACCCACCTCAGTGCCACATCTGCCATCCTTGGCCTCCACTGTTAACTTTTGCAACACTGGTATTTTCAAGCTAAACCCTGTTCTGCTTAGTCCCACTGATTTTTGGACCTTAAGGAACATGAACCCCCTTAATCTAACAGATTAGCCACTGAAGGAGAAGTAGCCACAGAAGCAGCACAAGTTGGCTGTGTTGAAGCAGTAAGGAGAAGACATAAAGGCTGCAGTATTTCTTCACACAATAAGGTGACACCCTTAACATCTTCCAGAAAAAGCTGGTATCTGCAGACTTTCTGTTGGACAGCAAATACCTATACAGCATCAGACACAGATACCCGACTACTGAATAACCCCAATCTGTATCTCCTGCCCACGGGAGCTCCAGCATCCACCAGAGATGCTGTAGCATGCCACTTTGCCTTTGGCACTAGCATTTGGGGACCCCATAGAAGAACAGGCAGTGCAGAAGCATCATCAAAACTGCTAAAAGCCAAACTTTTGCCTGCATTGATATCACACCACAGCTGCCTCATGATTAGGGCATGAAGTACCTACACCAGCGCTGACAACTTTTTATTGGGAGGTGGCACATTCCTCCTAAGAAGCGCTGATGGTCAGTATGGACCTTTGTGATGGCTGCTGAAGGCCTTTCTTGGCCAAGCCTAGCAAAGGTGATGCTGCAGGAGATGCTTCCTTCCTCCAGACAGAAAGCAGCACTGTGGGGACAGGGAAACCGAGGGCAAGGCAAGTCAAATGATATCCAGATCCCTTTTTGCACTGGGATGTAGGTGTTATTACTAGTTCTATTACTAGGCAGAAATCAGACACCTAAAAGGCCTAAGAGGCAATGTATGGCTTGTGTTGAAGAGAAGAATCAGAGAAAGAGTAAAGAGGAGGAACTGGACAGCCACATGAGGTGGAGAGGGGACTGCATCGCCCTCGGCAGCCACCAGGCCCCCGAGCAGCGCTTGGGAGGTGCTGATCCATGCAGCCCTGCTGCTGCAGCCCAGAGTGCACCAAGCCTGACAGAAGAGCAGCTGTTCACCCCGACTTCAGGAACCAAAGGTAACAAGGCAACTTCTCTACAGCTGCAAAAGGGATCATTTATTTCAAGCCCCTGGAGCTACACCTTTTAATGCCAGCAGAGTTTAGCACAGCAGTGCCTGTTGTTTGGTGACCAAGCCAGGTATGCCAGGCATGAAGGAGGTAGAGCTCTGCACCTCTGGAAGATCACTTCTTCCAGGGCACCTGCCTCAGAGACCCTGTCCAAAGCAGAGTTTTAAAGGTGCAATTCAAAGAATTGATGAGTGACTGGAGGAAGACAGATGAGGAAGCAGAAATAAAAAAGAGTGCCAGCTGGAGAGCTGCAGGAGGGGTGATGGTGAGCAGGTGAGTGATGAGCAGGAGGAGAGGGACTGATACGCACTGCGGAAGGGAGGACTGAAGGGTCAGCGTGGAAGGGCATGAAACGATCATCAGAGGGGAACCGTGAGGAGTACTGTTAAAAAGTATTTTTTAAAAAATGGGACAGCTTAGGTAGTGTATGGCCATAGCTAATGAAAGCAGGAAAGGCATTAGATGAAT
Organism: Mycteria americana; assembly: GCF_035582795.1. Lineage (NCBI taxonomy): Eukaryota > Metazoa > Chordata > Aves > Ciconiiformes > Ciconiidae > Mycteria > Mycteria americana. Next base: position 69,510,465 of record NC_134365.1, read on the forward strand.
CCTCCTCTCCAGTTCATGGAGAATGGCCACAGGGCATCACTCTGTGCTTATGGATGTGAACCTGCATGGTTTTGAAAGTTAGCTGGAGACCTATGTGCTTTGCTTTCTTTCACCCCAGGGGGAAACCTTGGAGAGCTACGTGGGGAGATCACGCAAAGCCAAGGGAACCCTCGCAGCTTTTGCCTACCTTCTGCAACAGGAGAGAGCCTGAATACTTAGTCACAATGGAGTACAGCTCCCCACCAAAGGCATCTGCCCAAGACTTCACCCTAAAAAGAGGGGAAAAAAGGAAAGTCAGCGTTAATAATTTAAAGTCAGCAGAACTGCCTACTTCTTCAGACAGGGAAAACTCCATCTTTGTGAGTATGAACAGTCCTCCACCCCCTCCATATTTCTCTAAGCCACTATAGTGGCAGTGACAATGATTTCTCCCCATATTGCTAGCCAGACAAGCAGTAAGGCAGGAAACAAGCGCTGCTCTTGGACGTTCTGCCCAGGACATCGCTCAGTGAGGAGAAACACTGAGTTCTGCTGGTCTTGGTCAGTATGTGGAATTTGTCTTGCCTAACTTTAGAGGTGTTGAAGTTGTACATTTGGTCTTAGATATCACCTGCTTTCCTCTGTTGTTAGTAAAGTGAAATAAATAGCTCCGCAGACACCTATTTGTCTTCACTGATTGCAGATGGAGCCTGGGGTGAAGGGCTAGACACCTAATGTCAAGACTGCTGAAGAGAAATAAGTGTCAGACCTGAAAGAAGTTGTCAAGATTCACCCCTTGGATTCAGTTCCTAGAGCTGCGTGGAGCAGAGACTAACGAGCCAGATGAATTCACTGCTTTCAGTGGAGATACTATGGCTTGATAATGCCAGAGGAGATTATGCACCTCATCATTGTAAAACAGTACTCGCATTTGTGCCATCCTGTAAATAACTGATGATAGCAATACCACATGGAGAACATAAGGATGTTGAAGAGCAGCCTGAACACTGAGCCATCCAAATCAAAATAGATGGCTCTCGTAATTGACAGAGCACTTCATCAGAAATCTGTTACATGATTCACGTTAGGCAGTTCCACCTACATGCAGTTCCTTCAACAAGGATTCACTTAGGAGAGATTTAGTTAATGGAATAAATGGCCTTCTCCACTTACAGAATACACTACTTATTTATGGGGTGCAGAGTCTTACCTATGGCTTCCAGTAGATTTCTTCCAGTCCTAAGCAGACTTTAACCTCAGGGCCTGATTTCCCAGTGCATTGCACCACTTTCCTGGCAGAATAATACGCCAACTTAGAGATGAGCTCTGGAGTAAAGCCAATGCAGCAATACTGGAATAATCACAACAGCTAACTTTAGCCTAGGAAAGCCTGTTTAGGCTCCCCTCTTGGAAACAGAGACAGATAGGGCACTATAGGGGATGATTTGGAATATATATAAGGCTTCTGCTCTGACCTGCACCTCTCTCCACTGCCTATAAAAAGAGTATAATGAGAGAGTGGGTGCCTTTTTTTAATCACTCCTTAATTGGCAATGAGTGGCTCATTTCTGATCACTGAGTGTGATCTAGCACCAGCTGAAGTCAATAAGAACAAGTCTTCTCCCCCCCCCCCCCCCCTTTTTTTTTTTGACATTGTGCTCTGTATCTTATTTTGACAGCCAGAGCTTTTATCTCTTCATTTCATTCTTAGAGAAAAAAGAATACGGGCATTTGCTAGGAGACCAGGATTTATTGCCCCGTGTGAGAGTTATTCAAGCAAGCCTAGAATGAAAGAGGAAACCAGAAGCAGGGACCCCATGGGATGCTTTCCTGTTTGTTGTAGTGACTAACGCATTCCCTGAGGTATGAGGATCTCTGAATCAACATTTAACTCGATGCCCATCTGCTGCTGCTGGCTTTACAACTTTTATGTATGGGATGTGTTGTGCTGATATTAACTACCATTCTCCAGTCTCCTCACCTTTTACTGTAGAAAGAGAGAACCTAAACGTGAAGTTTGGGATGACAGTAATTTTAGCAGGGAGGTTTATTTTTACCCCATTTTCCTCCCCCAAAAATGAGGTGCTCGTCATCCTGGTCTTTCTGTTTTGTGTCGTGGCTGTGGCTGTGCGTGTGCCCCTATTCCTTCCAGCCCTCATCATTTTTCAGCCCAGCAGGGTGGAAGAATCTGTGATATTAATTTCCGACTAGCGGGTGCGGTTGGGCAGCTTCAGCAGAAAGATGCTGTTATAGAGGTAAAAGGTCTGCAGTATGAGCTTAGCGATGATCAGTCAGTAGAGACGTCAGCCCCAGACAGTTTCATAGAAGACCCAGCCCTGCTGCTCACGGATCTGCTCGTTTGTGAAGTCCTGAAGTCCACCATGACTTGGGATTCTCCGCTTTCATAAAAATGGGAAGAGGGAAGGTCGGTTTTTAGCCTTTGAGGATGTCGCAAAAGAAGCCTAAATATATGACCCTTGAAACTTCCAGTCACAGCAGAACTCGAGCGTTAAAACGTTCAGGATTTGTGTAATTTCACGATTTCTACGCGGGTGTCGGACGGTCAGCTGGGGAGGGCTCTCCCAGCCCGCCCGAGGCAGGAGCCCCACAGCCACTTCTGAGCCACCGCTCCAGCTCGGGGGCTGATATTTCTGCTGCTCTCCAAGCAGCTCTCTGAGGCACCACGCTGCAAAACCCCCTCGCCCTGGGAGAGGCAAAGGGCATGAGGAGGAGGAGGAGGGGAGGAAGGAGGCACAAAGGCAGGGGGGAGCAGAGAGAGGGCCAGAGACCAGCAGCTTTGGAGGGCTGGTTGGAAAGTTAGGGGGCACAGAGGAATGAGAGGGCACAAAGGTCCCGAAGCCCTGTGTGGCAGGGCTGAAGAGTGGGTAATTAAAAATATATGGTGGCATCTCATCGGGTTGAAAAGGAGGCAAGCGAAGAGGCAGAAATACGCTGGCATTTACATATTTAAAAGACAATTATTTGTGAGGGAAGGGAGGGACTTCAGAGTACTGGGAAATTAAGGGCAGCCTGCTGAATTTAAATAGGTTTCTTTATTTTTTTCATAAACAAGTGAGAGAAAAGGTCAGTCTAAAATTCATCAGGTTGCAGAGAAATTTCATCTAAGGCTGCTGGCCCTGTGAACTCAGGAGCAGATGTACAGAGGCGGTGGGGACAGCCTAAAGAGGCCATACCAGGTTGATCTTCACCTCTCCCACCAGCATTTCCTGATGTTTCCAGTACTCCAAGAAGCAAAGGCTGAGCAGCCAGCCCCAAATCCTCACCATCCTCTCAGCTGCAAGCACTCCTGCCCTTGCCATGGCCAGCTGATGAGCAGATTAGTGGCCAGGAGGAAAGAGGAGGTGGTTTCTGTGCTGAACCTGCACCCCAGACACCTTGCTAGTTAATTGACTGAGCAGACTTTTTGCACTGCCAGAGTTAAAGCGGAGTGAGCTTTGCAAAGACGTGAATAAGTTGGAGACAAACTGAGCGTGGTGCCGCAAAGCCGGGCGCAACTTGGGGAGCAGCATGGGCCGACTTAGCCTTGTATCACTTAACTGTGATTGAATCCAGCTGGCGTTCAACAGCCTCTGGTTTTGTGTCCCCAAAATGTCCCTGTGTAATCTACGGAGCACGTCCATTTTCTGCTGATTTACTCCCTTTGGTCCTCTGGCCAATGTGTTCTTCTACTGAAATTTCATTTGAAAAGGGCAACTTTTGTGTTTTAGTTGAATTCATGAGTGGATTTGAAACACCAGGGATTAATTCAGCTGTTGGTCTGGTTTCAGTACCGGGGAGAAAAGCTCTTTTTCTATTGTTTATTCTTTATTCTTGTCCATGAGTAAGTTCCAAATTATGCAAAGTGACGTAACCCTTTTCTCAATAGTAAAAGGCTATCACATTATAACCAAACACATCAGAAAAGGATTTGGTCAGAGATTGCCTGCCTGTAATCCCTGCACTTGTATTCAGTGGCGAAAACAGCAGAAAGGACGGGCTGGCTTCTTAATGCCACAAATTTCAAGGCCAAAAGGTATTTCCATGCAGTATTTACCCTGGGCATGGAAAACTGATTTTTATTTTGCACGGTTTGAAATTATCAGAAGTTGGATTTTATTCTGTGTTACCCGAGTCCTTTTTTTGAAACCCAAATCAGAAGCACTTTGCTGAGGAAGGGCTTGATAGTGCAGCCAAGAATAAAATTGGTGGCAAAGTTTCCTGAGACCCCCCCAGATAAAGTCAGCGCAACTCTTGGTAATCACGTGGGCTGTATTGGCGAGCACATCTGCAAGGGTCTTATCGGCAATTTTTAAATATAAAACATTTTCTCAGTCTCAGGAAAGGGCTTGAGCTGACTTTGGTCAGTTTATCGGACATATCTCCTCCTAAAACTGGATGGCAGTGTTGTCTCCTCTCCAGACCAACCCGCTGTCCTGTGCAGACAGACATATCCCAGCTCCAGAGAAGCTGCCCCACAACAACTTTTACCAACCGCGCTGCTGACATTTTTAATCCTTAAAGGATTTGACTTGCTTAAATCAGCTTAACAAGGTGAAATTTTTATAAACTGGGTTTGCTGAGAGCTGTTAGCCTCCTGGCGGGCTGCCGGGGCGGGATGCGCTGCTGGCGGGGAGCTTTCCCGCAGCGACCGTGCCAGAGGAGCCGCTCGTGGACACCAACACGCACGTGGGCATGGGTGCCCTGCAAACCCACATCCGAAAAGGTGCATCAAGATTCCCTGCATGTGCACTAGCACCCGGACCCAAATGCAGCGCATGCACGAAACATGGCTGTTTATACTTTGTATTGCAGCTCAGCTTTTCATTCCTATGCTCCAGGGCTCTGGGAAGGGCTGTTACGCCCTTTGGAGTAAGGTGGAGCAGGAACAAGCAAGAAAAGGTGCCATGGCCTCTTTCCTCTATTTAGCCTCCCCCCCACTAACATCCGCACACATGAATAAACACGCGTGTGTGTATTACCCGGGCTGCATATGTGCGCACGAAGGCTTTTTTCGGCCATCAGTGTACCAGGCCAGCGCAAGCGATCAGAGCTTGGGAGCTGCAAACCTTGCACTGCACGATCTGGATCTCAGGCGTGTCGAAGAGACGCGTCTTCGCTCAAACACCCCGTGCGTACGCCTGCCACGGCCAGATCCTGACTCGTGCTGGGCATCCCCGGGGTGGCCCCGGCAGGCTGCAAACAAGCAGTGTCTGCTGGAACCGCTTTGCTAAACTGGGGAGCTGCTAAACTGGGGCCACTGATGTCTGCCTCCATGGCTGAATCTCCACAGGTTGCACCAGCGGTGGGGTTTTACGAACGTGTCTTTAAATTGGTTTTGCCTTCTGCTGCCGAGTGCATTAAGCAGAGCATTAATAGATGTCAAAGTGCTTAACTAAAGCAGATGAGTATCATCGCTCTGCTTGATGAATGGGGAAAATGAGGCATTGCGTCCGTGCTAGACCTGGGAGCTGAATTTGTGGCTCCTGTGCCCTTGTCCTCTCCCAGGAGCCGTGGCCACCATCGTAAGGAAACGCCACCCCCCGCAGCGACGTGCCCTGCCGGAGCAGCCTGCACCCGCGGTGCCTGCCACCGCCGGGGAGGCACTCCCACCTGCCCGCCCATGCCCACAGCATTGCCCGCTCCACGCCAGAAACGACCCACGCCAGAGAGAGGGAAACACTTACGTCTCCAGCGGGATCTTTGTCTGGGCCCTGGCAGAGGGCAGGAGGCAGAAAAGCCAGAGCATCATCCACGGGATGGCCCAGGGCCCCATCCTCCACGCGCCAACCATCAGCAAGGGGACTGGCCGGCGGGATGCGGGGGCTTCCCGCCCTTCCTGCTGCCCCGGGGGTTGTCCCACACGGCCCCCGCCATGCTGCCGGGCCGGGTGCCCTCCCGCTGCGGGGCCGAGCCCCGGGGTGACCCCGGCTGCCTTCGCCTTGGGGACGTCGCTCCTGCTGCCGGGCGCCGTCAGGGGTCTCTGGCGCCGGGCAGGTGGCCAAAAACCCACCGGGGACCTTCGTCGGTGGGCACCCACGGGTGCAGTGCGTCTCTGCGCCCCGAGGAGCAGCCGTGCCGGGAGGGAGCTCCGCGCCGGGAGCTGCAGCGGCTACGTAATCCCCCGCCAGCCCCTTAATCCCCTCGCCGAGCAGCAGCAGCCGCAGATTTAGGGAAGTGGAGTGGGATAAAATCACCCAGGATTACTCTGATTCCTGAAGACGGGTCTCGGCTTCTCCAACCGGCGGTCGGGCCATGCTTGCTTTAAAGAGGTCGCATCCACACCCCCAAAAAACCCCCCGACCTTTGATCTCTGTCCGTCAGGCCTCCCTGTTGCACCGCAGGATGCTGGCAGGTCACCCTGGCACCATCTCTTCCCCGCTGGGGACCTGGGGTTGGGACCAGGAGCGTGTGGCACGAGATGGGCTCCTGCCGGCACCGGCGGGTTGGTGCTGTGCCACCGCCTGGCGCTGAGGTTTGCAGAGGACCGACGAGGCTGGGCAGAGACGGTGCCTTGGCAGCATCCAGCGCAGGTCCTGCCGAGGTGCTCGTCCTCCCAGCCACGTCTGAGGACCTCACACAGGCGAGAGGAGAGGAGAGAAAATGGGCAGTGGGAAGCAAAAAATGGCATGAAAAAAAAGGACTCTGCTGGTTAACTGATCGCGATGTGAGCGATCCTAATGTGAGCGATTATTTATTAATAGTCGAACGTCTCCGTTGGGGCAACATTCAATTGAGATTGCCATCCCCTCATCTGTGTCTGGAGACCAATGAATCAAAGGAGCCAAATGGCTGAACTTGATGAATAGCAGCAAGTGGCAAACTGCACGCTCGGATGAGAGGCACGCTATATAAGCTCATTATCGTCACGAGAAGTATGAATTATAAATAACTATAGATACGGCAGCAGAAAGATTATAAATGTCTAGAGTGACCTGTTGAACAGCTTGACTCTATGGCTATGGATTAACCCATTTGTTGGAGTATCTTCCCATCATCTTTTGCACCTTTACAAATGGCTTATTTAATATAAAATGCAAAGCCACGCTAGATCGTTAGGTTTCTCATAAGGGTGTGGAGGGGGAAACTGCCTGTCAAAGGCCTGAAGTAAAACTAAGGTACGTATTAGAGATGTGCTACTGAGTGCAGCATTGGTGCAGCACATTAAATGGGATAATAGAAGCGGCAGAGGAAATATAGAGAAGGGAATAAAACTGAGAAATGTGGAATAGAGGTTAAATTGTATGATGAAGAGGCTGAAAGCCCAGGGTGAGCAATTAAATAATTACAGGAATAACTCACCTCAGGATAGGATGGTTTCATCATTTATTACAATCTTTACTCCAGACTGAGCAGCTTTTTTAAAATTAGGAGCTTCTTCAAGCAGAGGTTGTGGGCCCGAAGGGCAGAAATTTCCAGATGATGTTCTTAAGTCTGTGCAAAGGGTTACACGGGAAGGTTGAAATGGTTCTTTCTGACCTTAAAATCTACAAAAAATCAATTTCTACACGCACAGACACTCTAGAGACAGTGCCTTCGAGATACCACATGGCTATACAGCAAATGCCATAGTCAGCATATGAAGGCATCAGGCAGAGCAGATCTGGATCTTAGTAACGCATTTCTCAAATGGCCAAAATGCGGTGTGGGGGCTCCTGCCCTGAAAAGGGGTACGAACAGACGCGGACAGCCCCAGGGGGAACCTGGAGGTGAGGACAGAACAGAGAAATGTCTTCCTCCCAGAAATGCTTGTTGCAGACAAGGGGTGCGGTGTGTTGCCCACGGGAACAGAAGGGGCCGATCGCCCTTCCCCTGACTCCGGCCTCGCGCTGCTGGGACCGGGGACCACGGGGCTGGGCTTCTGCTGCCTCCTCCTTCCTCTGCAGCCCGAAAAGAGGAGGCGATTGCTCTTAGAGGGGCTAGGAAGACTGACCATCAAGGTCTCATTTCTCCATGTTTACCAGGATTAAAAATGAGGGGTAGCAACCGGGGTGGCAGGCTTCCCTGTCTGGATATTTCAGGGAAGAGATGATAAAAATTCACGGTCCCAAAAAACCCTAAAATGAGATCTGAAGGCAGGAGAATCAACGTTTTAGATAGCGTTTTCTCTCCACTTTGCAAGGAGCCATAAGCAAATAGTGTGAGTGATTTTTGCAGGATTTTTCACTAACCCTTCCAGCCACTGTGTGCTATTTGCAGCTGGGACCCAGTTTAATCCAGATGGGTTCTGGCAAGAGCCATTGTCTGGGTGTGTTTGGAAAACCCTGAAACGCTGACAGAAAAGGCAATGAGACACAGCAACATGCTGAACTGGGAGATCCAAATCCCTTTATTTGGATTTATCTCATTTACTGGATATATCTCACTTAACCCCTTAATGATCTAAAGTTGCAAGGGAGTGGGATTTGAAGATGAAATGAAAATAGCATGGAAAACTGAAAAACCCCAGGTGACTGGAAGGCCCTTAATGGGATTACTGTGCATCCAGTCACTTCTGCAGAGCTCAGCCACCGCAGCGTGCAAGCACAGCTGGAGCATGGGGAGGAGAAAGACGACGGCAGGGTCTAACTAGGGAAAAAGAAAATGAATCCTAGGAGAAAGAATGAAAGCAAACACATAACAAGGAGTGAGAATTTAAGGCTGCAAGAGATATAGGGTGAGCGAGTACAGCAAATTAGAGCTAAATTTGCAAAAGGATGGGGCAATAAAAAAATGCCAGTGCGATTCTGTGCTGTATTCACAGGCGGGGGGGGAGATTTACCAGCTCTGTCCATTTCTGGTTTGACTAGAACCTGAGTTTAGTTTGGATTATCTTGTTATGAGAAGATACTGGCCAATGTCAAGACCAGCCAAAGAATGAACATCATCAAAACACGGGTGTAAGCAGTGTATGAGGAGAGTTTGGTAAAGACAGTAGAAATCCTCATTTGTTTAATGCATTCATATGGTGACCCCGACCTGGAGATGCCTGAGCAGACTAACGTGTAGTCTTACAGTGGGACAAATATAAGGAGAATGGGGCAAAATGAAGAAAGGGGAACTCTACACTAGGCATCAGAGAAAACTGATTAGAAAGATGTGCCGGGCATGGCACAACCTCTTGAGGCAACCTCTCTCCATGCAGGTCAATACAAACATTTTGTAGCAGCCAAGTGTCTCTTTGTTAGAAAGTCAGTTGGAACAGTGAATATGGCAACAACCTTGAACGCAGCGAAAAGAAGAGTACGCAGCTTCGTGGAGATGAAGAGCAGATGGGTCGGTCTCTCAGCCTCCTCAGGCATCAAGCTCACTGTGGTACTACTCCTGTTGCCAGGAGGCTTATTGGGCTGAAGCCGGTCACCAGAGACACTTATTCCCCGTGGCACCTGTGGTACTGATCTCCCCGTTGGCCCATGCAGTGAGGCAGAGGTGCTCCCTCCTATTTTCTAGGTACTCTGGAGCAGTGTCTCAGGGCCCACACGGAGCGAGCATCAGGGTCCTTTTTGCACTGTAGGACTGGGGAAGAGGTTGCAAGAGATCAGCACTGACTTGTTTTTCATTCTGGAGACACTGGGATCTTGCTGTGTGCCTGCCACCACCGCATACCTCAAAGCAAGTCTTTGCCCATCATGATCTTGAACTTAAAACATCTGGGACATAATCACTTAATAAGAATAATTTGCTTTGATTTTGAATAACTTAAAACAAGGCATGATGGGAATAAACTATGCAGTCTTGTTCACAGCAGATGTGTTTATCTGAGATCATAATCTCGTGCCTCTCATTATCTCTTGGCAGGACTCCTTAGATAAGTATCTGGGTACAAAAGCTCCTTTCTACCCTGGTCAAACATTCTGCTTGTGAAGCTGCTCTCTCAATGGCGTTTGAGCTTGTGTCCTCCTCAGGAGACATGAGGATGATGTCTCTGGTCTGCCTGGGTAGGTTTAGCTGTTCCTCGGAGTGGTTTGGAAAGCAGTCGTGCAGCGTTTTGCCAATACTAGAGAATCCGATCTCCCTGTCCCAGCAGCTGCCAGGAGGAGGGGGCCCTTGCCAGAAGCGGTGATGGAAAAGCACTTTTAGTCATGGTTTTACTGGCTGGTCATGCAAATCTCTTCTGATCAGGTTTCAGTGCTGCGGAGAGTTAGCACTCACAAGCTGAGTTTGCAGAGGTGTGGATTTAATAGCTGAGCGGCGATGGGGAAGAGGGCTGCAGACTCGCTTCTGCGTGAGCGCTGATGCTGCAGGCAGGCCCTGGGCTGGGGGCTGGGACGGTGTCCCGGCAGCTGAGCGCTGCCCTCCCTCCCGTCAGGGCCTGTGCAATCCCAGCTGAGCTCCGGGAAGCCACAGTGCAACGGGGAGAGGCTGGCTGGTCTAGGACTGGGTTGGTTGTGTGCCTGGCAGCGTGCCTGGGACGCGGGGAGTTGGGGTTGGTGGGACCTGAAAGGTGTGCAGCGCCGGGTGGTGCTGGGTGAGCACAGCCTCTCCGAGTGCCCCTTCCTCACTGCGGTCCTGGTGGGAAAATGATACCTCCCTCACTCCCGGGTGTGGTTTGGGTTAAATTATTTGCTTTTAACACCGTCTGGGTGCAGGGGCAATGCTTTATGCAGTCTGAAGCTGTGTGTGGAAGGGTTCCTCTGCCATCGGAGACCAGGCTGACGAGTGCCGGTGGTCACAAGGAGACCCTGAGATGACTCCATAGAGCAGGTACGCAAAAGCCTGTTTACCGTGGGAAAGCAGCTAATGCCTGCATACCTGATACCTCACTAGGACCTCTGTAGAGCAGGACAGGTTCACCCCTATGTAACACAGGGGGGATATACAGGGAGTCGTACACCGACTGACATGTGGGCAGGTATTATACCGCCGACTTTCTTCATTTCAGGTTGCCTCAAGAGCAGCGAATAATGGATGACGATCTGGCCTGCAGAGCATCATCGAACGTCAGCAGGAGGACTCGGACCAAATGTGTCCTTTTAGACCCGACATTCCACCTGGGTGCTCTGTAAATATCTGCCTGCAGACCCATTCGTCTGCCAGCCGCACGCTCTCCCCATTGTTTAGAGAATCAGCCACATAGGTGCCATATTAATTAATGCCTTTGGCTGGTTACTTTGCTTTTTTTCCTTTTTATTTTTTTCCATAGCTCCGCTCTAAATTTAGACTTGTTTAAATACTCCAAGATGAAACGAGCATTTTTATTTTTTTTTGCTAGCAGCATTTTAAACCCTCATCAGGCACAGTGTTCTGAGCAGCAGGAAATTTAGGGCATGGAGGGAGACACCAAGGGAGAGCAGAATGCACAGGAAACAAAGAGCACTGAAGCATCTTCCCACCATCTCTGAAGGCAAGGCAAGAAAAAAAAGAAAGAACAAAGAAAAAGGAAAAGGAAAAGTGAGTGAAAGCAGATGCTCGGTTTGGGGAGAACTGTGAGCGGACAGCAACTTTGCTGGGTGCTGTCATAGAGGCACCCAGAGTGAAAGTCAGCTTTATCCTTCTCTCTCTACTACCAAAGGGTTAAACTTAATCTTTTCCATTTCAAGTCCACATGACCTGAAGGAACTTGATTAGGAGGAAGGGAAACCCCATTTTAAAAGAGATTAAAACCTTTTGTGATAAAGTGGCTGCACTAGAACAGCTTTTTCGAGGGAGGAGGCTTTGCTTCATGGGGAGCCCCAGGAATTGCGGTGCCTCAAGTGACTAAATAAACGATGCCACTTATTCTGCTAATCTCCACGGCTGCAAAGACACTTGACTCAGTGCGCGTCTAGCAACATCATTTATGTTGCCAAAGCCTTCGTATTAAATGCATGATGCAATGACCCTATTCAGAGGACATGCTACAAATACCTCCTTCTCCCCGCTCAATGTGTTAATAAGGATTCAGGATTTTGCAAGGTTATCAGGACAGAGGTATTTGGGCCAAATTAGGGTTGCTCCAGCCTGCCTGGGCTAGAAGGAAGAGGGGTCCCTCCTCCCATATGTTCCCCTGTCAGGGTCAGCAGATGTGGAGGGTGCAGAGATGAGTGACTTGCCTTCGTGGTCGGACGTTATGGCCTCACCTATTTGCTGAAATCCTGATGAGGATTTATTAGGTAATGGCTGTAGGGTGCTTTGGAAATACAGGGTGCACTCTAATTGCAAAGGAAGACAGCTTAACCTTCAGGGCTGGGGACCATCTTCTCGCTCGGCAAGTGACCTACAGGGGCAAAGCAGCAAACCACTCCGCTTCCCTCCCCTCCCCTGATTTATTTGGATCACATTGTCAGCGGTCCAGGGGTCGGACTGAGCCCACAGGGTGGTTTTATCACGTCCCTGGCAATGGAGGTGGGTCAGGGAGCCGGCGGAGCTGGGCTGCAGCACTCTGCAGACCTCTCTGTAGTGATCTGGGCATTAAACATCTGCCTGTCAGGAGAAATGGCATCAATACAGATGAGCTGCCTATCCCCAGCGTAGCATCTGTGGGCCACGGGCTCTGCGGCTGTGGGTTTGCACAATATATACAGCAGCCATGCCTGATCCCTGGGGAAGCTGCTGCACGCTACCGTAGCATAAATAAAGGGCAACGTCTAGGCAGAAAGCCTTTCTAAATATTTTTTTTTAAATCTTTCAAAGCTTTTCTGTTAATTTTTTTTTTTCTGCTGATACTGAGTGTCCAGGCAAGAGCTGTTGTAGAAATGCATATCGGTATTGCTGGAATATTCAGAACTCAATTAAATATCTTAAAAGTTTGATTTTTTTTTCCCCTTCCTTCTGATTTCACAGAAGGGAGCAGCTTTGCCAAAATTCTAGGTCACAAATTATAACATTTCATGCTTTTCTCCTTTGAAAACAAGACTATTTTTTTCCCCACAAAAATCAGAGGCGATCAGTTTCAGTGTGATTAAAGATAAAAGCTGGGCTGCAGATACATTTTACCACACATTGATGTAGGTGTAGATTAAAAACAGTCTATTCTTTCATGAATATTAATGAAAACATGTTTTGTGATTTTAGGCAACCATCAATTGTTATTAAAAATACCCTGACAGTTTGGAAGAAGAGAAAGGGGTGGGGGAAGGGTCTGCAAGGCTTTCCACATCTGATTAACACCATTTTGCAGCAGCTTGCGTTTTGCTCCACAATTACTCTGTAGCGAGCGTGAAAGGTGTTTCCCCGACCTAGGGCTGCTCAAGGGGCTGATGGGGAACTCTCTTCAGCCCATCCGAGCACCGCAGCGCTGGCACTGTCTCCTTTTAAACTCTTTTAACCTCTGGGCACAATTCAAGTCACTGTCCGTCACCCTAAATTGCCTCCAAGTCCGTAATTAGCTCAGTCACCTGCCAACTTTCATAACACACGCTCACTCTTCCTCCCATCAACATCTGACAGCATCTCGCTCGGCGAGCAGCTTTCAAAGAGATTTCCCCTCCACCCCAGGGGTTTTCGTGCTGTGAGCCTGCCCCGAAAGGATGAAGATACAAATCGTGTTGTGCCCAGAAGGATCATTAAACGCCGCCTTTGATTTCCTTCAAGGAGCACAAATTAGCTGAGGAAGCAAACCAGTGCATTTCTCGCTAGCAGTTTTTGTCCCTGTTTTTAACCCCCATTAGCATGGGATGATAGAGCCGGGAGCTCCCCGCAGTGGGTGAGGTCTCTCCAGGTTGCAGCCATCTCCTTCTGACAGGGGTGCTGGCCGAGAAGAACGTCAATCGCCCAGGAAAGACTGGCTCACGAGGATTTAGCCTGGCATAGGCACATACGTTATGAGAGCAAATAACCTCTCTCTTACTGCTGGGAGGTGTAACAGTGTGCAAAGTATACGTCTGAAAAAATCAGTTTCTAGCAGCCTCGCTTGTTCTGCTTCCTCCTGCTGTTGTCAGCATCTGGGCAGCACATGGGACAGTCAGGAGAGAGACAGGGACAGCTCGGCCAACCTTTGTGTGGGTCAGGAGCAGGGCAGTCTGCAGCACGCTTGAAATGAAACTAAGAACTGCATTCACTGTCCATGACAAAAAGTGTAATTTAGGATTACCAGAGCTATAGATAAATAAATAATGCATGCATATGTTGCAAAAAAAGAAAATTCTAATTCCAAGTTGTGATGTCTGTCGAAAATCATCTGCCATTTGCTAAAGAAGCACTCCAACTGCCTGCCTTCTGGTTAGCGCAGCGTCGAGGTTGAAGTTAACATCTTTCTGAGCCAGAGGCTCCTGAAGTTTCAGACAGAAGCCAAACAGTTTTTCCCCAAGGGATTCCTTCACAGGAAATCTGATGTGCATAAAGCAGGCAGAGCGGCACTGAAATCTCATTAGCGATGGTTGCTTGCTGCAGCTCTGACCTTAGCTTAATTCGTTCAAGTGATGCTGGAGTTAATTGGCATTCTCAGTTTGCAGTGATTCCCTTTTCTAGCTGCAGTTTAAACCTGGATCTACTCTGCTCACCAGGCCTATAAATCCCCTAGAAAGAAAAAGCATTACCTGGCTCTTCTTGTACTCTAATGTACAGTCTCTCACTCTGACAGCCACTAAGCTACTTTATGTCTGTGTAGGGGCCAAAATGTCATAGCAGGCAGCAGTGAAATGGGTGTTGCAGCTTGCATGCTGGTAATGCTGGTGGAGCACTTCTGCTCTGAACACTTACAACAGCCATTAGACCGTGATGTCTTTGTCCTTTTTCAATGCACTACATTGCAAGAAATGAAGACCACATCTGAGAGACCGTGATGGATGGAGTCAGCAAAGCCACTCCGGCAGTGCTGACCCAGGAGCGCTGGCAAACGCTGGTTTGAAGGGGCAGGTCCCCGTGGTGGCTCTCACAGGGTACATAAGAGCTGCGCCTAACTGGGAGGGAGAGGGACGGCAGCCTCCCCCAGCACGGGGGACCCATCACGCTGTTGGTGGTGTGTCTCAGGAGAGCCCTGGGCAGAGGTACATAATGTTTCCATTGCAGGCCGGAACGCATGTGGTCTCAGCTGAGCAGCCGTGGCTGTACGGAGGTGGCTGCGACCCGGCAGCGGTGGCACGCCGTGCTGCACAGGGACCTGCCTTTTCGGCATTAGTGGTGTACGTAGCCTAAATTATATCAGGCAGGTCATATTCAAGTTTTCCCCTGCACTTTCCAGCTATATAAGACGCACCAGCCGCGGAGTGTCACCTACCCACGTGGAGCCCAGTGCTGGAGGGAAACCGTGACCAAACACAGCAGTTGGCTTTTACAGCATACGCTGTTATGCAGCCTTATGGTTATCCACTCTCCGTCGCCGAGGCACAGGGCCAGCCACCTCTGCCAGGACACTCCACCTGCTCTCCTCTTCCAGCAAATTCCCCGTACTCAACTTGCACATCCACTCTGCAAGCTCCAGCTCATTCAGGAGGTGAATTCCTGAGACCGGTTGCGGCAGGGTGGTAAGCAAGGGCAGAGACCTAACGCTCCTCATCACACCCTGGAGATGTAAACAGTGCTCAGGACTTCACAAGTCCTGTGCTGGCGCACCTCCAAACTGTGCTGTGGCTATTGCCACGGTCCTCAATTTCTCATCAGCTTTGTCCCATCTTTAAAGTGCCATCAGCTCCCACTTGTCTTCTAGAGGTTTTCCAGAGCTCTGCTGATCTTTTTTCCTGTGTGCTAATGTCTGGCTTCACATCTACCGACAGCTGCTTCCTCCTCGTCTGCCCAGGCAGAAACAGAAAATGCAAAGGTTATTCGCTTCCAAAGCCTTCCCACCAAGGATGGTCTCCAGCAGCAAAGGGCAGGCTGTCGTTCTTTCTCATCTCACTGGCACGAACATCTGCTGAAGGTCATCAGGAAAGGAAGGAGCTCACTGCTTTCACATTCCTCCCAAAATGCTGGGGGGAGGCCAGCATGCTTTCAAATACTGCACGCTGCTGGTCATACCCAGGCTAAAATATAAAAAAGAACCCAAAACCCCCTAACACATCTAGTATGGAATAAGATGGAAGCAGAGGAGGTTCATGTAACTAAAAACTCCTTAGAATTGATTGCTTAGGAGGGCTAGGAAAGCTGATGGGCTAGAACAGCCGCAGAGCCCTTTTCCTGCTCTTTGGCAGAGGGGATGCTGATTAGCTGGATTTAGTACGGTGCTGCACATGTTAACCAAGTAGAAAATTGTTATTAGCACTAGAAAATTGCAAGTTGTGCGTATGGCAGTTCAGGGCCAATAAGGTGTAGAAACAAATGCAAATGACGTGCTTGGGAGCACACAGCGAGCTCAATCTCTGTACAGGGGCTCTACGTAGACGAAGTGAAAAGTTGCTGCGTTGAGGAGTCAAGAAGATGTTTCATCATCCACAGCGGTTTTCGGCATTGCTGAGCAGTGCTCTGCTGGGCCGTGGGCTTTCTCTGGAGCTTGAAGACTGGGGTGGCAAAGGACAGGGGCAGAAACAGATCTCGGTAGCTCAATAGTCCAACCTATTCTGGCAAACTCACGGTTTGGGGAAGTCGCTAACACGTGGGAGGTTTTTCCTTTTCCTCTCCCACTGAAAATGGACTTTTTGTTAATTCCGGTCTTTTCTGAAATGCCAGTAGCAATTGCTCACCTCTGGACAGGCCATCAAAAAAACCTTTAAGACTTCCATTAAGCTGATGCAGTCATCTGGCAGAAGAAAAACATTTCTAAGGAGGAAGCACAACAGCAGCTTTGTCAGCAGCACATCGCAAATCACATCAGAGACTCCAAGCAAAGAGGCGAGGGAAGAGCAGACGCTAATGGGACAGGAAGGATAATGGGAAACTTGCACTGACTGGCCTCTTCAGCGTGGTCTCTATTACACAGCTGGAGAGAGTACATTTTGGAGCGACAGTAATTTATTTTTTGATCAATACAGGAATTGCATATGAAAATACTGTCGCTGTTCCGTTCATTCCTGCTGGCTTTGTTCATTCGTCTGGCCTACGACAGGCACAGGGCACACCAGGCTGTCACACGCCAACCTGTGGGATGCTGCAGAGGAAGGGAGAGGGGAAGGGATTCCTGCTGGCTCATATGGCACCTGCAAAGGGAAAAAATACAACATCAGAAATCCCGCATGTGTCAGGACTCATTTTTGGTCGCTAGGCTGTGGCTATTGCCTCTATCTGTTCCTTGCTTTTTCCATTTTGCCCCACCTACACAACATGGTGATCTCTTATGAAGCGCTGCATCTGGGGAACAGAGCAGTTTGGGCTGGCCTGAGGGATTTTTTCTGTTTGCCACAAACAAAAATGAAGTGATGGAGAAAGGAGCAAAGCCCCAGTGAGGTGCAACTGAGCATCAGTCTCTGCCTTTGCCTCTTGACTTCTTCTGTGACGTCCATAAATCCATTATGGAACCACTCTTCATGTCCATTTTAAATGGAGATAATATTTCCTTCTCTCTCCTTTGCAAGGGTAATTTGTATAAAATGGACTTCCAGATACTTTGTATCTGTCTAGCTATTTGTGTAAAAGCACTTTTAGAGCAACGCTGAAGACATAGAAAATATATGTAAGAAATAGAAATCCTTTAAAATCATATAAGAGTTCTCATGCAAAGATGTTTAAGCGGATTACGAAATCACCACTATTGTCATCCTTCAAAAAAAGAGCAGATTGCTTTGGGTTAAATATTGACCAGACTATTTGTGTCCCTCCGTTCTGTACCGGAACCTGCCCATCTTCCCCACCCCACCATCTGGATATTCAGACCTGCCCCCTCAGCACCAGCGTAATTAAACCTGTTGTTATGGTGTGACCAGAAAAGCCCCCAAATTTTCTCCTTCTATCATCTCCTAAGCTGGTATTTTATCTCTGAAATCTTCCCACTTCATGAGTTGATTTCTTCAAGGTATGCACAGTAGCACTTGCAGAGTGCTCTGCTTTGCAAAGCTGGCTCTGGTTTGACTGCCTGCTGATGTCTCAGAAATGAGTGCTTATGGTCTTCGTCTTTGATCATCTGGCTGGTTCAATGCATTTGACACCGAGGAACGTTTGTCTGCTGGATTTAGCAGCCCCCCGCAGTCAGGGTTTAGCTTAGTGTTTCTTCTGAACTTTACTGCTCTCTAAATTTCTGCTTTTATCCAAGGAAGTGAAAGTTTTCCTAAACAAAATCATGTTTCATTTGTGCTTTTCCATCTCCCTGATTCCTCTTCCAGTCGCCACACCTTCACTTCTGTCCCTACAGGTGAGCTGAAAATCCCCAGCTTTCACTTCTGCTTGTATTCACTATCCTTTTGTTTCTTACTGTACATAGCCAGCGTTTCTTCATACCCCTCAGTCAAAGGAGTTAAGTGGAGATTCTTCATCTTCTTTATGTTTCTACTCATTCCTTCTACCCTTCCCTTGATGAAGCTTGTGTTTTATGATTCCTGCAAGGACTTTTCTCAAAGATAACAAAGCTTTTATTTGTTATAGGAGTCACCATCTTCATCTTTGGTGCTGTTGCGATTGTCCAGACATGCCTAGGTTGTGGCACACGTTTTTGGTAAGATGTGATCCACTTGAAAGTAGTACGTGGTGACAGCTTGTGCTTGCACGGCAGACACGGGCAAACATCTCCCTGTGAGCAGCTGCTTTAGAGGAACTGGAGGTGGGGACTATAGGAATCGAGGCAGGGGTAGGAAAGAGGACACAGATTACCTGGAAGTACTAGGTTTGGGCCTTCAGGTGTAGAAACAGGGGAAGGGAAAGGCACATCATGTAAGGTGAGACAGCAGGGACAAGCGGTTGATCCTGCTTGCAAACATAGCTCTAAAAGAGATGGGAGTTATACCTCTCTTGCCAAACAGCAAGCATTAAGGATGGGATCCCTGAATTATGTTATGATACTACAGCCTGACAGATCATCAAATTCAAACTCTCGGCCACAGCTCCCTGCATCCATTGGAGAAGCCAGGAGAGGCAGGACTTCCCTGATAAGAACCTGAGAGGGGAGCCTCAAGCATATAAAAAAAAACTTTCTTAGGTGAATGAGAAATGCAGGCACTTTTACTAAGTGGTAGGTCTGGGGCTACTGCTCTAAGTGGAAAGAAGGTGGCTGTTAGTGAGCCAGGCTGCGAAGCAGCAGTAAAAATGAAGGAAAACAGAGCTTTTGTTCCCAGCCTGAGTAGTTCTGCGCTGGGAGTGCTGCCAAGAGCCTGCATGCTCCTTTCCTCTCTCCCTCTAAACATTTATTTACAGGCAAGTGCTGAAGAAAAATGCACAGGTGGGTAAGTTTTTGAAGTGACATAATAATAATAATCTCTCTCTCTATTTTAGTACGTTTCAGAAGTAGATTTCAAGTATCGGGTGAAGAACTACAGTACCAGTGGCCGTACCCCCAGCTACGCCGTGTAACAGAGATGCGCAGCAGCACGGTTCAAGGCGACGCGTAGCAGCTCTGCATTCAGCACGTGGGCCTATGGAGCGGGCTGCCAGCACTTGGGCAAGAAAAGCGTTAATATTTATGTATGATCTAACCATGGGATTAACATCCCTCTATGTACGCGGTAGCGGCTGTAGGACTTTGCTATCATTTCCCATAGTGCCCTTATGGCTTGAAAGCAGGCTCCAACGGGAATCGTCTGTTCTGTTCTATTCTACTCTCTTGCTGATAGTAAGATGCCATCCTTTCTATTTCTTGACTTTCGTTTAGTTACCGCATGCCAGAGGGTTTTTTCTTCTGCCGTTATTGACGGGTGGTGTTCTTGCAGACACATTGTTCTGAACTCAGAGCTTACATTGCTTTTTGTGGAATTTGTGTCCAAATATAGTAAAAAGGGCTTTTAATTAATATATGCCCCAAATGGTTTAAAAAATGTTTTTTTATTACATGTATGACTGAAGCTGCCACTCTCAAAAAATGTGTGGTGACTTCCTATTGTGTACACCAGATGTTTATTCTAAATTCTTTCTTTGGAAGTTTTTATGATGTTGCTTACCTTTTAAAAGGAAGCAGCATGGAAATTACTTGCAACTATTCCTTTCCATAACAGCCCTCTTTTTTCTGTCCATAACAGCTATAAAGTAAAAGGTATTCATATACAAGACACACTTTCTCCAAAACCTATTCTTTAAAATGACCTAAAAATCTCTTTTTTTTTCCCACCCCTTTATCTTTCCAGTGCTTATTTCCTGCTTGTTTCAGTAGTTTTCTCAGCTACACATACAAAAGCAATCTGGTTCCTGCATTTCACATTCACTTCCATGCTGGGCAGATTTATATCTGAACAGTCTGTTCAGGTTGGACGGTACAGTCTCCATTAAATTAAAAAAAAAAAAAAAAGGGAAGGGAAAATTCACCCAAACATCTGCTGTATTGTGAGGAAAGGTAGGGGCTGACTCTGATGTCAGTACTGGTTCAGTACAAGATGGTGGCGGTGGGGAAGGTGTTTGCAAAGACTAACTTTAGCCCAGTCAATCTAATCGCCCAGGCTAAATTAGGTTTGTACTGAGACTTGCCCTCAAGAGGATCCTGTCTTTCCACTGGCTCTGCAGACAGCCTGAAGAGATTAGGCTCGTGAACAGTAGTTACCCTTTGTGGAGGTATCTGCAAACACTTCCATGGATTTCCACCCAGAGCCAAGGTAGGGGATAACAATAAAATTGTATTTTGATCTTTGTGGCATCTTCCGAGTCTTAATGTCAGCAAAGAGGCAAAGATCACAGTTTCACAAAAGCTTCAAGTCAGTTTAAGGCAGTACTGCAGCTCAAGTCTCCTGCCTCACTTTCCTCTCCCCACATCCCACCCACTTATCCCCATGGCTGCACACCCCTATCCATACACTGATAGAGGTGCCTGGGCTGCTGCCCACTGAACTCACCTAGGTTAAAACCAACCTTGGCACGGAGAGAGTCTTAACCTGGACTAATTCTGCTGCAATACATTTTACCGTGAAGCGATCTTAATCAAAATAAAAAAGGAGAAAAAGAAAGGAAAAAGAAAGGAAAGACTGGTGTGGGAGCAGGGATGAGCAGCTAGGAGTGGGTGGCTGGGACGGGCTGCCTCTTCAGCAGCAGAGCCAGCTTAAAGTGTTTATAAAGCTACAGCCTTTGTTTCTTCAGTGTCTTGCAGAACCACATTTTCCTCCTCCTGTTTGTATATGCCAAGCTCCCTCCTCCTATCTTCCCAACTCAGCTGCGCACAGATTTACGTCTAGAGGCCAGAACAAGCTTGTTAGAGATATCCATAGCAGTTTGGAAAAGGCAAGGACTTGTAAGAGTCTCTTAAAAGTCCTTAGGATTAGCAGTAAAGTTTACTGTAGGTTAACTGAGGATTAATTTTTTAGTGTATTATTCATCTCCAGGACTATTGCCTTTTTCTAGGTTTCAGGAATCCCTCTGGATAAAGCTGCTGTCTCATAACATTTTCTACATTAGAGCCTCAAATGCTTACTGAAAAATGTCTTTTAATTTTGCCTTCTCCTCAGCAAAGATCTCCGAGTTTGCTAAAATATTAAACTATGATTTTAATATCCTAAAGGGACAAAGATATCTCGAATACTCACCGCTTTTATGACTGAAATTCAAAGCTCAATACATTCCAAATAGGCTGTCAGAGGAGACAAAGCATCCTGCCTATTCAGCTGCATCCTGCTCCTGGATAATTTTATTTTGCTGTACAATTTTAATTATCCCTGTTGCAGCTACAACAAGGAGAAGTAAATAGAGGAGCAACAGACAGCTAATGAATAAAAACCAAATTAATGATTTGAATTTTCTGTGAGAAGGGCCTGAGGAAATATTTGGATGCCTTCACTGAGAATTATGGATTTCCATGATAAACACTGACAGAGATTATGCTTCAGTATTTCACTGACTTTCTACTCCTTGTCTTCTCACTGTAGTTTAATAGGTGTGGAATTTTATAAGGAAGTGGACAGTGGTTAAGTGGAAATACACTGAAACCCAATATCAATTCAATGCTGAGACTGGGATTAATGCATAAAGCACTGCTGCAGCTTCTGGAATTCTTGCTAAGCTCCAGTTTACAAAGGTATTTATTCTACTGAATGAAAAAAAAAAGATGAAACAACCCCAAACCAGCAGTATATTGAGGAATACACAGACAATAAAAAAATATTATCCATGCATACAGCGGAAACGTCTAAAACAGAGTTAATGTGATCCTTACATACCTTCTGATTTTCTGCTTGCTACCTTTTTTCCGTTTTCAGATGAAAAACCCCAAGCCCAAAGAAAGGCAATCCTAACTGCTGTGGCCTTTTCCTTTCCGAAGGCCTTGCTAGCTTAAGGGCTCCCTAGTTCTAACAGTGTCTTAAAAAAACCAAAATAAAATAAAATAGGGGAACCTGAGTGTTCAGAACCACCCTAGTTCAGAGGTGATCTATCAAACCTGAAATAAACATTTTGGTATCATGCATAGATTTGGCTGCATAAAGAGACAGTCCCAGCTGATAAAAAGGCTATTAAACAAAACACAATACAAAAGGCAGTGATGAAGTTTTCAGTATTACGTGAGGACCCTCCAGCTTTTCCACAATACTGGAAGGCTCCGACTATGTTTCTGGAAAAAGTGTTTTTCTGAGACAGATACTTCAGTTTGCAGTAGAAAGAAGAAAGGGGCACTGCACAGTTTTATACTCCAGTATGACTCCAAGCTCAGTCTCCAATTCCCAAATGCCTCTGAAGAAGCAAATCCTGCTATCTGAAATGGAAACCTAGACAACAAGTTTGGTTTCATTTCTCAATAGAATTCTCTCACTACTTTTCCCCTTCTGTTCATTGTCATAAAATTCAGAGTTTCTTTCTGAGCCTGTTCTGTCTTCTTACCTCTGTTGTTCTTGGTAAGCATGCAAGTCAACTAAAACAGCACTCCCTTCTTTAGCAACTAACCTTCTTTTTTTCACTCCACAAAAAGCAGGTTTATGCCTCCTGAACAATACCAGAAATCCCTTATAGAATAATACAGTGAGAGAAATCCAACTCCGTCAGTGTTACTTGGTGTAGATGTAACCAGAAGAGAGGACAGTGAGAAGAAACCCTGAATTAGCTCTGTCCTTGTCTGCTTTGAGATAAGCCTCAGCTTGTCAAGCATAGTGCCAGTACTACTGTTGTCATAAACATCAACAGTTAACAGATGTTTTAAAAAAAAATGCCTTTAATTTTTGTAAATGATACGTTACTCTGAAAAGCAATAAATAAGGAAGTTTTCAAAAGTTCTACTTGCCTTTTTTGTAAATAAAAATATTTCCCCCATGACTAGAAAACCTATCACAAACACAGCTTGAGATGCTTACAGATTATTTTTACCCACCAATTACAGAAGTTCTCCATGTCAAATGAGGTCTTAACTATGTGTCCCCATCATCTTTAAATTGCACTCTCAAATAATCCAGTATCACAGACATCAATTATGCATGTATTTAGTCTCATACAAACTCTTTTGTGTAGATTCCAATTTCTTCCACACCAGTTCATTCAGAAATAATACCAATTAACTCAGTAGAATCCCATAAATTATAATGGCTACATAAATTATTATGGCTACAGGATTAGAATTAGAACTCGCTATCTTTAAAGTCTGCCCTTCCTGGTATCTGCTCAACATGTTCTTTTCACTGAATCTGCAAGAATTGTAAGCAATTTGATAACAAAATGAACCAGTACACAACTTGCTTTCTATGAACTACTTAGTGTAGGAAAAGTCTAGCAGTTTTGTAGGCACGAGTCTCTTCAGGTTATTCACTTATGTATAAAGAAAGTAGCTCTTGACTATTTTTTTTTTAATATTGATATAGAGCCTTTCCCAAGGAATGTGAGCAAATCCCCCCACCCTTTGCCCCCTCAAATCACACTCTTACATTAGAGAAAGGCCAGATGTATGGGGGTAGGGGCAACTGTTTGAATCATTACAACTATACTAATTAAAACCTGTATCCTAATTTACCCTGAAGAACCTTCACAGATGAGGCTACTGAGTTGGGCCTACATCAATGCCCATAGCAAAGAAGAGCGTATACTCATTTATGGATTACAGATTGGGTTCTCTGTGCCCACAAAAGAAATGCCTCCTCAGCAACAACTTTGCGTTCCTAAACGGTAGTAAACTGGCACTTTAGCAGCAGATGCTAATAAAAATATACATAAAATTTCTTTCAGTCATTTATTCTAATTGATTTAAAACCTCATGTGTCTTCTGCCAAGTGTAAAACCATTTTAAAGTCATACAAATACAACTGACCCAACAATTCTAAATACATAGTCCATGGTACAATAAAATGAAATCAGCACATAGGAGGGATTATCCATTTTATTTTCTTTAGAAATGGATCAATGAAATCACTGTGCTCCAGGAACACACTAAAAAAAAAATTTAATAGGACTTTTACACCAGGTAGCCTTCCCCTTAACAAAGTTGTACATTGCTTATAATAATGCAGATTGGATCTGGAATAATAGAAACATGAATCCAGTGCCACCCCAGAGCTATGCCGATAGCAAGTACATTCACAAACAAACCCTCCCCCCCAATTCTTCAAAACACCTGCAGAGTCCCATTTCTACAGCTAGCTAAAAATATTCTTGTTAAAATAGAAAAAGATTTTTCTACAAAAATTTGGGAGAAAGTCGTGACATTTCATCTAAATTGCTTTGCAGACAACTAAGTACGACGATAGATCAATCTTCCCAAGACTTTCCCTTGTCAAGATTTCACCCGGATTTTCGCGTTCCTAAAAATAGTCCAACATTGCCACCATGTGGTCAGGGATGGGCACGTTCACCGTGACAGTTGCATATGACGTCTCTCAGAGAAAATCCATGACAAATACCTACTCAATGAATAACCACACTGCAAGTAAAAAAGGAAACTGAATTCTGAGAACTGAGTCATTATGCAGGGAAACCAACTCTAAGTATGGACCAATATAAGAAAAATAATTTAAGATATTTTGTGATTAAGTCTTCAGTATTGTGACGCTCCCCTCCCTAAAGGCACAATCCGTTTCCACTCACTTCTTTCTCAGTACAGCAAGTACTTGCCAATAAGCAAAATCTATGTGTATGCAAAATGCCTAAGACCATTCATTTCTTTAAACGTAAACGTACGTGAAAAATTTGAAACCTTTTTCCTGGAGTTCAGGAAGCAATCAAAATTGAATTTTAAAATCATCTTTCACAGAGACTTTTTCATTGCCGCCTTTCTCACGCTGAAGAGATATGCTTCATAAATAATATTTAAGAAGTTGTCATCATTCTGAAAAACAAAACAGGTAATTGTGAGTGCACAATAGGTGTTCTCAAGTAAAGAGATGAGAAGTTTTTTCCATTTCATGGATGAAATACTTTTCAACCTTATTCTATTTTAAAAAGTGAGCAATAGGAAGGCTATTTCCTTTACCAAAAATATGTATTATTTCCAAGCCTTGCTAATAGCCTTAGGAGAACTGGATGTGAATATAAACTTTATGGCAGCAAACATGACTGTATCTCTGTAAGAAGTAATGAGTACACAGAAACTCACAGTGGATTTGAGTCCACTATTCTTGAATGGTATCACAGTGACGATAGAGTCCTGTAATTTCTTCCCTCTGCCCTCCTTTACCTAGGGATTTCCTTAAGTAGTCTCCTCCAGTAGGTCAGTGATAATTCTAAGCATGTCTGAAGGAACAGTGAAACACCCTGGGTTTTGATCCTATACTAAATCCTACCTGGGCAAATCCTTGCATCTTGTTTAGCTCTTTTAGACTTAACACTCCTAAACTGATGCTGCTCCCTTTGCTCTGATGCTTGTTTAACTTTTTCCTTCTGAAGATCATTTTGCAAGAACGGGTCAACCCACATTAAGAAAAAATGTCCTAAGTAGCTCACATAAATTTATGAATATAATTAAAATCAAGATACTATTTGCAGAAAATCAGGAGCATTCGAGATTGTAGTTTTATATAATGGAAAGTAACAGGTAAGAAATTGGCAGTAATTTCCAGGTAACTCTGTTAATCCTAACTACCGCCAAGAACAGCAGGGTCAAATATACAAGTACAGGTTCACAGGGTAAAATCCAATTTTCCTTGACTAGTTTCCTTTTTACCTTCATATATGGTTTTCCTACTATCCAGATACTCAAAGTATGTAAAGACAGGATAATGTGATATTTTTATTTTTTAAACCCAAACTAAAATTACAGGGAAAAATGAGAAAAGCTTCCGATTTGTTAAAGATACTATTTTCTTTCTGGGTCTACAATTTAAATAGCATTTTAAGTGAGTAACTTCAATGTTCCAATAACAACTTTTATTTTTATTCCAAAGCCATACAGGCACATAGTTTTGGCCTACAAACTGGACCCGTAAACCCGTGTCTCTTCCTTATGCTTGATAGCCAGGTCTTTAGTTACAAAACCTCTCCTCAACCTCTACTCTTCAGATATTCATCCCATGGCAAGTTAAGGAAGAAAATATTCATAATCACTCACATCATCCCAGAGCAGTAAACAATCATCTCATACACAATGTTGTTAATGCTTTGTCACATTTAAACCTGAGTAACTGCAGCAAGAGGAATCTTAGCATTTGAGCTAAAGAATTACATTGAATAGACTGAACCAGTATATTTTCAGTTTATCTAACCCATATTTTGAAGTTGCTTACACTTATCCTGCAATTTTAATTTCCCATCTGAATTCCTCTTACTGCTAACATGCATCTCTGAAGTATTTGGCAGCTAGGATAATCAACCATTATTTATCCTTAGCTAAAAATATAATAGATCTCTCTCTGGCTCATAGGCCGACCTTATGAAGCTTTCAGTCATCTTTGTTCTTTTCCATCAAATTTATTATCTTTCCTGAACCCCAAACCACATGCATGAATCAAAATGCAGTTAAGCCAGCAGTGTGCAAGGAGAGGCTACCACTTCCGTGGTCTATGCCATAGTGCTCCGTTAACACGAAGCCATAAGTAGCACAACTTCCATCATATATTCTAATTACTCATTTAGCCTCTAGACAGATGGATGCAACCAATTATAAGGTACTTATATCAAAATGGGAATCAGAATTTTAAGCAAAGTAGGAGAATTCTTGGTGCTTTACCTGGATCAGGTGTAGAAGTGTTTCCTGCAGCTGCATCTTCGTCATTGAGCTGCTGTTGACCACAGATGGCTCTGGGGTTTGCAGTGGCAGGAGAAGGCTAGCTGAGCCAGCAGCAGGTTCTTGGTTTGCTGCTGTTAACCGCCCACTTTCATTTGCTTTGGGTGGAGCAGGTGTGGACTGAGTGAACACCATTGGGGACATCAACAAGGTAGGAGTCACAGTGGCAGGAATGCGTTGAGGTGAGATTACCTGTCCATATAAAAATAAAGTCATCAATTAAACCTATCTACTTAGTTCTATGGGAATAAAGATGATGAAGACTGCAGACTGATTGGCAACAGGTACAGAGGCTGCTGGAGATTGATACAGTTACGTGAAACTCCTGTTCAGGACCACCTATACGATCAATTTCCAGATTAAAAGGTCTTCCATCCAACTTGAGATTGCAGCAATGGATTCAAGTCTTTAGACCTTGCAAGACCCAGCAAGTGATTAAGTCTATCTAATAGGCAAATGACCTTAGGACAAGAGCATTTTATTACAGAAATCAGACTACTATTAAATACCAGCACTCTTAGCGAATGCAGCTGTAAAGCTTCTACATAGGGACAGTAAGTCATTGAGTTTAATCTTTGAGAATATACTTACATGCAAATATCACTATTAAAGACTAATCTTGGTACCTAATACTAGAAAGTATTTTCCAATTATAACTTTCAAAATACTTTATAAATATATACGTATATATTTTTTTCTTCTCATTTTACTTAAGAAGAGGGGAAAGAAAACAGAGATTAGTGATTTATCTAAAGAGCCACAGTGAGCTGGTGGCACTGTCAGAAACAGAACCGACTCCTAACCAACACTCAGTTGACAAAATAAAAAAGGCCCTCAAAGACAAGGAAAACCTCGATGCTGCAGTAGTTCTGCAAGTTCCTTCAGTATCATATCCATGCCAACCTGCAAAGATAGGTGTCTAAGAATTTTTGCTTCTAAATTTCGCAATGCATCTTGGAACTGTAAAACACGCAGGATTAGCAAATACTAACAGATATAACATACAACATAATGGAAAGTTTATTCACTCAGTTTGCAGATATTAGAGCTCTCTCCAGGTAATTCTAGTAATAAATCTTAATCTTAATCAGCCACCTCCTCGTATTCAAGTATCCAATCTTTTCTTCAAAGACTGGAACATAGAAAGGAATTGATACGAGCTCACCAAAGCTCCTCTCTTTTGGATTGCAGCATGGTTTATTGCCCTTGTGTGAAGGTGAAACCACTTCACTCTGTGTCCTGGGTTACATTTCAATTTTGAAGAAAAATTAAAATTAAGAAAATAAAACTGAGGTTTATCTCCTAGGTATGCAAAACAATGTAGTTTTAATATTAAAGAACATTCATATTTTTGTAGCTTGTCTTACTCCTAGTTATGATTGTTCTACCCAAGACATTTCTGAACAATGTTAGTTAGACTACAATACAAAGAGAAACAGAAAGAAATGAGGAGGACTGAGATCTCATGCTGTTTTACACAAAATTTAAGGAAGCAGAAAGACTAGAGGTCAGGAAAGACTCATGGATATTAGAAAGCAGGCAATATGCACCTAATACAAAAATCTCCCAGTTCATGTTTTAGGTAAATATTGTTTCTGCTTCTCAAATATAGAGTACTACTTAAAAATGAAACTCCTGACCTACAGCTTTTTTCCTACCCCATGACATGTAATCATAATAGCAATCATCAGGTCTGTGTTACAAGCTCCTGAATGAGTTAAGGTATTCCTAACTCATTGTAGGTTTGCTTCAAACAGTAAGGTAATGCATGTGTTTGCGCACCTATGCTTGAAAACCAGTGTTCATTTTAGAAGAAAACCAATATAAACCCAAAGGGACACCCCTCTGTGGAGCGAGGCCTTCAGACTGTGCACAGATGTTCTCCTGTAATTGAGAAGATTGTTCTCCTGCCTGTGGAAGATTGACTACCTCCTGACACTTATCACAATGCTTCTGCTCTATTCATCCATGCAGCTGAAGTAACTTCTCTTTAATTTACCTCAAGCAAAATTGGCAGGATTTTCTTAAACCAGATGATTTTTCCTAATGCAATTTAAACAATGCATATACAAACTGCTCTCCAAGGGCAGGAACCTCCAGCAAAGGGATGGTGGTGAGCAGCTGGAGGAGATAGTCTGTCATAGGTTCAGCTATATTAGTGGGACAGTTTATGTCAAAGACCTAGATGACACGTCCTTCAAAATCAAAAGGCATTTCTCTCTAGAGTCCAAGGCAAATAAACAAAACCTGAGACACACTGTGCTCTTAATAATATACAGTTACCACTGTCAAACATGTATAATTTTGTGGTTTAAAAGACTTATGAAAAATTATTTGTTTTCCCTGGATAGAAACAGCTTTTTGGTAGGACTTGCCAAGCATATGGAAGCTATATGGAATGAGCAATATTGCCATCTACTGGTGACACAGCTAATATCTACAGGTTACTGCAAAACTTAAAATATTTGTGTCAGAAGAATAGAAAATATATGTATTGTTTTTTCAGTGCATAGCATTTGTTTCTGTATGCAAACGTTAAAATGTATTTTTTGCTAACAGTTCATGCTCAAAGCTTCGGCCATTTAACAAACTTTACATAAACAACATGTTTTTTTAAAAAACATAAAGGCAAATATTCATTTTAGATTTAGTTCAGATCACCTTCAGTCACTGGGACAACTGACACCCACCAGAAAGTGCGAGGCTGATCTTGGCATTACTAGTGCAGTTCCTATAGCACCATACTTTTGCTGAAAGCACTGAAAATGCTCTGTAGGGACATAATAGCCTTTGGGCCAATCTTTTAGCTTTGAGTAATTTCTCACAAGACATAACAGCCCTTCCAAAATGCTGTTGATCAACTTCTTTCCCACAGAATCTAACTTGAGTTGCTCGTTCATCCAGCCTCTACTGAATTATCTCCAGCTTTATCAGGTCAACACTTAAATCTCCAAGTTACTAATAACAGAGTAGGAGTCTACTGTCAGTTGTGCAACCATGAATTAAGAACAATGAAAAATGTGCAAAATAATCATTGCAGCATATAGTATTCCTTCTCTGAAGCACAAATGCTCACTAAGATGTGCTTGATATTCTGTGTGGCTGCTGGCAGCTAGATGACATGATAGCTGGCAAATTCACATAACACCGTGAACTAAGGAATGCATTGGATCTCCTGTAATGCAAACTGACACCCTCTGTTGCCTCCTACACGTGCAGAATCCCACGTGCATCAAGTGCTCCTCTGGAACATCAGCACCTGGTGGGTGCTGTGGGCCTCCAACTGTTTTTAGTGGCATTACTTAAAACTGAGAACATTTAATCTAAGAATGGTTCAGGAACTTTAAAGACAGTTACTATTAAAATAAAGCTGGCTACTGTGCTAACGTTGCTTTGTCTTTCAAATTTAATTCATAATTTTTAAATTGATATTTAACTACAGAATCTTAAATTACTTTTCAAAACAAGTTTAATGTACCTACTGCATTCCTCCTGTGCATGTTTACAATCTCATGCTGAAACTGCAGTCAGGACAATTGACAATGGTGCGATGCTCACACCAAAGATACTAGGTACCACGCTCATATTCAGAAGATGTAGCACAATGTACAAAATACATTCTTGATGGAAAATGCTCCAAGAAATGAGAAGAATGAGCTGCAAGATAAGTGGCCTTCTGAAGAAAAGATAAATTTGTGTCAAGGTTACCGTAAGCACTTTTAAAACCATAATTCTGATTAACATAAACACTTAAGCATGCATGTATCTATAATCAGGATAACTCATGCCTAACACTAAGCATATGCTTAAAAGGCCACTGCAGATTAATGCTTTTTTATTGCATCTTAAGCACACGTTACTCACTGTCCGCATAAGGAATACTTCACAGAATAGGGCTGGCACCAGACCAGACTGAATGCTTCCGAGTATTATTCTTCATCTTTTGCTTTTTTTCCTTCTTAATTTTTTTTTTTTGGTAACTGGTCTCTTCCTTTCCATGTGGGAGATCACAGTTCTTACACCATATGGAGATGCAGCAGAAGCCAATTTAAACTTGGACTTGTAATGTGTCAATTGTGGAAAAGACTATTGCTTTCATTTTCCTCAGTGCTGCTGATGGATCCAGTGTGTTCCTTTAATATGATTTTTCCAACAACAGACACTGTCCAGATACCTTTCTATTCCTGTCAGACTTTTTAGAATTTGCTTTTTCTGTCTGCTGAATTTTAGTAAAAGAGGCAATACCAAAAGACAAATAATTACAGAGAACAAACCTTTTGCTGCATTTGTTGTCAGAAGCTGCTTTGATCAATTTTGCATGAGCATGTGCAGATATATTTGTGCCAATTCAATTTCACTCGAGTGTCTGTCTGCAGGCATGGCAGCACTTAAAGCCTTAGGTCTACAGTAAGGATGATATCATAAAAAGATTAATGTTGCTTTAAAAAGTTGTTTCAAATTTTTATCTTCCAATATTTTTCAAAAGTAGGAATATTTCATGCAGCTAATTCATGGCATTCTACAGGAATACAGACTCGTTCCTTCATTTTTAGTCTCCTCTCTCCCCCTTTTTTTTTTGGCAATATGCTGCATGTAAGAGGCTATTCCTTCCAGCTTGCAGAGCTTTAGGTGTCCTAAACAATAATTAGTCTTACTTTCATCACGATTTTTATTCTATGTATTAAGTCTCATAAACAATACTAAATGTGTTGGAAGAACTGCATCTAACACGGTTTTCATAGCAGCTGTGGCTGTGTCAGTCCATAAAGCCACTCCTAAGCAGTCTCAATCTACTTGGTCTGCTCACAGCCATGCAAAGTGAGACTGAGTCTTCTTAGTTGCTTTTTTTTTTTTTTTTTTAAGGCAAACTTGCAGCAATAATCACAGTGAATGACACTTGTTCCAGTGAAGATTTTTCTCTTCTCTCAAGCTATTGTTCTACTTGTACTCAAGCATAAAATTATTGAAATTGCATTATGTCAGACCTCAGTTAATTCCCTTTCCATATCGCAACTAATGTTGGCATCATTTTCTTTTTCAAATATACACAGTCATTAGCCATATCAGCATCAATACGGATTTTTCAGCTGAAAAATATATCAGCATATTTGCCATTTTTTATTTATGCATACTGGCTTATAATGTATAGCCTGGCACTTGCCTCATTTCACTTTTACCTTCAAAGTAAGAATGTCTTATGTCTCCATGCTATCAGTACATTTACCAATGAATCAGACAATTTCTTTCATTTATAGCAGGCAAGTTCCATTCCCAATGAAAACAGAAGTAAATTGTTGTGACTCTGGATCCTCTCTTTATTCATTAGTACTCCACTGGAAAGTCAGATTACCATCTGTAAGCAGCTGATCCTGAACAATTTTAATGACTAATCTCCCCAAAACTCTTTCACACAGATTCAATGTCATGCTGCTTTAATTAAAAGAATAAAAATAATGATGGCTATTTGCTATATCAAATTCATCTTCCTCTGACCTCTCTCACAGAATTAGAAATCTTGACCTGTCACAGTGTTAGTGACAGATGTGGCCCTTAATTGTTAAATGACTGTTTCAGCCTCTTCACATGTAGGATAATGTGAGCATTCTTGGAGCATGCTGAAGTATTCTGCAGTCTTTCATTCAGCTTTTTAAGAAGTTGCAATTGAAAAGCAACTTTTGAACTTTACACTGAAAAGGTGAATGCTTTATCATTTGAATAAGTAGCTTCTGGACTCCAGTAAAATAAAAGTCAGAGTCCAGTACAACACAAGTCTTGTGGACAGTCTGTCCACAATAAAATAAGTTAAAAGGGGCTTAAATGCTCGCTCATCCCCAAACAGGACATTTAAAGACATTCAAGTGTAGAAGATCCTACAGAGAATGAAGTTGTTAACAAAGACAGTAGTTGTCCAGGATGGGACATTTTGTAATTGCACATGATACTTTTCTGAAGAACCGAAAAATGCACTCATGAGAGACACACATTCTCTTAACATCTCCTTAATTTTTTAAGACACCACTGGGACTTTTAGGGTCACAATCACCATAATTAAGGGGTTTGCGTTTTTTGAAGGCATTCAGGCACAATGCCTTTTTTTCAAAATAATACATAGCAAATAAAAAAAATAGCTAATGAATAGCTAGACGTAGCAGTTACGGTACAAGATAACTAATACAGCAATATAAAAATACGTCAAAAAACTGCTGTTAGAAAATAAGTGACCTTTCAAGCACCTTTAGGACTTTTAGCAACTGGCATACAAAGGAATGCATACCTGCACAGAGAAAGCTACAACTAATTTTGTAAGAAAAAATAATTATTAAACCCAAAATATTATACTCAATAACCAGCAATTACACACAACAGCCTGAGACCAAGTATGGCAACTGAAAACTAGGTGACTTTTCAAAGTGCCTCTAGAAAAACCCACGACTACAGTGGTGTCCTGGTTTCAGCTGAGACAGAGTTAATTTTCTTCGTAGTGGCTGGTATGGGGCTATGTTTTGGATTTGTGCTGAAGACAGTGTTGATAATACAGAGATGTTTTAGTTGTTGCTGTACTAGTCAAGGACTTTTCAGCTTCTTGTGCTCTGCCAGGTGCAGAAGCTGGGAGAGGACACAGCCAGGATAGTTGATCCAAACTGACCAAAGGGCTATTCCATACCACATGACATCATGCTCAGTATATAAAGCTGGGGAAGAAGAAGGAAGGGGGGACATTTGGAGTGATGGCGTTTGTCTTCCCAAGTAACCGTTACATGTGATGGAGCCCTGCTTTCCTGGAGATGGCTGAACACCTGCCTGACCATGGGAAGTAGTGAATTAATTCCTTGCTTTGCTTGCGTGCGTGGCTTTTACTTTACCTATTAAACTGTTTTTATCTCAACACTCAAGTTTTCTTACTTTTGCTCTTCTGATTCTCTCCCCCATCCCATTGTGGGGGGAGTGAGCGAGCGGCTGCGTGGTGCTTAGTTGCCGACTGGGGCTAAACCACGACAAGTGGTTTTGGTCATTATTGAGGTGCAAGAGATGTAGTCTTCAGTATTTACAATACCACAGCTTGGTAAATCATAAACTTACTTGATGTTGTTAAATTATCAACTGCAAAATAAATGATGTGCAACACATAGTAAGATAGCAACAAGAATATACTGGCCAAAACAAACCAAAGCCTAACCTTACAAAACTCCAAGTTCAAAAGATTGCTAGATATTTATTAATTTATGTATTTATTTTAAATTCTGAAGTTGCCCATTTACCTGAAAGAGAGAGCTCTGTTTTTCTGTACCCGGTGCCTTTTCTATCCAGGAATCCAGTGGTTTCAGTGTATTGGTATTCTGAGTAACAACAGGAAACTTAGCTGCCAAGGTTGGTCTGCTGGATACATGCAACTGTTGTTCTTGTTGCACTATCTGGAGTTTTTTCAATAACTCTTGAGGTGAGATGACCCCAGAATTAGCTGCTTGATTGCCAGAGAGAGAAAGTGGCTGTCTGGGAAGTTTGGATTGTTCTTTACCAAGTGTCTGAGACTCTAAAGTCTGGCCTGGTAGGGAACCATTGAAATATACCAAAGGTGGCTGGCTCATATTGTTTACTGGTGCTGCTGGTGCTCCAACAGCAGCAGGAGTCCTGCTGAACACAGAAGCTGTCGAGCTCACAGATCCTGTTGCACTGGGGTCCATTTTAGTGACTGACCCTGACTGACCCTGTAATTTCTGTAATAAGCTCTGAGTGCCAGCAGTATCCTGAACTACATGAGATGTTGCAATACCATGAGAAGTCACAGGTTGGAAGAGTCCTGTGAAAGTCTCACCCACAGGGTGGATATTGCCATTTTCACAGAGTCGATTCTCAGGAAACTCAGCAAGTGGATGAAGGTCTGTCCCACGCACCATAAGCTTCTGAATGGCAGGGCAAAGCTGTTTCTCTGCAGAGGGCGAATGTCTGCTGGGTTCTTCGTAGGACAGTGAGCGTACCACACCCTGCCTAACAGGAAGATTTTCTTGATGCTGTTTATTAAGCGGTTCTGAGACATCTGGCTTTTCTTGTTTTCCAAACAGTGCTGTCAAAGACAAGTGCTGTGGTTCAGGATCCACATTCTGTAAGGGGACAAAGGAAAAAAGTAAACATAGTGCTCTCATGCATAAGTTACATTAAGTGGTGACAATATTTAGCCAGCAGTATTCAAGGAAAAGCCGAGAAAACTGCTATGCTCTTTTCTCCCAAGAGAATTTTTAACAGTTTTGTCACATAGGAAGGGCAAGACGACAGTTGTCAAGCTGCTAATGTGGGAGAAAACCAGTGAATTGGAGAGATAGCAGTGGCTTCACTTTAAATACCATGAAAGAGCACCTTCCCTTTCAGCCATCAGTACAATATTAGGAAGAGACAGAAATCTCCACTTGTGAGAAGTAGGGCCACTTCTTGTGCATCTCCCCGTCATGGCTGAATTCAGTTTTTAGGATTTTGCAGTGTGATTTAGCTTGAAGACTTTTCTTTATTTAGATTAACTGAATTTACCGAAAGAAAAAGAACAGTAAAAATGTGGTCCAGCAATTGACTAGACCAGCTTGCGATCAAAGGAGCACCTGAAAATTGAAAGACTAGTATTTCTTCATTACATCAGGATAGTATGCCTGTAATTTACATGCTTCCACATCATATGGTGGGGGTTGGGGGCTTTTTACAAAACAGATCAGTTTTTCATTAAAAGAATTCCTTACAGTGGTTCCACCTCAAATTCTTGCACTGACCTTCTGACTCAAATAAATATTACTATATGGCTACTCGATTACAGCAGCACTAGGCAGAAAATACACAAAACATTTTACCTTGCTTTGCTGAGATATTCGTTGATGTTGATTTTCACTAGGCTTCACTGGAATTGGTTTGATTAGGTTGGGGTTATTATAGATTGCAGAGGAACTGGTTATTTGTTTTGGCTCTGAGCAGGTCTTACACTGCAACAGAAAAGAAGTATTTTTTAGTAAGTGGGACAATATCTTCTCCCATAGTTCTCCACTATAGTAAAATCCAGACATAGCCAAGAACTCAATAACCAAAAATATTAGTTGCAGCAGTGATTATGAAGTGTTATGCTATTGAAAGAACTGTAACAACTGTAACCTAATTTTCTAAAAACCACAAAGCATATGTAAAAATAAACACTTGATTCCAAGATTCCCTGAGTATGAGGCTTCCCTCTAATTTACGTCTCAGTTCTCTTTCTTACTTTCTGATTTTCCAGCACTTAAAAAAAGCGCACCTTAGAAACCAAGCAACAGACATGCTTTTCCTGCATCAGTAGGCAGCTAGAAGTAGTTTAGATACGTGAAGGATTAATGTGCACATAAAGAACACTTAAAATGCTTTTTGTTAAAAACTGGAATTATAACTCAAACTCTTTTACATAAATATTCCATATTGTGGGAACTTGGAGGATGCATATACCCACACAGAAAAATAATTAAAGATTTAATCAATTTCTAGAATCAGTATGTTTTCTTATTAAATATGACAGGATTAATAACAATATTTATAAAAAGATGGGCAGAGACAGATGACAAAGTGATCAGGGACATGGAATGACTGACATATGAAGAGAGAAGGGCATGATTGAATTCAGAAAAAACGCACAGAAAATGCTGCATGAAAGAGAAATAATAAATGGAATAGGAAAAAGTGAATAAGATGGTCTTATTCACATTGTACAAAAAATAAGAACATAGTCAATGAAACTGAAAAAGCATTGAGTATAGAAGGAATGCTATTGTCAGTAGAAAAGAAAACAGTATATTGGAAGTCATTGTCGCTTAATACAACTGAAACCAAGAAACTGGAAATATTTTTTAAAAATAATTATCTAACAAAAAGTTAATCCTATCTAACAAGAATATTCATAGTTAATTACCTGAATTTGATGGGCTCTAAATTTTATGCTGCAGGACTAATGGTTGGGTAAGGAATGATCAGGTTTGGTTTCTCACTGTTTCCTCCAAAAAGCCCAGTCTTGTGCATTACTAGGGACAGAACTCTGGACTGGACAGACTGCCATATGGAACACAGCAGAGCCACTGCTGTGCGATTATGAAAATGTCAGTGTCCTTTCCAGAACTTTCCAAGACAAACTCCTTAGGATGCAGATGTGTTAGGTGAGAAAATAAACCCCACTCTCAAATATACAAAATTGATCATTTAATCCATTTCTGACACCTACCACAACAGTAAACAAAGACACACTGGTTCCAGGGCTGCTCGGTAAAACAGAACTTGAGTTCTCGAGGGGACTCGAGGGGCTCTAGGAGGGACTCAATGCCTTCTTTGCAACATTTGTCCTCAGGAATCTCAGGCCCCTGTGGCTGGTGGGAAGGTCTGGAGTGATGAAGACTTACCCTCGGTGGGGGAGAATCAGGTTAGGTAGCACGTAAGCAAAATGGACATACACAAGTCCATGGGACCAGACAGGATGCACTCATAAGAGCTGAGAGAGCTGCCTCTCTCATTGTGAAACCTCTCTTTATTTTTGAAAGGCAAAGACAACTGGGGAAGGCTCCCAAGGACTGAAAGAAAACAAATATCAATACTATCTTCAAGAAGGGCAGGAAGGAGGATCTGGGGAACTTCAGGCCGGTTTGCGTCACCTTGATCCCTGCGAAGGTGATGAAAAAACAAATGGCTTCCTACTGGAAGCCATTTCTAAACATATTAAGGACAAGAAAGTGATTTGGAGTAGCCAGCATGGATTTACAAAGGGGAGATCATGCTTGGTCAACTCAATAGCCTTTTACAGTGAGATGACTGGCTCAGTGGATGATGGGAGAGCAGTGGATATTGTTTACCTTGACTTTTGCAAAGCTTTTGATACTGTCTCCCATAACATCCTCAAAGACAAACTGATGAAATGAAGACTAGCTAAGTGGACACTGAGGTGGATAGAAAACTGTCTGATCTGCCAGACTCAAAATATTGTTGGCATGCAGTCCAACTGGAGGCCAGTCACTAGTGGTGTACCCCAGGGTTTGACATTGGGGTCAGTACTGTTTAACATCTTCATTATGTTTACAATACTGTTTTGTAAACATAAGGGCAATACTTCATTTTGTCTACAATACTGTTTAACATCTTCATTTCCCTGCAGAAAAGGACTTGGGGGTACTGATGGACGAAAAGCTGGACGTGAGCTGACAATGTGCACTCGCAGCCCAGAAGGCCAACCGTATCCTGGGCTGCATCAAAAGAAGTGTGGCCAGCAGGTCGAGGGAGGTGATTCTGTCACTCTGCTCTGCTCTGGTGAGACCTCACCTGGCGTACTGCGTCCAGCTCTGGAGCCCGCAGCACAAGAAGGACATGGAGCTGTTGGAGTGGGTCCAGAGGAAGGCCACAAAAATGATCTGAGGGCTGGAGCACCTCTCCTATGAGGACAAGCTGAAAGAGTTGGGGTTGTTCAGCTTGGAGAAGAGAAGGCTGCAGGGAGACCTTATAGCAGCCTTCCAGTACTTAAAGGAGGCCTATAGGAAAGACAGGGACAGCCTTTTTAGCAAGGCCTGTTGTGACAGGACAAGGAGCAATGGTTTTAAACTAAGGGAGGGCAGATTCAGACTGGATTTAAGAAAGAAATTTTTTACAGTGCGGGTGATGAGGCACTGGAACAGGCTGCCCACAGAGGTAGTGGAGGCCCCATCCCTAGAAACATTCAAGGTCAGCTTGGATGGGGATTTGAACAACCTGATCTAGTTAAAGATGTCCCTTCTCTTGCAGGGGGGTTGGACTAGGTGACCTGTAAAGGTCCCTTCCAATCCAAAGCATTCTATGATTCTACAATTAATGACCTGAATGATAGGGCAGAGCAGGCTTGCAGACTATATAAAACAGGGATGTGTAGTTAATAGACCAGGTGGTTGTGCTGCCATTCAGAGGGACCTTGACAGGCTAGAGAAATGGGACGACAGGAACATGAAGTTCAACAGAGGGAAACTGAGGAAGAATAATCCCATGCAGTACACATTGGTGCTGACCGACTGAAAAGCAGCTTTGCAGAAATGGACCTGGGTGGACAAGAAGTTGAATATGAATCGGCAACATGCCCTTGCGACAAAAGAAGGGCAACAACATCCTGCATTGCATTAGGCAGAGCACTGCCAGCTGATCAAGGGAGGTTCACCTCTGCTGAGCACTGGTGAGACCACTGGTTAGACCCCTCTACTGAGCACTGCAGTGCTATGTCCAGTTCTGGGCTTCCCAGCACAAGAAAGACACAGACACACATAAATGAGTTCATTGAAAGTCTATGAAGTTGATTTAGGCACCTGTCAAGCAAGGAGAGGCTTAGTTTCCAGAAGAGAAGTGTCAGGATATAGTATCAATGAGTATCAATAGCTGATGGGAGGAAGCAAAGATGACCAAGCCAGACTCTTCTCAGTGGTACCCAGTGAAGACAAGAGGCAAAAGGCAAAAAATAGAATATACAAAATCTTGTTTAAACTTAAGAAAAAAACTTTTTACTTTAAGGATGTTTGAATACTGTAACAGGTAGCCTAGAGAGGTTGTGGAGTCTCCACCCATGGAGATATTTAAAACCTGACTTAACATGGCCCTGAGCAACCCACTTTAGCTGATACTGCTGTAAACAGGGAGGGTGGACTAGACTATCTCCAGAGGTCCCTTCCAATCTCAATGATTTTGTGAGTCTGCGGAAAAATCATCTTGTGGGTGTTTGGACAGTCAAGGACTTCTGCAATGAATTTCTGAAGACACGATCTTGCAAAGTGGAAGTGTAGTTCCACTCATGTACCTGTCTTTCTTCTACTGTATGACAATTTTTGGTTCAAATGTTGCTCTTAGAAATACCTTTAAAGCATGCACAGACAATCATGCCATAGGGTGGTTAGCTATTTGGTTTGAAGAAAGAACAAGCACCTGTCTCTTCTTTCCTGCTATACCCCTACTGCATAAAGTGAGAAACTTCCTCAAGCACTAGGTTAAAAAAAAACCATGAAGAACAAAGGACTGACTTTGGCAATAATGCAGAGCTTCACAGCAAAACTTAATTTCAGTTAAATATAAAATCACGTAGCAAGCGCCTCATGGCTAATCTGAGCAGGCCACATTCAACATGTAAATATATTTAAACCCAGCTACATTTTTTGCCCTCTCTGGGGAAGAAAAAAATGATCAAAGAAATAATTTTATTAGAATGTGGTACCTCACAGTGCAGTGCAAGTTTGATGACTAAAGATGTCCCAAAATTCAAATAAAGAGCTAAGTCCAAAGACTATTCGTGGTAAGCAAAACAGTTTTCTTTTAAAGCTAGTCCATGCTTATTTCCCTTCTCTATGATTCAAAGCCTGATTAATGGAAGCACTTGACAGAAATCTACACTTAACTGAAGTTTCAGTTTTGCTTTGCAATTCATATTTAAAATAGTTATGAATGGATTGCTATGAAAAATTGTAACAGAAAGAAGCCATGAAAAAAAAGTGTAGAAGACAAGCCTACAACACTAACATAACTATTAAAGCTTTTACACTAAGGAAAAGTTTCCTTTCCATTTATTAGCTCTGAGTTACATTTATCGATGCACTACTCAAACAAATTGTTTTCTTAGGTTCTTCCAAGCTTACATGTTGTTATCTTTGAATTTGAGTAACTTAATTTATTTTTTTGTTTGCTTTCTACAAGCTTTATTTTATCATCATTTCCAGGCAGTTCATATGGACCCTCAACAATGTCCTAGTACAGCGCCTTCTGCAATCTTATCAACTTTTTTTTTTTAATTTTAAATACACTAAGACAAATGACTGAATTATTCTTAAATCACTTTCCCCACCCAGTTTCTGACTGGTGACTTATGTTGTCTCTCATTCACTTAATGATAATTAGGCATCTTACCTAGTTAATTATCAGATGAAAGTTTTTTTCATAGTCCAAATAAGTGCTTCCTGTAGCCCCTATTTGATCTACACAAAAACAAGTGAAGATCATTTTCTTTTTTATATTGGGCAGATCCTAACCCATTATGATACTACATAGACCAAAACCACACTTCAGTAAGATTAAATAGCTTTTCTTCTCCCAAACTGTTCTCTTTCTACAGGATGCTGCCTTTTCTTCAATATTCCTTCTCCTTATTGCTATTTTTCAGCATAGCTTTTTGGGCAAAAAACATATAAGCACTTATTTAAACTTTTTTCTTTAACATGATGGATAACATACTCTTGCATATTTCACAATGAGTTCTGCAGAGTTTAAATAAATCCATTTGGCCCTTATTTCTCCAGAATATTTTAATAGGCTGACTTCTTCAGAAACCACGAGTACCTTAGATTCCACTGTCATACTCTGCATGATCACAGAACTAAGCATATAAAAAATGAGGTGAGAAGCAGTAGAGTTGAACAGAGTTATCACTATATGAGCATTTTTCAGACCAAATTCCTCAGCAAAATGAACAGCAGTATACACAAAGGCCTACAGAGAATGACATTGACCTGACTCGGTATCATTCCCACGATTTGATAACATGGCTAGTAGGCTGGTATCAAATATAGGGAAGTATGCTGAAGAGAAAAAAAGCCTGTGATGATTTCAAAGGAATCTGTAACTACTGGAGCTCAGAATATAAATGGGTAGCATGGCCTTGCTGATGAGTAAATTAGGAGCACCAGCATGACATTTTAAGCAACTGTCAGGTGGACAGGTAAAGAAGATATCAGATGCCATCATCATCAAACAGCAAAAAGCAGCATGGAAGAAATGTCACCATGCTCTTTAGTGAGAGAACCAGAAGAGCACTCATCAGCTATGACATCCAACGATTACTACATCTTGCTTCACAGGTCTGTCCTTTAGTCATGTGTCTTGTTTAAAGCTACGCTCCTACACAATACGCATACGAAATCAAAAGGTTCTAAGATCAACTCAAAGAAATGCTAAGCAACATTGGAAAATAACCAGACATACGTGGTGAACATCAATTAAAAAGAATAAGACTACCACTTAGGATGTTTTAGGCAAGTTTGGTATAGTCAGAGACATCTGAGGCAAACAACTGCTCTGTGTTGTGAGATTTCATAGTCTACCTGTACAATATGAAGCTCAAGCTGAACAGAACATTGTCAAAGGAAACAATGGACAAGCATGGTACCTCAGTATTGCAGTTCTCCTGAAGCAAATACCATGTCACATCTCATTCTCATGCTCCGCAGCAAAAACCTGACTTTGAGACATGTGAGCTGCAAAGACCTACCAAGCACAAGGAGGAGATGCTAGAAGATCTGATACAAGGAGAGAAGGCCAGCCAATACCTGATGGAACTTAGAAGAGCTTTGAAGATAGATGGCTATGCTGAAAGCGATGAAGTTTTGAAGTTGTTGGAGCTCGAGCGCAGAGCTAAAAAGCCCTGGAAACTGGGGATTTCTACCTAGCTGATGTAAAGCAGCCACAAGATGACATTAATGAACAGTCACATGAAGGTGTACAAGGTGCTCCACAGAAGAGAGGGGCTAAGGAGGACAAGAACTGTCTCAAAGAAGATCAGTAGCAGAAAGGATTTCCAGTCAGAGCCCTGCTTAAATGAGACATACAGAACCAATTCAGACTGTTTAAGAATAGTAGCATAGACTCTGCATCATCCAGGCTGAGTATGGCACAGTGGTCTCACGAAAGCTAGGCCTTCTGGGTCCTACTATCAAGTCTTTCACACAGTTAACAAATCAAAAGCTAAAGCACCTGAAAACTTAGAAACTATATTCCTGTTTGGGTAGGACAATACCATTGGAACATTTTGTTGAAAGACAGTGAAGAAGCAGTCAAAGAACAGAAATAGAAGCCCAGAGGCCACACTTGCTCGCTACCAGAAATTATGTTCTTATCAAATGGTTGTGTGTAATGAAGTAATGAAGAAGGAAGCTTCAGTTATTTGGGGCACATCAACCAAAGGATGTCCACCTAATCTGACCTTTAATAGATCAAAGACGGTGTAGTAAATAGGTAGATGCTGTACAAGAGCTGTCCAGCACAGAGCT
This sequence comes from Mycteria americana, assembly GCF_035582795.1. Lineage (NCBI taxonomy): Eukaryota > Metazoa > Chordata > Aves > Ciconiiformes > Ciconiidae > Mycteria > Mycteria americana. The sequence goes on from NC_134365.1 coordinate 69,553,482, forward strand.
AAAACCAGAGCTTGTCTTGTAGCACAAGACAATGCACAGTGGTTAAAGAGAAAAACATTTTGTCATGCTTCGTTCTGTACCCTAGCAGCTCTTCAACTGTTTATCTCCTTAGCTATCATTATGAGGCCTGCTGATACCACTTTTTCCTACCAGAGATCAAGAAAAGGCAAGTGTGCATTAGAAGTATATTTTTTAAAAAAATACTTCAGTGGTTTAGCAACTTAAAGTTCCATTAATAAAAAATGGAGGGAAGAGGCTATGCATTTTATTTTTCATGTAACCTCTAAATGTGGAACTTAACCACCCTTCAAAGTTAGTTACACTCTTAAAAAAAATAAATTCATCCTAGGACTTAAAAATTGAGCAAAATTCCTTAGATGCTTTGAAAATTGATGTTCTTATTCTACAGCTCCCAACACTTTAAAACGCCCTCTTCTCCAAAACCACACAGAATTATAAAAGAAGAACAACATATTTCATAACTGATTTCAGCACATCAGCATTGTAAGTCACAAGACATACACTGGCAAGGATGTAGATGTCAAAGCAGCCAAAAAAGCATGACTGCTGTGAAATATCTTGACATTAAATACAAAAATGGTTGTCATTGCCTTTATTTATCACACCCTTCCTAATTTTAAATTACTAACAAAACAAGAAAAACTCCACATATCCATTTCTTAAGAGGTCAGATCCTCCTAGTACTCATGTCCCAGATGAAGAGGAAGTTTTCATGTTATTTCCTTAGCAATCACTTAAAAGCAGAAAGATTAAAGATGAAGTAAGAAGCAAATTTGCAAAAGATCTTATCTGCAGGAAAAAAATTCAAAACCCTATTATTTAAACAACAGATCTTCTAGAATTTCCTCTCCTTTGTCTTGATTTTCTGTGTGCTCATGTAGAAATGGAAGGTAAAAGATTTATTACCTCCTTCTCATAGAATCTGAAGATAGCCTAATATTTTTCCAGTTTTCCATTTACTGTATTTTTAAGGTTATTTCATGAAAACTGCTTAAATATTTCATAATATCTCAAAATCACACTCTTTTATGCCAAGACTAGATACTGATTCAGTATTAAAACATAGAAAAGATACTAGGATTTGGAGGTGTTTGTCCACTATAACATATTAAATCCCTATTACAGAAAATATGAAGGTCCTAAGCTTCAAAATAAACTATACCAAAACAAAAAGGGCTACATTTCACCATAACTCAAATAGTTTGGTGTTATCTTTCTGAGGATCTTATTAGTAGCCACATTTCAGAAAAATAACTTTTTCTCTCTTTAAATTGCTTATGTTTAAGATACATATATTTCTAGACTCAGAACACTTATGAGCTTTATTATTGCATGACAACACATATGAAATACAGGAAACAGCAGTAGGAACCTGCAGGCTCTGTAACAATGTGCAGCGTATAGCTGAATAGTTAAAATTATTAGATTTTTATTCCCCAAAGTAAAATGTTTTTGATTGCTCAATAATACAGAACATTATTAGACCATTAGTTACTTATTTATTTAGAACCCTCAGAAGACCAAAGCAGCGCATAGGCTGAAATCATACTACATTTCAACCTTTTCATTTCCTTCCATTAGTGTTTGAAAGTAGCTAACAACCACAATTAAAAGCAGTAACTTCACTGTTAAAGGTCTCCTCTGAAGGAAGTTATTTGTACAAACCACAGAAACTATAAGCAGGTTCGAATACTCCACCCAGAAAGAGGACACAACTTCTAGGTGCTACTCAATAAGCAATAAGCACAGGAGCCCTAAGGGTCAAAATGAAAGCCAATTTATACTTGTTCTTACCTCCTAGCATTCAAAATATAATCAATCATATACATGTTCTCCTTTCCAAAGTTTTTATTGATGGCATTCCTATCTTTTGAATCTTTAGCAAATTCTGACAAAACTTTTCTACCAGCCACTTCTACACAAAATGAGAGAGCACACTGTCCAAAATCAGTTTCACTGAGTAAAACTATCTAAAAACAAAACAAAACCAAAGCAAACCTTTTATGTTTTAAAATGTAAAGTGTGAGCAAGTTGGCATCACAGTATCGCCAAAAAGAAATGTCCTCTTTGTATAGACAGCAAGTCTCACCTTGGTATACTCATCTTTGGCCTTGGTAAGCATCCGTAAGATATCCACTTCTTTGTTATTAGCAGAATTCATAATCATCGGGGACACTCCTGTTCCCGTGCCCTGCTGTGCTTTGAATTGTTCCTGCTGAGTTAGGCTGAAAGTTGGAGGTGAGAGGAGAATACACAAGACAAAAAACAGATAAAATATAGAAGTTATCCACAACTACTTTACAATAATTAATCAAAACTCAAATATTTTCATCTTCCCCCATCTACATTACAACATGTGTAAAAAAATCTCTATTAAAAGATCTATATTAAAACATAATTTGACCAGGCGTGAGATTCATTTTCTCCAATCTTGAATACACTAGGCTATAGACTAAAATTTCCGGAACTCAGTCACTATTTCTATACGCAGAAGGAGCAGGGAATTTATAGTGTTATTCAGTTCTGCTAGTGGCGGAGGATGGCAAACACACACAAATCAGTCATTAACTACTAGCAAATGACCAATTTCCTGCCCCAGCTGTTTTATTATTATTGTAGAATGCTGAGAATTAAAACACACAGCCAATTGGCTGAGCGACAGGGTATTTTTTATCTATATGCAACACTGCTATTATAAACCACTACACGTGGTTTACAATTGCATGAATCCTCTGAAAACTAGTTTTTATTGTAGTAAATTACCAGTTTGAGAGTACCTAATCACCACCAACTGAAACTGGAGCTAGTTAACTAAAATTAGCTGTCAAAAACCTGGGTTTCCTAGCGTTTATTTCTTATTTCTGTAAATTCATCCCCATCAATTATTTCTTGGGTCACAACTGACTCATTTTAGAGCTGTAGGATATACCGCAAAACCAACAAAAAACCCTAAACAAACCCCCACCATTGTCACAGTCTGTGCTTCACAATGTTTTGTCACTGCAAAATGAAAAGCAGCAGGTATTACTTTAAAAAGAGATATAGAAGAAACATGACTACCTTCCCATCCAGTATTTTATAACAAACCCTATCTGGAACATAGTAGTAGAAGAGTTAAAGCACTTTGCTATGGATCAAGATGTGCAAGGATAAGCCTTGTTTGGACTTGTACTGCAGGGCACATAAATGGGCTTTTGGGCACTTGGTAACTTTGGCAATCAAAATTGATGTCACTTCCTCAGCATGCTTCTGGCTACAGAAGCTCTTAAGACTGGGACAGATTACCTGACAAGGAGAGATTCACAGGACTGACAGTGCCTTTGCATTGCACTCTGTTAGTACCTAATGCTGTCACAGCTTGACTGTATCCGCCTCCCATGGCTTTTCTTGGGATGACAAAAACCTGGTTCTAAGTCATCCCTCCTCCTGTCCCTTAAAAGAATCGTGACACAATTATACGTCCAACTCTATATACCGCAGACAGCTGGCGTATCCAATCTCTGCCTGTTCCTATTCAGGCCCCTTTACTATATCCTCCACATTATACCTCGAAAAAATTTAGATTGCATATGTCGATAAAAATCTGTAAGACTTCAGCTCGTTCCTCCTCCAAACAAACATGAAAACCTGCAGAATATAGTCATAAGAAAGGGATCATTGCAAACAAGCCCATCATTAGGCCAACTAGAAGAATGAGCCCTGTCCACCCTGTACATGTGAAGAAAACAGTGACAGTGAAAAAACTATCCATGCTATCCACATAGACAGCTGATTAAAATACAGCTGAGAATACCGTTCTGTTTGACATTTTAATCTCCAACTTGATTGCAAAATTAAAGATTGTATAACATGTATAAAATAATATTATTATGTACATAAAAGTAATTAATTCAAAGCTAATTAAAGTCTTGCCTTATATTCCAAAAACAAAGTGAATTTTGTACATATTGCTAAGAAATGAGGAAGCAGGAATTCGGCCATGATGTAGAAACAGGATAAAACCACAGAAATTGTATTATTATAGCATGCCTTCATGATAGCCTGCACTTATATTGATGGGGGGGGGGAAGTAACAGCAACATTAAAAAAGAAAATCTCCCCAAACTGAAAAATATATTAAAACCCCAAAGAATACAATTCTTCAAAACAGATCTCTGAGTCATCAGGAAATAAATCAGATGAATTGTTACACTCTGATGTAGCTGGAAAGCTGTGCAGAAAATTATGAAAAAGTATTGCAATACAGTGACTTATTTCTGATTATACAAAATGCAGGTGTGTGACAATTTTACTTGCAACAAAATCTATAAAAATAGGTTTAAAGTAGAAAGGTATGACCATCCTAGTAATAGAATGTGCATGTATGTACAGAAATACATACATAAAAAAAGCACAAAAAGTCTTGTTTACCCATCACTTACTTTTTCATGAGCTCTGCAATTCTTTGGCATTCTTCCTTATCATAAAACCAAATCCCATATATGGACACTGTAAATGCACATCAAACACAAACTATGAGCATCTTCTCAAACAGCAATTCTACCTGGTAGATATTTAAAAGTGACCTGTAAAGGAATTTTTAAATTTATTTGTCTCATGTTTTCCCCATCTAGAAACATAAAAACAACACCTCAGATCCTCCAGAATCAAAAAACATCAAAGGCATATTTCTAAGGATGTAAATTACAAGCTCTTGAACCTTCAATAAAGGCAGAGGTATTTGATCCTTTTCTTCAGAACACTAAACCAGAGGGGTTTTTTCTTTCAAACCTTTTCCTCTGTCAATTTTTTCAGTTGTCATATCATATCCATTAGATTCCAGTGGCTAGTGTACTGCAGGTAGTGTTGCACGCATATATAAGCAGGCAAGATTTGTTTAGTTTTCAACAACCTTCAGGCCTATCTTACATATCATCAAAGTTGTTAGAGTAGTACTAACGCACCTCTGCCTCCCTGCACATTTCCTATAATGTTGCCCATTCTTTTCACCACCAAAGTAGTAATTACCTGTAGCCAACCCCAGGATTAGAAAATCTCTATCTACGTTCAGACCTCTGCTAACTTAACTGCTGGCAGCTTTGCACAGCAACAACAGATTTAAATTTAGTAGTAGTTCAAGATTGTAGAATGTACACACCACTAATGAAACTATCGTGATGGTAATAGCCATAATGGAACTGTAGTTAGTTCAGCTTCCACCATAATAAACAGGGAGCTTTTTCCACTCACAACCATATTATATAGCTCTTGTAAGATACCCTGGGAATGAATCTACAACACTGTCTCAATCTGTTCACATTTGTCAGGGTAACTGTCCTAGTTTTAACCTCAGGCACAAATTTGCTGTGAGAAGAGGAAGGGAGCACTTAAAGGGTTAACACAGATCTTCTCTCTATCACCTTGTGTAACATCCATGTTCCCTTTACATGATATGGTAGCAAACAGGTAGCCACTGTGTTTCTTCCCCCTTCCCCTTCCTACCATACTGCAGGCAAGAATTTTCTCTTAATCTTACTAAGAAATGGCAATTCCTAACATGTCTTTTCAAACATAGTAGGGGCTAGATTTTATTTGAAAGGGGCATAAATGGATTGAGTACCTGTTTAAAAACAATTGCAACACTGACCCTGATCATGTAATATTTCCTTATATTAGCTGAATCCAAAAGCAATCACTTCTTTAATTCCACAGAACCAAAACTGTGGCATATGAAGTATAAGTTGGCTTTGTTAATGTTTGGAAAAGAAAACGAATGTGCAGCTGTTTGTAAGACACAAGTGTAATACTTATCTTCATTCCCCCTCAGATTTTCAGCCATGTGTTGTCTTTTACATAGCTAAAAATGGTTCAACTGTTTAATACAGCATACTGGTAAAAAGCCTAAAAACACCCACAAACCAACAGCCATCCTGTAGACATAAAATAAATAACTTTTAAAAGATGTACAGTCCTTTTTATGATTAACTTTTGAAAAATGTGATGATGATTTCTATTATTCACCTAAAAAAAGGCAAGTATCGTAATATGTGCCAGTGGTTCTACAAATATGCAACATAAGAGCTGATATGAACTGCACAAATAATCTCCTTTTTGTAACACGGATATTAATATTAAAGTATGCATTTAAAATAGACATTAATATTCTAACACATTCCAGTAAGCATCCAATAATAAACTGCAAACCTGTAGAAAAGTGTCTGAACAATTCGTAAGGTTCCAAAATACCGACCTATTATGCAAAACTACACATCCTTCTGACGAAACACATCTGAAAACTTGTTGTTGTCCATATTACAATGTAGCAAGCAGACTAAAAACCCCAGACAAGTGAAATTTGTTTTAATCAAGATTCCTCTTTGTTATAAAAGAATCTCCAATGCAGAAGAATATTGATGAAACTTTGTCCATCTGCTCCATCCTCAATTTTTTTTATGTCTGCCACAGCTGGTGGCATCACCAATATGCAAGACAGGTTGAACAGCTTCACCTCTTGGCCAACTGATCAAACATGTCATAGGCTATTTATGAATATCTGATAAATCTGAAAGCTGACAGTCCCATGGAAATACTGCAGTGCTTCTGGCCATTAAAAGTTGAAAGACTGGAATCAACAGCAGAAGCAAGCTAGTTTACCTCAACTCAGTGACAAACACAAGTAAACTGTCTGATTACCAGTATAAAAGACCAATTCAGATTTTACAGAACTACAACTAATATTTTGAAATACAATTCAAATGCACACCCATTTCAGATCACAGAATAAGGACACTGATCATTGTCTGTCCCACCAGACCAAACCACCACTCCAACAGTATATCACATCTTAACTGAAGCTTTAAGTCAGGATATTGCAGATCCAGAGACCTTTAGCCTAGATGTTAGCCAAGCTTCAAACCCACACACACAGACTTACTTTCTTACCTCAGTCAAATGGTACTTTCAACCCAGACTAGGAAGCACAGCTGAAAGCAAGCTGAGACCAAAACCCAACATCCTCTGAGCTTACAGCTCACCCATTCAGTAATGAAATCTTTCAGAAGTGGACAGTCCTCCTCTTCTTCCTTCCACACTTCTCCCATCTGTCCAGAACAGATGAACACTTCAGAAATACACTGAGAAATAATCACACAGCCGCTCCATTTGTTGCGGCACAATGTACTCTGAGGTCTTTCGTGCATGGGAGAACAATGTACCAGTGAGAAGGCAATAGCTTGGTGGAAACCTGAGATACCAGGTATCCAAAGTACACTAACGTATGCTCTCATATTGGATGCCCATCACCTGGAGTAACCATGGTGTAAATTCATACCACAGTAGTATATTCTGCTATAATCTACATTTAAGGAAACAAAAATGTAAATAATAGTAGTAAAAATGTGTATTAACAGCCAACTTCTTGATTAATGATGAACACAAAATGGCAATTTTTTTTTCTATGTGTATGACAACACATAAAAACCTAGGACCAGCAAAAGAACTGGTGATTACAGATGATTACAAACTGTAACTGTCAAGCTAGGAACCTGGCACACTCTCCACTAATAAAAACTAAATACACATACAATACAAATTTCACTACAAGTTTTCTACCAGCATGAAAACACTGCATGTCTTATCAGGATTAAATCTAAACAGATTACTTTTATCTGCCCTCCATCACTATCAGACTGTTTGACAAAAAGGAAATCCTCATCTAAGTATCATCTGTAGGGTGGTAATTTCACTAAAATGTTCACATGTTAAAAATGAATCATTAAACAGCAAGAGGCACAACTGAATCACTAAACAGCAGATACACAAAGCAAATTCTTCTACTGCAGCACGAAAGAGGAAATATTAAGTCACCTTTAGGCCCAGCTTCAGCTATAAAGTTATCCAAGAAGAGATTATTGTAAAAAACAGAAAAAGAAAAAAACAAATCAAAGTCAAATATCTTCTGCTAACCAAGCGAGCCAGTTACATTAAAAGTAGCTAACACAAGCCCAATAAGGAGAGCTAGTTTTATACTGACAAAATGGTACATATCTATTCATCCACTTTCAACAGTTTCGAAGTAATTTCCTAAAAGAAATGAGATTTAGTAATAAATTGATCACGTTAAAAAAAAAAAAGGGGGGGGCACCAAAGTTATGATGTTGTTAACAAGATTACACAAAACTAGAAGGATATAATGCAGCTATCAAATCAACAAGATACAATTAATATTGAACGGGAATAAGCTAAATAAATTACTTAAATCATCTAATTGAAATTATTAAATATTAAGAGATACCAGTCTTTAGAATTTGAAAAAGGTAGGTTACTCATAAATCAAAACTGGAAAATTGTAACAAAATCTGTGAAGCTCATTTAATATAGCTCAGTGACTGAATTTCAGGAATTATATTATTTAATTTTTAAGTCACAACTTCAGAGCCAATTCTACAGCTTCTGCCTTACAATTTTCATTTTTTGGCTATGGATTTCTCCTGTCCTCACAAACACTAGAGCACTCGATACTATTTATAAGCAGAAGCTGACAGCTGCTATCTACCAGAATTATAGATGACAATTTCTAACCTCTCAAAATCTGAAACATTTATTTATTATAATGACGAAGACTTTCTTATCAACTTTCATAATTCATGCTAAGTATCCTATTAAAAAGGAAGGCATTTTCTCTAGATTATTTATTTTACTCTTTATTTACCTAGCTTCAACTTCCAGCTATTAGATTTTTGTCTTCTGAATAGACGTTTCTGTTACCAAAGTTTTGGCTTCACTGTGCCTGCAACACATTATTTTTAAGCTATTGCTCCACAAACTGCATACAGTATTTAAGCTTGGTAAAAATAAATACAGAAATATCGTAACTACTGACTAGACACTCCCCTGTACCTAGAAACTGTTTTACACTTGCTGGTATGAAAAATAAATAAAATGATTCTTCAACTTTCATGTTTTATTCTTGATATGATGCTTCTTAAGGTACTTTACTGCCTACGTATGGCCTAAACTCTTGCTGCTGAATATGTAACTCCATACTTGGCTATATTAAAATGCAGTTTCTCTATGCACATCTTACAAGGTAGCCAGACTCCATTATGTTGGTCATCTTTTCTCTTTGCTATCTACCACTCCTGTAATATTTGACTATTCAGCCAACTATCAATGTTTGCATTTCTTTTTCTAGTACTTTTTAGAATACTGCAGCCTCCATTTTGCAGAACCTACTGAAAAAGATCCAAAGTAGGCTATATTCACAATAATAACTTTTAATCTATGAGTTCTTAACTTAAAACACAAATTAAAGCATGCCATGTTAATTTTGTGCTCTTCTACTCCAATGCAAATGTGATCCCTTTGCCCATGATACTGTCTTTACAATTACGATACAAACATACGATGTTCCTTCCACTTTGCTCAGGCTCAAGTCGTGAAGGAGACTTGCCTGTTGAAGCTCTTACATCCTGCTCTGCAGCATAAAGCAAGAGAGGACTGCAACAAAGGAAAGAAGATATAAAAAATCTGCAGCTAAGGCAGCTGCGTGCTATCTCGGAAAGCTGAATTCCATCTCTGACGCTGCCCCAGAGATATTATGCAACGATACGTAAGTTGTGAAATGTCCTCTTAAGTGGCTGTCACTGAGTGTGTATGTTTCATTTCCCAGTGTTTGATTTGAGGTCCTAGACCTGGTGTAAGATTTGAGTGCACGACCTGCAAAAACACCAGCTACTTATAATTACAACTGAAGTCTGTAAGAAGTGTTTTTGAACATATGAATGATAAATATATTGGAAAAATTAGGCCCAAGTAATTTAAAGTCAGACACCCTGCATTTAATTGATCTCTGTAATTGTAACTACTCTGCCCTAGGATCCCAATTTGTAAAATAGGGAGGAATAATACTTCTAATCTGAGCAAGGTACAACAGTGCAGCTTATTTACAGGTTACTAGCTATTATACTGATTAGTATCACAGAAAACAACAACAAGAAAAAAGCAATTAATAGTCCTGTCCCTAGTGCAGAGCTTCAGCAGTATATAACAGTCAAAGCAAGTGGCCCATGTACCAGTAATGAGGAAAAAACAGAATACTGAGTAGATGCTTTTTACGTGAACTACATTCAGACTATTTGATAACTGAAGCAAAGTCCTTATTGCAAAAGAAGACAATGACATAATTTAAAATTCCAGAAACAAAAAAGAAAGATTGCACAAGAAACCTTAATTTTGGTATTTGCTAGTTTAGGAGCCTTAAAGTTCTTTTAGTTTTTTACAGCCTTAAAGTTCTTTCAAACACAACATTTTGCTTAGCTATTCAGGTATTTAAAAACAAAACACTAGAAAAAAATTTTCATCCTATTATACCATATTGATAGTCATGTGGCTCATCAACATGACTGGAACTTTTAGGTCTCTTGCTTCTCTACATTGTGTAAAGCAGCACAATACAAGATATATATAAAACAAACGTATTTGTTTCTAAATAATGGAAATTCAGCTTAGGTATATCCTGTTATTTCTGGAAGTTCTTAGAGGAGAACCAAAATTTTTATGATGTCCCAGGCACAAAAATGCCAAGAAACTGAAGTAAGGTAAGAGTTTTTCAAACAACAAAAACCTGTATTTTGATATGAGTTTAACTTAAATTCCTAAAAAGCTGCTGAAAAAATCCAAACTGTGAAATCATCAGACACTTGTTCTTTCATTTAAAGGTTGATAAAGCTCCTGATCCACTTACTTGGGAAACTTTTAATATAGACAGGGAAAAGGATGACTTGGTATTTCCATTATTTCAAATGTTTAAAACATTATATATGAACAAGCAGGAAAAAAAGCCATTTATTAAAGGGAAAAGAACCCTGCTCAGAGACATCTTAATGCAAACTGATGATCATACATGACAGCAAAAAAGCTGTTTTTCAGCTTGACCAGCCTGAAGTGAGGAGGGAACTGTTCAAGCAACTTTCTTAAAAAAACCCCACCCCAAAATAACAAGAAAATATACAACATCAAAAACCCCAACAAAATGCAAAAGCACCTCAAAACCCCTGTCCCCAAAAGCAGATGGTTTGAGAGTGGGCAATGATTGGCAACACTACTGAAGTCAAGAACAAGTTCTTCACCACCATCTGTGTAATTGTGCCTGGAACTACGCCTTAAAAATCAACACAAGAAACACTTTTTGTTAATAGGATGGACCTTGAAATACGCCTGCCATCTTCTACCAGTCATGGAAGTTGGATGACCAATTTGCAGACTTCCAGATAGAGCCAGCAAATATTTCTGATTTCATGAAGCAAAAAAGGGACAACTCAGAGATGGTGGATGGTTTATTAAAGCATGTCTGTGGCTCTACTGTGATAGCCTGAGCAGATTTTTAATCAAAATTTATCAGAAATTCTTTATGAAAAAAACATCAACTCTGCACCAGACATAAACAAGATTGGCTCACTAGAATGCCCCTTAAATAGCCTGAAAGCTAAAGTTATGTTAGTATTGTAGGAAAGTTGAAAGCCCATTGATCCATTTATTTCCATAAAGCTCAGCAGATGTAAGAGTCCATTGGCAGGTTCTTTACTTTTTGGAAAAGAGCCCAAAGGCAAACTGAATTTGCAAGACTGCCCTTAAAATCACATTCTGTTGATGCTACAAGAAATTTTTAGTCACGACACAGGAATAGCATCTATGTTATCATCCATCTGGCTTAGTGCATTTATTTTCCCCACCCACCACCACCACCACTGGTTTTCCAGTCACATCCCCTGCCATTGCATCATCAGTTCCAAATAATTTTTAAATCATGATGATGTCTGACACTGAAATTAAGGCAGGAAGTCTGTAGATGCCAGACTATCAATTTCTTAAATAACAAGTTGTTCTTAATAAATCCTTTATTGTTCTATTCTTAAGTTTTTCTTAAATAACAAGTGGTTCTCATTACTATTTCACAATAGAATTCTGAAACATCCACATCAGACTGGAGCTCCACTGCCTTTTGTAATGGAAATGATTAAACATTCTCATTCAAGGACTGTAAAAGCTAAGTGAAGGGGTATTAAGATAAACAAATGATGGGTGAAAGTACTGTTCCATTTTTGATATAGAAAAATGATAGACACTGACTTTAGAAAGGTAAGTGAAGAAGTGTGCAGCAAGGCTAAAAACTAAATCCAAATATCCTGAGTCAACAAAAGCATCCTTCCTGTGAAAAATATTCCATCAGAGAATGGCTCAGTGGAAAAGAAACATAACTCCCCAACATCTGAAACTATTACCTGTATTAGCTTACCAGTGCTCTATATTCTCTGCTAACTTTCTACAGCAAACCATAAAACATGTCTTCAGTGCACTGAAATGAAGCCAGGCCCTGATCTACAGGAATCATCTGAACATAATACAAAAACACCATTACACAAATCTAGGCTAAATATATATCCGTAACTTCTACTAGCAGAAAAGCTTACACTAACATAACACTATCACAAGTGGAAGAGGTTAAATTAGAAACCACACTCTTTTCTCCATTCTGTGCACATCACATCATACCTAGTAGCTAAAAGCAATGAGAATTCTCCTTGAACAAGGAGAAGGGGACAACACTGCCTTTCCAACCTGGAGGCAAAAAAAAGTTTTCTTTTTTTTTAAAGAATAGGAAGGAGAGCTGCCTTCACCTTCTCAATTTCCAGCCTTTTTATTTCCATCCTGCCTTCCACTAGGTTAAGAAAAGCAGCAGCTTCTGTTATGTTTCTGGTTGAGTATCTGGGCTTCTAGTCCTGTGGGGATAAAGCCTGCTCTACGGTATGTGACATAGTCAGTTGGTAAAGGACTCATCAGGATTCAAACATCATGGTTTTAATTTATAATTTAGTCAAGTCTAAGAATATGTTCCCAATGATTTTCAAAGTGCATCTTTGAGGTACCAGCCAAAGGTCAAAGTACATCTCTAATTCCAGAGCTATAGTCAAGTTCAAGGTCAAGTTATTTTCCAAACTCTGCCACTGCCGTTTTTTTCAGTAACATAGAAAAGAGGGGAAAAAAGAAGAAAGAATATTTTAACCTTAAATAGGTGTTCAATAGCATGTTGTTTTATGTTATTTTTTCCTGAAACCTGAATTTTTAGTATAATCAGTCTGATGAGCTGTCACCCCAAATGGTTTAACTCCCACAAAATTATGAACAACTTCAAAAACGGCTTCATGAAGAAAATAAGCAACCCTAACTATAGATGATGTTTCTAATTCTGACTGTTGTGATCTCATCTCTTATTTCTTCATTGCATACCTTCAGATCCTAAGTAATGGAAATACATTTGCAGATCTGGACTAAGTTCTTAACCTGCAACAACAAAAGTCTAAGTTGCTTGTATATATATACTTGTTCTTGTAATAAGTAACACCTAAGAAATACCATAAGATTAACAGAATTTAAAAAAGTTTGTATTTTTCCATTTGTATACTCTGTACATGCCATCATTTTGGAGGCAGGCAATTTCTTCATTTCTCCTACACCATCTCTATTTCTAAAATAGTTAGAAAAAGAATAAAAAAATCCACATAGAAATAGGCAAAGGTAAAGTCAACTGCTCTTCCTGAAATTTCAAATGTTTAGTTCGTATTTACAGCATACCTTATGTGCTTGCTTTTATTGATTTGTCACAGCCTATTAACATGTTATATTCAATACATTAAAAAGTTATTCTCTACTACTCTGTAGTCATTCCTTCTCTTATAGTCAGCTGTTACATTGCCTTCAATAACATATGCTTATCTGTAGAGTTGCTGTTGGAAATTTTTAAGTATGTATGATTTTTAGCGATACAATACAATTTCATGGGCACAGAGAGGACTTTCACTGTTCTCACATAATGACAGGCAAAGAGTAACAGGTTTACTCCAGTTGCAGGTAGGTTCACGCTGTGCTCACAAGCTAAATTTCAGTAGACGGCTGCACCTTGGACCCTTTATCATTCACATATGGCCACTGCATTTTTACATGCTTGAAAACTGAAGGATCATTAAATTTAATCTTAAAGTATTAATAAAAATGTTAAAGATATATTTTATTACCTACTTTTTTCTTGTGAAAGTTGCAATTTAGTAATTTTTTTCATGAAGATACAAATACCACCTCTTTGAACTACCTTATTGTTTTTTCCTTTGCTGTAATTCTTTTTTAACATATTTGTATACCTTTAAAAAATGTATTTTAACTATTGAAGTTAGTGTTCAGATGACTATAAAAATTAGCAATTTACTGACTTTTCTACCTTCTTGCACACGAGACATTCTGTGTGGGTATATGTACAGAGGGAGAAACAGAATGTACTCCTGAGATCAAGTTTGTCACCAAGAAAATGCAATTTAAACAGTAAGCATTTCCTTGTTTTAAACCTGTAATCCAACAGAAAAAAACCCACATTTATCAAATTCATTTTATATTAGCAGCTAGACATTTCACAATAGCAGCACTGGGAGGTACCCTGCAATTCTGAATTGGTTCCCTGAATACAGAATAGAGATACATTTAAATTCAAATAAAAATTTGGAATTTTGCATTGGGTGATTTTCATTACAGCAATTGTATTATATTCACACAGAAAGTAAAAGTGCATATTTCATTTTGCTTCAAAAGTCAGCAGTATTTTACTAGCTCATGCATAATCCTTTAGGAATAAAACTTATCAGTAATCATCTTCTGCTTCCTCAGTCTCTCCCCTCCTTCAGCTTTTAACTCTCTCAGTAAAAATTTGAACCTCTACTTTGTTTTCTGTTTGAGAGAGATGTACAAAATATTCATGTGAGAGAAACAAGAATAAAAACAGAAGAGAGATGACAATAAAAGAAAAGAAGCAAAGCACTGCAGGAAGGCATATGATACCTTACATAAAAATCCAATATTATTTCTGTCCTTTTCTAATTATTATGAAATTTCATGAGCCTCTTCATTGAGAGATGCTACACATTCCTGTGTAGAAGATTTAACACTGTGTGTTGTCAAGCAAATAATACTTAAATTTTACAGAAAGGCAGTTTCTTTGACAGAGACAAAAGAATTGGCAGAGCTCATCAAACTGAAAGTCCATATCCTAAGACAATGACCAGCACCACATGATTCACAGGAAGAATCTTCCTAGTCCCTTTATTGTTGACCTCTGACCTGAAGCATGTGTCTTACATCACTTACATTTTCTTCCCCTGGCTACAAGATCTCTGGTTGTTTTTATGCATATAAATAATATCTCTGCTATGCAAAAGGATTACTGAAACAGGCTCCAAAAGACCTAGGAGTATGTATGTCCAAAATGAAGCCAGCAGGTAAAACCCACATTTTTTTTTTTAAAGATTGATTTTAAGCAATACATTATGATATGAAGACTTTGTATTTTATTAAATTTTATTAAAGCAAGCTCTGCATTGCAAAACCAACAACTGGGCTGCAGCCACAACCATTAAAGCACAGCAGATAGCAAATAATAAGCCCCATGCTCTTACTAGTTTGTACGCCAGTTAAGACAAAAAAGCAACACTGCATTTGCAGCCTTAGTGTAATTCCACTGAACAGTTGCACCGTGTTTCTGTATAGAACACATTCCTTGTCCTTTAAAGGGTATGCTATCTTATACTTGAGAAGGTTTCTTTCTTTTTTCCTCCCGTAATTGAAAAGTATTGTTTACTGCCGATTTAAGGCTTGTTTTGATGAAGAGAGAGCTGATGAGGCACTCAAGAGCTTGTATTAAATCAATACTAGACAGAAGTGAGCAGCTTGTATATGCGCTGTGGGATACACTTGCTCACATATTTATCTTCCATATTTTGAAAGAAGGTTACAAATATTTTTATATATATACACACATATAAAGGAGTGCGAGTGAGTAAGCTCACATTCCAAGAGAAGTTTTCTGGCTATGTCAGGAGTGAAGTCCACCCCCTACTAGACAAACCTATTTTTTTCAAACACAAGAGGATATTATCAGAGAAGTCCGTGCTGATATACAGAAACCAGAGATCGTCATGGCTCGGTGAGGTGATGAGCTGACGGGCGGATGGCGCCCATTATCTTCACTTCTCAATCCAAGTTTTCCTGAAAAACCACAGGGGGAGGAGAAGGCTCCAACTGTGCATAAGGCACAGAGGACAAGAAAGGATTAGGAGTGAAGAGCAAGGAAAGAAAGGATAATGCAAGAGATATTGCAGAGGTTTCAAAGAGCTGGAAAATAGTTTCTAGATTAAAAGACCGAGTTGTCAGTAGTTTAAAGCAACATTCAGGTTTTAACTTCTATACAAGGCTCTTACATAAAATAACTCTGAAGTAAGAAACAATTGACCAAAAGGAATTTACCTTTACTATACATAGAAAATATACTCGAGTTCAGCTGTTTCAACGCTCCTTGGAATTTTAAAATGTTTCAAGCCTTTGTTCGGCAAGCGTATCACCCGCTACCCAGCCACCAGCCAGGGGAACCTGAAATGAAGTATAAGGGGAAGCTGGTGCATGAAACTCAGCTTAACTGCTTCTACATCAAACCTGGAGGTAAGACAACATTACCCAGTTGCGTGCACGCAAACTGTACTGGTATCTACCTGCTGGGATAAGTATTCCCTTTCTATTTAAATAGAACAGTCTGTATAATGTATAAAACTACACTAATAACTTATAGTAATAGTTGGGGGTAATGTACTGTGAAGTCCTGTACGTGTGATCACACTACCACAGGATTTAGATAATTCTGGTAATTCTCAATTCTGTGGAGTTAAGTAGATGGACGGCTTCTCTTGGTAATATATTGTCTTTTGAGCATCTAATGAACATCGCTTTCCCACTTCCACTTTGACATGAGAGAAAAAAAAAAAAGGCATGTAAGTATAAGGAACAAGAAAGAAAAAGGGGTTTTTTTTGTAGACAAAGAGGCTAAGAAGTTTAAAACATACAAAAGCTCGAAATACCACATGCATAGGTGTGTGTGTGAAGGGACTAATCCAAAAAGGGGGCTACGCGAGAGATTTCTAAAAACCACGTAGCTCTAATATTTTCATTTGCAGAAGAAATATGTACGTATTCATGTACATATTTACACTGATCTGGAAACATCTACCATTTTATGCTATACAAGGAGGTGTGTATGAAGTAGAGGGTATACAGGTAGTCACATGAAAATAACCTCTTTAAAAAAAATTATCTGTTCCAACTTGAACTCTTGAGATTTACTGCATCATATGCCTATCTTATCTTGAAAAGATGTCCGGAATTCCCAGCGCTGGCAGTACACTCTCAGCAGTAAACGTCCAGACAAGCTAATATGTTGCTTATATGCTGACATCCATAAATGGGAAACAAAGACTGTGTCTAGCAGATATACGCAGTATTATACTCCTCCCATTCTATACAGAAACTCATCCACAACTGCAGGATGCTTGATACAAGCTTTTAATTCTATTCCCTATACTTTTCCTACCAATTTGTTTGCCCAGGCAGGGATACAGTCCCACCATACACAAAATAATTACCAGCCATCAAAAAACTACATAGCTTTGTTATCTTAGCTCCTTAGCCTGTTTCTTCTCACATGACATATAGTTTCTCTGACTTTCAGATTGGACTCCATCGTTCCACATAACTGAAAACCTATGTTAGGATTACTGCACTTTTTTTCCCTTACACTTTTTTTTTTTTTTACCACCTTCATCACACAACAGAAACACATCATTAGAGCAAAACATGGCTGCAGTCCTTAGAGTTAAGTTGCAGAAAGCCACTTTACAAATGCAAAGCATTCCAAATTGTTTGCTTTGCTCAAAGACTTCCACAACTGGTACCAAATCCTCAGGGTAGGAAGGGTGAGGAAGAAACAACAAAAATATCCTTTTATGAAAGTCTGACTAGAAATATCTGTGCTGAATTGGGCGGAGTGACAAAGGACATGGTTTTACGCATCAAAACTTGCATCTTAATCTTAAGGCCTTCACAACTGGCATGTACAATTTCCACTGAAAAACATGTATTCTATTTAAAGGAAAATATGAATAATAAGGCAGCCGTGGAAAAAATAAATTTAGAAAGACTTACCACTACAAACAATTTTGCTTTAAAAACAACAAACAATAAAGGGATATTACAGTTTCTCCTCTGTTGGGTTGTTTTTTTTTTTTTAATTTGAACCCTAAAAAACTAAATCACAGAACTACATTTAGTCTCCACAATAAGCACAAAAAAAAAATCCCAAATAGCCTACCAAAGCAGAATTAACCAATACCTGCTAATCCTAGAATCACATTAATAATTTAGTTTGGTTGGGGCCTCTACAGATCATTTACTTCGGCCTTCTGCTCAAAATAGGGCTAGCTTAGGTGAGATAGAGAATTAGGAAAAGAAGAAATTATGATCAACTATGAGTTACCACAGAAAAGTATATCCTATGGCACTTCTTAAGTCAATTATTTTTTTAAAGTAATTTGCATATATGCATATCTCTTTACAACGAATTATCCTGTCCCTTTCACTACACTAGAAATCCGCTCCTGCTTCCATAGACTCAAGCAGAGTTTAGTTACAGATTTCAAAAACAGGCGTATCAGGTTGTATACTCTAGAACAGGCAAGCCAACTAACCACTAGACAGCAAGATCATGATTTCCCATCTTAAAAATCACCTGCCTTAAGCCGGGACTGCTGCATGTCCATCCACACCCAATTGCAAAATAGTGTTTAGTTATGCCATCAAGTTACAATAATATTTTTAAATCTCAACAGGCAAGCATTAAAGATTTTTAGGCATCCTTGAAAATTAAAATGAGAGACAGAAAGCACAAAAATCTGATATATAAATGTACATATTTTATGTTTTTTATTTACAAAAATGTAAATCAGTATCTATACCATTTCCAAGGGGCAGTTTATTATTTTTCTCGACATTCTGAAGCAGTTTTTACCATCTTCTAAGCACACTAAAATCATTAGTAGATTGAAATATAGACCACAAAGGGAGGAACTATATGGGAAAGGTAGTAGGAAATTAGTAATGCTTTTATATATGCTCTTATAAAGCGGTCTAAGAACAGACAATTTCTGAGTGTAGGTACAAGGAAGTCAGTAAACTAAGCGCTAGACAGTGCCTCACATGAAAAAAGAAAAAAATATTGTCACTACGCATCTGATAAGCAAGTTTCTTCCTGCTCCTATTTATTTGCTTCTCTCAAGAAAATTTGCACACGACAAACTATAGAATAGTTAAGTTGGACACAAACTGTAAAACAGGTTTCAAAAAAAAAAAAAAAAAGCATGCAACATGACAAAGCTCATGCTGTGACCTTAATTTTCTGGGTTTAGAATCAACTCTTACTACAACACTGATGTATTTTCAGTATGTATACTTTCCTTTTAAATTTTAAAAAGGAAAATAATATCTATGCTTAACAGTGTTAGCATTCCAATGCTCTCAGCAAAACTGAGGTTTCACTTTAAGGTCAATAACATCCAGGCAAGATAATCGTGACCTCTACTGCTGTTCTGTCTTGCTGGATGCATGATGAATTTTTATAATGCTGATCAAAGGAGAGAAAGTGGAATGGGAAGAAGAAGGAGCTCTTTGTTTATTTCTCCAAGACAAAAACGTCTCCAAGGACAGAACCTCAGGTAAACCACAAACATTCGTATTCTGAACAAATGGCAGTAGTCAGTCCAGGCAGGCTTTAAAAAAAAAAAAAAAAAAACCTTTAGCCAAATCTGTTTAGCAAACAACAGGCTGAAAAAAAACATACCTCTAATGAGGGCAAGGCCCTTCTGCCAAAATTACTTTTAATTTCTATAGTTTGAGCTTTTACTTTTCAAACACTTTCGTTCCAAATTGACAAATATTTTTCAAAGAGTTTTAAACTACAGAAATATTTTCTTCAACAAAACATGCAGGTTCTAGCAGGCCAGAATAATAATTTTGCAATCAAACTTAACCTCAAAAAACCTGTTTTTAAGTTATTCAGCTGTGACAAAAACATTGCGTTTTGCTTAATGATGCAGCAACAGAAAGCCATGTAATATTTCTGAATCAGCAGACCACTGAATTTAGAGAAA
Organism: Mycteria americana; assembly: GCF_035582795.1. Taxonomy (NCBI): domain Eukaryota; kingdom Metazoa; phylum Chordata; class Aves; order Ciconiiformes; family Ciconiidae; genus Mycteria; species Mycteria americana. The sequence goes on from NC_134365.1 coordinate 69,573,551, forward strand.
AATAATACAAATTGAATGAAGTTAAAAACATTTAAAGGTATTTGTTTCAAAATTCAAAAAGACCAATGAGCATCTGGGGAATAATCAATTGAATACACATTTCAATTTACTGCGTTCACCCTGTTGGGTTTTTTTGTTATTGGACCAGATACTGTATGTTGGCAGGTAGGAAGCTGATAAATAAGGCTCTCCATTTAAACTGACATTTTTACCGAAATCAAAACTAAACAGAAACTCTATTACATCATAAAAACAAAGCCTGGAATATCTATTTTGCCTGTCTCAGTGGAAACAATTGAGCAACTAGTTGTTTATTGGTCAATATGCAGAAGGCTGAATCTAAATATATACACAAGTAAATTTAACCACCAAATTCTGGTTTCATTCTCAAATAAAAACACATTCAGAAGAAAGAAAAGATTTAAAATATTGAATTACAGAATATATAATGTAGTATAGACTAAGAACATATTTCAAGGTAAAAAAAACTCTATAGTATCCAAAAGAAGATTGTTTTTCATGACATATTCATTTTTACATATCACTCAAATTCTATTACTGTTGTCTCCTGCTTTCCCTTCAGAAGTAAATTTCTAATACTCTTCAAACTAAGATGTTCTTTACAAGAGAAATGCTACTTGCAGGGTCAGTGGTCTTCAGAAATGCCTACAGACACTTGTTTTCCATTCAGTATTTTTTACCAGGATGTATTTACTTAGCAGGGTGAACTGAAATGAGCCACAATCAGTCTCCAAGATGATGAGTTGTTCTATTTGAGAGGGCTCTAGGATGCTGTAACATAGAATTTAAGAATGAAAAATAACAGTTTGAGGAAAATATACAGTTTGGAAAAATTTTCATATATAAATAATTATGACCTACAGGGGAAAAAAAAACAACCCAGAAAAACAAAAAAACCTTATGCTACTTCTTTGGACAGCTGGCAAAATTCCCTCTCCCTCCCATACCTTCTCATCTACTGGACGCCTTTGCAGTGTGGAAATCTGGGAAAATAATACTAAATTTTCAGGGTTCTGATAGACATATGGTGGCAGGTTCAACTGGACAACTGAAACTAGTATGAGGTTATGTACTTATCACGTATATCTAGACAGTTTTACCAAAACCAGGCATGCCTGGTCTGCTTTTGTACCACTTCCTGAACCTCTGCAAAAGCTCAAATTCAGTAGAATATGCCACATCTGACTAAGAAACTTCATGCAGTTTCAAGCCTAGGAGATGACATGATCAAAGGCTTTGCTACAAATGTGGCACAGAAATTAAGAGTAACTTCTGTGCCCAAATATGTTTAGAATCTAGTCAGATATAGAATATTTGTTGATCTGTCACACAATTTCTTTCTCCGTTTGCTGTAGCACAAAAGCACCCAATTAACCTGTATCAGATCATCGTCATAATTAGCATACTAACTATTATAAGGTAGGATCTTGTATTTTTTCCTGGCAGCTGAAATGCTCAAGGTGAAGCTAGCTCTAAGACATGCAACTTAATATTCACCAAATTCTGTGTCCTGTAAACATGAAAAACAGTATTCAGTGATGAAATGATAAATCAGTCAACTCAAGAAATAATTCACTGACCCAGCATACACCCATATACACCTGGTACAATATACAGTTGGGAACAGTTGCAAGTAAATTATTATAGAGCTGATCAGTGCTAAAAGGAGAAAATTAAGTTATTTTAACTAATAATTTACAGTTATGCATTTCTTCTGAACTATCTCATATTAATCAGCATCAAGTCTTAAGCAACAGGCTCTAAACATTGGTTTTCACAATAAATATCACCAAAGATTAAAGAAAAAAGTAGTAATTATGTAGTTAAAGTTACTCAAATATAGAACCCAGGAAATTTTTTAAAACCCTTAAAATCGTTACATGATCTAACCAAAACCAGAACTACTGTCTTCCTCTCAGAAAGAAAGCATCTAAAATTGCAGTTAACTACATAAGTTTAAAGGTCACATTGAAAATACCTATTTGATCCATAAACCTTCTGTTTCTTGGTGGACAAGGATTTCTGCTGGCATTAAAAACTGTAATTTGAGCTTCCCTCCTGGCTTTGAAATTAATAACCCTAGCTCTAGCCTAACAGATTTCCCAAACTAAACTTTTCTGTGAAATAGTGGATCTGTGCAAACATTAACTGGCATGGATCCCAAATCCAGCCTGAAAAGTCCTGGGATTAGACTGTAAACACAGTGTAACATGGTGTAACACAGTGTTTAGACAGTATTTCAACTTCAGATGACCAAGATCATATGGAACAATAGAAGAAATATGAAAACCAATAAAGTAGAAAGTAAGATCGAAATATTCCTTTTCTTATTTTAAGTATTCATAAAACATATTTATTGTGTATAATTTTCTTAAATTATACACAATAAAGGAAAGCTTTTTCTATTGTAATCATATATTGGATGCAAAGCAATCTTTACAAAATGATAGCTATACCATGACAAAATGTTGGCAGACTTGTCCAGTACACAAGTACCACCTTTTGCTGCCAAGAGCATTTATTTTAGACTGTGTGATACAGCCAGCCATAGATACTCAGCTGTACTGAAATGAAGTTGGTTTCAACAAACATTCAGAATATTGGAAGAAACAAAACACTGGGCAGGACTTCTTTATTCCTCCAAATGCTGGCTTGGAGGAATTTTTTCTGAAATTTTTCTGAAATTTACATTGTCACAAAACCCAAATGGGTTATGGGTTATATGTTCCTGTTATATGGGAAAGCAACTATACCAATTAGAAAAACAGGGAAAACTTCTAGTTCCGTTATATCTAATAAGAAGATACATATGAAAAATAGAGTAAGATGTAACCAAGTCAAACAAAAGGTTAGAAAAAGATAACTTGTTTCCAGATGCTGTGAAGTATTGCTGCCAAAATGTCCACTGTTTTGCCAAGTAAACAGCTGTTACTGAGTACTCCTTGTTAATATCTGGAAGCATGAGATAAAAATAATATTATAAGATTAGGGCCTAAAAAACCTAGTTTTGGATGAAAACTCCATTGAATAAGGAAGAAGCCTGAAGCCTTAGTTTTGCAAAAATTATAAAGACAAGTTGTATAATAAAGCAAAACACAAGGAAAATATTCATATAGAAAATTGAAGACAGGTATTCAGAATCATGTTTGGATGAGACCCTAGTGAAAACAGATACTTAATGTTGAAGAGGTTCCTTTATTTTATGTAGCAAAGGCTTTGAAATACACAGTAAGGAAGAAATGGCTAGAGGTATCTGCATCTCAGTAGAGAAATCGCCACGTGAACAATCTGTAGGGACCTAAAGAAAACCTCGAAAAGTCAAATGAGTTGGTAAATAACTTTTCTTCTATGGGTCTGTAATGCCAGTTTGCTCTGGAAACATAGATGTTTCCATGAAAATCTGAGAAAACAGAAGTTTTTCCTTCGAAGTACCAAGACCTTCAGTTTTCTTGAAGAATTAATGATTAAGTCTTTGTAAGAGTATTTTAGGAGGATAAATAACTAGGAGTAACATATCCCTACACCTAGAACACATCTGATACTAACTGAAATCCTGTGGATTTTTTTAGTAAAGCAAACGTGAATCTTCTCTCAGACAACAACATTCTCACATTAAATAACAAACGTAGATTTACTCATGGTTAGATTGAACAGCTAACTGTGGTTAAAATCAGACCCACAGACCCAGGCTGAAGATGACTTTATAAAACCAGGAGTACCACTGGCTGGGGATGTTGTTATTTCTTTTTTTTTCATGCTTGCACTCAAGGGAATGATACAGTAAAGAGTGCCACCAGGTCAAGAAACTAGCAGATCTCCCGGCTGAGAGATCCTAAACTCAAAGAAACAGGTTACTTTCATGTTGCCACTGGCAAATTGTCAGTCTAGGTATTGTGGGTTCACCTCAGCTGGCAGCTCAGCCCCACCCAGCTGCTCACTCCCTCCCCTCCCTAAATATCAGCAGGCAGATACTTAGCCATTTCCAGGAAAGCAGGGCTTTGTCATGTATAATGGTTACTTGGGAAGATAAACACCACAACTCCAAACATCCCCCCTTCCTCCTTCTTCCCCCAGCTTTATATGCTGAGCATGGCATCATGTGGTATGGAATATCCCTTTAGTCAGTTGGGGTCAGCTGTCCCAGGTGCATCCCCTCCCAAATTCTTGTGCACCCCCAGCCTACTCGCTGGCAGGGCAGTGCGAGAAGCAGAAAAGGCCTTGATGCTGTGCAAACACAGTTCAGCAAACACAGTAACTACCCTAAAAGAACCATTGCCTAGACAGAAGAACCCAGAAAAGAAGCATTCTGCATTCTGCTGTTACACAGTTAGCCAAAAAGGCCTGGACAAGTTACTTAAACATAGGCCCGCTGCTCAGAGGCATATGTTAGTACTTATATGTGAGACCCTGCAAATCTAAAATTCTGACATCTCTTTGGGAACAAATGGCTTACACCCCCCCAAAACCCCCAATTTTTCTCCTAATAAAAAACCAAACAAATCACAGTTTACGTGTAGTACTCGGACTAAAGACTGTCTTACTTCATGTCAGCATAGAGTTATGACAACTTCTAATTACTCCTTATACCAATTGTCTCAACAAAAAAGAAAAATTAATAGATCAGGTTTCAAAAGGTAGATATTAGTATATACGTACATAAACTGCTAATGGAATTTCAAAATGAGATAAAAAAAGATTACATATACATAGGAAAGACTCTTCAAAATCAGGTGGGATAAATAGGTCTCATGGTACTTAAAATCCTACTGTCTGACCTAGTCTAGGTTAGCCTGGAGATGACTGCATTTCTTTTCAATTTTTTTGGAAATTTCAATTCTTTTTCAGCCTATCAAATACTCTCAAAAATGGAAGTTTCATTTAGGTTTATTTGTTCATTTATTTAAAATGTTGTTTCTCTATTGTTTCTACCACATAGTGTGTGTGAACAACAGGATTCCCTCCTGATATACTTTCCAACTCCAAATTATGAAGTAAAAAGGTCTAGCAGATTATCAAACTGGGCTGCTTCGTATGCCACAAATTTCCTCTGCTTTTACTTCATCCAGAGGGAACACTTCTGCATCACAGTTTACATAAAACATTTTTGCAATCTGTTTTTATGCATCAAGCGCAAACTATAGATCATACTGCAGCTCTGCTTCCAAGTACAGGCATAAACTGTATATTTATAACTGCTCATTCTCATATAATTGAACATTGTAACAGTCTGTGTGTATATCTGCATGTAAAAGTACAGCTTTCTCATGTCTTCCACTTATTTCTGAGTTTGCTTGACACTTGCTAATTCTTGTATAAAGATAATCATGCAAGATAAACACAGAGCTCAAAGTAATAACTTTGTCTTTCATCAAGGTTTAAATTAGGCTCTCCACTATGTTGTCAAGAGTTACCCCTGACAGTTTAGAAGTAACCTGTCTTCCAACTTGCTGTAAGGACCTGACAGTTTAGAAGTAACCTGTCTTCCAACTTGCTTTAAGGACAGTATTTTGGAGGTGGAGCAGAAGACAGGCTTTGAATTGGCTGCATTTGCCTATTTTTATGCAGAAAACCAAGAATACAAATATTATGCCAACCCTCAGTAGATCTGCTTCATGGTGAGACTTCCCAACACTGACTGGGGTATATTCAGAACACACACACAATATCTCTGCGAGTCTATATGCCTGTCACATGCACACGAACATAAAAGTCTACTATTTGTCAGTTAAATGAAGAAATTACTGTTAAGTATTAATTCTAATACTTTCTAAAGAAGAGTGGCATTTTAGGAAGCACTGAGTGACTCTTCTCTTTCAGCATGTCAAAAAGCAAAATGTATTCCTTCAATTGTAACTGTTAATCAGCTAGTTTCAGCCCTCGAAAGCTGCAGTCTCATCATTTGGACTGCCTTAACCAAGAACAGACTCTGAAAAGCAGCTCACTTCTTCAGTATTTAACCCAACATATCACATACTTACATCTGGCATTTCTGTACAGTAGAAAAGGGTCCTGCAGCTGGAAATCGAGGTCTTTAGTAATAGGTTCTGTTCGATTTTCCATGCTCAGTCTGTTCATAATTGTGAAGCCATGCCTTGGAGAGGCCGATCTGAAAATTATCAATTAGAAATCACATCAACTCAAGGAAAAAAAGAAATTACGAGAATTTCTTTGTTATATAGTTCTCCAAAATTGCTTTTTTTATTTCTAAGAGATACTACAAAAATCTAATTTTGTTGCCAAGGAAATAACAATTGACTCTTGCAGTGTTTCGTGCCATCCTTTTAATTATGTCAAAATCCTACATTATGTATGAGAAATAACAGAAGCACCATTGGTCTCACAGTAACTACAGAGAGTGTGCCACATCTGTGATACTACCATTTGAGGTCCAATGATTTAGTCACAGCATAATCATATCTGCATGATCATATCTTTCACTTCAAGTTATAAGGCCTACAACTTCTGAACAGGCAAGATGTTACAAAACAGCACTTTGTCCCAGAACATCGGTATCATGTTATCCAGCCACCACCATCCACCCTATAGTTTCTCGCTGGAGTAGAAAACAGCAGTTAGAACAATTCAGTCATGGGCCAGAGCAAGTATATTTTTTAACACTCAGGTTAAAAATTACAGATAGAAACAGTCATCCCAGATAGGATTTCCCATACCGTCTAAAGCATAACAAAAGTGAGGGCGGTGAGACATTGGAACAGGTTGCCCAGAGAAGCTGTGGATGCCCCATCATTGGAAGTGTTCAAGGTCAGGGTGGATGGAGCTTTGAGCAACCTGATGTAGTGAAAGATGTCCCTGCCTGCGGCAGGGGGGGTTGGACTAGATGATCTTTAAAGGTCCCTTCCAACCCAAACTGTTGTGTGATTCTATGACTCTAAATCATTATGCTCGTTCATGGGGGTTACACTTCAATTCAGTTAGATAATTTTTATTAATGTGAGATGTTAAACCTATCACGATCCTGACAGGAGATAACTAGTTTCAAACCAAGTATGACAATAAAGGAAAAGATGATGGCTAAACATTTGGGAAAAGTGCCATCTCTGGTAATTGCTGGTGGGTGGATTCCTCTATGAAATCCAAAGCACATGAACCTGCATTACAGGATTGGAGTCAACAGAAAGCTAAACAAAAGTGGAACTCTTAACAAGAATCCTTGTTTACAACAGTCAGTACTTCACTTAAAAAAACTCAAATAAAGAAACAAAAACACCAGTCCACTTCCACTGGTGTTAACCCAGTCAGAAGTCTGATTTTTTGACCGTTCCTCAGAATTCGCAAAGATGAGATAGGTGATAAATAAGTCAGCTCAAGTAAAGTGGTCACATTACTTTACATTGTCACAACAGTAATGAGAAGCAACAAAGGCAACACCAGTGGTCTCCAACCTATGGTCTGTCGGCAATGTTTTTTCCACAAGACTTTATGACTTTGTTCAAAGCCACAGGAAATTAAAGTTAAAACTGATGGGGACGGCAATGTATGATGTTACTCACAGCTCACAACCTGTTCCATACTGTTCCCTATAGGGCAGCCAGGGTAGCAATCTCTGCTGTAAATGGAAACTTCCTCAGCCAACAAAAAGAACAGTGAAAGATCACAGACGCTAGAAGTGCCAGGTTACATGTTGTCAGTTGCAGAGTTTTAAAACTAACACACCAGAGAAATACTACTTCTGTTTTGCAGTACACAACTAGCCACCTCCACCTACTGCTAGCATGACTATGGCCAGTTTTTTCCTCTTGTGGTGGTAATTATAACAGCACCTTATCTCCACTTACCTGAAAGCAGCTTAGAAAAATTACTGATGATGATTTCCACTGCTGGTACAAAAGAGCTCAAAAGATTAAAACCAGCATTCCCACTTCACACAAAGCTCACAGTCTCTTGGGCCTCCCTGTCACTTCACACATACATCTCTCGCCTTCTCAAAACAATCTCTTGCTTTCTCAGTTCTCCTGCCAGATCCTCATCAACATAAATGTTGAAGGAGAAAGTTTCTGCTTTGGTGTCCCATCCCAGCAGCTACTGCAATATCCGCTCACTGTATCATTTTCTGATTTTAACAATAGTCACAGAGAAATGCTGAGGCACTAACTTGGAAACCTAAACATAGGGCAGGCTTCACAACAGATCTAAGGTACATGCTAGAATAAATGATGTAACCAATGGTCTGAAAAGCCACAACCAGAGCTGCTGCTAAAAGAAAGCATTAAAAACATCCAAAATGCTGGATGAAATATGCATGAAAAATGAATAATCAGATACAAGCAGTATGAAAGTTCCCTAAGTAGGGAACACAATACTTAGTAAGTTCTACCACTCCTTTACTTTAAGGAATACCATTCTTTATTTCACTATTTGTTTTTTGTTCAGACACCTTTTAAATTGCAAATGCTACAACCTATTTAAAACAACATAACAGATTTCTGTGGTTTACTCATATTGAGATTTAAATCACATTTGGAAGTCTTATCCAAATATAAGGTGATGTCTCCTTCCCAGTGCCTTCTTCCCCACATTTGCCTCTGCCAGTTTCAGTTTCTTTTCACCCTTGAACAAGGAGGAGCATTTTACTTCATTCAGCCATGCTTCATCCCAGCTAGCTTTTCCACATCCACAGTTTTCACCTGCAGACATTAAAACATTATGTCCTTACCTTGTGTAAACAAACAGCGTTCCCTCCACATCAGTCTTCTCCTGAAGAAAAGGAAAGTTAAGAAAGTTGAAATCAGGGCAGCATTTTGCTAGCCACCAGTGAGCCCCTCCTTTATCTCTGTTTTACCCATACCATCAGTTACACCTCTCTCACCTGAGCCATGAAAAAAATAACTAAACCCAACCTCATCAGCTGGCGGAGAGAGACTAGAGCTAGCGCAGGTCACCCTGCAGCTGACCCGAGTTTTATGATAAGGTATGAAAAGGCTAAAGGCTCGACACCATGAGACTAAACACTGCACCGGATTAACTCTCTGCTACACCCGAGGGCAATACACGGGCCAGATTCAGGGAGAGGATTTTCCAAATGGCGCCTGCCCTCAGGGGCAACGCTCAGGACGGGTAAGGGGGAAACCACACAGAAGGCAGACTGCACAGGTTCTTCAAGCACAGGCCCTAAGCCCCACCATTATAGCAAACCAAGAACCACCCACAGATAACCAGAATGTTAAATTACCAAAAGATTCCCCAAGTTAATTTTTTTTTAATCTTAAATAGCTGTTTCAGTAACTCCAATACACTTTTGTACGTGCTTTGGTTCCGTTATAGATGGTCAGATAGCAGAGGAGCTCCTGAGGCGCACGCCCTGGTTTAAACCCCAGTCTCCTACAGCCCTGCCCTGCAGGATGTAACTTTTACAGCCCTGCAAGCCTCTCAAAACCCACTTCCTAGGCACCACAGGGCTCCCCACACTCCCCAGACAGGCTGAGCCGGGCACAACCCCTCACCCAGCCTGGCGAGGACAGGGAGCACCCCAGGACACCCGGCCGGGCCAGAGGCCGAGGCAGCCCCTCAGCACAGCCCTCACGACCGCCCTCGCACCTCAGCCACGGCGGCGCCCACCCCTTCCCCCTGCCCCCCGCATACAGGGGAGGGGCGGGGCCTCCTCGCCGCCCGCCCCCTGCCCCGGCGCCCCGCCCCCGCGGCGTGGGCGGGGCCGCTTCTCGCCCCGCCTCTGCCGGGGGGCGGAGGGTGCGGGGAGGGGCGGCCGCACGTACCCACTCGTTGGCGCGGTGCCCGAAGGTGTAGAGCGCCACCTGGCTGGCCACGTCCACGATGCTGCTGATGTAGGGGTCGTGCTGCTGCAGCGCCGCCAGGCTGATGTCCAGCCCCTTGCCCAGCAGGGCGGCCCCTGCCACCGCCGCCGCCATTTTGCCTCCGACAACAACACAGGGTTCCTAGTAGGCGCGACTAATCCAACGCCGAGAGGAAGGGTGGCCGCTCCCACCCCCGCCCGCCCAGTCGGAGCGAGAGCGGGCGGGAGAGTCGGAGCCCAGCCGCCGCAATCGAGCGCCGAGCGGCGCCGGCTCAGGATTGTTGCCGTTGGCGACGGGGCAAGCTGAGGGGCGGCCTGGCGGGGCCCGCCCCGGCCGCGGGGAGACGGGGAGGGCCAGGCGGCATCGCAGCGCCTCCGCCGGCAGCGACCCGCCTGTGCTGGCTGGATTTCCCTCGGTGCTGGCACCCTTCGTTTTCAGGCCTCTCTCCCTGCCGCTGGGGAGGCCACTGACTGGCTTCCTTCCTGCCAGCTGCGCGCCCGAGGAACAACATGGTTCCGCCGGCAGCGGGCCTGAGAGAACCGGCCAAACTCGGCGGGAAGTGCTGGGAGGGCGGAGGCGCTCGCTGTGCCGAGCAGGGAGTCCTGCACGCCCACGGTGTGCCCGTTAGCCTGAGCGGGAGGCGGTGTGGTGTGCACCACAACGTACAGAGCCTCAGGAGAGCGGGGAGCCACATGCCAAGGTGGAGCTGGAGCCACATAGGCTTGGCCTCAACGTACGCGCAGGAGCATTCGGGCGCACCGGTGTTACCTGAGGAGAGATTGTACGTGTGAGACTGCGCAAAGTTAGCACGTGTATCTGTAAGCACATGTTTCTCTAAGGATGTGTGTGCTTCCTGTGTGCTCGCACACGTGCACCAAGGCAATGCATGCACGGCACTCGAACAGGGAGAGAAGTTGGTTCAGATTGATGAATATACAGTCTGTATTTACTAGCATACCCTCACAGACTTCTGCATAGAACTTAAGGGAAAAAGAACATGAATGCAAACTGAGCCACCATACAACCCTCGTGTATATATATATATATATACACATACATGTGACAAGCAGCTGAAACATAAACAAGCATACTATGATATGGAGATATACAAACAGCAGAGGAACAGATGGACAAGACCATGAATTTAGTTACCATATTTTCCTGTCAGACACACATATTTATTATTAATCTATTGATGTCAACAGTTTACAGCAAATACATGAGCTTTATGTGGCATGCAGATAGACTCAAGACGTACTTATGTTTAAAAGATTTGCTTAACCGTCCAGCCTAAACCCCCTGTGAGAGCAAATTTTTTTTACTTCATCACCTCAGACCGATGTAGCAATTTTGGAAGGCGTTACCACCTTCTGTATATAGAAGCAGTACGGTGATATATTTCCTTCCAGAGAATGGGATACCCTGGAAGAACTAAAGGCAAAGGTAACGGATGCTATCTTGTTGGTTTGCAATATCCCTGACACAACAGTTTTTTAAAGGGCAGTAGCTGGACATAGGGGATGAAGACTGCCATTTTGGTTTCTTCCCTCTTTTTCTTTCTAGGCCAGATGGAGCCTGTGGCATAAAGTAGCATCTGCTCCAAGAGCAAATGGGCAAGCCCAGATGAAAAAGATTCCATAGTGTAAAGTGGGGATAGGGAAGAACTGAGAGGCAGCAAGCTGGGAATTCATAGTATGAAATGTAGGGGGAGTGAGTCCCTTGAGTGGAGTTAGGAATGGGCATGCTCTCAGAAAGGACGGAGAGAGAGAGACTGTTCTTTGGGACTCAGGAGAGAATATGTAGGTTTTGTTGTAGCCCAGAAGGCCACTAAAAATTGCATTACTAAGAATAAGGACCTACAGCTTGCTCTGCAAGCATATAGTGGGAGAGGAAACCTCTATACGTACCCTTTTATTATAATCCGTCTCATGCTTAGTTCCTCTTTTTCTAAAGCCACCATGTTTCAGTTGGGGCTGTAATGAAACACAGCTTTTGAGTTTAGAAGTTTTTAAGTGTTTTTGCTATACTCATGGTAGGAAAATGGCTCTAAGCAGTTCCATTGCAAAGCTCCAGCTGACTTACAGATCCTGCAATGGCAAGGAAGATATATGGGCTCATAGCAGACAAGGGAAACTGCTGTCCTTGGTCTGGAAATGACCAGAGTAGAATGGCAAAAAAAGAGAAAGTAGTAAGTAAGAGAGATAAGTCATGTTGCTCAAATAGTGAATAGATGCAAAATCATTTCTTTTTGCTGATTAGATAGTCCTCAATTCCCAGTTTCCAGGCACACCTAACCACATTCCTCCTCATGTGCTGGAGTTTCTCATTACCATCTCATCTCCACTTCTTTGGCAATTCTCCTGCTTACAAAAAGTCCCAACTTGTCACCAAAGCATAGAAGTGTCAAACTCTTGGAGTCCCACTCCTGGAGTTTCCCTTTCCAGATGCCTTTGCTCCCTACAACAATAATACTTACAAAAAAGGTGCCCTGCTTTTTCTTTTTTCTTTTTTTTCTTGGTGGTGGTGGGTGGGGGATATTGCAAAGTCCCGTAAGGAAGAATGTCTTATAGAAACTATATTTCAAAGGCTATTGATTTGAACTGAAAATAGTTACTCATAACTGTTATTGGGTAGGAGAAAGCAGTATACAGAATTTAGAAGATGTATTGCAGCCCTGTTCCAACTCAAAAAAATGTTTGAAGCAGAAATAAGGTGTCTTTCAATTTTTACAACTTACCTTGTTTCTGTTGTTGCCCCTTTTGTCAGGCCAATACGTGAAGCCTTGCACGTTTGTTATCTTAGAAAGACAGACTGGCTGGCTCAAGTGTGTCTCCTGTGCCCTTCTCTTGACGTACAAAGATTGTAGAACGTCCTGTTTCCTTGAGCTCTGTGGAAGAAAACCCAGCTGTGAGGTTAAATATATTGAAGTAGGCCTGTCAGAAATTTTGCCTGTCTGTTTTCAGTGCCCTGTTTGTGGATGCTTCTTTAGAACTACCTCCCTCCTGGATTACTGTGTCCCTTTCTGACATAGCTGGACAGATGGTTCCGTAGCCCTGTGTTTTGAGTCAGCAAACCTGCCAAGCTTCTGATCAGGCCTTTTTATATTTTCTGTTGCACTGTGAGGTAGCTTCTGCTGGTTCCAGCTGTTTTGCTGTGTAAGTGGGATGTAATTGCTCCTTCCATTTAGCCTGAAGTAAAGGTACTTAATAAAGCCATTAGTTCTGCCCTGTTTTATGGGATCACTTGACAGTAGACTAAAAATTTTCCAATGAAACAAGATCTTGTTAAGAAGAGAAACACTGTGAATTCTCATCGCATCTAAAAAGTTAAGGACATTTTAGCAAAAATGTCACAGCTTAAAAAGGTTGATTCTTTAAACTGCAGTTACTTGCTTACAGTCAGTAATGTAGTAGTCCATAATAACTATCAAATTGAGTTAGAATGATTTTGCTGTAATTTGTTTAGGAAACAAAGTAATTTTCTAGCTTTCAAAATGTCATAATTTCATGAGGTATATCATTAGAATGTCACATTTTTGTCTTCCACCCACCTGGATACTATTCTGTTAAAAAAACCCACACCTATGCTTTTGACATGGTATGAAAGGCATTTTGTGTACATAATATCCAGACCGATTTAAGGCAAAATCCACACAGCATGACGTTCTTGAGGTCTCCATTAATAATAAACATTAAGATGCTTAGGCCAAACCTTTTCACCAGGATTGTTCAAACAGGTATTAAGCCTTTGCTTCACGTGCAAGAACCTATGGCACTTGTAGAGACTAAGCTGTGCCTCCTACAGCAAATTATTGACACAGGATATGATTTTACGTGAACATATTTGGTGGCACTGCTGGGTGTATGCAAGCCCTGTCCCAAGTCCCAGCCATTCTGTCCTGCCGTTCTGGCACCTTGGTACTGTACTGGCACAAGTGCATGCGTGGCCACAGTGTGAACCAGTCAGACTGGGGAAATGAACTGATTGAAAAACAAGTGTTCATACTGCTGCTGAGATCACAGCCTCGACTGACTGCTTTCCTACCTGTTCACATTCAGTCCTTTCTCTGAGCAGCAATTTTTTTAATAAACAGCAAGAATCACTTGAGAAAATGTAGTGTTGAGCACCTCATTTGCTTCACTTCCTCATCTCCAGCCCCTTTGGAGTTGTTATTGCGTGGTAGTTGTCTTTTCTTTTTTATTCCTTCCCCAAGGCTTCCATAATTTTCTTCTCACTCTGACTGGTGGCACCCACTGCTGCCCCTGCTAGCGGAGAGGGTGCTGAGGCAGTATCAATAAGCTCCTCTTACCCCATCCAGGGCCACTTGAATATCTTTATGTGGTGCTTTCCAGCATGCCAGCTTCCTGGGGAACAGTGGGTTGCTCTTGTGGAGCCAGGATGATCCCACATGGCTTGGTTACCCGTGCTCCACATATTTCTGGGAATGTGCTCACAACTCTGCAGCATGGTACCTTGCACCACTTGGGAACCAGTGTCCCTGTGGTTTGTGCTGGAGGCTAGCTGCATCCCTTCCCAGATACTGTTGAAATGTACGGTCTTTTCAGACCACATTTATTACAGGCTCTCAGTAGCTAGCTTTAGAGTGCTTTCCTCGTGCTCAGAAGTTGAAATTGTTTGTTGTACTGTTGGACCACTTCTTAACTCTAGTCCTAATGGTTAAAGCAATTTTAGCCTTTTTGTTAGTAATTTATTACTTGCTAAAGGTTCCTTAACAAGTATAGGGTCAGACTATATAGTTTCATCTGGTGCAGTTATTAAAAAAATATCTCTCTGTGCTAAAACTAAATCTGGTTACTTTCATTCCAATTCAAAACAACTCTCCCCGCCACCCTCAAATAAACCCCAGTGCATTAAGTTATTAGCATGCATGTGTGTGCCTGTAATGTTGCTCCCTGGTGAAGTTTATGAGACCATTTTGAGATTTTCTGCAAATGTAAGTCCACACAAGAATGGGGTAGTATTCTTTGGCATGGTTGGTTTTGAAATTCTGATATTATACATACTGTGTATGAAATAATTAACTATAATTTACTATGATTTTCAAGGTTTTTTTCTGCATGTAAGAGCCTGGAGTTTTACCAAAAGACTGTTTCTTTTACTTACATTTTGCTAAGTGATTCTGGTAGTAAGTAACTCTACACTTTTTCTTTTGCTGTACATTCATTTGCAAGATACTGAGCTTTACCTTTTTTATAGGCCCAGCTTCTGCCAGTGGCCTAGCTGGAGGAGAACTAAAGGAAAGTTCCCTACTATCTCTAATCAAACTACAATTTTTTCTTTCTAACTTCCTATGTAGATATTCTTCTTCTGGAGTGAAGAATTCTTTTTGATTTAGCTTTAATCACTTTTCAGAGGGCATAATCTGAGCTGCAAAAAAGATTTAATACCAGGAAATGACTATTTGAGGAGGAGGAACAGAAAATTATAGTGAATTTGCATTGAATTTGCATTGAACTATAGTGTTATGCAGAAAAAAAAATCTTTCTTGTGTAAAATCAAAAATCAGTAAAAATTCTGATTTTTATCGGTGTTAGATTTTCAATGTTTTAAGTGACTATATGATTTCAGTGTCTTATTTTTCAGTACAGTAGAAATGAGAAAATGACAAACCTAAAAAAGATTTTTGTCCATGGAATATTTTTTCCCAGTTATACTAGTTGATAGAATAAAAGGTGTTACCTTTATCCATAAACTTTGCCTGACTTCTATAACTATACAGTTGTGAGTACGATTCTGTCAGATCTCTTAATAAAATTCTAGATTACATCCTCCAGTCTCTCCCTAATGCTGATAATGTTCTAAACACACATTGTTGATTTTCTTGCTGTAACAAAGAAAAAATACTGTCAAAACTCATTGGCTTTTTTCACCTTCTTTGTTTATTTAATGTAGCAGAAATCACTGACTTCCTTCAGTAATATTTCTCATAAGGTTTAACTTTACAAGTTCCTTTACTTTCACCCCCATACTGCTTTAATTACAGTTAAAAAAATGGACAGTGGATTTTATTATGAGAAGGCAACCATTTTGGGCCAGTATTTGAGTTCTTCAGTAATTTTGTTACCACAACTGTATGTGCTTATAATCAATAAAATACTGTTGATAGCCATTACCTTATTCCTATCCTGATAAACTGCCATAAACTGTTTTGATCCATCATCTTCATTCTTTACACAGTTGCTTGGCTATACAAACCACCAAAATACTGATGAGGATAGGGCATTCCTGCTATTTCCCATAAGTTAATAAGATATAATAGTAATTATATCTTACCTAACATAATACCTTTCCAACCACATCCTTCTGGTAATCACCATTTAATTTGGCAGAATCAAACACCTGTAGCTCTAAAAGAGCTATTTTCCAACTAGTTACAGAGAAGATGGCCTCATTTAATTAATTCCTAATATGAAATGTTCCATTAGATAATTACATTAAGTCAGGACCTCATTTTTACACCTCACCTGGCATAGGAGCTCTTGCTATATTAAGGAAATGGAGTCATCACAAAGACATGCTACTGTTGCTGCTGTGAAGAAGCTAGTAGCAAAGCTGGAGGAGTACTTGGGCTGAGTCTGGTCAGGGGGTCGGGATGGGGTGCATAGGGAGTTGTGCCTGTGGTGCTAAAGTATCTTTTTATGAAAATGAGTTCTTATATGTTCAAATTGGCTTTTTTTGAGTTAATTGATGAAGTAAGGAAAAGCTCTGAATAGCTGTTATATCTGTAGCTGTTACAGTGTTACTTTTTGAAGAGAATTTGCATTATTGCCTTCTGTATTGACGGGAGTATCTTCTTGGGTTTTGTTGGGGGCTTTTTGTTTGTTTTTTTTTTTTTTAATGAAGAATGTTGGTGTTTATTAAACACTGATAAAGGATTTCATAGCTTTAGACATAGCATAAGTGAATGAAGTTAGAGTGTTGTAACAATACTGAATTCTAGAGAGCTACAACAGATATATGATGATATAAGGAAGGATCCTTAAAGTTAAAATAACCAAGCAAGTAAAGTGAGCTTTCTGCCTCAAATATTCCCCCAATCTTTTTGTATTTTTGATAGCTGCTTGTGAAAATTGCCATGGGGAAATTCTTGTGATGCTAATGGCTATTTCATATCTGCTCTTGCAGGTGGTAAGAGCTTGTGAAGGTTCTCACAAATATATCTTCTGTAGTTAGAGTTAGGCTTAAAAGCTACAGTACATGTCTTTTAATGTGAGATCACCTAACTTATAATAGCATGGTCTTTACATTTTGGTATAATGCTTTGGGTGATCATTTTTATTTGTTATTGGCTTTATTTAGCTAGCAAATATCAATTAGATTTATTTTAAAGTAAACTTCTTTTCAAACTGAAAAGCATCTTTTTTCTTTCATTATGCAGCATGTTGCAATAAGGATCCACAATTACCTCTATGCTTTAAATGCAGTTACTTGCTTCTTCCTGAAACTTAAGAATACTTCATTTTGATTTTATTTCTTCATTTTGATTCTTATTTGTGTTGTTCTAGGGTTTGTGGGTATGGGAAGAAAGGCCTGGGTAGGAAAAGGAGCTCAGATTTGTGTAACTGTACCAGAAGATAAAACTTGATAACATTTGAAGTGTTGCCCTTGGAAACAATGAATGCAGTCTATCCCTGGCTTTTAGGAGGGATGGATTTGGGCGAAGGCACCTTCCAGCAGGCAACCAATAGAAGATTTAAGCACTTTGAATGAGATTTTGAAGTGGAAACTAAAGGTGTTAGCACCACAAACCTCCAGTGGGTATCTGAGTCTAGGTTTATTACACTTGTGTGAATTTGTTTCCTCTGGTGAATTCTGAGAGCTGTGAAGGTGTTTGGCAGTCCCTCTCCTACAATCTGATTTTGTCATTTTCTGGTGATGCTATGCTATGTCTCCTGTCAGATTAAATTTACAGGCATATTACCTTGCTTGGCAGAAACATGAACTACATGGATTTTTCAAAGAAAAACTTCCATAAGCAGTAACAGGACGAGGTTTCTTTCTTCCTCTTAGTTTTCCTGCTGGTTTGCCCAAATCTGTTAATTTACTATAATCTGAAATTAATCTTATAAATATAATCTTCAGCTGAACTGGCTTTGTGATCTACAGTGAAATTGCTGTGTCATTTAAGCACTAGTAAACCTAACAAGACTGTAAACTAAAACAGATTCAGGACATTTTTGTTAGGTGCTTCTGTTATTTTCTCTTGACTTGCTATTCAACTTTAAGGAAGGATCTTTCTGAAACAGTTTTACATGGCTTCTGAGGGAGTTCGGTTATTAGCAGATCAGATAATACAGTGTATTTCATGGTGCGCTTGGAATCACAGAATGATTGAGGTTGGAAGGGACCTCTGGGGGTCGTGTTGTCCAAACCTCTCAAGCAGGGCCACCTAGAGCAGGTTGCCCAGGACCTGCAATACTCCAATGAGGGAGATACTGCAACCTCCTTGGGCAGCCTGTGCCTGTGCTTGGTCACCCTCACAGTAAAAAAAAAAAGTGTTTCCTGATGTTCAGTGGGAACCTCCTGTGTTTCAGTTTGTGCCCATTGCCTCTTGTCCTGTCACTGGACACCACTGAAAAGAGCCTGGATCTGCCTTCTTTGCACCCTCCCTTCAGGTATTTTTATATTGATAAGATCCTCATGAGCCTTTTGTCTAGGCTGAACAGTCCCAGCTCTCTCAGCCTTTCCTCATGGGAGAGATGCTGCAGTCCCTTATTAATATTTGTGGCCCTTTGCTGGACTCTCTCCAGTATGCCCATGTCTCTCTTGTACTGAGGAGTCCAGAACTGGACCCAGTACTCCAGATGTGGCCTCACCAGTGCTGAGTAGAGAAGGATCATCTCCCTCAACCTGCTGGAAGTACTTTGTCTAATGCAGCCCAGGATGCCATTCACCTTCTTTGCAGTGAAGGCACATGGCTGGCTCATGTTCAACTTGGTGTCCACCAAGATTCCTCAGGTCCTTTTCTGCCAAGCTGCTTTCCAGCTGGGTGTCCCCCAGTATATATTGGTGAATGGGGTGGTTCCTCCCAGGTGCAGGACTGTGCACTTCCCTTGTTGAACTTCATGAGGTTCCTGTTGGCCCATTTCTCCAGCCTGTTGAGATTGCTCTGGATGGCAGCATGACCCTGGTGTATCAGCCACACCTCCCAGTTTGTCATTTGCAAACTTGCTGTGGATGCACTCTGTTAAACAAGAGTTTAACATTAAACAACTCCTTTAGTCCTTATTCTAATCAATATCTTTTTTTTTTTCCCCCCTTTCTGATGCAAGAGCCAGCAGTTTGGTTTCATCTCTGAATCGAAAAAGGTGGGAGGGTGAGGGAGAAAATGCATGAGGCAACTTGGTAGATTGGATTATAAAGGAGAGATAAGGATTGGAAGAGAACTAGTGATAGTATTGTGTTATTGTTGATATAATACATGAGCATACAGACTAGGAAAGCAGGATGTATGTGGAGTTGCAGCTTGATGAGATGAGGGGACAGAAGAACCAGGAAGAATAGGATGGAGTACAGGAGGCAGAGCTGAGGTGGAACAAGGCTTGCCATGGTGGTGTGGAAGGCAGGATTAGCATGGGGGCAAAACTGAAGGAGGCTTGCAGCCAGGATGAGACACCCACTAGGAATAAAATTAAATGGAAAGGACAGAGTTGTGTAGATCTTGGGGCAGAAAAATTCAGGTAGATTTTATTAGTGGAAGTAGAGTAAGAGGAATGTTTTGAGGTTTTGATGGAATGAAATGCTGAGGATAAGGATGGGTAAACAGTGTGCCATCATTACTGGAAACTGCCCTTCTGCCATGACCATTTTTTAGGTCACTTTAATCGCTGCTTGTGACATGACCTAGTTGAAGTGGTTGCTGTTACAGAACAGAATGTATGGAGAGTCTCTCCTCATGCAGCACTGAGCAATTAGGAAGCAGATACAGCATCACGTACATTTTCTATCTCTTTGTCTCTGAGTGGTTTCTGAGGAATACAGAACAACAGGCATTTTCTCTGCCTGCTTGAGGAAGAAAGGAACAGACTTAAGGGTTGTAGGAAGTTGGTTGACTACCAAGAGAATTGTTGTCATGATTGAGGAAGCATTTATGACAGGATAAAGCCTCCTAGAATGCATCTCTGTTTTCCCTACTACTTGGCAACAGTTGCCACAAGATGTAAAAGCCCCCTGTACAGTTCCAAGAGAGATGATGTGGTCTAACATTTTCAAATGTCTTGGTATCATTAATTCCAACTGATAAATAGCATTACATGTTATCCTAAAAGTAACTGTATGTCAATAGAGACTGCTGTTTGAAATGTGGTTTAGAATATAGAGGGAGGAAAAGGCGTAGGGTACTATTTTTAACATTCTATCTTGGATATTGCTGTTTGCAAAAATTATATAAACCAAGCTGTTTTGTCTGAGCTTTAGGTAGTATGTGTGTTTGTATACAAAAAAACAGGCCTAAAAGGGGAGGAGGGCTCATTTTACTTGTCGCTAAAAATTTCAAGCAATGAAATGATGTAAAGCTTTTCTGAAGTTTGATTTCCTCTAGTATTTGGTTATCTGCATTAACTCCATCAATGATGACTCCATTTTCATTCAGTGTAAGTGAATAAGATGGCTTGGCTTATGGGTTTTTCCTTTCACATGGAAAATCCATCTTGCTATGCTAGGAAAGAATTATAACCATGTTAAGTTTGTAGCTTCATTGATTCTCAGGTGTCCTATGGTACTGAGGAATACGATCTTTCTTCTGTGAATGAGAAGACTGTACTTAAACTGCTACAGTAACAGAAAAAAATGATCCCAAACTTGCCTTTTCCATAAAAGTGACTCTGAACAGATCTTTGATTTAAAGCAAAAGTAGTAGCAACAGGAACGGAGATTCCACAGTGTTTCTGGACAACCTGTTCCAGTGTTTTAACACCCTCATAATTTTAATTATCTTCCTTATGTCTAATTGGAACTGCCTCCTTTGACTTGTCTGCTGCCTCTTGTCCTTTCACTATGTACCTCTGACAAGAGGCTGGCACCAGCTTCTCGATACCCTCCCCTTGAATACCTGAAGGTGGTAACAAGGTCTACCTTAGTCATCTCTTCATCAGGCTTAACAAGCCCAGTTCTCTCAGCCTGTCCTCATATGTCATGTGCTTCAGCCCCCTAATTTTCTTAGAGGCTCTGGACTTCTTCCAGTATGTCAATATCTTGTACTGGGTAGCCCAAAACTAGATGGGATACTTCAGTTGTGGTCTCACAGAATGACTTCCCTGTGACCTGCTGGCAACATTCTTGCTACTTAGGTCCAGGACGTGGTTGGCTTTCTTCACAGTCAGGGTGTGCTACTTGCTCATGTTCAATTTATTGTCTACCAGGACACCTGGTCCTTTTCAGCAAAGCTGCTTCCCAGCCTCTACTGGTGCATGGGATTATTCCATCCCAGGTGCAGGATTTGTACTTGTTGAACTTCATGTGGTTCCTGCCAGTCCATTTCTCCAGCCTGCTGAAGTCCTGGATAGCAGCTCTGCCTTCCAGCATATTGACTTTGGTATCATCCACAAGCTAGCGGAGAGTGTACTCCCTCTGATAATCGTGATTGTTAATAAAGGTGTTACACAGTATTGGCCCCAATTTCAATACCTGAGGGACATAGGCCACTAGTAGTTGGCCACCAGTGGAACGTTACACTGCTGATCACAACCCTTTGAACATGCCAGTCCAGGGAAATTTTAATCTTTCTTATCCAGTCCACATCTCTACAATTTGGCTACAAAATCTTATGGGAGACTGTCAAAGGCCTTGCTAAAGTCAAGGCAAGTGACTCTTCCCTTGTCCACAGAGCCAGTCGTCTCACCATAGAAGGTAATCAGGTTGGTCTGGCATGGTTTGCCTTTGGTAAATCCAATCTGGCTGTTCCTTTTTGTCCTTTGTGTGCTTGAATATGGGTTCTGGGATGACTTACTCCATAATCTTCTGAGGAATTGAAGTTAGGTTGGCTGCCCTACAGTTCCTTGGGTCCTGCTTCTCAGAGATGGATGTAATGTCTTTCCAGTCATCAAAACCCTTCCCTGATAGTCATGACCTTTCAAAAATGAGAGTGACCTTGCAGTGATATTGGCCACTTTTCTCCCCACCTTCAGATACACAGATCCTTGGAATGACATAAGCTGTATGTCCAACTGGCTTAAGTGCTCCACTCCCACAGACTGCCACTGGGCTCAGAGACCTGGAAGACCTAAAGACAAATCTTACTAGGAAGAAAACCCAAACAAAAACATAAGGCAAAACAGGCATTGAGTACCTGAGCCTTATTCATGTCCTTTGTCACTAGTTTCCCTGCCAAACTGAGCTGTGGGTCCACATTCTTCTCAGCCTTCCCTTTGCTGCCAGTGTGCTTACAGAAGCCCTTCTTGCCTTTCGTATCTCTCACTATTTCCAATTCCCTCTGAGCTTTGGCTTTCATGACTCCCCCCGCTGTGTTCCTGGGCCATGTCTGTGTATTCCTCCTGGGTACCCTGTTGCTGCTTCCACCCTCTGCATACTTCCTTTTTCACATTTGAGCTCAGATGGGAGTTCCCTTTTCCCCCATGCTAGCTTTCTGCCATGCTTGCTTCACTCCTGCCTATCAGAATGGCCTGTTCCTGTGCACTGAAAAGGGGCTCCATGAGGACCGACCACCTGTCCTGGGCCACTTTGCCCTTCAGGGCAGTCTTCTGTGGGATCCCACACAGCACATTCCTAAACAAGCTGAAATATATCCTGAATTCCAGAGTTGTGATTCCAATATTTCCCTTGCTCACTTCTTTCAGGATGTTGAACTGCAGAATATCATGTTTGCTGCAGCCTAGGCTGCCCTTGACCTTCACATTGCCCAGCTCTACATCCTTTTTCATGAGTAACAGGTTGAATGCCTCTCCTAGTCATCTTCTTGATAATCTGCATCAAGAATTTGTCAACAATGTTTTAACATGATTATTCATGAGGAGGATTTGATTTCATGAAATGTCTAGTTCAAAATTACAGACTAAAGAAGTTTGAATAAGTTTCCAAAACTATGTGCAATTATCCAGACAGAACCGTTTAAAGCTCTCCCACTCCTTATATTAATAGGAGCCACAATATTCCCATGCTGACTATGAGGGGAAAAATCAATATCAGCAAACGTACGTTCATATTGATTTATCTTCCCTTTTGGTTTTCTAATTTAGTAAAGGCTACTAATGCAACATTACATAAAGATTCTCAGGAGAGTAAAAAGGCTAATAAGATCAGGTATCACTGTTTGTTCTGTGGAAGTGAACTGACTTTACTGTACATAGTCAACTGTTGAATTGCCCAGTACAGGAAGACCAGTGTGTACTTTTGCGCTATGTATCAGAGGGCATTATTCCAGGGAAGCGGACTAAAAGGAGCCATCAAAATGACTTTTTTGGAATGCAGGCCCAGCACGCTGTTAGGATATGCGTGTTAGAGAGGAGAGGTCCAAGGAACCAAATACTAAGAATTTTTTTTCCACATAGTATTCCAAGAAATGTTCTACATGTATTTGAATGTCCTATTATACACATCTGTTCAGAGCAGTTAGTAACCTTTGTCAAACTAGGTTAGGAAAGGGTTTTCTGGTCATGTGCAAGTTCTTATGTTAAAAATCAAATATTTGCATATTTCATGTGTTGTATGAGGAAAAAGGAATGCATTATGAAAATGATCAGTTTGCTTTGCTTACTCATTCTAAACAAAGTGAAGGGAAGCAAATGAGGGGGGAAATGTTTCTATGATTTGAAAACTGAAGTTTATGACTGTCCAGAACACTAGAAAGTTGTCTTGTATAGTTGACTTATTTTCCCGCATATACATGTTATATACTCAGAGATTAAATTAGGACATGATATAGTGCAAGTTCTTGTGTGTTTGAAAGGATATAAAGCTTCAGAAACAAAAGTTGTTAACTTCACAGTGTACACTTAACACAGCCATACCAATCTTGCTACACTATTTCTTGCACTGAGTATTAAGTCTCGAGATATTCAACCTTATAATTAAAAAATATACTCTTTATGTTACAAACATGGAAGTGCAACAAGTTATAAATTGGGAACAACATTATCTGTATGCTTACTGTATATCATCTATATGCACAGATTCATGATTGGAAGCATTTCCTGCATTCCACATAGTTGGGTTTTGCCCCCCCGCCCTGTTTTTGAGGATAGGACATTCATGAGGGCACTGTCAAAAAGTAGGACATTTCCTTATCCTACCAAAGGACAAGGAAAACAGCAGATTACTGAAAAATAAGACCAAATAATTAGGTCATTGAAGGCCCAGGCTTGTAGAGGTATTTAGTGTCCCAGAAGAACAGCTGATAATCTGCAGCTGAAAAAAAAATCACATTTTCAGGATGATTGTAAAAGTTGAGTTCTGTCTCCCAAGCCCCAAATTCCTAAGTTTTCAACTTTTAATGAACTTGGCCATCAAGGTATTCTACTAGAGTTGTAAATGCAAGAAAAGTCTTTGTCCCACTATAATTGATGGACAATTAATTATCTTTAGTCACTTTCATTGTGCCATCAACAAGTTCTTGCGTATGAAGAAGGATTACATCTTGATTTGGAGTACCAAATGATAAGGCGGCTATCTCCAAATGGCCATGACATCATAGTTTAAAAGCAACTGTGTTCAGACTGCTCTTTCCCAGTTGTCCATGAGCAAAGACTGTGACTTCTGCCTCGAGCTATAGTACTAGTTTGGTTCAGTATAGACATGTGCCTTTTTCCTAGGGGCAGAGATTTTACTGTAAATATGACCTCTCTACTCAGTCCTTTGGTTCCAAAGGTGGAGAAGATAAATCAGTATCACAGAAGTAAGGTATTCTGGTGGTCCTGTCAGAAAGTAGTACTTGAACATAACTTAAATACTGTAAGACATAACTCCATGGAAACAGAATTACAAGGTTACTCAGCCAGGCTTAATTCTTGTTTTTTTTTTTCACATAGTCTTTTGGATATAATTTTCTTGTTATGCATCTCCTGAAACACACACTTTCACCAACCCCCAAATTTAAATATATAGAATGTTATTACTGCACAGTTTATTAAAACAGCTGAAACATTTCTATTCATAGCCCTTATTTTGCCATTTGAAAAACAGGAGTAACTAATAAGTGTAGGTGATCATACTGTTATGTCAGCCCTGAAGAGAAAACAGGGACTACATCTGGAGAAGATGGGGAATGTACTCTCTCTGAGCACAAGAGTGCTAGAGATCCAGGTGTGGAGCGCTAGTCTAGATTCTGAGGTCAGTGACTCTTGTGGTCTGGGATGTTTCTGGCCCTATAGCTTGTTCTTTTTCCACACTGAGCATATGGAAGCCACAATTCTTTTATGAACTTTAATTTGACAAGATTCAAGTCATGTACGTGACAGAAGGCCTTGAAATCTGGGCAGTTTTATGTGTCAGATTGCAAGTCCTAGCTCTGAAGCATTTATTACCCATTTTCATTGGGAATTTCTAGTATATGAATTTTTGAGTATTGTAAGAAAAAACACTTCTTACCCTTCTCTTAGAAATTACTGTTTGTTTTATTTTCCTGAAACTTGCAGAATAAATTCAATCTGCAACCTGAGAAATTTAAATCCAAACAGTTAAAACTTTGCTATCAAAAACTGAAAAGAATATCTTGTAGTAGTGTTGCCTTGTACTTATGTTGTGTAGAAGAGGGTTATTTTAAAATGAAAATCAAGTTACAGGGTACCATTTAGTAACACTGTAGTTCATGTGTACTAATATGGATTTTCAGTTCTTTCATTACAAGATCTCAAATAACTTCACAAGTATTATCTCAGTGAGATGCAGAAATACTATATTCATCTTATTTTTAAGTAAAAATAGGGGGGAAAAGGCTGCAATTGGTCAATATGAGTGAAGACGCAAGATACATTTGAGGTTAGAGATAAAAATAATTTACCAAGTCCTTCCTGTTAACCTCTGAAACTGCAGCTCTTCCTTCTCAAAGGATCTGTAGGAAAAACTTAGTAGTTCCATCTCTGTTTAGGACGGCTGCATTATTCATTGAAGTCAATGTCACTCTTTGACTTCAGTAAGTTTTGAATTAGGTCTGTTATTGTTGTCACAGTCACAAAATCTTGCTTAGTGACAAGAATCCATATATTTTTTTTACCCACCATGTTCCTTTGTAGGTAATGCTCTGCATGTCCTGCCCAGGTGCCTGGTCAGTGAATCAACAAGTATTTTAGATATTTACTTACGTCATTTTGGCCTGGTTAGTGCAAAACCATGAACACCTGTGACATCTTGTTGTCTAGAAAAGTGCTTGTCAACACACAGACTAACTTGGAAATAATTCTGGATAGCTTCTAATAGAGGACTCTCTTGGTGCCCTTTCTTTAAATAAAGTCTATTGACTGTAAGTAATATGGACACTATCAAGCAAAAATTTGTATGGGGAAAATTTTTAATGTATTTTAGCCATAGGCCTGCATCTTCTAGAAATAATTTTTAAAAGTCAACATTGATACTGTTTGTTTATCTTTTGCTTTTCATTCTTATTATAATGATCAGCATCATTCTGCGTTTGTAATCACTTCTACCTTTTATTTCTAATGCACTAGTCAGTAGTTCTTCATCTTGTGTAGCTTCATGAAGTTATTAACCTCTTTACAACCAAGGATTTGCCCATATTAATGAAATACCTCTGAAGATATGTAATACATCATCTGTCTGGACAGTTTTCTGCTGGTGATAAAATAATGAGAAGTTTTTTCAAAAATATTTCCAGTATTCAGAAAGTTTGCCAGTAGAAATATTGCCAGTATTGCATGTAAATGATGCAGTTTCCCTCATTGAGATGTCAGTGAATTATTAGAGTCTGTGGGGACACTATTTTTCCCAAATCATCCTCAGGCTTCTTCAGAGGTTTTTAGGATGTATATTACTTTCCTGAAAAATCTATTTTCTGATCATTAGTTTTCTAATCTGAGGAACGGAGGCCTACTTGCATGTAGCTTTCCCCTGTCACTGTTTATCCAACTGCCTGGGTGATATTAGCAAAATATATGAAACAGATAAGTCAAAATTCAGTCTCAGAGAATAAGATGAAGTAATGGATGGATGGGAAGAGTAATACAAAGAAATTGCGATGCACACTGCATCCTGTCATGAGGAAATCTGCCTGAAGATTAAAAGTGTTTGCAGCCTTGTGTTCTCCTAGATCTTTCATTACTTCCAAAAATCCATAAAACTTTTACTGCAAACCAGTTCTTTTCCACCTGAAGTTAGCAGGAAGACTGCCTGTTCTCATGTGAAACTTAGGCTTAGTCATAGAAAGCCATGTGCATGCCATGATCAGGTTTCATTCTTGTAACTGTGTCTCCCTGGTGTTCTCTTTCTCTGTGAAATGTAGAGACCAGAATCTTTGGGGAGAGGAACACAGGGCACAGAGGAGAGAGAAAGATTGATGTGATTCATAGTGTTAGAAGAGGCTAAAAATCTTGGGGTCGTACCTAGGCAGAGGCACTACTAGAAGTTAGCAAGGAGATGTCAAGTGTTTCTTTCCATTTCTGCAAGTTTCAATAATAAATTACCCTGCACTTAAAAATCTACTCTCCCACCCCGAGCTGGGAACACACTAGATTCTACTGTGCCTCACAGGTGGAGGGGAAAGACAGGAAGATGTCAGTACAAACATCCTTACTAACTGTATGTGGTGGCTGGGAAGTAAAGGGTGGGGGACATGACAGTTTGGCTAAGTCAAGATATGTCTCGAAACCAATATTAAGGAAGAAATTGTCTTTCTCTCTTTATGGTAGTTTAAATGTGATCTGAACCCAGAAAGCTAAGTGCGGATAAGAATGAAAAACTAAGAAGAAAGTATGCAGAAGATGAAGTGCATTATGATACCTTAAATAGTGCCAAGTCCTGAAGAAACAAAAATAAAATGTTGCATGTTTGGTTTGTTGTTTTTTTTTTTTTGAGGGGTGAAGGAAGGACAGCTGGTCCATCTCTTTTATTCAAATACAGTGTATTTTAAGATATACTCTGGCTTATCCTTTGGAACGTGAACAGTTTTCGTGTGTTTAGTAAGCTACTGAATAAGAGGAAGTATCTGTAATAACAAAGGTCTTGAGTAATTCAGAGGTCATTAATCTTTCTCTGATTATTCAACAGTCATTGTCGCTTGGGTATTAAGGATGACAACACTCTTCCTCAATGTCTTGTTATTATGAGAGTAAATGATTCAGGAGCACCTTCTTTATGTACCACTTGCAGTAACTTCCATGTGTTGGCCCTTCATAGGGTGACATTTTACTCAGCGAATTCATGATTACCCAGTAGTTTTTCCCCCCACCTTATAACTCATGGCTCAGTTCACTTAGCGGGTGTTTTTTCCGTTCAGAGCTTAAGATAGTTTACTTAGAGAGGGGAGTGCAGAGTGCTTTTTGCTTTGTCAGATATTCTGTGACACAGCTGCAGGTAAGTGGTACCCTCAGTCCCTCCTGGAATCACTTCTTACGTAGAGAAGAAATAAGGTGGTGGAAAATATCTTTGTTCCCACCCTGCTGCATGCGTGTTTTCTGGTGGGAGATGATAATTCAATTGGTGATGCATTCATGATGTGCGTTGTAGTTTTTCAGATCCAGTTCTGCCAGATGTGCGGATCATAACAGGCCAAATGCAGTCTCTTACTTTTGGCTACAAAGAGCTGAATTTGGCTCTGGCATTAGTTCTAATTGTTTAAAGTTACAAAACAACTTTTTTCCTTTCTTTTAACCCTATTACAAAGGAGAGGGCTGCTAGTGTTGCAAAATAATTGAGTCGCAGGCGGTTGCAATCAAAAGATATTAGTTTCTTGTGTTTACGTGTGTTCTGATGTGAACCAATCTATTATGTTTGTTTTGTGTTCCTGGGCATGCACTATTTTTATGTGGAACTTGCAAAAGCAGACACAGTTCACTGATGTTTATTAGTGACCTTGTCTTGTCCTCTGAATTATGGACAGTATGCTTTGAACATGGGGAAATGCTACTAGCAGTCATCATGTGGATGGGTTTTTTGTAGTTGTTTAACCTCTCCAAGGCCCTGCTGCAGTTCTAGATGTAAAAAAAGAGAAACTGAATTATGGGTGTTTAAAGCTGAAATATTTATAGAAGCAGTTTTTTATTTAAAAATAGCATTTGTGCCTGAGAAGATCAGATGTACCACTTCAGTATGAAAAACAAAACCAGATTTTAGTTGATATTATTAATAGAAATTGCATGAAAATTGGTAATGTAATTTCGCTGAAAATGTTTTCTTCCAGTCTAGGTTTTGGAGTGTTTTTGTGTTGCTAAATGTTATAGAGAAAAAAAAAAATCTGTATTTTTTATAGTCAGAGGTTACAAAGACAAATAGTTGAATTACTGTTTACTAAAGAGAATATACCAAGTATCAGAATATACGCCATAGAAATTAGATCTTTCAAATTTAAAAAGAGGCAAGTGATACTAGAAAAATAATTTTGCTTACTATGGGAAGATTGGATTTCCATCTATCACCAACAAGGTGCTATACATTAAGATGAAAATGTGTTCTAGAAATAGATTAAAATCAAAACCTGGATTATTTAGGATCAGAATTTTCCTTAATTGCCTGTGAGGAAAGCTTACGTGGACTTTCAAAATCCATCCTTATTAAAAAATGAAAAGCAACAATACGTGGAATCCTGAAGTCATTATTGATTTGAAGTCACTATTTAGGTTGATTAACATTTTACCTGAATGAATGTCAAGTACTGCAGGATGTGGCCCAATTGATTTTTAAGGTGGTGGCAATCATTAGTGCTCCAGTATCAAAAGTGTATTCAAATTTGGGTTATTTGGAAATACTTCCTGATTTGAGAAATCATATACTGATGGGAATGAAAGAGTAAAAATGTATCCTGTGTTCCTCTTAAGGCTCAGGCAAAGAATGTAACATACTGTGGTGTTTTTCAGCTCAATGAAAGAAACTCTTCCACTTTCTTCATAAAATGCTGAATTGTGATAGGGAGCAAAATAAATGACTGTTGTGAGTTACTGCTTTGACTTTTCAAATACTATCTTAAAGCACACTTTGGGGGGGGAAGAGAAGTGCCCTTGGAGCAATGATCCACAACTCCAAATCACAAATGTACATTTGAATGTGTTTTGAAGAGGGGTTTTGCTCCACTTACTTCAATATTTGAAAATATTCCCAGTACTGTGACAACTCTCATAAATAAAAATTTGAAGAAAAACACCTGCCTAAAACTTTGGGTACCAACTATAGAAACCAAAGCCTGTCTGAACAGAGACAACCCTGCTTCATGTTTCCTTAGAATGACAGATCTCCTTGGCTTTGCAGCCTTCTCCCCCAAAACAGTGTGAAGCAGCACTCTTGATTAGTCAAGAGAAGGCAGCATGCAACCAGTAATATGAACTGCATCACATCACACCATCTGGCTCCACCAGCTTGGAAATGATGGCCTGTATTCTTTAGTCACAGCTGACAGGAAACAGCAAATTAATTGCAAGTACAATTGTGATTTACCTTTTACCCCTTGCTCTTGACTCCCAGTGGTCTACCATTCATTTTGCCTTTGAAAGACCTAATACTTCTAACTGTATTGGTTGATCTATTAAGAAGAGAATATTTGTTGTATACTAGAGCGCTAAGTATATAAAGAAAAACAAAAAGTAGGTGAAAGATGGTGTAGAACTTAAGTTTTCTTTTAAAAAACACAGACTTTTTTTTTAACTACAGAGTTGAAGGAATATACTCTTCTGTGAGGGTCCATTTGACATTTATTCTCAGACGTATTTATGGACGGAGAGGAATGTTAGCATGTAAGAATACTGCGAGGCAGCTATGTACTCATCTTTTTATTTCCTAATACATAATTGACCAAATACCCTTACTTTATTTGAAAATACATTTGATCTTACCTCCATAAGTATGGTTTTGCTACACGCAAAGTTTCCAAGATCCCTGCAATTTAGTCTGGTTGAATCTGAGCATAAAGAACAAGATCTTATTCACTGTCTTCATAGGTGCTCTAAAAATTAATTAGCCCATGCTTTGCAATGCTTTAAAGAGTTAAAAATGCTATGTATGCATTATAATTTGGTTCTTCACTCTAGTGTAGTCCAGCTTTTAATTGGTCTGCTTGCCATATTACCGGGAATTCAACTCTTGCAAAATAAGTAAAATTAGTCATAGTTATTAATCGAATGAGAATTCAAGTAGAATTTAAGGTGACACCAGAGCTAGTGAGCAGATTGCATTCTTCTCCTGGAATAAGTACTGAGCCAACAAAACTGTGCTTTGGGTTTCACTGTGCTGCCTAATATGCTACCTTTCTGTAAGTATAATATACATCTGATACCTCAACAATTTATGGTCATTATAGATCTCACTGAACCTTTTTGTAAAGTTTAGGGGACCAAGCTAATTTCCTGTTCTTCTAATTATATTCTGACCAAATTCTTACAACAGCTAAATAATTTCACACGGCATTTTTCAACTCCAGTCTCAAAGTACAGTGCAGTGTTAATTCAAAATGAAGCTTTAACTCAAATACCAATTCTATCTTTGTGACTAGTAAAATTATTTTTAAACAATTTTTGTGTGCTCTGAAGTTTCAGATGCAAGGCACTCTGAATATCATCAATGACTGTATTTGCTGCTGCTGCAGACTATGGAAGCTTCATCTGAAGGACTCAGAAACTTAGAACATGGGGAGTCAGGAGTATGTTCTTAACTAGTTCCAGAACATCAGCTCAAGCTGATTGCTCCTTTGTGTCACTCTTAGGGCAAGAGTGTGATTCATCATTTCCATTTTGCTGAATACTCAAGTGCAGATGCATCTTTATGGGTTAGATTTTACTCCCATTGAAGACTAAATGGCATCCTGATCTCATTTGTCATAATGTAAGTTAGGAGTAATTTGGTAAAACTGATTGACCTACATCACTATAATTCTTGTGTGAGATCTTGTCAGATTCAACAGCTTCACTAGAAATGGGTTTGGTCTTAGCAAATACATATATTTAGTTCCCTTGAAAAGTATGTGGATTTCCCATGCACTGGGGAGCATGTCTGGATTCTGATTTTTATTCACCAGTAGAATATTTGTAAAATAAATTCACTGAACATGTTTAATCCATGTGCTCTTCCTGTGTGAAAGTTCAGGCATGATGTAGCTTTCAATGAATGATTAGTCTTGACCACAAGCCCGTTTCCATTTTGACAATAATACCATCTGCCATTCTTTCATAGTGTGCTTGTTCCTCTATCTTTGTAACTCTCTTGATGACTACATTGTTTTGATATGCTAGGCCAGTTAAGCTGCAAAAATCTAGTTTAAAAATAGCTGTATGATTTTAAAATGATTTTTAAAAACTGGAGAAGCACAGAAGAAAAAATTGTTTATATATGGTTATAGATCTATTTCTGTAGTTCTATTTCTGGTAAACGGAAACTATCAGATACACTAGAGTAGCACAAAAGGGAAGGTTTATGTGAGTATAGATATGGAGTCATTTCGGGCTGTGGTCAGGATGATCTTACTGGCATGTCTTTGGGTCACTGGGCCAAGCAGGGTTTGTTTTGGTTTTTTGTGGCTTTTTTTCTCTCTCTCTGTAGCATTCTTCTTCTATCAACCTATTCTATTTTGAGAACAGAATTTCCTTTCTAGTTTCTTCCTTCTTCAATTAATTGATGTCTTTCACTTCTAGACATCAGTCAGGCTGCAAAACAGCAGTACAGTAATGTACAGCTAAATACAGATGTTCAAAATGTGAAATGTGTCAGTCCATCCCCTGGGCACAAGTCTATGCCTATTCATGTTAGAACAACACTCACCTGTCTTATTAAATCAGGTACTCTTTGTGAAGCCCATGTACTGTGGATTTGCTCTGCTATGTGCTGCATAAGCTCCACTGTTGTGCTTGTGCTGATAAGAGTTCCTTCCTCAGGCTGCAGTGAAAACCAGCAGCCCCTGTTGTGCATGGCAGCAATTGCCATAAACACTACAGATTTGAATGGAAGAGAAATAGAATCAGAAGGATGTCATAGTCCCATATTATTTGAATATTCATTTTATACATTCTCAAACTCTACTAACCTGGAACCTGCAGGCTACACTTTTCCTTTGGGATTGACAGGCAGCACTGACCAGTAGAAAGCTCAGAATGTCGGTACCTCCATTTTCCTGTGTTCCTCCAAAGTTCAAGCTGTGTTTCTGCAGGAGATGGCAGCAGATGATTCCCTAATTGTAAAAATCAGAGAGCCTCTTATGAGACTGAAAAGGGGAAAAAAAAAAAATCCTTATTTCTGTCCAACAGTTACTCAGTTATGATGATACAGATGGAACTGAGTAAGATTGAGTCTTTTGTGTTCCTTTGATGCAAGAGAAGTACCCTCCAGACTAAAGGAAGATGGTAAAGTACAGTTGAAAAGGAATGAGTAATTTTGTTGCACCTGTTCTTGTTTCATAATTGCAGTATATCAATAGACATTTTATGCTGATTACAATAAAAGAAACACCAGTGAAATTTCATAAAAATGTTGGCATTTTTTACCTCTTTCAGTCTTAGAAACAGAACAATTCGTGTTGGAAGGGACCTCAGGAGGACACCCACTCCAACTTCCTGCTTGAAGCAGGAACCAGCTTGCTTAGGGTTTTGTCCAGTTGACTTTGAAAACCTCCAAGAGATACCACAGCCCCTCTGAGAAACCTGGTCCAGTGCCTGACAGCTCTCAGGGTGAAAAAGTTTTCTTTATGTCAAGTGGACCATCCTGTGTTTTAGTTTATGACCATTGTCACTTGTATCTGTTGTAACGAGCCTGGCTCTGTCTTGATCTGGAAGTCTAGAAGGAGAAACTAGTCTGTCCCTGCTCGTGCAGGGGGGTTGGACTAGATGACCTGTAAAGGTCCCTTCCAATCCAAAGCATTCTATGATTCTATGAAACCAAGGAACTGGATAGGGAGACTTCTTCAGGGATTTAGTCGTTAAGCGGCTAGGTCTGAAATATTCATCTTGCTTTCACTCACCCAATCTTCTGAAGTTGGAAGACTTGCTGTCTCACGGAAACACAAGTAAATGAGATAATAAAGGACATCTCCTGAAAAGGCAATCGGAGAACAAAGTGGGAAGTGTGACCTCTTCTGTTCTCTTTACAGCTTGTTGCTTGTGCAGCATTGGGTCAGACATTTATTCTTTTTTTCCCAATTTGTAAGATTACTTATGATAAGTATTATTATATTTTATCAGTTTATTGGTTTAATGTCCAAAATTCTGGATCAGGATCAAGGCCTGAGTTCTTCACAAAAATACAAGACGCGACTCCTGTTTTTTCCAATTTAAGAAAACAATGCAGAAAGGTGAGGAGGACAGGACAGGAAGGGGGTATAAAGGCAAGGAATGAGGTGATGCAATTGCATACGCTTGCTATATCTGTAATTGGCATGAGCTTTCCATTCTCTTTTGATTTCTTTTTTTCTTATTAAAAAAATACTAGTTTTTCTTCCCATAGTGTAAAAGGGCAAATTAAATAAAGACTGAAAAATTCCATGGTGCTCTGAAAAAGGGTGAGTTATGAATAGCAGCTCAAGCAGCTTTAGCTGGTGATGTAACCTATTCTGAAACCTACCTATTTTGTTACTTTGCAGAATAGTGTAGTCTTGATCAGCTGGTGAGAAGGCAACAAGTTTTCCCCTCAGTGTAAAACTCTGTTACTATTTTAAGTTCCAGCAAAAGGTGGTCTTCCTCTAGTTCTCACTCACTCTAACCCTAAATCAGAGAGGATATTAAACCTGATCTGGAAAGCTTACTTCTTGTGATGCATTCCTTCAGATAGAACTGCCTCTTTTTTTTTTTTTTTTTTTTTGTATGCGTGTATGTTAGGAGCTTAGCTTGGTCATTCTTGGTCTTACGGAGTTCTTGAGAGGCAACTCTTATAAACTAGTGTACACATCGATGGCATTATAAAATAACAACTCTTAACTATTTATGTTAAGGAAATGTAAATATTTCCTTCAGAACATGTGGAACTAGTGAGTAAAGATTTTAGAGTTGTTTATTTGTTTCATTTTGCTTGTCTGCATGTTTAAGCAAATATAGGAAGAAATGAAAGGGGAGCCATAAATAAACTGTTCTGATTGCACACTGGAGGGGTAGTTTAAATAACAGTATAAAATTTTTCTCAGCTTCTAAAGCTTTTTTTGAGACCCTGCAAACATAACAAACATCTCTTACACTATGTTGATTCAAAACCTACCTTACTGTATTATCTCCCAAATCAAATAATGCTCTCAACTTTGCTCCCTGTGACTTCACCTATTTTACTGCTTCTGTTCCATCTAGGTTCCACTGCAGCTAAAGAAGCTTTGGAGGGCACATATTCAGGAAACCGCCCATTACATATTGCTACAAGTATTTGGAATATTCTGCAGCAGTTGTGGAGTTTACAAACAGTGACAGCCACACAACCATTTTTAAATTAAAGCTATTTGAATAACTGTTGTGTGCAAGCCCAAATCCATGCAATTGGAGCACATTTAATTTATACAGTATTCAGGAACCTTTCCAGGATGCCTTTAATATCTCTCCAGCAAAATACACTTTGAAACACTTTATTTCACACTTCCAGAACTTCTGTAACACTTTATTAAAGTCCCACTAAATGAGCTTTTGGATGTCCTAGGAGAACGATTAGTGAAGATGGAACCATAATGAAATGTACAGTTTTCAAGTTGATGATTTAACCAATTCAATTAGGGTCTGTGTAGCATTTGCTTGTGGTGTTTTGGTGATGATTTTTATGGAAATAAAGAGAGCTATTTTGAGCAATCTATTGGAACTAATTTTGTTTTAAAGGACGGTTTGCAAAGAAGGGCTTTAGATAACTTGAATGCAAGGTTTAGATGGTACTGAGGTAACCCTGGACTGACTGTAATGTGTAACCATACAATTCTGGAAACTGAGGTTGAAATCAAACATTGCTACATGTCGAAGTTGTCTTTAACTTAGCGCCCATTTGAATTAACCACAAATCATTATTCAGCTAAACACAATTACCAGTCATTTTAACAGAAGGCAGCGGGAGAAATGCAAGTTGTAGAACGGATTTTAAGATTACATGAATTAAAGGTACTGCAGTTGAAACAGAGGCTGATTGCTGGGGGGGTTGTGAATTTCTCCATTTTGGAAAGAAATAATAATGAAAAAAGCCAGAAGAACACTACAAAGATTGCATTATAACTAGATATACTTACTAAGCAAATTTAGTCCTTCAGCATAGAAAGACCCATTGTCCAAAATGAAATGCTTGACATTGTGTGTAAGGCCAATATCACAGTAACTGACTATACTAACGAATTGATCTAATCATCTTCCTTGCGGCTGATACATGAGACTATGTATTTTTAGACCATTTTATCTCATTAGTGATTATTGTAGTTCCTCCAAAATCTGTCAGAATTCCAAATTGTTGGCTTCCTTGAGTTTTTCAATAATTTTCTATGTTAACAAAGCAGATTTAGAAGTTCCAAGACTTTAAATGCCAAAAGAGAAGGAAGGAACTTGGTCTTATAGCCCACCCCTACGTTTCATTTGTTTTTCTTTTTTGAGCTCAGTTTGTGACTTTTATACTTGGAATTGGTTGTGCTAGCTAAATATATTTTTCTGCATTGCCTTCTTATTTTGCCTTTGTGTAGTTTTCATTGTTTAATAATTAGATCCACTGAGGTTTCCAAATGCCAACATCCTGTAATCCTTCTAGTCACTGTAAAGCCTTCCTCAACAGCTTGCAAAAATTTACTCTTTGAAGAATCCATCCCTTCCAAAAAAAAAGTCCTTCTTCATACTTGCCTTAAATCTCAATTTACGCATGGTACTTAGTTACAAACAAGATACAAACTACATATTCCTGAGTATTTTGTAAAGCTATGTTAGAAGATTAGAATGGTAATAACATGTTCATTTTTGTTGTGTAAGCAGTGGTAAGTATCTGAGATACCCTCAAGTTTGCATGTTGATTTTTTTTTTTGCCAAAGTGTAGGCTGATTGGATTAAAAATGAATCTTTCATTGTAGATCTCCTTGTAGACATTATTAGGTCATGTCTTTTGTTAGACTGGTGATTTTAGACTATTATTAACAGTAATTATTTATTTTGCTTTTTTCTGTTTTTTGTTTTTTTTTTTTTTTTTTTTTAATTGGCACTAGCTAATGATGAACTGCTGAATTTAAATCTCTTTGTATCAGTACATATCCCAGTCTAGACAGGCCCAATTATTTCTTATCTAAAACAGAAACAGTGCCACACTTTTTGTTAAGTTCAAGTCTTTCCCTTAAGCTTTTATGGCAGAGTCAACAATTGACCTTTTGCCTTTTTGAGGATCAGTGACTACTTCTGTTTCAAAATTCTGGAAAGGTGTTAGACCTTCCTCAGTGCACTAATTAGCACCGTGGCCGGGTGTCCGTGATGGCGATGGCACAGTGAAAACTGCCACAAGTTCTCTTCAAGTCTGATAAGCATACATGCATTTATATTTTACTTGGGATAAATGTCTATTGTGTTGTTTCACTGTGTTCAAGCATTTGTTGCTGCTACACTTCAGATTTGTGCACGAATTCATACAATGCTACATGGTAATCATTAAACACTAATCACCTATTTACAAGGATAAATGGCGAGCTTTTTCATTTCTGCAGTTGGAATTTAAAAAATCACCACTGCCACCACCCATTGAAATCACAGGTCACAGCTGAAAGCTAAGATAGCTAGCAAGATTTGAATAAAATCACACTTTCACATATCCAGGTTACTTTCTAGAAGCTTCTGCAGTCTAGAAAATCAAAACCTACTTAAAGGCTATCAATTTCATCTACTTACTTTTCTGTCTAATGACAGTTTATTCGAATTACTACTACTTTCCTACCCAGTTGTTGATTATTTAATTATTTCCTTTTTTCCCCTTAGATCTAATATTTTCTACTGTTTACCAATACTAGGCCTTAATATGCTTTAGTAGAGCATACAAATATCCTGATAAATTTTATCATTTTCCTTCTAACTTTTTGTAGTTGCTTGTTGACATCTGAATGTAAATGAAAAAGCTAATAACTGAAATTTCAGAGCCAAGTAACCACTCCTATTAATTTCAATGTGAAAAATATGGCTAAGTTTTCCAAGTTGACTTTGAAAATAAATCTTTCTAACTGTATAAAATTTCAAAAGTTCCTGTGCATATGGCACTGTTCCACGTTTTAAGAAATGAAATCACCTAGAAATCCTGATCATCAACCTTCCTTTTCTCTTCCATCCCAGATTTCTTTTTTCTTGAGAAAGTCTCTCATGTTCTAGCTAGGGGATAGTTTTGAAAGGTCTGCAGTTTCCTGACCACACTTTGAATAGCTTTAGATAGGACTATCAATTGCTTTCATTCCAATTGAAATTAAGCAACCAAAAAAAAAAGTCAAAGAACACTTTTAGAAATCCATACTCATAAATGTGAACAGGTATTTTTTTTCAGTAACAACTAGGAAGTTCAAATGGAGAGGATGATTCTCACAGTTTTAGATGATATGTAGTTCAGAAGAATTAAAAATAACTTTGAGAACAATTCTAAACAGAGCAGTCCTGAAATATGAGAAAAATTTGCTATCAGCAATATTTGATTTAAAAAAAAATATATTGTAGTCATGCAACACCAGCAAATACCCAATGTTTCTATTATACTGCATATGGACCAACAATGCAGTATTGTCAGAAAGGACAGAAGTTAAAAGCATTATGTTATTCGTGCATGATGATTCTTTTAGTGTACCCAGGACTAATCAGGCTATCGCTTTAGGTTTGAATGCTCTGAAGGAAACAGACACTAGACAGAAACCAGAATTATTGACATGTTAGCCTTTGAAAAAAGGAAGGTCAAAGTCTTCATGCAAAGATTGCACTGTGTTTAGATCCCATTTATTTAAATCAGTGACAAAAAAAAAATCCCATAGTTTTCAGTGCAAGAAAGTGCTGATTCTTGTGGGAAGCCTTCTCTGTTTGTTGGCGGAGGTGCAAAACCTTAAATCTGTGGGAAAAAATACCTTTCAGCAAAGTAATAAAGAGCTCTGGCACTGTTTCTCTGAGCTGGCCCTGGAAAGAATCACATTTGTATTGTAAGCCTTAAGACTATTTCTGGGGATAAATACACTTCTTTTCTACTTTTGAATAATTTACCTTCTTATTTTAAGGTAAAAGGCATTACTGACAAAATAGCATTAACATAATCTGCTGCAATTAGATAGCTAGTAACTTATGCAGTAGGCCCAATGAAAACCCTAGATCATTTAAAAAGTACTGAGACCGCTTAAAAGAGCCTTTCAAATAATTTTATAAGTTACAAAAATAGTTCAATGCAGAGTTATTGTATGGTCTTGCCTGTTTTCATCCCACTGCTTTCTAGCCCCATCTTTAAATACAGCATGACAGTAACTCTTCCTTTTTGAATCAAGGAGAAATTCTCCTGCACAACCTATTCGGGCGATTTCTGTTCTGAAGATGGATGTGGGTTCTGATACTGTATTTTGAAGAAGCTGTTTTGCCTAGTGTACTCTATATATGGCTGGGTAAGAGGGAAGGAGTACTACATTGTACACAGAACAAAAAAATTCCTGACATGCAGAATGGACTGTTGCATGTTCACATTATGCACCCTACAAATCATCTTTGACACTTAGTAACTTTAAATAGCTGTTTCTCAGAAATCTGTCTTGGTGCTTTATATGGCCCTCATTACTATTGTTCTCAGAGCAATTGCAGAACAATTTTTCTCCTCATAGCATTCCTGTGGGGTAGAAAACTACTATCTCCACTTTAGAGCTGGCCTAAGGCTGAACATACATTGGATCATTTGTCCAATCCATAGTCATCTGCTTAGAGGAAGTCTACAAGCACGGATTCAGCCTGGTGTGAGATACCCTTGTGTCTGATCATTACAACTGTCCGTCTTACCTCTAAATCTGCTGGCTGCCATATCAGGCAGGGACTAAGAACTTTCTAGTTGTTTTTGTATTGAAAGAATAATTCTTTCATAGATCTTTTAAGATCTTTCTCTCACTTGTATACTCATCTTTGGGCTGCGTGTGTGGGGATCTAACTCTGAAGAAGGCTAAGCGTGCTCCCCCTTCAGAAGGCCTTAAAACTTTTCAGAGCATCGATCATTCAAAAATAATAGAAAGCCTTCTAATTTGCTTAGGCTGTACGCTTTGCCTTTAGAGTCCTGGCCCAGAACGTACCCGATCGATCGGAGAGCTCAGGATTCAGAGGCTGTGCAGGAAAGGGCTGTTGTCCTCCCGGAAGTCTCCAAGCTGCTGCTCTGGAATCCCTAATAAAATCCCTTCTGCACTACTCATATGAAAAATGGAAAGCAAGTGTAAAGAATGGAAAGAAACAAACTACAAGCCAGTTGAATTTTCCTGGTTTCTGTAGAGGGTGACACCTTGGGTTCTTTCCTGCAAGAATTATTATTAAATGTGAATTTCCATAATCGCATTATTAAGAAAAAAATCTTACAAGCACCTTTACTTCAAATGCCACCTCCTTACCAAAATTGTTTTCATGGACTACATCTTCTTAGCATACTTTGACAGAACAAATACTTTAGGGGAGGGCACGATGTTCACTCTTATGTCACCTGATTCTCCTTCATTAGCAGAATCTTTCCATCTTAATCCTACAATCAGTTTCTTTCCACTTCTCTGTATAGAAAATTATTTGCATCAGAATTGCTGAGTAAGGAAATCTGAAGTTGTAGTAGAATTTTATTTATGCTGAAGAAATTAATGCTGGCTAATATTCTTGTTTCTTGTTCTATTTTTCTTCTGTATTTGATTTTTGGTAATTGGCCAAACTTGTGTCCCACTGTGGGAGCTTGGCAGAGAGAGAGGGATAAAGAATGGAGAAAAAGATTTGTAGGTGGCAGGGACAGCTTGCGTATGTGGCTGCACAGGTATGTGAGCCGGCATAAATCAAAGCTATGTGGATGTTAACTCTTTAGCTAATAGTGTATATAAATCCTCATCTAGCTATGAATGTGACCTAAGAAGGGCAAAAGAAATATTTACAGGTGTCCCACTGGTGTTCGATTTCTGTACAAGAGTGATCAGCATGCACTTAATTACTTCCCCAGAGATTATGTCCATGCGAGGGTGAATCATGCAACTCTTGGTTGACTCATGGCTGGAAAAAATGGAGTTAGCGCAATCCAAAATGGCAAGGATTTGTGGTCACAGGGAGAAAAATAAAATGTATGTGTACACAACAAATATAGGTAGTGAAGGATTTGCTGTTCAGTCCTTTTTATAATGGTGAAGGGAGGACATTTTTTTTAAAGAAAAAGGCAACTCAAATTGAAAATGAAAGCTTAATATATTGCCATTCCACCTCTAGCTGTGCTCTTGCTTGATCTGGTAAGTTAAACAGGGTAAGTGCATGTGACATTATTAGAGAAAAACTAGGCAAGAGAGGACAGAGTATTTTAATTGCTCAGAGGAACTCTTCCTCCTGAGTCAGAAATAAAGCTGCGTCTCTACATGCTGTCAATGGCAATATGTTGTTGGTGAATTACCCTTTGAATAGCATCTAATGCAGAAGTTGTGATGATCAGTGGTTATTAGAAACCAAAATGACCCTTTTTTAGGACAAGTGCTTTGTCTGCATCCAGTTTTCGGTAAGTGCTTTACATCTATTCCAGTTTTTCTTGTAGTTGCGAGTGGATGTGTTGTTTTCTTGTTTCTTTGCCTAAATCTCTTAGGTGGTGGTGTTTTCTATTATATTTTGAGTTCCATCTGAGAGACAGCTCATTTAAAGTGGTGGGGGGAAAGCCTCAAAAAGAGACAGGTATTTGATACATCCCACTGAAATCCATTTGTAGGGAAGGCACAAAGTTCGTTCGAAAGTAATTCCTTTATAGGGTTATTACCAACTTTAAAATACTCTTTTTCTAGTTGAAATGGAAAACCACTTGAAAGAAGCACTTCAGCTCCACAAATAGTATTGCATGCATGCGATGTTAAATGGATACTCTGTTGTCATGAGAATTTACAGCCCCAGGTTTGCACGCAGGACACAGTATTCTGGACATTCACCCCCACATAAGTCAGAGCTGTTTAGTTTCTCAGGTTGTGGCACTTTCTGCAGTGGTTCCTGAGGGGCATTTTTGAACTCTGCATCTCTTGTTTAACATGGCAGCTTGGAGCGTCCGGATACGTTTAACACGTACTGCATTCAGTTCGCGTTTCGTTTTAAAGAAGTCATTTTTGCTCTCTGCGGAGGCTTCAATTCTAGAGGGCCGAATGACAGGCATAATTAAAGCAAGTGGTGGGATACCGGCGGAGCACTTTGGTGTTTCCACCAAGGATTTTGCAAATCCTAGCTTGATTAATCTGTTTAAACATCTGTGCATCCTCTCGTCTGTGCAACTTATCCCTGGGTATCTCTTTCTCTTCCGCTGCCTGCCTACCGTGCCTGTATTTGCCTGCTCGTAACGGCTCAAACACCACCGCAGCGCGTTCTGCCGTTTCCTTCAACGCTTGCACACGATGCCGCCTGTAACGCTTCAGCACATGATACTGTCCTCCTTGAAATGCAGCTCACAGTCGCATTCCGTAGCGGAACCGCAGGGCAGAGCCCACAATATTGAGAAACCGGATCGAAGCGGGGCCGGAGGACGGCGGCGCCGGCTGCCGCGGGGTGCTGGGCGCGGGCGGGCGGCGAGCACGGCGCCGTGCCGCTGGGCCACCGTGCCGTCGTGCCGCTGGGCCACCGTGCCGCCGGGCCACCGTGCCGCCCCCCGGCCCGGCCCGGCCCGGCCCCGCCGCCGCTCCCCTCGCCTGTCCCCCCACTTCTCCAGGCAGCCGGCTCCAGCTCGCCTCCTTGACGTCATGTCTGTAGCAAGGCTTCAGCAGGCGCAGTGACGGCAGGCAGCCTCTTAAACTTTCAGATCAAGTCCGGCGGCTCCGAACGCCGTGCGCGGGGGGCTGCGTGCAGCCGCCGCAGCTGGAACATCTGGAAGCGTTCAGTGTGTCTGTCTGTCGGCGAGAGGGAGAGAGCGGGGAGCGAGCGCGCTGAGGGAGGGGAGGGAGTAAGGGGCTGGGACTGTGCTCTCTTCCTCTGCAGAAACAGCTCCCTGCCAACACAACGCGCTCAGAATGGCTTTGAAGAGGAGGAGCAGCAGCGTTTGAACATCTCTCTCTTTTTTTTTTTCTCCTCCTTTTCTTACTCTTGTAGTTGGTGGATTTTAAAAAGACATTTAACCCTCAGAGGTTTGTCCTGGATGCTTTTGCTTTTTCCTTTTTTTTTTTTTCCCTCCCCCCCCCCCCCCCCTCTCGTTTCCCCCCTTCCTGTTCTTTTTTATGGTTTAACAGCCAGAGGTGCTGTGCTAAATTCTTGGAAGGGGCCCGGATGTACTGAGGATGCATTGCAATTTCACTAAAGGAGGCAGTAGTGGAAAGGATCAGTTTTTGGTGTTTGATGCAATAATGGGAATCAGGTAATAATAAAAGGGGAAATTCTGCAGCTCCGTTCTTCCTTGAATTTTACCAAGCCGATTTTCGGAGGG
The DNA here is from genome assembly GCF_035582795.1 of Mycteria americana. NCBI lineage: Eukaryota > Metazoa > Chordata > Aves > Ciconiiformes > Ciconiidae > Mycteria > Mycteria americana. Next base: position 69,616,981 of record NC_134365.1, read on the forward strand.
ATTAATCTGGACTCGTTTTAAATGGTCAATGAAAACAAGAGGATGTACATTCCAGAAGAAAACCATCAAGGTAAGCCTGAGATTTACCTCCGAGGATCTAGCAACCATTCTCTCTTCTAGCCTTTGTCCGTAATCCCTCGGTTCGGTTCAGCCGCTGCCGCCGCTGCCACAGCCAGCGGCAGGCGGCGGGGCCGGGGAGAGGGCAGCCTCTGACACCGGTTTCCAGTCGGAGCACACAGCTCCCCTCAGCCGGGTGTGCTGCAGGGAGACCCCCGCAGCCCCCCGGGGAACCGGTGTTTCACAGGAAACCCCGGGCAGGGAGAAGTTGCTTTAAGTCGCCGTCGTCGCCTCCTGAAGCGGAGGGGCGAGGAGGGGCGCCCGGCCGAGGCGCTGCGCGCTGTGGCCGGGGGCTCAGCGAAGCCGTGGAGCTGCCCGCCCGTGTCAGAGGAAGATTAACTCGCAGTGCAGCCGGGCTTAGGGGATCCTTCCCAAGTAATGTCGTCCCGGTCCTCCTAGCCCCCCTCTGGGTACGGCTTCCTAAGGCACCGGGAGAGGAGCCCTTCCCTTCTTTTACGCTATTCCTAATCTCTCACACGAAATGGGAGGGGAAGGGGGAATTATCTATTTACACACATACACACCATACACACGCACATACCGAGAGAATGAGGGACACCGGGGAGCGCCTGTATTAAAATTAAAGTTGGGTTTTACTTGGGGCAGTGGTTTCTCGCCGAGCTTCTCTCAGGATCGCCCGCATCATGGATACCAACCCGTGCTGCTGCTGCTCCTCGGCATTAGCAAACGTCCCCAGCTATTCCCTGTAGTAAAACTTTGTTTGTCCAAACTCCAGAAGCCTTCCCCCCCTCCCCCGCCCAACCCCGATCTGCCGTTCCTGAAGTTATTTTTATCCTGTTACCTGCATGTTGTCACCCCCTCCCCTTCCCTTCCCTCCCCTGCCCCACCAGCCCTGGCTGCACACACACGTCGGTACTGCCGAGCAGACAGAGCCATTTCCTCCCCTCGGCGAGAGAGGAGCAGTGCTCCAGCGGCAGCGGGCTGCCGGGCTGCCTCCCTCTTCTCAACAGAAAGCCCCAGTCGCGGCCAACTTCTTCCCCGTCTCCCGGCCTCGCCCTGTAGGGCAACCTCCCCCTCCGGTGCCCTGCGGCCGGGGCCAACTTGCCTGCCCGCAAACGTGCCCCCGCCCGCTGTGATTGAACACCTGGTCTGGGTGCGAGGGTGCCCGGGCGGTGGGGGGGCAGCGGCCTGGCGAGGGCCACCAGCCCCGGTGAGCTCCCCGGGTGCCCCCTACCCCTGAGCCCCTCGCAGGGGCGGCCGAGGGCGCAGCTGGGGAGGTGCATTAGTGCTGTGGCAGCCCTTAATGGTGGAGGGGCCGTGGGCTTCAGGGAGAACACCGCGCTCCTTCAGATTAAATACAGATTAAAAAGAGAAAAACCAACCCAGCACCCCCACCCCTAGCCACTCTATCGAAATCAGGTGGGAGGGGAAAGGAAGCAGCCCCTGATCCAGAGTGCTCCTTGCAAGTGGGAGCGAGTCCGCAGCACATGCGTTCAGCAGGCGTAATTGGGCTGCTCTTCCTGGACCAGAGCTGATAAAGTGGACGAAGAGCTCAGCCTCCATAGCAATATGCCAACGCTATGGCAACCTAAATCCAGCTCCCTCCTTATCAGCTGCAGTGATTATATAATTGGAGGAACAGTTTTGCATCTGTCTCTTGATGCGGTTTGTCATTACTCCCAGGTGAAAGAGCAACTTCTAAAGCTAACAGAAAATCAGCCAGGTGGAAGAAAGTTCCGTTCCCAGAGAGTGCTCCGGCTGCCATTTATTTACAATCTATTTTTATTCTGTGCAAACAGCGCCTGAAAGGTTAAATTGATCCGTAGACAAGAAAGCCTGGTGGCAAGGAGATGGGAGCAAACCAATCACGATGTGGAATGGAGTAATTAAAGCAACCACAGATTCCCAGTTGCAAGGTAGAGCTAAAAAAGATGAGTAGAAGGCAAAGCTAGGTCTGTGATCCTGGTCTGCTCCTTGCTTATAAGAGGGAAGATTGATTTGGATAAGTCCTTACTCTTGCATCCTTCTCAGTTGCTGGCAGCAAGGTGAATGTTCCAGGTACTACCGATGCAAGACAAATTTTTATGTCTGTTCTTGTAACGTGACTGACATGACTAGGCCTCTGCCGGCGGTTGCTTTCTGCACATGTCTGTTCTCAGTTAGCCCCTTATCAGCCTACCTGAATGGGCTTATGCTCGGGAGCCTGGGCAGCAGGGGAGCCGGCGTAACAGTGGCTTGCTTAAAATAAATAAATAAAGTATGCTGGAGGCCATTAGTTAGATTGGGAGGACTGTGGGGAAGAGGAATTGTATTTGAAAGTGCTTTGTTGACTTCTTAACTGCTAATTTGGGTAGGCTTGTAATATGCTTGCTTTACGCTTTTGAATGTGACTTTGCTGAAAATCTTTCACCCTAAAGTAAGAATTTCCTCATTTTTTTTTTGATGTTAAAATATCACTCTACTGTGTTTTCATTGCAATCTCCTATTGCACAAAGAAAGGGGTAGCTGATAGTATTATTTGTTGATGCTGAGACAATTTTCAATGTTTATTTTTGCTACACAATGGAATGTATTTTTATAACAATTAATTATTCATTATTACCATAGAGCATGTGTTTATCTAGAAAATTTTAAAAACCCGCCCGACAAGCACCAGAAAAAGCTTTCAAAACTAACTACATCACATTTAATGCACATGTGGGACCTGGTGGAATCCTAGATGGGCATCTTTAATGCGTTCCCTCATAATATTTTGAAAACTTGCTCTCATCATATAAAATGGAAAATCAGTTTGCAAACCCACGTTTTATAGCCCTCTCAAGGGAGGGACCAGAATGAGTCAACCTGGCCTCTGGTGTTGCAAGTTTGAATCTCGAGCGCAGTTTAACCATCTAGTTAAACGTCGCTGCTTGCGACTCTGGCGTTCGGCGGGATCTTTCCTGGTGAGACTTGGTGACCAGCCAGGAATTGAGACAAAGCCAGTAGTTTTGCTGTGTTTTTCAATTCCAGGGATTGGGTGGGGAGGTGGAGGTGGGAGGAAGAGCGGGTGGGGGTCCCGGGAACTGCCTGTCCCAGGAGGTGGCACTGCAGGGCTGCGGAGCCAGCAGTCGTGGCGGTGCTCCAGAGGGCTTTGGCAGAAGACTCTTCTAGGTCTGCTTCATCCATCCCCTGCTCTTTAGGAGGAAAGGCCAGATGTAGCACTGATAGAGACGTATCTATCCCGGAATAAAATTCATTAGGATTGAAGAGCCCCTGGTAGGACATTTATTCCGTATAGTAATGATCCTCTGAGTGAAAAGCCACTTCTGATACCACGTCTGAACTACCCTTCCTTCAATTTCAGATAATGCCTTTGGGCTTTGTCCTTATTGCATATTTTGAACAGATTTCTACCTGCTGCTTGTAAAAAAGAACCCCCTCAGGTATTTGTCAACCATAATTAGGTCTTCTTGCAACCTCCTTTCCTAACCTGCACGTACTCTGTTCTTGAAATCTTTCCCTGTAAGACACCCTTTTCATAGTCCTTGTACCTTTGGTATCTGTTAAATTAGGAACTAATTAGTATTCCCTTTATTTCTCGGAAGCCTATTGATAGTGAGAGGGTCAAGTCACAAGCATAGTCCCTGATGCATTTTCTGACCTGAAATGAGGGTCAAACTCACAAGTATTCCCCTTAACTTTGCAGGTATAAATACACAGATGATTGTGTACACTTCACAGCTGATTTCAGTTGAAGGGTTGAAATCTGTCTCATGCTGTGCTACAAGACAAAACTATTTGAGATATGGACTAGAATTTATTGGATGTTTGCTTTAATTTTCTGCTCTATTTTCAGAATGCCAATTTTATTTCCTGTAATTTTTTGGGGCAATGCTTTTTTGTGTAGGAGAAACCGTGTTTTTTCCATGGTGACAAAGTGATCAGATTAGCAAACTGAGTCTTCATTTTTGAGTATTTGTTTCTGTGCTCTTGTTTTGCTGTAAAGGTTTGTCAGAATAGGCATTAGTTGTGGGGCATTTAAAATACTGCTGAGTAGTTTGAAACAGCTTATATTCAGGATTTTTGGGGGAAAAATCTGAATCAGTATTTTAAAATGCAGAGCTAAAATTCCAGCCCCCACTGATTTAACAATAAATGCTTGTATTTGTAAAGTACGATCTTCTACATCAAAATACTTGGAACGTTCAGTAAGTGTTAAGATTTTAATTCAACATAATATGAAATAGCAGTGTAATATAAAAATATTTAAAATAATGTTAAATAACAGTACTTAAACACTTTGCGTAATACAGTGCACTGCATTTACCTGTGAAAGTTGCCGGTAGAGTCTTCAGAAAAGTATTTAAGTGCTTTCAACCATTTCCTATCCTTAAAAGGACTATCTAAGTATCTTTAAGATTACTATTTAAGATTCTTAAAATTTAAGTATCCTGCTAAAGGCATGGAATTTAAAGTATATACTTTTGAAAGATTTTCTTTGAAATCATCTTCAACAATAGAGACCAGTTTGGGTTAGGTCACCATCAGTGTTCCTGCTGACTGGTTCTTCATGAAGTTTGTGAGTTTCTGCCATCAGAAACGAACACTTACTTTTGAAGACCTGGGTGGCACGCTCTCTGCAACCAAGACACCCTTACGAACCCACTCTTGGTTGCATCTCTGCTCTGCAATCAAATATGTTTTTGGGGTTACATCTGTGTAATTCACTGCAGCAGGTGTGACACCCTTGCTGTGTGGAATTAATTTATCCTACGGAGATATTTACTTTGAATTATTTGTTCTCATCTTTTTGTTTTGTTTCCTCAAAACACTTTCATTTAGAGAACGTGTCATATAACGCAATATTACCACGTACGCTTAGGTTTGGCTTACTTTCTTTCAGTTTTGTGGAAAATGGGTCTGCATCCATACTTAAAAAAGGATTAATCTGAATGGCAATCACTCTTAAATTTACTTTTAGCGGGCGTGTGTGTGCACATGTACAAATTGTCATCATGGCTGTTCAACTTGTTAGGAACTGTCTTGTTTAACCCTTTCTGGGAATTAATTCAAGGAACAGACTTGCTGAAGTTCAGGAACAGCAAATACAAGATCTCTTCTGAGCAAATGTGTTTTCTAAATTTATTGTCTATCAACTAACATAACAGATGTGACTATGTGCAGTAAAAGTCTCTCTTAAATTATTGAAAACAACAAATCAGATCAACGCTGAAGAAAGCTTTTACCAATGGCAGATATATGCTTTACAAAACATAATGTTATTAAATGGTTCAATTGCCTATATTTTTTTTAAGACTGTAGACAAACCCAATGTATTTTTTGAGTCAATCATTTATCTGAAAAACTGTGTTTTTTATCTAGATAGTGGGGATGAGATGAATTTGAGGGAAAGTTTATTAATTAAAATATTTGTTACTGGATTTCAGCATCATTAATTTTAAGAAAAGAAGACAATATTAAGCATTCAGACATATTGGTTGCCACTGAATACTTTTCCTTTTGACATAGTTTATCTATTACCTAACATAAAATTGGCATTTTTGGTTTTTTTCTTGTAACTTTTATCAATGGAAGTTAAAAAAAAGAATATTTACTATTTTTAGATAATTTTTACTCTATTGGAATAAAAGAATTATTGTGCATTTAAGCTACTTGAGGGATTTTTATTTTCCTCATACTTCCCTTTTATACCTATGGGAGAGGAAGTCACAGTCAGTCTTCTGTGCAGAGAACAGAGGGCACGGTGATGGGCTTACAGTGCTTCTGCCAGAAAGCAGATGTAGTTTTAGGCGGTAGAGTGGTCCTGCTGGGAGCTCTGAAATACAGTGATGAAGCTGTGTGATCGCAAGGGCACCTGTTGCTATTGCAAGGTTGTAGTGGAATAAATCAGGGTGTAGTTGATAGTGTATGTATAAATCTTTGTCTGAAACAGTCTTTGAAATGGTTTTTGTCAGTTTCCATGAATGGGGCATAATGATGAAACTAATACAAACTTCCTTAAGAACTTGAGAGGGATTAATGGTAGCTCTTTTTCAATGGGAAGAGTCGCAGGTGTCTCTGTACTGTGTATAGAGATTTCAAGAATGGAAGGCCTTGCTGAGTTTCTCCCATAAACCTAAATATAACATTAACAGGTTGCATGGTTTGGATTGTTTAATTTGACAGTCCATGGGGGGTGGGGGGGAAGGAGAAAGATTAATATATGTATCGTAGAAGGTGACAGAAGATCTGATGGAATCACATTTTGTCTTTATTTTGTCATATTGTCAGTTGTCCAGATACCAAGGTGAATTATTGTGGTGTACAGCTGAGAGATTATTAGCACGGTTCATCCTCAAGAGAAGCTTAGATTGAGGGGAACCCACTGGTAATGGCTTTGAAGCTGGTCTGCTCTGTGTGTCACCTTCCCAGGCACCTTTCCCAGAAAGGATAGTTTTGAGACACTGCTCTCACTGGTACACATTTCACTGCAAAGAATTGCATTTCTAAGGAGTAAGGATTAAATAAAATCATAATGTAGGATGGAAGGGACCTGCAGAGGCCAGGTAGTTCAACACCCTGCTCAAAACAGGTCTAACTAGGTGAGACTGCTCAGGGCCACATCCAGTCAAATCTTGAATGTGTCTGAGGACAGAGCTTCCACAAACTCACTGGGCAGCCTGTTGCAGTATTTAACTACCTGCATGGTAAAAAACCAACCGAACAAAAAACCAACACATTTTTCCTAGTCTCTACTCTGTATATTTAAATCTGTATATTTTAAGATGGAGAGGTAATTTACATATGTCAGCCAATAGCTAAACTGCAACCACATTTCTGTGTTTCATCAGACATAGTGGCCATTTGTTGCAACTTCGAGATGGAGGGACTTTTGCCTCAATGCCTCACACCAGTTTCAAAGTAGTTTGCTTGTTTTTTTGGAGATCTTATCATAGTTTATAGGTGAGGTGAGACAACCCTGGAGTCTCAATTGCTCCAATAGGCACATTGAGTTTGTAAGTGCATTGTTTTCCTGCACTGTGCTAGAATGGCTTTCAGGCAGAATTGTGGCTAGAGACAGAGACCGGCACGTATGATGATGAGGTAGTAGAAATTTATGAGTAGTTCACTTTAATGTTCCAATACATGTTAACATATCAGGTCAATAGATGAATCCTGCTATAATTTACAAACATTTAGCTGAATCTAATTACTTGCTGTTGGGATATATATACCCACACATAAAATCACTGTGGAAGTGATGACTATAGGGCTTGAATCCAAACAGGACTGGGGTCCTAACTTTGATTTAGATTCTTTTTTCCCTACTGACTAAAGAAAGTTGAGATAACTGTTAATAGATGTTCTACGGGATGTTAGAAGCTTATATAGGAACGCTAAGACTATGTATTTGTAGAGGACTTTGCAATTTTCCTTTTTTCGCTGTGTGCCTGTGTGCGTTTCTTTTAGTCCCAGATACTAAATTCTAAATCTCGGTGGCTATCTTGGCAGGCAAAACATTCAGAATACCTGAAAAGAGACTAGCAAGTTGAATCTCCTTCAACAGCTGGGAGGAGTTATCAGACTACCACTTAACCTTCCCCGCCCCCAACAAGGCTTTATTTAACCTGGCACTGTAAGGAAATAAAAGAAATCCATGAGATTCATCAGTCTCCTGAGCCGGGCACCAACAAACTTAGCACAGATAAGAGGGAGGGAAAATTTGCTTCTTTTATCAAAGACAGAAGATTAAAATAAAGTAATTCTTAAGGGTGTCTGGAGACTTACTGGTTTTCAAACCAGACCCAGAAATGAGACCAAAAAAATCTGGCTAATCCCATGGGAACTCTCTCTGCGTCTTGTACATAAATCTTCAGAGTTAATTGTTTTAAGGAATATATCGTCCGAGAACCATCTAACCTTAATGGATGCTTTATCATATGTTTAAAATATGCTTCTCTAAATGGTATTGTTATTTATCTTAAATTTTTCAGGTTTTTAGCCCATGATGTGAATGGTTGCCTTTGGGTATTTTGGAAAAAACAATTAAATATGACTGAACATGACATTATAATTACAAAGTAAATATGCTCTAATTGAGTAATTAACTCAACATTTCTTCCTAAAGGCATTGTAGGAATGAATTCATGTTACTGATCAGATTTCAGATTCTTTATTCCAAAGGAGAGAAAAAAAGACTTCCATTCTTCAATATGGCTGGCTAGATGTAAGACTTCTTAGGATTCCTCAGTTTTTAAAACTTAATATGTATTTTTGATACATCAGGTGTTCCTCTAACAATTTTTGTCAGATGAAATAATCTTTTAAATATACAAAAAGAGTACCTGTGCCTCTTTGCTTGCAAGTCAGTCCAACTCTGTTAGGTACCAGCTATATTCTGCTTCATGCATTATTGACAAAAATAGTAACTCTGAAATTGAAACTTGTATGATATAGCTGTTAGTAGTAGAGTTTATGAATTTTAGATACAGAAATGCTACAACAGACTGTGTGAGAAGCAATGGAATCCAGGTGAATTCAGGAATTAAAATTGAGGTTTGTTGAAGATAGTGGCAAAATGAATTATTGCACCTAAATACACTGCATAGTGTATTTATGTTTGAACTTATGTTTGTCTGATACAGACTGACAAATATCAGGAAGCTGAAAGTTAAGACTGATACGCAATGCCAAACTTTGTGGTTTCTATCTTGTAGCTTTCATGTAGTTCACAACAGAACATTTTCCATGCAGACCCTATATGTGCATATTAGAAATTTGGATTTAGTTAAGTATCAAGGGGTCCGATTTCCTTTGGATGAATTTAACATGCTGACAGCAAAGTTAGCAAATTAAGTCCGATAAGCCTGAGTGACATTAAGAAAACAGAGGAAATCCATAGTATTTATTACTTTCTCGAGCTGTAAACAAATTGACTTGTGTGTAGGGAGGAAAGCTTCACCTGTGTGCTGAAATTCCCATATGATACTTAAATCGTCTATTACTGCTGATTTGTAAATTGTATAGATGCACAGAGTGTTTTCAGGTGTAATTTAAATTTGAATTGGTGTCTTTAGAGAGAAGTAAAATGCATTTATAGAGTGAAAACTGAAAGTGATCAGGTTTAATTGTGGTTTGAATGGAACTTTTGTATGACTGTATTCAGGAGCAATAGGTAGGAGTGGATTATATGAAAATTAAAATAATCTGGTAATATAATCTGTCCATTTTACCTCTAAATCTGCTGGCTGCCATATCAGGCAGGGACTAAGAACTTTCTAGTTGTTTTTGTATTGAAAGAATAATTCTTTCATAGATCTTTTAAGATCTTTCTCTCACTTAGTATACTCATCTTTGGGCTGCGTGTGTGGGGATCTAACTCTGAAGAAGGCTAAGCGTGCTCCCCCTTCAGAAGGCCTTAAAACTTTTCAGAGCATCGATCATTCAAAAATAATAGGAAGCCTTCTAATTCGCTTAGGCTGTATGCTTTGCCTTTAGAGTCCTGGCCCAGAACGTACCCGATCGATCGGAGAGCTCAGGATTCAGAGGCCGTGCAGGGAAGGGCTGTTGTCCTCCCGGAAGTCTCCTGCTGCTCTGGAATCCCTAATAAAATCCCTTCTGCACTACTCATATAAAAAATGGAAAGCAAGTGTAAAGAATGGAAAGAAACAAACTACAAGCCAGTTGAATTTTCCTGGTTTCTGTGGAGGGTAACAAGATGAAAACTTGTGTCCTAATTCACATGCAGTGATAAAAGTTGTTATGCATGCCAGGAAGTCAATCAAAAAATAACTAGAGGTACTTGCTATTGGCAGTTCCTAAAAACAACTACTTAGGTGTTTTAAAATAAAATAAAGAAGTCAGATATCGGAAAATTTGATCATGGAGCTCTACAGGTGCTTGGCAGAATCTCCAGGAAAGTATCTTAACACACGGTCAAACTTGAAGTGCTTTAAAAAGGATCACCTCTTAAAATACAAATAATTCAACAAAACCTTGCAAAAGGTTTTAACACTGATAATGCAACTTTCGTTACTTCCTATGAAACATTATGCTTAGACATCTTAAGTGCTTTTAATTTGCAGTGTGAGTTACATAACTTAGAGAATTTCTGTCAATAGATATGTATTTGACTAGAACATGTATCCTGCTGTCTTAATGCAAAGCTTGTATTGAAATAAGTTTTTGTTCTAATTTTACAGTACATATGGGTCAGCAGTTTTCTATCTATTTTTCTAGTACTTAGCATTCTTGTTGAGAACTTTGCTGTTATCCTGCTTTGGCTTGATTTTGCTCTTATTTCACCAGAACACCTTTTTACTTTTAAAGTTTTTGTCTGTTGTGCTTTAAGGTGGTTTCTCATGGAGAATATTAGTGCATAGACTACAGAGCTTAGTTTCACTGAATGTTGCTAAGGATTTTGGCATGCATGCTGTAGGGCCACAAGATGCATTATTTACAAGAAATATGGATGGGGAAACCCTATGTGGAGTCAATTCTACAAATATCAGAGGGCAGGAAATTTATTTTTATAGCACATATCAGTGGTGCTTTGATATTTCAAAAAGAATGTGATGTAAGTTCATCCAGATGGCTTAATAGATTGGTGAATTTTATTACTCGTCTCCCTATGTCAGTGTTGAAATACTATTTTAAAATACTATTTAAAGATGGAAAGCCCCACTTGTCATCTTAGGATTTAAACCTCTAGTTCATGTAGCTAGTTGTTTTAATAACAGCAACAGAAAGTATCTAAACCTGATTCTGCAGCTACAAAACACTGAAAAGAGAGATTTGACAGATTGTCAGGTGCTATTTGGGAGATTAATGTAAAGACTAGAGTATGGACATTTAGAGGATCAGGCTGTATTTTAATTTATTTCCGTGTTAGGATGTAGACTTCCAGAAAGTCTGTCATACCTCCACAAAGGCTATATTTCTTTCCTTTTGGAAGGCTGGCAAAGAAATGTTTTCTCTGAAGTTATCTACCTATGTTCTTATATATTTACATGGTCATGGTCCCTGTAGTACGAATATCTCCCAGTGTTAAACACTATTGCTCTTCCCAACGTGCCAGGTCAATAGGCTTGGAAAATTCATTTTCTTTTTCTTCATTAACTATGTTGTGTGTGCTTATCTGAAGATATTGCTCTGGGAGGTGCAGGCAAATAAATTAATATGGCATTTAATTTTAATGAGATGAGTGTTATGAAACAGTGTGTAGTTACTGATGTCATCAAGCCTGTAACAGACTTTGACATGGCAATACTGGGATGCTCGATCCATCTGTCTGGGTGCAAGCCAGGGAGAGCAACCCCTGCTCTGGTCCTCCTGACTGCAGAAGCAGGTTTGAATCTTGTGGTGTGGTCAGAACAACAGGTTGGTTTGTACTGGTCCAGCTGTGGTGATCAAGTGCAGGGCTCCCAATAGGTACCCCCATACAACTGTTGTCCCGTGATTTGCATCATCCCTTTTCAGTTCTGCTGACTCTCCTTTCCTCTGCCTTTGTGCCTCCCTTCTCTGTCCGGTCTTCTCCAGAATAAACAACCCACCCCTAGTTACTTTTTTCCCCACTGATCCCAGCTTTTCTACATCTATACCCAAATTTGATGTTTCTGATACTGGTACTCAGTAATCCTGGCCTTATTTGGCATTACTGATACAGTTACCTGGGCACTGTTGGCCTTGAAATACTCCCCAACAGGACTCCAGTACTTCCCTTCAACTAGCCGTGAAGTTTGGTCATCTCTGACTCAACTGCCTCTTAACTGTGTGTGAAATCTGGCCATTCCTCATCATGCTACCTGTAACTCTTGCCAGCTTCTCACTCTGTTGTCATGTCTGGTAATTTCTTGTGTCATATCCAGTAGTTTTCCATGTCCTGTTCAGTTACCCAGGCCAGGACTGAGTCACCTGCCTGCAGCCCTAATACCAAGTATTCTGAGAACTTTGGCAAGTGAGTGCTGTATATTAATAAGTAAAGAGGATTCTCTTCTTTGTACTTACAATCCTTCCCTGGTGATTGGCAGTTTCACAGTTAGGAGAAGCAATGGTCGTGGAAGGAGACCGATATCTTAGGTAACTGGAAACAAATGATCAGGCAGGTTTGGTCAGAGATCCACAGGTTTATGAGGAGTCAGTGCAGAGATCCTGGTATGACTTTTGAGCCACATACTTTTTCATCAGGGTGTGTGTGGTTTCACTCTCGGATGTAAGTTGCAGAGATGAAGTGTGCTTCTCTTGCATGTAGATGTTGCCATGATCAAATGTGAATCTGATAGAAAAGGGGACTGCTGTCTGGTCTCTCTCTGGGGACCGCACATGGTAGCATGTGGTGCACACACAGTGTACTTGATGTTAATGGATAAGAGGAATTATGTCTCTCTTCCTCCCAACTCTATACATATTTATCAGTAGGCACCACCAGGGCTTGAATAACAACCTAGATATATAGGCATTTCTGGTTTTATCTGCCATCTTTTCAGTGTGTGTATCATAGGACATTTTTATTTTTGTTTCCAAACAGTTGGAAAAAAATTATCTACGCTCTGGAACCATTAGAATGTCTCAGAGATGTCTGCAGTTGCACTGTGCCTACACAGTTGTGTATATATATAGGCAGAAGTATAATTTGCTTCGTGGACCAGAATGAATAAGTGACTGTGATTGGAAGAATTTAGCTGTGTTATGAAAGATTTGGAAAGAAATAGAATAGTCTGAAATAAGAGAGAAATGGTCTATGTTTTCAGATTGTCATTCTTCATATAGTAAAACTAATCATTTGGCATAGATTTCATTTTACCTCACTGTAGTTGTTTAAATTGTCTAGTTGGAGCTAATCATCTAGAGTCCATGTGGAGTCAGTGGAGAGGAAGGCAGCCATGGTCACAGAACATTATAGATATCTAAAATAGGTGGGGTGGACACCTTCTTTGGAGGTATGTAACTGTGCCTTGACTATATAGATAAAGCTTTGATGACTAAGTTAGACTAAATGTCAGATTTTAGATTGCTAGAACTAGTGAAATGAATTCCACCTTCTGCATGTGTGTTGATTTCTAATTTTTGTTGTCAACAACAAAAGTGTAGTGTGAAGAAAGGAGCTATGTGCCTATAATAGGTTTTAGTAAGTTGCCTGTCTTTCAGGTGACTTGTGTGAATACAAATAGATTAAATGTATACTTCCTGCCTGGATACATGCCATTAAATAAAAGATATCGTTCAAGAAAAGCATGACAAGAAAAACAATAACTCAGGAAAAATCCCTGTTGGAAATTCAGGGAAGCTGCTTCTTGAGGAATATCCCTGTCTCCATCTGGGGTGAGACCAGATTCATTTTTCCCAAGACTATGTTCAGGAGTGGAGAATATTGTGAATGCAAAATAGGTAGCTTGAGGAAGGAGATGGGGCTTTCCAGGCAGTGTCAGCAAGGGATGGCAAGCATGCCAGAAGACACAACATCAGAGAAACCATGCAGTCATCAGCTTAATCCACTTCTCCTAGCTAGTGAGTGTGGTTTAGCCGGGCTGGTTGAAACGTACAAAATTTACAAGAAAAGATTAATAGTTAGGTAATAGCAATGTAGAGAGAGTTCTCTGCAGTAACTCTTTGGTTTGTGTGTTTTGTGCTTTTGAACAAATACAGCGTGCCTAATTTGGAAGTGACATTTTTGAATCATTGCAAACTTGTACAGTAACAGGGTCCCAAGGAGAAGATAACCTGAGGTGCAAAATTCATTTGGTCTTGTTATCTTGGCAACTTTGTCCAACTTTGGATGTGTTGGCAAATAGGCTTCTGCCTGCCAGAGCCTGGAGTACCAGGCGAAGTGTGCTGGGTCCGTGATTTCAACAAGAGGGAGAGCCCTTGTCCCTCCAGGATGCAGTGAGAAGAGGAATAGAAAGGTATTTCATTCTGGCGACATCAGGAGAAAAGGTTAACCTGTCTCAGCAGGGCAAGTTTTTATCGTTGTAAATAAAGGGTGGCACATCTTTGTAATACTATATTATCTCAAATAACACGTATCTTTTCGAAATTTCTTCCTCTCACTGCCACAAGCAGGGATATGAAGTCCTTATGTATCATCCTATTATCTCTTCAGAGCCTCTCTTCCCAGAATTTATAGCCTTGACTCTATCATGTTGCCCTTTGCATAAGCTATGTAGTGACCAAACACCTGCCGTGCCCAGGAAGAAAGGCTGTGCTGCAGCAGCTACGATATGTGAAGCGACTATTATAGCTTCCTGAAGAACATCAACAAGAAATTCTGCTGACAGAAGTTGTCATCTGTGATGGGGTAGACCAGTTCAAAGCGATACTTGCCCTTCTTGAAATAAACTCTTTCTTGTGAGGTGGTTATAAAATAATTGAACTTTTTGAATTCAAATTTGAAAATTGAATTTTGAAAATAGGAAGTAAGGGGAGTTTTTGATGCATAATAACAATTTAAAAAATGTAGTATTCCCCCATCAGTGGTTTCCACTTTAAACTTTCTATAGAAATCACAAACATATGCTATGCCTCTATGGGAAGCTATTCTATAATTTTGCATAGGGTTGTCTATGATGCTTTCTGTCATCATTTCACCATTTGCTTTTGAATGCTCTTCTACTGCCTGTGCCTGGTAATGATACAATGACTCAAAACTTGAGACAAGAGAATGTTTCAGGAAATGTATAGATTTAAGTGGGAGTAATTTACTTAAAATAACATAACTGTTTTTGTAACACTACTTTTCTGATTAAGCCATTGTGCTGCAAATAACTTGAAATAAGGACAACAATGGGGATCCCCAGTCTATGTGTGAAAATGTTGCATTTATCCCACTACAGACCTCAATATGTTGTGAATGATACCATTTTACAGAGAAATTTCCAGTTGATATATTTTAAATATCATCATAATAGTTTTGTGTTTCCTACTGTCCTTGGGCTGCCTGTGGATAACAGATTTTTGCAGACATTTGCCAAGCTGAAGAATCTCACCCAGCAGTTTCTGAATCCTTCTGTTTGAGCACCAACAGGGACATTAGAAAAATACCCAGGCCTGACCTGGGGAGACAAAGTGGAAGTGACCCCTGACGTTTCACAGTTAAGTTTTCCACTGGTTAGGCCTCCTCATTGTTAGCAATGTATACCTTATTAGACATCTGAGTTTGCTTAGTTACTACCAAATATTTAATCTCATAAGGGTTTTTCCAGTTAGTTGGAAGAGTCATGTGGTGTCAAAAATCTTTCACATGCTCATGCCGATAAATTCTGATCAATTTTTTTAACTGTCTCATATAAAACTAAATGATTCAGATGTCTTTAGTCTCTCATTGTAAGATATTACTGCACTCCGCATTTCTTTGTACCTCTTTTTCTCAGTTTTTAAACTATTTTATTATTCTTCTTGAGGTGTGGATTCTAGAACTGGGGCCTGCAATGTTGTGTTCTATAGTAATGCGCTGTACAGCCATGTTACCTGGGCTTTTAGGCTCAGACGTAGGTTGAAACTCATGGAGTTCCATGTTGTCTGTGTGTTGGTTCACTCTGATCATTAGAGCCAGCCAGCTGGCTCTCGGGACAAAGCAGCTCAGTCATGAAAGAGGAGCTAACGTGTGTGCACGCTCTGCCTCCAAACAGGGAAGGTACAACGCTGGTGCCAAGCTCCAGAGGTATGGAGAGATACCTACTCCTTGTAAATAGGCTGGATGTTTTGTTTGTTTTTTGTTGTTGTTTTGTTTTCCTAATGAGCACTAGAAATGTAGAATCTCTTGACCAGTGTTCAGATGCTATTAGAGTAAATGGTTTGTAGGAAATTTCTTGCCTCTTTTGTGATGCTGATCCTACGAAGTGCAGAGCGCCCCAAGAAAGGAATGCAAAAGCCTCGGCTTTCTCCACCTTCAGTGTGATCTGAAAACTCAGAAAGATGGAGCTGAAGTAGTGGCTGGAGCACTAACTCAATGGTAGTGCATCAATATTGCCCACTGACTTCCAAGCAAGTGGTCTACAAACCTGGTATCCATCTGCTCTTGCCACCTTTGCTCTGGTATGTGTAAACTCGGTAATGATCAATGCATCTGCTTTTATATAAGCAGGATTTTTTATTTTTAGAAAGAATCTATAAAGACTGTCTCAAACATTTGTCTGCATCTAATGCAGAAAAGGTCACAGAGAAGCTGGTTAACAACGTTTGTATAGACAACCAGTGACCAGAACTATTTCAGGGTTACATGTTGCAGTGTTCAGCCTAATATGTAAGCTAGATGCTGTTTTTTCTCATACAGGTGCTTACAAAGATTGTCTCTTGCTAATTTTTCCCACCTTTTATTATCTGGGTTTTTTTTCCCCCCCTCTCTTTTTGCTACAGTTGCAATCTTCTGATTTAGTGCCTTATTTAGTTTGGAAATGTTCTTAAGTAGCAGAGCAAGTCAAGAGTGCTTGGTTTTGCATCTGGATATTACACATGCTTAATATTCAGACTTGGAACATTCTCCAAGAGGATACCAGTAAATAAAAAATAATGCTAGAGGAAAGTCTGCATGTTAGAGATACAACATACTACTTTAGATACCAAACAACTCAGTAAAATTATTTTTTTCTATGCAAAGTGGCTGTAAAAATATGACTCTCAATCTGTTAATGCTGCAATGTCTCTAGATCACAAAGGTCTACTTTGAATAAGAGATTGGGTTTTTTTTCAAATTGCCTTTTAACATCACCCTGAAATTGAAATAAGCCATTGTTTTCCTTTGTTGTATAGCATGGTTTATATTCATGCGGTTAGTAATTTTCTGTGGGTTTGTTTTAGTGGAGGTTTGCAAGTGCAAGGGCTTCCTTTTCTTGCTTTGCAGAGCATGTTCATATGGAGCATCCTCTTGAGATTCTGTGGATGAAAGGAAATAGAAGGATAGGAACGAGGCAGCATATTTTTTTTTCTTCCCTCAGTTAAATTTTGCCATTTTTTGCATGATCTCTTTCTAGCACCTTAATGGTGCCAAGTTAAAGAGAACCCTCCTGTTTGAATACTTTTATTTGTCTAAAATTATTAAAAAATAAGATAACATTAATTAAATGACTGAAATGAGAAGAAAATCCAAACATCTATTTTTACTTGCTTAATTCTTAGGATTTGGTAGAACTTTTTATATAGTCTCTTTCAAAACTTTCCTCTACAGTTACTTTTTCTGATGTTTTGCTGATCTTACTCCAAGCAGCAGGGGGAAAAAAAATCACATTTTAAAAATAGAAAAATGTGTTTTTTAGAACACTAAGATTAATAGCTGAAATCAAAGTCAGTTTTGACACTTGAAACATCTTTTAATACCTTTTCCTTTGAAACTGCCTGCATTTCAAGAAGGGAGTGCATCTTTAATTTATTAGGATATTGCATGCATTATCTAAAATTAGGTAAATGTGGTTTAAAATAAATCCTAAGTTTTGCCTTTCTGAAAAGCAACAAATAGTTTTTAGGTGATTCTGTTTTGTGTGGGTGCTAATGATATAATTTACAGATGTCTGGTTTTCACAAAGTATAATGTAGTAGGTACCTCTTAAAATTAGGTATATACTATTCTGTTAGGTTGTATGCCAATACCTGAATGAACCTTTGATTTGGGTGCCTGCTGTGATTGCTCCTTGCAACCCTACCCACAGACTCCGAGATAGCAGTAGTGGTGCAAACTATGGTGCTGGATGGCCAAAGGGCTTGATGAAATTTGACCACTTGGAATGAGGGGGCTAAAAAGGAGGAGGGGTGTGGACCAGATGGCCTTCAGAGGTCTGTTTTAATCTGAGTTATTGTATGATAATGTGGATTAATGGCTTCCTGATGTGGGTATCACCACCGGGAGGGAGAGCTGGCAGAGAGTACTTATGGCTGGTATAGGAGGGTTAGATATGCGTTCTCCTTTTATACACTTGCTAAGCTCTTTCCAGCAAACTCTGCCTGCTGTCTGAATTTGTGCAGCTGAACACTGACCCCATAAAGAGCAAGAGGAAATAAAAAAATCGTCCTGTAAGAATTTGCAGTGTATTGTTTATCAAGCCTGATCTCCATTTAGATCTGGATGCTAAAGGTTTTTTTTGTTTTGGTTTGTTGGTTTGTGTGTGTGTCTGTCTTTATTGAAATTCATATTGTCTGTAACTCAGATACGGACCTATATAGATTTCTCTTTGTGCTTTTTAGTCATCGTCTACCTGATGTAACGGGGAACAGACTGCTATTTCTGGACTGAGAATACTATGAGTTGTGAAAGAATTGTGATTGATTTTTCTAGGATGAAGAATCATTGAAATTGCAGGCTTTGAATTATTTAGATAGCATACATTTGTACATATTTTACAAATTTTGTCACATGTTTTGGGCCAAAAGCAGCTACACAGTTGCTCTGTACCTTGTGTACAAATACATGTGCATGCATGTACTTCCCACACATAAGCGGGACTCATTTAATCTCATTTAATCCACTTAAATTTGATGTGCAATTAAACTTATGTTTTAGATTACTTGTGTACAATCTGAAGAAAGATTGGCACTTCCAGCAGCTGGTTTCACTTGTATTTCAGACATGTGTCTTAAGAATGGAAGAAATGGTCCTCTGCACTGACTACAGAGGGAGCTTAGACAAGATCCCTTTTTTAAAATGGTTTGGGTAGGGTGAGGCAAATCACATTAACAGGTTTGTGTATTGATTTCTATCCCACTCTGCATTTTCAGACAAAGAATCTGGAGACCATCTAATACAGTAAAGATTATTTTAAACCTGTAAGAGCTTCTTTTCTGTAAAGAAGTTATATTTAGATTACTCATTAAGTGAAGAGTAATCATTCACCAATAAGAAAATGATGAGCAGTTAAGTTGACAAGTTTGTCAGAAGAATCCAATCTATTGAGTTACAGTTAATCTCCAGAGGAATTTTACTGAAGTCAAGGAAATTTTACCATAGATGTGCTTGATCCCAGTATCCTTAATGATGGTAACATTAATTCAGATGAATGGTGCAAAAATATACATTTAAGGAAGAAAGCTCTCTCTTGGTGTCTCCATTTGAGGATCTGTGCCTGGAGTTTGTCCAAGAAGCATGTTGTTCTTCCAAGACACTCACCATGATGTGTATGCATGTTACTGCAAAGGTATTGTGCTGATAGGTACCCTAAAATACTTCAGAAAGATGTATTAATGCACTATACCATGAGATGTGCATCTATAACTGCCTCAAGTGAGGAACCTTGGTTTTTAACCTATATGTCATTTGGTGTTAGAAATGCCTTTTTGCTTTGCATTCTGTGGGAGATTGCATTATCACAGCAGAACCATGGTTTCATGTAAAAGCTCTTGCTAGCTGTTCCTTCAAATACAAGGCTAATTGGGATCTCTCAGGCTTATTTGAGATGAATACAAATACTGTTATTAGTAAAAAGGATCTTTACATCACTAGTCCTCTGTTGCTATTTTTGAGTGTTATGAATGTTTCAGTGAGCTACGGTTGAAGGAAAGGAAAGTGTTCCCTGGCTTGATTTCTGAAAGCTTAATCTAGGTGCCACCAGAAACATGTCTCAAGAAACCAAAAAGGACTCTTTGTGGGTTTCTTTGTGTTTTCTTGTAGCTTGAAAGCCACAAGAAAATGCAAATGCTTCAAAGGAAATTGGCCTCTTAACACCCCCCCAGCCTAAAAAAATTATCTCCTAATAGAATTTGTAGTCCAGCTGAGTTGTATTATAGACTTCTCTGGCTTTCCTGATATGTACATCAATTATCAAACTTTTCATATTAGACACTTGCCTTGGGGCTTAACGTTTAGTAGGGTCCATGCTTTTCCCCCCCTCTTCCTCCTCTCTAAAAAAGAGACCTTACCTTCCAGTCTAGTTCTCTTGAATCCATAGTTACAGAAGAGAAAATCAGAAGCTATATGGATTTTTGTGACTGCTGAGGATTTTCAGACTTGTGGCTTTCTAGATTCTTCTGAGCAAGATTTGACAAGATGCCTCTTGAAGGTGAAGGAGGCAGAACAGACACGATTCTGTGATTCTGTGACTATTGCTTTACTTTGTTTTGTTTCAGAATGGAAAGATAAAACGAGAAGTAAAAGAAGGAACACTCAAGTGATGAAATCTTAGATGATAACTTGTTATCACCCGCTAATTAGAAGGGGGGAGAGCAGAGGATTTTATCATTTCACAGAATCACAGAATCGTATAGGTTGGAAAAGACCTTTAAGATCATCAAGTCCAACCGTAAACCTAACACTACCAAGACCACCACTACACCATGTCCCTAAGCACCTCATCCAAACGTCTTCTAAATACTTCCAGGGATGGCGACTCAACCACTTCCCTGGGCAGCCTGTTCCAATGCTTGATAACCCTTTCAGTGAAGTAAAATTTCCTAATATCCAATCTAAACCTCCCCTGGTGCAACTTGAGGCCATTTCCTCTTGTCCTATCACTTGTTACTGGGGAGAAGAGACCGACCCCCACCTCTCTACAACCTCCTTTCAGGTAGTTGTAGAGAGCAATAAGGTCTCCCCTCAGCCTCCTTTTCTCCAGGCTAAACAATTCCAGCTCCCTCAGCCGCTTCTCATAAGAGTTCTGCTCTAGACCCTTCACCAGCTTCGTTGCCCTTCTCTGGACATGCTCCAGCACCTCAATGTCTCTCTTGTAGTGAGGGGCCCAAAACTGAACACAGGATTCAAGGTGTGGCCTCACCAGTGCTGAGTACAGGGGCACAATCTCTTCCCTAGTCCTGCTGGCCACACTATTTTTGACACAAGCCAGGATGCCATTGGCTTTCTTGGCCACCTGGGCACACTGCTGGCTCATATTCAGACAGCTGTCAACCAACACCCCCAGGTCCTTCTCTGCCAGGCAGCTTTCCAGCCACTCTTCCCCAAGCCTGTAGCGTTGCATGGGGTTGGTTGTGGCCCAAGTGCAGGACCTTGCAGTTGGCCTTGTTAAACTTCATACAATTGGCCTCGGCCCATCCATCCAGCCTGTCCAGGTCCCTCTGCAGAGCCTTCCCACCCTCAAGCCCATCAACACTCCCGCCCAATTTGGTGTCATCTGCAAACTTACTGAGGGTGCACTTGATCCCTTCGTCCAATAACGCAATAATTTGTGTTATTGTAGACCAAGCTGTAAAAAAACAAATTTGTCAGTAAATAAGAATATTTTAATAAGCAAATTTGCTTTTACTACAAGTACAGGATCATGTGCTCTTATTAAAAAAAAAAAAACCCAACATAACCCAAACACTCCCCCCCCCCCCCCCCCCAAAAAAAAAAAAAGCCCCAAAGCAAAAAATACCCACCCCAAACACCTGAATTGTGTTCATTGAAAACCACAGCATTTTCAAACAAAAGTAAGGGAAATGTTAGAAATTTGTGTCTTGGTGCCTAGATCTTTTGCATGTATAAGATAGTGCATATGGAGGAAAGATCTTATCAGGAAGCAATGGGTTTCCAACATACTCTGAAACAAGGTATTTTTGCATGGAGAGAACTATATATGTGGTGATTTTAAGGGAAGAGTTGTCCCATGATTTATTCCAGTGTTGATAGGGAATTATTATTGCTTGTATTCTTGTTGTGCCTTATTCACGAGTCGGGAATCCGTTGTGCTGGATGTTCTACCAATATAGAATAAAAGTCTGTCCCTTTCTCAGAAAATTCAAAATCTAATTAGTGTTGGCAAAGTTAAGATAACTTACCATGCAGTGTCCGTAGTTAATTTTCAAGCATAAATATTTAACTTGGAGGCATTCAGTACTTGAAGTGAGAGGAGCTTGTGCACTTGCTCTCTTTATTGAAATGGACTTGTTTTTTCACATTGCTAGTAGCTCATTGCATCTTCTTATGTTAATGGAATGCAGCAAAAAAATAGCTGTTTGGAGGGGGGAGATAAAGGAAAACAAAGATCTAGTTGCAAATGAAGCATGGTTCTTGAGTAAGATTTTTTTGTTTAGATTTTAAAAAATGTTTAGTCTCAACTATGGCAAACGAACTGTGTTAAATCATGTATCTTTTATGTGTGTGTTCTGAAGCCCCAAAACAATTTACAGGAAAAATTCTTTAACTCTCTCATCTGGGCTAACAACTACACACTAAGTTTTAGTCTGACATGCTGTTTAAAAGTGTATGTGTATATTATAAATCTTGTTATAGAAAAAGCCATAGTTCAGGTTGCAATCCAGCTTTCATTATAACTCCTATCTGTATGTACAAATTACCTCCAGAAAAAAATTCTTTTTGGAAAAAAATAGTGTCACTTCAGCAGTTGGCTGTCAGAATTAACGTCTTGTCAACTTTTTTAAAAAGGCAAATAAGGAAAAATGTCCAAATCATGCTTTAAAGAAAGTGAGTTTTATGTGTGTGCAGCCCTGCATTTGCTAAGGGAAGTTTCTAGGGATGTCAACTGAAAATTTAATACAGATTTCTGGAAAATACTGTTTTCTCATAGAAATAAGTGCATTTATTGAACTTCAAGATTTTAAACTTTGTGTATGGCTAGTTGTTATTGTCCTGAGATACTGAGAGACTTTTAGACTTTCAGAAAAATAAATTTGCAGAGTGAAGTTTTAAAACCAAAGAAATAGAGTTCCAGGTCAATTGGGCTGAGGGCCCTCGCCTTCCCTGCCACAGAGTGATGAGCATGCATATAGAAGTCTTACAATGTGCTGATGTAGCTGTGATGGTCTAAAGGTTTGAGTGAAGCAGGGTTTACTCGGAGGGGTCTCTCTTGATAGATTAACTGATGGAAGAAATACATAAGCTTCCTGTGCAGAGGCCTTCCTTCGGGTCAAACTTGCTTTAGACTAACAAAAGAAATTACTTCTCACTGTAAATCTTGCCTCATGTATGTGATTCCAAAGAAATGTTTTTCTGGCCTGGTCTAAAAGACCTAGAGTGAGGGAGGTATGGCCACCAGTCCAGGAAGTCAATAGGTGTGCTTCGTTGTCACTACAGTTAGAAAGTGTTTTCCTAAGGTAAAACTTGAATTTTTGTTACTGCAAAAGCCATTGCTTCTGTTTATTCACTGTGAGTATGGTGATCGATATTCCCTTTCTGTTCTTTGAAATAATATACACACACACATATCTATAAATATATATGAAAACCATAATATATGTATATATAAAATATTTATAAATATATATATATATATACATACACACACATACTTAAAGACTGTTATCATACCCTCCTCCCCCTCACATCTGTAAAAGCAGCAGTCCAAGTTCTGGCATTCCCATTTCTGTCACTTTGCCTCATAGCTCATGTTTTCTAGGCCTTTGGTTGTTCTCCTTGTTCTCTTCTGGGCAGCCTGAACTAAGCCACATCTTTCCTGAAGTGTGGAACCTGAAACTGCCCACTGTATTTCAGCTGAAGCCCTGCCAATGTTGAGCTGAGGAGAAGTATTACTTCATAGTGTTGCATAGATTTAATCCATGTTTATATACTACACTGCAATGATTGCATTTTGTGGGAAGAAGGCAGTATGACAATATCAGCTTCTGTTCTGTTGGGGATCCAATATAACCCCCAAGGCTTTTCTGAAAACAATTTGGGCACATGATTCATTTTGCTTAAATACTTTGCATTTGTCCCTGCTGAACTGAATTCTATTTTTAAGACTTTTTTTTTCTCTAATTCATGAATTTCATTTTTAAATTCAAATCTTGTCCTTCAGTGTGTTTGCTTTACCTCCCAGCTTCAGTTACCTGCTCATTTAATAACAGCATTCACCATTTCATCATCCAGATCATTAATGAAAACATTGAACAGAATCAGATCCAGGGCAGGCACTTGGGTACCTCCATGTGACACATCCTCCAATTTAGACTGTGTACGTACTGACTGTACGCACTGGTTTCGTGCTCATGTTATAGCGATTTTTTTTCTTGCTCATATGTCCCTAGAATTCTTGTGAAATTGTCATACAAGACCGCATAAAACTATTAATAAAGTCAGGAGACATGGCACCTACTGCTTCCATCTTGCCTGTGAATTCTGTTACCCAGTTCTGGAAGGAATTAGTTTTCTTTGACACAGTGTATTCACAACAGATCCATGTCTGCTGCTGTTTTTCTCCTTGTCCTCCAAGTACTTGCTGACACTTGTTTATTTTACTTATTCCAGATTTTTTTGGGGAGACTGAAGATCAACTGGATTTAAAT
This sequence comes from Mycteria americana, assembly GCF_035582795.1. Taxonomy (NCBI): domain Eukaryota; kingdom Metazoa; phylum Chordata; class Aves; order Ciconiiformes; family Ciconiidae; genus Mycteria; species Mycteria americana. Next base: position 69,641,191 of record NC_134365.1, read on the forward strand.
TTCCCCCTTTTCCACTTTTTTAACTGGGGGCTCCATTCACCCTTTCTCGGTCCTCTGGGATCTCTCCTGTCTTCCATGAGTTCAAACCAGCATCTAACAGCTTTGAGACTTCTTCAGAAAGCTCTTTAAATATTCTAGGATATTATAGGGTGCAGTACCTAAGTAGCTGAAACCATGGACATTACCTAAGTACTTTCTAACTTATTTCCCTTTTACAGTTGGAAATGATACCTGGTTTGGTTTGGGGATTGATTGTGCTAGCCACCTGCTCTTCATGGATTTTTTCTTTAGTAAAAATTGATGGAAAAAGGTCACGTAACACTTAAGCCTTCTTCCAATCATCTATCAAATGCTCCTTTTTTCCATTGGTTAATGGATCAATGTTTTCCACATTCTTCCTCTTATTAACAGATGATCTCATACGCTGACTTTTTTTTTTGTGGTGTTCTTCATGTTTCTTGTTAGGCACCTCTCACTTCAGTCTTTTATAACACTTTTCCTGTGTGCTTGATTTGGTCTTACACATGATCTTAGTACTGAGACCAGTTTCCTACTTTCTGTTTACTTCCTTTCAGTGTTCAGTTAAGACATTAGGATTTAACCAATTTTGTCTCTTACCGTACCCATCTCTCCTCTGCTTCGAGGAAAAATACAGTTGTGCAACACAGTTTCAAGGTTTGCATTTTTTAGGATTCTGATGTTTTTAAAGTGATGGAAATAAAGAACGGTGACACTCCACATCAGCATAGCTCTATTTTCATTTAAATAATTAATCTAAGTACAAATTTCTCTAAAATAAATGTGTGGCTAACTAGATGAAGTCAAACTCAAAAGTTGCAATTCCAGCGTGTCATTAACTTGCCCACTTCTCATATAGAATGGTCACTGCTTAGGGGTTGGTTTTTTTTTTTAATGATGCTTTTGAGATAGTTAATAGGTGGCTTGACAGATGTTATTAGCATGCAAATAGCACTTATGAAGGTATTAATAGTCATCACTGTATATTTTAATAGTGATTTTGGTGTCGACCATTTTGGTGATTTAGTTGTAAGCTTACAATGTCAGGTATTTTGTGCGACATGGTTCATTTCCTGTTGTATGGCAACCTTATCTGTTACTTTTCTGACTTTGATTTTTGAGACCTGTATTTCTGTTGTGGCTGCATTTGAACTACTTCTGCAACTTTGCATTTTTGCGGAAATGAAAGTCTCTCCCAAAGACTTTGTAATCAAATTTGTTCACTTATATGGACTTTTATGTTTAATTACTATTCGAATGCTTAAACTCATGATCCGTAGCACAGAAGTACTTGAGAGAGAAGAGTTTTGTGCACCAGCTGGACATAGTCAACAGTACAAATTCTTGCTAAAGGGTGGCAGGGATTAGCAGGGTGATGGTGCTGTGGATCACAGTGCTTAGTGAGTTATTGGATTTGGGTGGGGGCTGAATCTCCATTTCCCACTTCTGGTCAACTTCCAGCTTAATAACCGTATAAACAAATATGATTGAAGTGATTTATTGTGAAACTTTATTTGTAGTGGGGAAATCGAGTGAAGTATTTTAACTGCTACATTGCAAAATGAAAATAGCAAATCCAGTTGCAATCCAAAATGCAGCGCTCGGGTTACAGCAAAGTTTTGTGGTGGGGGAGAAATGAATGCTATAGGTGACATTTAGCATGGTGCCTCAAGTTCAATATGAATTGTGTTCTGCTTACTTCCTAGGAATTAGCAATAGAACATTTAGATTGTAAGGTAGAATTTCATTCTCTCTGAAAGTTTGGCTATGCTGTCTTTGAAAATATTTTGCTCAGTTTTTGAATGTACTTTCTGTGAAGCTGTGTGAACTTCACTCTTTAATTTAAGCTATTTCTATAAACTGCCTGTAGATAAAGTCATTTGTCACTGCCATTAGTTATTTAGTACAGATAAAGTCTGCAGTCTCTGAGCTTCATAAAACAGACAGATCCTTATCAGTAATCAATACTTGTAATATTTGTTAATATAAATCTGTCATTACTGACTCATCTTTTGAAATTCATTTGAGACAAAGCACTTTATTATGGGACTGGTGATTGCGGTAGAAGCAAAAGCAACAAAACCACCAGAAGTTGTATCCTTAACTTTGCTGGTACATCAAAGTCGAAATGCATAGACTTGAATACTCCTGTGAAACCTAACTAATAAGCAATAATAATGGAGAAGCTTGACACATTGCCAAATTGCAGAGAAGTCTTCATTAAGATGCAGCAGCTGTTCATTTTCAGGACCACATGGTCTAGTCAGCATGATAAGAACACGGTGGCGATGGATCAGCAAGTTTGCTTTTACTGGAAAACATACATATCTTTCTTATCCACTCTAATGGGTCAGTATTAAAGAAGAGCTGGAGCTGGAGAATAATTAGAGTAACTTTCCATTTATTTTTCTTTCCAGCATGCCTCAGGCTAGGGAGGTCAAATAGATGTTAAAGAGAAAAACTGCATCTGGAACTAGTCTGAAAATAAATATGTATCCCAGGAGTAGTGCTGTGTACAATTTGCTTAGTCTTAGAAAACTAACTAAGTTTGTCTGCTAGTTGATTGCCTGCTTCATCGAGGAAATCCGCTTAGCCTGTTTGATTCTGAAAGCTCTTTTTCTTCGGTTTCAAAATCTGAGGGATGTAAATTTAACTATTTCCCATTTCTTGTTTCTTTCAGCTTTCCCTTTCACATATCAGAGTCATGTTACTCACCAGCTTCCTTTGGCTGGTTTGCAACTAGGAGGTTTTTCAGTGAGCAGAGACAAGTTCTAGATTTTCCTGCTATGCAATGAAACTATAACAGCCTGAAAACATTATGGCAATGCCTGACATAAAATAACATCTGACTCTATCATGTCCGTCCTTGCAATTCAGTGAGATGAATTTAAAAATCTTGCATGCTTTCTAGGTAGAGGCATATCCTGTCGCACTCTGTGTGTCAGTGTGATTTGTATTTATTTTACCTGCTTTAATTCACTTGTCGTGCAGTCATTGCTGTGATTTCTTGGCATTGTACATCCAGCTATGAAATATGCATCTTGGGTACTTATATCAGTTCAATAACAGTTTAACAGTTCCCTAGTTTTGAATGTCTGTCTTCTGATATTTTAAGGAAAACAGTGTCATGTGGTCTTATGTTTGCTTTGTCCAGTAGTCTACAGGAGCCCATCTGATCTATTTAGTAACACCATATTTTTATATTGATCTAAAGTAGAATACGGTCAATAGTAGACTTCGAGCTTACTTTGAAGTAAAAGGTAATCTAACTCCTTTACTGGGTTTCTACTATCTGCCTCTTGCATGTACGCTTTTTCTGAAGCATAGTCTCTGCTGATCAGGTGTAAGGGTAAACACAATCTCTTGAGTGTGCAGTGTTTTGAAACTGAATTCTGGTTTCATAGCCAGAATTCCTTCCTGTGAAGGAATAAGATCTGTAGACCATTTGGGCTTCCTTTTACCTGTATCTTAGCATATGGGCCACAGGAAAACTCTCAAGTCTACCAAAAAGATAAGTAGTCTCTTAAATCTTATATAGGACATATCTAAACTAGACATTCTTCCTAATTAAAGTTTGCTGTTGTGACTTTGTGTAATTTTATGTCATACTTTTCTAACATGGTTTATACTTTCTTGTATGAAGTGTCTGTGTCAAAATTCAGTTAATCTTTCACAAGTTCTCACATATCTCAATTGAAGCGTACTCCAAAGAGTAAGGGAATCTGTTTTGAAGTTTCAAAATTCACTCATTTTGAAGTGATTCAAAGTCTTAATTTGAGTTGCTGCAAAAGCCTCATTGAAGAGGCATAGGTGACTTAACTGTCTTTACTGAAATAATGGAACAATTGCACTAGCTTGAAAGGGTGACTTTCATTTTTTGTACTGCTAAGACCTTCTAAATATCAGCCACATGCCACCTGACGTATATATTCTATTGTTATGATTGGGCAAAAGCATATACTCCCTCAGTTTTGGCTAAAAGAGGTGCAAAACTTGGGACTGCTAGGTCTTAGCGTTCCTGTTAATACATGCTTCTTAAGTAAGTGTTACTCCATTGATTTCAATAGTTTGTCTATCTTAAAATCATCTTATCAGGATAAGAAATCAGTTCCAGTTTCTAAATGTATGTTGGTTGGCCTAAATTATCTGCACAGCATCCTGTAGAGCACAAAATCCATGAACGCTGCCTTTCTGTTCCAGTTTCTGCTTCAGTGTACCTTCAAGTCAGGCTGTTCTTAGGCTCATACATATGTACTGTTTGCAGAGAGAATTAAGCTCATTGTTAAAATTTCACTTTACCTTGAGGTAATCTTGAAAACATAAGGATTTTTATGATAGGGCTTCAGAATCTCATTTGGATGCTTTGCCACATACTAAATAGCATAGTGCTGGATGTGTGTGTGATAAAGTGATGAGACCTACCCTCATCTTTTGAGTTTTCAAACAATCCAACTTGCAAAATGTGTGAGTAAAAAAGGAAAAGTTGGACAGTTTATTTTCTGTGAATCCTTGATGATTGTATTGTTTGGAGGCACTTCTAACAGCTCAGTGTCCATTGGGTCTTGTTGGGAGACTGTTGCAAGATGAATGATTGCATAGTAGTATTACTTTAAAATAAAGAGTTTGAATTGGAGGAACAAGCTGGTAGCAAGTGGATACTCTACGCTTATCTTTAACCTTAGCTCTTGATTTTACTGATCCTTAAGATTTTTGAAAACGCTTTTTCTCCGTTCTGCTGTTTAAAAAATGTCTTCACACATTTCTGTGGTGTTTTCTTTTTTTTTTCCTTTCACAGGTTCCAACTATGGGAGTCCCCGTCCAGCTCATGCCAACATGAATGCCAATGCAGCTGCAGGGCTTGCCCCAGAGCATATCCCTACTCCAGGGGCAGCTCTGTCCTGGCAAGCTGCAATTGATGCTGCCAGGCAAGCCAAACTGATGGGTAGTGCTGGCAATGCAACAATATCCACAGCTAGCTCCACGCAGAGAAAACGGCAGCAGTATGGGAAACAGAAAAAACAGGGTACCACCACAGCTACACGTCCTCCCCGGGCACTGCTGTGTTTAACACTGAAAAATCCCATCCGGAGGGCATGCATCAGCATCGTCGAATGGAAATATCCTTTTTGATGTTCTCATTTGGAAAACAGCAAATTGTTTGTGCGCATCAGGCGCTATTCATAAGTGTGAAGAAATCAATACATTAAGTTGAAAGGCACCACTATGAAAGTAAAGTACACGAATAGTTTTTGATGTCTTAACTGAGATCACGTATGCTGAGGAAAAAAAAAGTTTAGGATTGAAGCCTTGTGTAAGAAACCACTAGAAGTTTAAATTATAAAGGTTAGGGGTTGAATTCTGTTCTTTTAAAAACACGTGGCCCATGCTGAAATCGATGGGAGATGTGCAAGATATCTGAGGCCAGAATTGAACTGACTCTATGGGATTGATAGCAGCTGCTGGCTTTCCCTTCTTTTTTTCGCAGGCACTTAAAGAGGTGCCACCAGTTAAACAGCTCTGGTATTTTGAATCATATGCCTTTTTTTTTAAACATGTGGCATCACACTTTCTACAGTATGGAGAAAAGAGTGGAACAGAAGGAGAAAAAAACCCAAAATGTATGCAATAATACCCTGAAACAGGGCTAAGGTCTGTTAATTATATTGGAATTCCACTTAAACTAATATGGCTCACTAGTGTATGGTAAAAGATACTGGTTATCTGGAAGCAGGGAAAAAGAAAGACAGTTAAAGTAATCCTGCAACATGTACAAATGCATTACAGGGCCAGATCTAGTAGTCTGAACAAGAGACAGACTGTGTCACAATGATAGATGATAACCACTGACACAGAACTGCAGAATGTAAGGGTCAGTGCTGCTTCCCTGGAAAGTCAGTGAGAGTTTGGCCGTTGGCTTCATCATGTGGAAGGAGCAAAGCCTTCTTAGTCACCCAAGTCTGATGGGCACAAGCCAGAATTCGAGAACTTGCTGTGAAACACAAACTGAAATAAAATATACCTCCCTCGCCTCCCCAAAGAAAAACCAAGACTAACCCTGAACAGTAATTGTCAGTAAATCACAAGCTAATGGGGTTCTTCAGTAAATACAAAAGAAAAAGCATGTTGTTAGGGATAGATAAGCACGTCAAGGGAAGGCAGTACAGAACTTGGCAGTAGTTAATATGATAAAAAATGAATGATGGCATTTAAAACAATATGATAATATTGTTCTTTTGGGGGTCTGGTGGGATGTTAGAAAGATGAAAACAGAATATGAGTATTGGTTTTGCTGACATGGACATATTTTTCAGATGAAGAACTTGTTAAAAATGCTCCTGTCAGTTCTTAGATGTCCTTAAACTACCTGCCTGCCTATTCCTTTCTTCTTCAGATGCTAATTTTTAATCCCCCTGATTAAGTTTGCTTCTTTTTATCCCTTTTGGCATAGCTCTGATACTTTAAGCATAAGATGATGGATGATGACTAACAGGATGAAGCTGAATATTGGTTTACTTGCCAGCACCCCAGTAACCACATGTCTTTAGAGAAAGAGCACAGAGTGACATTTGATAAATGAATAAGATCAGCAATGAATGATGGGAATGATGTGTTGTAAAACAGGATACAGCACTGCTGAGATCAAGAGGGGACCAAACAATGCGATTAAAGCAATGCAAGGATGCTGATGCTTGCATTTTTTGCTTTTGTTTGGTTTTAGGTGAGTTGGTGGAAGTATTTTTTTTCCTTCAGAACCTCTCATTGGACATCTAGTGTTTATAAACATGAAACACTTCAATGACAAATAACAATATCAAAGGGTTGTGATAAGGTTTAATTCTATTCTGTACTCTGACTTTTCCTAATTGCTAAAAACTACTGAGAAAAGCTTAGTTTAATTTGCTGAACCACTAAAGTCTAAGCATAGTAGATATTAAACAAATATCAAATGGTACTTCCGTGGTGTTTCTTACCTAAACATTATAGGGTTGAGAGCCTGAAAGTGTAATTGCATATAAGAAAAAGTGAAATGAAGTAATTACCATATTTCACAAAGATTTAGCCGTGTATTTAATTTTCTGCTATGTGTGCAGTGTATTTGTAGATTTCATACCATTTTATTTTTACAGTGCAAAAAGAGAATAGAAGTAAAAATATAAATGCTTAAACAGTGATAAATTAATAGATAATAATCCTGTCAAAAACAAAGTCTAGGAAAAAAGTGATTAAGAAAAGGAAAGTCTATGGAAATTAAGGTCTTTATGCAGTAAACACTATATATACAGCCTGAGGTATCTGAGAAGTCCCACTGATTTCACATGTAATCTGCCTACCCTGATCGGCTCTTCTTTCTCCATATTATCATATTATCTCCTATTATTCATAGGTTTAAGCACGGTAGTCTGGTGAGTTTGGAACCCTTTGACTCTTCCACATGTGAAATGTAGAACATACCTGAGCATGCACAGTGGTCAGGTGCCTGGGATTTGTGTATATCTTGCAGTTGAGGCTGCTGCACATCCCAACCTCCAGTTCTTTCCTGCTAAAACCTTCTGAGAACAGTAGTCTGCTGACCAAAATCATACATGCTGTGTTGACATTTGGCAATGCTGCAAAGCCAGTCCCATGGTAGATAAATTCATGCTCAAATGCACTCTATGGCACAGGTTATACTTGGCATTCTCCCTGCCCTATCCTGCTTTTCGTTCCCTTCCGGAGTACTGGTGAGTTATCCCAGAGCTAGCCTCCAGGATATTCTTGCAGGCAAGTAAATGTAGACAGACTGTAAATCTGGTCTCTAGGCTGAGTTTGGAGATACTTCACAACAATTAAGGTTAAGGAGTCCACTGAAGTAGATGAAGTACAGCGCCAGCAAATTGGTCAGTAGAAAAATGCCCTTTGATTCCAATGGACAGTTAGTGGGGCATCCAGGTTGTGCCGGATTTGTTTGTTGAACATCTGAAATGTTTGGGTTTTTTTTTTCCCTAACAAAGTTGATGCCAGGCTGAAATGCCCCTGAATTGGTGCTAGTTTGTCTGCCATAAGGAACTCTTAGCTTCCTGGTGTCCCTAATACACTGTGTAGGCACGTTTGTTTTCCCTACAATGCCAAATGAAATGCAAATAAAAGAAAAAGAAATACTCCCTCAAATAGTTTCTAAGCAAAACAAGTGTACATGGCAATATGAAATATTAAGCACATTCTGGACAAAGACTTTTTTTTTGCCTAAAACTTTATTATTATTTAAATGTCTTCTAACTGGATGCATGCATGTATTTCTTGGGTCCTTGCATTTAACTTTGAGATATGAGAGGGAGATTGAGGAAAAAAAAATACAACAACAACAAAAAACCCCCCAAAACTTGGTAAAATTATTTTTGTACATACAGATGGAAAAGGCCGAGAGAAACTAATTGTAAGAGGAAAGACAACAGTCCTTCTAGAATAGGCTTCTGTTATTAAAAATATTGCAGCCACATGTGAAGGAAAATAGGGAAAATGCAATCTAAATAAATAAAAGAAGAAAAAACTTTTAAGAAATCTGTGTTTACTCTGGCACGCGACTGGCCTACACTGCTTTTGACATATTAGGAAGATTCTTGGCTGGGAGCTCCTAAAAGCACTTAAAAAGGCATATGTTTCTTTTCAGAATATAAGGGGCTTGGAATGTTTTCTTTAAACAGAATTCTTATAAATCTTTTTTTTTTTTATTTGTGTGTGCACATTTTGGAACAATTTCCTTAACTCCATTCATCAGACCATTTGAAATAATTATTTTACTGACTATTTTTGCCAATTGTGTGGCCTTAGCTATCTATATCCCCTTTCCAGAAGATGATTCCAATGCCACCAATTCCAATCTGGTAAGTCCTTGATGGTGTTTAGTCTTACTATTTTGAAAGTCATTTTTAAAAGTGACCAGAGAGACTGTTGAAGCTAGGGAACATAAATATATCCACCAAAGATGAGAACGTAATAAAGTAAAAATTGTTTTTGAGTGCTATGTATTCTCTATTCATGTTAGTACCTGTTTCAGTTGAGCTGGCTTTAGAAAAGAATGTTCCAAAAATTACGTGGGTGCTGTATGTGATGTTTTGGTTAACAAATTACTGCATGGTATTTGTGGAAGAAATCTCTTAATCATGGATTATATGGTGATTTTTGTCTTACTAAGTGCCATTGTGAAATTGATACTGTCCTCCTCTCAGGTGATACATGAGAGCACAGCTTGATGACTAATTCCTATGAAGTACATTAATGCTTGCATTTCACAGGCTCGTGTTTGGTTGAACAATGTTTGTTGGTTTGGGGTTTTTTGTCTGTTGTGTGGGGGGTTTTTTTTGTTGGTTGTTTGGTTTTTTTTTCCTTCCTTCCCTCTTGTTGGGGGAATATAGCTTTTCCTCTGTCACCACTGATGCTAATGTTGGTACTTTGGGATAGAGCTGTCCATATAAAAAGGCGAGAGTGTTTACTTTTGGCTTAGCATGAAGTCATAGCAAAGAATTCTGTTCAGTAAGGGCACAACACAAAACAGCTCTGGAACGCAATTCACTGAATTAGCAGAAAACAGTTTTCTTCCTCTCAAATATGTGAACAAATCTCCTACTTGTCTGGTTGGATCAGGATGAAAACTTGCTCCCAGAGTTTAAGAGCTGGGGTGCTATTTCCTGATTGAAATTTACTGAGACATAAGAAATTTTAGAGCAACAGAGGAAGAAAACAAAAGCCATACTTCCAAAGTAGGGATAATTGGGATGGCTGACAGACATTGTAATTAAAATGATGCATGCTGTTCTTGGAAGTCAGTCACTTGATTAAATATCTCTTGAAGCTGTATAAAACAAATTTTGAACTTCAGGACTTTGCTGGAACAGTACTTCTATGTTTAAACCCCCCCCACCCCCCCAAAAAAAAACCCCCCAAAAACCCCCCCAAAAAAACCCAAACAAAAAAATTGTAGTGTAGTACTTTCCCACTGTAACTCCTTAAAGAAGTTTAAAAATAGGAGCAGGAGGAGACAAGTGATTGTTAACTTTTAACTGTTCTCTATATTTACAGAATATGTGAGTTGGTCTTGTTTCTCTTTTGCTGCTATCTCTTTGTTAGCTTGACTTAGTGTTTAACAATGATGAATTGTGGTGTGTATGTTTAAAACACGTCACTATGGCACCTTTCAAAAATTAATATCTTTTATTTAAAAAAAAAAGCAGATTCAGTTGATCCTCTGGCTATAAAAGACAGTATGCTGTTTATTGCACGTTCTGACTTGCAAGGTTGAAAGAGGAAAACAAAGCAGAGCTGAACGTTAGAGGGCTCTTAATTTGTCTTGAGTTTAATTGGGTGTGGGTATTTGCCTTATTTCAGTGAGGAGACTGCTGGCTAATATTAGGTTGGGAGTATATTCATAATTGAATGAGGTATATTGAAACTATTCTATTATCAGAAAATATATGCACCTTGTGAGCTGAGTTGCTATTCTGCATCTGTTTTCCAAGCCATGTTTTGCATCATTTGGTCAATCTATCAAAACACTCCTGTTATTTGTGAGTAGGATTTTAAAAACCTCAGCCAAGCAAGAATTATAATCTCAGGAAAGTTTAGAAATGTTATAGCCTTGAGGATGAGGAGGCATTGTTCATTTCTCTAAATAGCTGTTTCACAGAAGTAAAGGGGAGAAGAAAGTAGAATGGGGAGTCTGCTTCACTAAACTTTACTCTTTGGGTTTCAATGGAAAAAGTAATTAAAAATGGAAAATAGGATACTTAGTATTCCATGAGGGGCTTGCACTAGTGGAATTAAGACTCTGTTCTACACTATAGATCAAACCCTGGAGCTCCAACTGCTCAGTAGCCTTCGGTCTTGTGATCTCCTGTTAGTCCCTGTTTGTGGTTGTGGTTGTTGGGTTTTGTGTGGATTTGTTTGTTTGTTTTCTTTTCTCAGGGTGATATACATATATCTTGGCATGTATATAGTGCTGTTGGGAAACAAACTTTTTGAGTATATGTCATATGCTGCGTTCTGAAACTTTTCACAGAATTGTGAAGAGTTGTATGTTGTGATCAGTGAGTAAAGTACTGAGCAATAGGGAGGGGAAATGGAGGCAAATGGGTGAGATAAGGCTGAAAAAATGTGTTAGTTGTGTTTTGGAATGGGATGAAAGAATAGATGAAACTTGGAGTTAAAGGAAAGCTATTCCAGAAGGCAGGAGCTGCAGAAGAGTGGACCTTACTCTCAAAGAGCCGAACTGTACATGGAAGCAACTAGAAAGAAGCTGGGGTTAATAATCTATTGCTGTAAAAGCTCATGTACTCACTTGATTTTTTTTTATTTTTTTTCTTCTACCTGTGAGCATGTATTTTGCAATCAGACTTATTTTTTTAGCCATGAAGTCTAGAGCTCCAAAGGCTATAATCTGAAACAGGAAAGGAGTATATGTCTGCAATGCGTGCATGCAGGTTAATAGCATGCACAGATGTGTATACTGTGCAGAAGTGTGAGTCTGACTGAATGCATGCAGAATCTTCCTAGCTGCCCAGAAGAAATTTTCACTTGTGTAAGAACTCTTGATTCTTTTCCATTCTGCAATTGAGTTCTTTTGGGGGTAAAGCTACCACAGAAACTCCCACATGTCCTGTTTGCTGAGCCATCCCTAACTTCCTGAGACATGAAGAAACTATCTACAGAAAACATATGATGGATAGTAACTGTTTTGCAAAGTCTGAAAGCGGCACAACAACAGTTTTTTCAATAAGCTGCCACTTTTCCCTTAGGGTCTGAGTATTCCTTCTCTAAGGTTTCATCACAAGTTTTCAAACAAAGTTTTACTTGGGGGGCCGAGGTAAAAATTCAATCAGTTGTTTTTAACAAGCTAATGGAGTAGAGGGTGATGAGAGAAGAGAAAGGAATTCTGAATTGTGTGAGTGGCTTCTTTCCTTCTCTCTGTAAAAGTAGAAAAATGATAGCTAAATAATGTTTTGATAAATAATTGTTCTATATGAATTTCACGGATGTGATCACCCATTGGTCAAATAGGGCATACTTACTGCTGTATGGCTTCCACAGAAGTCTTGGAGATGCATGCCTCATTTGCCTGTACAAAACCAGTAACCTATAGTCATATCCCCATTTTAATAGGTCTTGTCTTTAGGTGGAAGACTTATTTGATATGATGCCACAGTAATTAGTATGAACATTGGAACTAAATACAGAAAAGTCCAATAAATAATTCCTTCCCTTTTGTGTTAGCGAGGAATTGTGATTAGCTCTTATGTATTACAAGTTTAGGCCAAATGCCGCATGGATGTTCCCACTGGTTCTCTGCAATCTGGCTTCCTATAATAATAATTCCTATAAATCCTCAAGCCATTTTTATCAAGTCTAGGGATGGTAACTTGGGCTGTGAAGCACTTTCATTTTTCAAATGCACATTTATACTAAACCCCAGATTTTATATTTTTATGCTCACTGCAGTGTTTTTGTCACTGGCTTTAAGAAAAATGCCAGAACAATATAATGTAGTAATAACAAATGCTTGAAATTGGCTTCAGCAATTTTTATGTTTTACTTCTACAGTGTGTTCACTGGAAAACTATTGAACTCACGCAAATGGAGGGGAGTTGTATTGGGTACAATTTTTTTTCTTGTATTAATGAGCTCTGCTGAGACTTTGCTTAAATTTACAAGTAAGGAAAGCTCATGAATGACCCTGTGCAAAGAACAGTAATGTATTCTCTTGATGCAGTCAGGAAAATCAGAGCTAGTTTGAGGGGAATTAAAGTTAGCCTGCATGAGAGGCTGTAACTGATATGGAGGCTTTCTGCTTGTTATCCCTGCAATTATGCATTAGAACAGAGATAATGTACATTTAGGAATAAAACTATAGACTGCATAAGATAGGAAGCTGAGAGGAAAATGCTTCTGTCACTTTACTGGCAATTGCAAATGGCACAAGCCTGGTCAATGTCACAGCATGGTGATAACATAATGAGGTTAAGACCAAGGTTTACAACACCTTCTGTGGAAGGCGACTCAGTCAGTTGTTTATGCTTTGGATAAATAGCAGGAGAAGATTCCTTGTGTTGTTTTGATAGCTCTGCTTTCCCTCCCTTGTCCTTATTACAGGAAAGAAATCCTGTTGTACACTAGTTAAATTTTAAAAAAGATCTCTTGTGTTTATATGCAAGCTTATAATGGGATGTCACCTTCAGCCTAATTTGTTAAACCTGAAATAGGACCCTGTGAAAGGAAAGATGGGATTTCTGCTCGCTTGTCAGTGCTTGTGCCAGCCAGTGTTTGTGGGATTGCCTGCCTACGGAAAGGGGGCTTGCCTCTCAGGAAGGTATGGCTGCTTTATTAACTGGGGATTATGGCAGTATCCAGTTGAGCAGGTGATTTCTGTACAAAAAAGAATAAAGGGTTTTTAATCTTTTTGCATTTGCAGCAGACTGACACAATAGGTGTGGATGTGGCTATATATATATAACCTTTCTAGATACTGGCATAACAAACCAGTATTTTTATATCAGAGAATTCTGGAGTCAGCATATTGAGCAATCTCTCAGTTTTTCTTGTGCAAAGTCAGAAAGTGTTAGAGAGCAAAGTGGGGGTGAGGGGGTCAGGAAAAGAACAGATGGCTTTTCTGGATAAGGAAGAATACTGCACAAAAGCTTTTGGTTCTCTTGTGTCATTGCTATCATCCTCCTGTGTGACAGTTCCCAACTAGTAAGTGAATACAGTAATGAGATGCTAACACCAGGGGTGAGGTGCAGGGTGGGATAGAGTGGATACCATGCTAATAAGCTCTGATAGGTTTATTAGTTTAGGCCTCATGCCAGCACTGCTACAGCTGGGGGAAGTTACAGAATTTGAAAAGTGAGGAGTAAGCAACAGAAGCTGGACGAGAGGAGCTGAGAAGGCTGGAAAGGGACGGGAGTCAGGATGAGAAGAAGAAGAAGAAAGGAGATTGTTCCAAAAAATCCTTGAGGACTTCCTCCAGAAAGATTGTGAATCACTGACCTGTGTGATGCTAAGGCAGTTGAATATGATGGAATTTAGGCTCAACATTTCCCTCTAGCAGGGAGAGGCTGATACTCACCATCTATAGCAGTAGTGAAGCACAGGGTGGGAGAATAAGCATTTTTTGAGAGGAAGACATTCAAGCTTGTCTGCTGGTTCTGGTTTTGGCAAACTGTGTGGTCTTGGGCAAATTGCTGTCTCAGTTTTCCCATCTATAAATTGGGTTGGTAACTGCTTTCACAGTGAAGGTAATTAGTCAGTGCCTTACATCATGCAGACCATTACAAGGAATGCTGTAGAAAAGACTGTCAAGAAAAGAATAAAATCTGTAGCAATCAATTCCAAGCCAGTGGTCACTAACTGAACAAGAAGGGTAAAAAGTAGGACAGAGGCCTCACTTCTTTGCACCGGTGGGGGCAGAATTTAATTTCCACAGAGAAGCGTGTAGGACTGCATTGTCACAATTTTCTCATATGTGTTGAATTACTTTGAGGTGGACTCAACTTTTGATGCTTAAATTTGCAGCCTTTGTATTTTCTTTTAACACAGTGGTGTCGTTTCCTAGGCTTTGTGAAGATGAAGCAGAGATTAACACCTATATACGTTACTAGCAGGACCAAAACTGTTGGGCAGGCCTCTGCCACTCGAGTTGTCTGGGTAATTGGCAGTGGTAAGAGGTGGTTTGCTGTGTGGACAAGGTGAAGGTAGGATTGGGAAAGTTTGGCAGAGAGATTCAGAGGTGTTTGCCCACAACAGAGGAATGCTGGGTTCTATTCCAGGCTCTGGAAAGGAACATGGTCGAAGGGCTCTTCTCTACCTTTGGAAAAATTACTTTTTCTGGCTCTTTCTCCCAATAACTCCTCCTTCTGAACCTCCCCCCATCTTAGCTCTAGTTGTCTGAGCTATAGCTCTTCCTCAGTTCTGCCACTTCTGTTCTTTCTCTTTACTGGACTTAGAGGCCATACTTCAGGTTTCTTATCTTTCTACCATTTTGTTAGCAGTTTTCTGTCCTGCACAGGGCTTGCTGTTGAGTCCCGATCAAATCCCAGCCTTCTGCTTCTCTTTATACCAGTGGTCCCAGTGTCCTCACCCAGTCTGTGCTTGTTGTTGTTTACCATCTCTTGATCTGCTCTGAGGTCTCTTATGTCTGCATGTTCCCATTTGTTGTTGCTTTTTAAATTCATTACCTTTGCTTTGCCAAGTAATTTTTCTCCTTCCAGTCCAGCTTCCATCAGACCTGTCCCTTTTGCTTTCCCTTTTTCCTCCTAACTGCAGTCTCCCCTCCATAGTGATTTCGTGTATTATTCACCTATTTTCTCGTTGGGTCTCAGAGCTATCCTCATTCAGCTTCAGCTCCCTGATCACTCTTCTTGTTAATTCTAGTCTTAAGTTCCTTTCTGCTTCTAAACCTGGTCTCTGTAACCAAGCAATCCCAGTGCTCCTTCCAGCTGCTTCTTTCTTATTTGCCAACTCCATTCTCAACACATCGGTTTCCCAGTCTGAACCTGTCCCTGGTTTGGCCTTAGTACTTTTGCTTTTGAAATCAGTAGCATCCTTCCCAATGATGTCTGGATGCCAGTGGTAGAAATACTGAGACAGTAGCGCCAATTCAAAGTTCAGTTACTTTATTCCAGCTTGACTCAGACTAGTTGAGAACAGTTATTACATGGGTCCTTGAAAGCCTTTGTAGCCCTTGCTCAGTTCTGTGGATGTGACACATTCTGGTCTGCAGAAGCTGTAAGATGCCTGATTAGTATTTGTAATGACAGTTTGGGTGTTAAGACTTACCAAGTCTCTGTGGAGCCTGTGCAGATGGAAGTTTTTAAAAGCCAGTCTGGCTAAACTTAAGTGGGTAAGCAAGGCAAAAGATGCAACCCTGACACAAAGGCCATTAATTTGGCAGTTCATATGACCTTGTTGCAAAGAATATGGTCACTGAAGAAAATAGTTGTTGAGATTTTTTTTTTAAACTGGGATAAATCAATGGATATTGTTAGACTGTTTTGTCTGAAATACTGCCCAAATATTCAGCCTGAGACAGAAACCAGCCTGGAAAACTGTAGTATTAACTGGTAAAATCACAATTAAAAGCAGCTGAAAACAGTATCTTAATAATGGAAAGTGGTGTTGGGTAGCTTTAACAAAGTAGTGCTAGAGATTCACCTCCATTAATATCTTCCATATTAAAATGTAACACGGTGCTTCACTGAATCAGTGAGATATTGAAAAGTGGCATAATAGGCTTTCAGAGTTAAACAATGAATTATATATAATGCTGTAATGATATCAAGTACCTTTACATTATGCAGTATATAATGTAGTAAAGAGAAGAGGTTTAAGAGATACAGGCCAAGGGGAAAAAGTAGGTTTCAGGTAGGATTTGAAAGTGAACTATATGCTTTTGAGGCAAAATTCAACTATTCAAGAAGGGCTGTCCTGGTTTGGAGGAGCTGCAAAGGAAGGACCTTTGTACAAACAGCTACAAGATTGGTAGAAGAAATGGATACTCCTATTCACTTACAGTAGGACTGTAAGTGTAAGTTGTGAAAGAAAAAAAAATTCTGTTACAGAAACTAGTCCAAGTCCATGGAAATAGTGACTTGCAGGTTGTATGTTTCTGTGTAAGTGGTTTTGAAATTTTAACTATATACTTTGGTTCTGATTGATGGCAAGTTTATTGGTTTACTCCAAACATTAAGCCATTTATCCCATTTCTTTAGACAGCTCTGATTACCATTTTCCCTTTCTTTATGTGTAAGCTTTCTAAATCTCTGACTTATCGAGTGTGTTTTAGATTTTTTTTTTTTTCAGGTGGTAATTATTCTTGTTTATCAAAACTCAAGTTCACTGTAGGATGCCTTTATTATCCCCCCCCCCCCCCCCCCCCTTCAGGAAAGGTAGGAAAAGTGTGGAAGCAGGCCAAATAAGAGATTTTAAGTACTGTTGTTTTCACTGTAGTCTAATTCCTGCCCCTGCAAAAATCTTTTAAAAGCAGTGGGAATTTCCAAAATGACAGATACTTTTTGTATTGTCTTTTTGGTACAAGTATCCTTATCCCTCTGTAAGTCTGTGGGATGTTGGACTTCTGTTCATGAGTTCATCAGAATCCTTTTAGTGATGTTAGGAAATAAGCATCTCTATCTAGAAATTCAATAGATGGTTTTACATATGATCTTTAGATTCCTTTATGTATAGTTTGTAGTACACCACATTCTCGGGTTTTTAGTCAAGCAAACTTCCTATTGACTTCACTGGAGTTTACTTGACTAAGTCACCCAAATCCGTCCACTGATTTAGTGCATGCTATTGACAAACAATTGTTGGAACATTGGGCTTTGCTGACATCTACAAAATCATTGACTCTAGAGGCAATACTCCTTGTACTTGTGCAAACTAGAAAAAACCCCAACAACTTTCATAATTCCCTTAGAAATAAAAGAATGGATGTGCTGCTTGCCAAGGGGCAGAATTGCCAGAAGGGAAGAATATGTTTTGTATGTTCGTGTTGTGGTTTAACCCCAGCCAGCAGCTAAGCATCACACAGCTGCTCACTCCCTCCCTCCTGGTGGGATGGGGGAGAGAATTGGAAGAGTAAAAATGAGAAAACTTGTGGGTTGAGATAAAGACAGTTTAATAGGTAAAGCAAAAGCTGTGCATACAAGCAAAGCAAAACAAGGAATTACAGAATCGCAGAATTGTATAGGTTGGAAAAGACCTTTAAGATCATCAAGTCCAACCGTAAACCTAACACTACCAAGACCACCACTACACCATGTCCCTAAGCACCTCATCCAAACGTCTTCTAAATACTTCCAGGGATGGCGACTCAACCACTTCCCTGGGCAGCCTGTTCCAATGCTTGGTAACCCTTTCAGTGAAGTAAAACTTCCTAATATCCAGTCTAAACCTCCCCTGGCGCAACTTGAGGCCATTTCCTCTTGTCCTATCACTTGTTACCTGGGAGAAGAGACCGACCCCCACCTCTCTACAACCTCCTTTCAGGTAGTTGTAGAGAGCCATAAGGTCTCCCCTGAGCCTCCTTTTCTCCAGGCTAAACAACCCCAGTTCCCTTAGCCGCTCCTCATCAGACTTGTGCTCCAGACCCTTCACCAGCTTCGTTGCCCTTCTCTGGACATGCTCCAGCACCTCAATGTCTCTCTTGTAGTGAGGGGCCCAAAACTGAACACAGTATTCAAGGTGCAGCCTCACCAGTGCTGAGTACAGGGGCACGATCACTTCCCTACTCCTTCTGGCCACACTATTTTGATACAAGCCAGGATGCCATTGGCTTTCTTGGCTACCTGGGCACACTGCTGGCTTGTATTTGGGCGGTTGTCAACCAACACCCCCAGGTCCTTCTCTGCCAGGCAGCTTTCCAGCCACTCTTCCCCAAGCCTGTAGCGTTGCATGGGGTTGGTTGTGACCCAAGTGCAGGACCTTGCACTTAGCCTTGTAATTCATTCACTACTTCCTATGGGCAGGCAGGTGTTCAGCCATCTCCAGGAAAGCAGGGCTCTGTCACACACAATGGTTACTTGGGAAGACAAACGCCATCACTCTGAACGTCCCCCCCCTTCCTTCTTCTTCCACAGCTTTTTGTGCTGAGCATGACGCTATATGGTATGGGATATCCTTTGGTCAGTTGGGGTCAGCTGTCCCAGCTGTGTCCCCTCCCAGCTTCTTGTGCACCCCCAGCCTACTCGCTGGTGGGGTGGGGTGAGAAGCAGAAAAGGCCTTGACTCTGTGTAAGCACTGCTCAGCAGTAACTAAAACATCCCTGTGTTATCAACACTGTTTCCAGCACAAATCCAGAACATAGCCCCATACTAGCTACTATGAAGAAAAATAACTCTACCCCAGCCAAAACCACCACAGTTTGTCAAAGTTTTTGACTGGCTCTTCCTCTCAGGGACAATTCCTATTTTTTCCCATGTTTTCTAGGGTCCATATGTCATAGCCGCTCTTCAGTCATCCTGGCTGAATGACAGCCAGCCTGTACTTCAAACCAAGCTAAGATAATCCTTGAATTTCACTTTTGAGAAATGCTGGACAATTTATAAATGAGTTTGTCTACAACCTCATGGAACAAAATGTCTTTTCTTGTACAATAAACATGAAGAGCCTATACTTATCAATGATTATTTCTCTATTAAGAATACAATATTGCAATTTCACGAGTTAGGTGAAGACTTCCAGTAAGCAGCAGGAAATATTCATGAACATCTCTTCAGTATGTTGCATTTCTGGTAGATGCTGGGAAGTTGGCACAGCAAGTTATCTCCTTGAGACATGCTTAGTAAGTTCTGTTGCACCTAAGCCCAGGCAAGGGAGCTCGACCATCTTTGGACTGCAGTGTTTTTCTAACCTTTTGCTATAACCTTAATAACCTATGATGGTCTGTGGGACACTAAGGAATGCATATTTTGTTCGGTTGAGACACTTTAATGATATATATATATATATACACACCTGTAAAGTTTTATACATGCATGATGTAAATTGATGTCTTGATGCTAATAGTGAGCTTGTCCATGCAGACCTTAGGCTCTAATGAAGAACACCTGGCCAAAGGAGCATACCAGCTCTTTGAAAACTGTTACCCTCCTGTGGTTGCTGGTAGTGCAGTTTCTTTACAGTGGTGTCAACACCTTTAGCCCCATGCCCTAAATTTGGCAATAGCAGGAGCAAGATGCCCAACTCCCACAGTATAAGCTTTCCAGAAGCGGCATGTATGTGGTTCCCCAGCTAGCTGTGTTGGCAAGTGTGCAACTGTTTTTCAGGCTGTCCTGATAAACTTACACTGATTTGGAGTTTGGGGTTTTGGAATTCTTCCTCTTCCGCTGGCTTGCTATTGTCTGTTGCTTGTAAAATTTATATTTAGGTAGTTTATATTAGAAACTGAAGCAATCGTCTTTTGCATATGATTATCTTCAGCTGGTATCTTGAAATGTTTTTCTAGTTAGCAATAAATGTGCTTAATCTCTTACTATTACTCTTTGATCTGAAGCATGGTGAATGCTTTTTATGTGGACATTTTAAAATTTTTTAGTTCTATTACATATCCTCAAACAAAGAACCTCACACAAAAGCGGAATTTGCATGTTATTTTATTATTATCATTATCATTTTTATCCATTGAAAACCACTTAAGTGCTGTTATCCTTGTGTGGCCTTATTGTTTGTTAGATTCACTTTAAAACAAGAATCCCTGTTTAAATGAGATTATGCAGCCAAACATGTGGTTACAAAAGATTTTTAAAGATCTAGTTGCATAATTGTTTCACAATCTAAACTTGTACTTAAAAACAAACAAACAGAAAGCTTCTCCTCATCATGGTCACCAAGACAATGTCTGAATCTGAACAAAAGGCACATCAATGCCCTTCAGGAGCAGTTGGCTGAAACGAAAGACTGCAAGATGAAATAACATCAAAGAGAATGAACAGCTCCTATTCACCTCCTTTAGCTGTTAACGCTAAATCATAACAATGACAAACTAAGATCTCAAACACACATAAGATTTGTACCACTGTAGTGACAGATACTGGGGCATTTAACTGTGTTAAGGATTGTTTTTCTGTAGAACAAGGAAATCTGCTGTCTCTGCTCTTTAAAGCCACTGCTGCCCTTGCAACAAAGGGAAGGAAATAGAGGGTTTCCAGCTTCCCACTTCTATTAAATGCCTCAGGTGCCTCCTGAGTCCACGAAGCTAACTAAGCATTTGCTTGTGCAAATACTGAATAATCATGTGCAACTATAGTAATGGAGTAGTGCTATATTTTCATCTGGAGTTTTCTATAAAATCCAGTGCTGTAAGTCAAAGTAGGGAGAACAGTAGGTAAAAGTTGGCATCTGCATGTAGATATCTGGGCTGGATGTGCAGCTGTGGTGTATACCTGATGTTGCATTGATTTCTACCAGCAAGAAACTGGTAAATCACCTTTAAACAAAACAACTTGTATTCTAATTTTTATAAGTCATTAACCATGATTTATTCTTTCCTTATTCCACCTGAACCAAGTTTTAGCTGTGAATTGTCACGTACTTTTTTAATAGCTCTTATCTTATTTAACATTTTTACTGTATCCTACTTCTCATTTGACAATTATATTGTTTTTATCCATCTCAGGGGTGTGATGCTTTCATCCTGACATAAATAAGTTCTTGTTTATAGCAGTTCAAACTCCAGCATTACCTTTTACTTACTCAAATTAAATGTTTAACACAATTTACAACACACTTAAAAATTACATTCCAGTTTCAGCCTGTTATTTTTTTATATTGGATACAAATATTAATGTCCAAATCTATTTTGTCTCCAATTTTCGTTGTCCCTATGATAAAACCAGCATTGCTGCTACTTTCTTTTCCTTTTGAAGCATCAGGCTGTTGCATGCAAGTATTTGACAGTCATAGGGGAAAAAGGAAGAAGCAGATGAAGCAAAGTTGAATGTTTTAGCCTTTCAGAGGCCATGAAATATGAGAATGTGTTTGAGTCTTTTGGATGATCTTTCTGTACTGAAATCTTATGGTGTGAAAGAAAAAAAGGAGGAAAAAAATGCTGAAATGTATCTGTAACTCTCAGAAGGTCTAATTCTGCTAAGTTTTGAGCATGTACATAGCAGTCACCTTACAGAGGATGTGGCTTTAGGAAGGACATAGTGTTTTAAAGGTTTAAAGAGCAGGAGCTAATCTAGGGAAAATGCAATGCAGTATTTGAGAGAAGTAAGTGCTGATACAACTATGGAAATATTTCTGATAAATATCTCTTGAAATAAATTCAAGCCTGGCTGACAGCTCCTTTTGGAAATGTTTACCTTTGCTTTCACATTTCAATGCTGTATTGAAAAAAAGATACCACAGAGATATTGATCCCCCTTTCAGAGGAAGAGAGATCACAGCTTGTATTCAAGCTGCTGCTCGTGTGCTTCTCTGCTCTATTCATCTTGGTTACTCAAGTCATTTTCCATGGTGGGCAGGTAACATTGTTGGGCTCTGGTATGAATCTAAAGGTGTGTGTTTAAAACAGTCAGTGGTTTTTGTGGTTCATTTCCCCCTCTCCACCATCCAGACCTGAACTAACATGGCTCCCAGCCTGCGTGCCTGCTGCTGCTCTTCAATAAAATACAAAGAAAGGTTTCATTGAATGATAACTTATAATAAGTTACACATTTTTGCTTTTCTCAAAAGAATAGCAATTTCTAAAGAAGGATTTTTGAATCACTGGCTCTTCAGTATGTCTTGGCTTTTTTTAAAAGCCTCTGTTGAACTAATGAAGCAGAACTTATGAAGAGCATGGTTCCACCTTTGCTAGGATCTACTTCTGAGCTCTTGGGGGCCAGGGTTATGGATGTTTCTGGGTGGTGCTCAAAGCAACTAACACCACCGAGAGGCTGTGTAATTGTCAGAGGTAGGCCTTGTCCCTGTCATTCCCCATCTTTAACAAAAGTACACGCTCATACTGACACAGACGTTCAGGGTAACATGCACCAGTCTGGAGGCTTCTCCCTTGTCTCTGCATGCAGACACAGCAGCAGCTGCGTGTGTAGGAGGAGTGCCTCTTCCTCTTCCTTGCACCTTCCCTCCTGTCTCACTGGGATGGGTAGCAGGTCCATTTGACAGTCTGTGCAGGAAAGGAGGCTGTTCCACTTTTCAAATAGTGGCAGAGCAGGTAAGGCCTTTCACTGTTCTCCCATGGGTGACTGTTTTAAGCTTTGATCAGAAGAGTGTTGAAAATTGCCTCTAATCGATGCATCTGCATATATGGACAGAGGGCTGAATGCAGCTAAATAGTGATAATCACGTTGCTCTGTGTGCCTCTGGCTATAGAAACTGATGTGCCTTTACTGTTCCAGCCCAGAAGGCAAACTGGGCTCAGCAGAGCCTTTGACCTTTTGAAGGCATGAAAATCCATAGGGAGCTGAAAATGATTCCTTTTTTGTTGAACTGCTTAAAATAAAGTGGCCTATGACCTCTTGAAAGTATGTCTGACCCTGTGGGACTAGGGAGAGACCAAATGAACTAGACCATAGCAGGACCCAGAGGTGAGCACAAACTCAAATTTAGAGGCAAACTCCATAGATCAGACTATATTGTGAAGTGGGAGGTGGTGATTTCAAGCATCTAGTCTTGCTTTCCACTGGTCATATAAATTCATGCAGTAATTCTCTATCAAGAAAAGGGAAGATGTGTATAGCATATTTGTAAGGTCAACCTCAATTCTAATTTAAAGCTGCTTAAGAAAAATGTAACCTGAAAAAAGAAAGAGGTGGGTTTTTTTTCTTTCCTCAATTCAGTCTTCCACTACTATACAAGTTTACACTGAGTATGAAAATGTCTCTCCTAACTCCATGTAAATTCTGACAGATGAGGCTTGAGTCATGGCTTAATTGTCCCTATTATAAGGACCATAACTTTTTCTATGTTTTCACTATTTCCTGATGATAATTCTTATGGTTTTTTTCTCCTGAAAATACTAGTCAGCATCATCTTTGAAGGATGGACATTGGAGGTAGATAAAGTCTTCAATAATGTTCTCACAGCACAGAAAGCTAATAACTCTCCTCTGGTTCAGTTTTTCTCCTTGGGCATCCTACAGTCTTGCTAGCCATCTTATCCAAAAGCTTTGCCCTGATGCTTGTGTTTGGTTGACCTTGGACGTGATCTAGAAGCCACCCTGAAGAACTGTTGCTCTCCAATATGTAATGACAGTTGGATAAGTTTGGCCTACATCCCTTGATCCCAGACATACGCCTTTGGTTTTGGCTATGCTGAAACACATTGTTCAATAGTTCCCAATTCTCTGATAAATACTCTTAAGCTTACACTGCTTTAGCAAAACCAGAAGCATTCAGATTGATCTCAGTTGGTAAGTGAGTCCCACTCGAACCGCTTGCAAACATATTGTGTTTCTTCTGCTGTTTGGCTACTCCTGTTGTGTCTCTACATCTTCTCTCCATCTTATCTGCTGGAGCCCCACATTGTATACAAGTAATTATGTAGTTATTCTGTTCTGCTATCAGTAAATATGTTTTAATTGAACTAGAGAGCAAGAGAGACTGATTGTGGGCTTGGAGTCTGTTGTATTTACTTGCCATATTAAAACCTGTTATTTTAGATCCCCTGGTCTGAATCAGAAAAGCAAGAACTGAAAGCTTGTAAACAAATCCAGATCTGCTTCCTAAGACACAGATGAGAACATATTCTCCCCCATCATACATAAGTGAGAAAAGCGGTGATGATTGTAAAGCAAACACTGAGGGGAAAATGGCTCATAGAATAATGTACAGAAAAAAAGCACCAAGTGAATTTTAAAAAGCCCTCATGTTATGACTGGCCAACAAGGATTGTACAACAGTTTGTTCAGACATTTAATGTCAGAAAAAGAAATTGTTCCTGCTTCAGGATATTTGTCATTTTCTTTACAATAGTGAAATACTGTATACAGCCCTAAATGTTTTGGAATCTAATCTCGTCATGTCCATCAAATGACCATGCTCGAGGTATTTATTGATGAGGCTGGATAAATCCTAGCTGAAGAGAACACCACTTGTCATGGAGTGAGTAAAATCCTGGGCATGATGCCAAACTCTCAGGGACAATTTTGCCTTGATGGCATATAGCGATTTATACTTGTCTTTGCTTCCATCACTGAACGCTAGAAGAGGGAGAAAGGAGGAAGAAGGGAAGCAAAAGCACTGTATTGTCACAGGGATGTCATTTACTTAAAAATTAAAATCTTCTTATTGCCTCACCATTTTCTGGGGAAAAAAAAAAGTAGGCTCCTAACTTCATTTGAAATTATATAGTCTGTGCTAAACGTGAATCGGATATGATGGTTGTGATGACTCTTTCTCACCCTAAATTAATTTTTTCATGCTGAAATACTCATAATCCTGTGACAACAGAAGCTAGTTCATGTTAAATAATCTTAGACTGGACTGCTAATAGACAGACTGAGTTCTTGGTAGAATTTTTCTTGCTACTCAGTGATGTTTTGTTTCAGTGAGCAAAAGTTCATTTTCCAGTCTGCTTTCAGTGAATCATAGAGAAGTCTATACACTTTGAAGATGGAAAATGACCAACACATAGAAGCCTTTTTTGACTTTCAAGAAAGCTTTTTGTTTTGCTAGGTTATTCAAATTAATTTTTGCACTTGGGAGCTGACTGACTTGTGCAAGGAGCAGTAGTTTCCATCTATTCCCTATAGCCTCACAGGAAAATAGCATTTCCGGACAAAGTTGAGTCAGGAGAGAGAAATGACTCATTCTTTGTACCATTCTCTGACATTACTTCATGAACAATCAAGAGGTTTAGTCTGAAGTATGACTCTTGTATAAGATGCAGAAAGTTTACATTAACTCTAGGGGAGAACGGAACAAGAATTTGGAAGAGTGGTCCATTGAGGGTTAATAAATAGACAAACTGCATCAGGCTGAGGAAATCCCCTGAGCTGAGAATAATTGAAGTCTGGGAGAGTACGCAGGAGAGGTACATGCCTGTCCTGTCATTGATCTTCTTTTGGCTTTTGATTATGGTCACTCTTGGAGGCACGGTACTGATTTAGATGAACCCTTTTTCGGGGGAGTGGGGAAGCCTGAAAACCAGAACTTTGGGATTCAAAATCCAGAAAGAATCCAAGACTTCTTGTTTCATGGTTTTGTGGCCAATCTTCTGCTGGCATGGAGGGGAAGGAAAGAAAAGGAACCAATGTATTTTGAATACCTGAGACTCATAATGCTGCAACTGTCTTTTAAGGTCAGTAGTCTTTGCCTTTTAGTGAATTTGGTTTAACAGAACATAATTGTAAGTGAAGCTGAAGATTTGTGGCTTCTTACTGTAATTACATCTGAGGAAAGAGGAAGGTTCAAGGCTGTCAGCTGAGAAGCTCATCCTGAGACAGTAATGTAGGAGCCGCCAAACTCAGGTAGACATCTGAAAATGCACTTTTACCTCAACTTGCTAATTTTGTTGGTAATAAACTTTGGCTTCATACATATTGTGGACTTAGATCTGAATGAATTTGTGAAATGAAATCTAAACGTGACTGGTAAAGCTATTCACAGGGAATTTTTTTCTTTCACATCCCTCCACATGGGAGAACTCTTCCCAAGAACATCACTTTAATCCCCTCTTATTGGTTTCTTAATTAGGCTGGTCATCAAAGCTGTGGCTTGTAAACACAAAGCAGCAGTGATTCCTGCCATGAGATAATAATGTCCAGATATATTTAAGGTGGCATTGCTAACAGCAAAACTAAATTCTATGCTTTCCTGAATCTTTCAGGATGCTGTCATAGATTGTCCAAAGCAAAGAAGGTAAAGTGGTCTTCCTGTTATATAAAGAAGTCTTTGTTTTGGGAATTTGGTAATTGTGATAGAGTATTCAGCAAAAATTCTTCATATGAGGATGATACAGAGAGTTGGAAGAGTGGTATTAAGCTGAGATGGCAATCTCAGCTAGAAATTGAGGGGGAGGGAAGCAGATAATATCACAACATCGGTTTGTTCATTTGTGATATAGCCCTCTATTCAAAACATATCTTTTTAAATCTAATTTTGTTTTCACACTGCAGTTAAGCAAGAGAATTTGGAAATCTGTGAAGTGACACCACAAATCCTGCATTAGAGTCTTGGCAATGTAGTGTCACAAAAAAGCTGACAACTCACCATCAGACTTGTGACACTTTTTTCTATTCATGATGTCCTTCAGTAGCTTTATTTCAAGGAGTTTGCAGTGGAGAGTCACATACAAGGACTATAAAAGAGATGGCAGGACCCAAGACATTTCAGCCTCTCTCCAAGGAAAACAGACCTAGCAGCACGGTCTAGATACTGTCCCTATTTTCATCAATTCCCTAGCAAGTTTGAATCCAGATATAAGTGTCCCAGATATCAGAAAAATGGATCTTTCTAGGGCCTCAAAAACCTTGCCTGAACAGAATCCTCTCAGTCTTTCCAGTAAAGTTCCTGACCGGGGAACTTTCTTAGAAGACAGCTTACAGGAACAGGCTATGCTTACTACTTGTGCACAGTATCAACAAGTGCCAGCTCTAATCACATAGGGGTATTCTACCCATTTTTAACAAGGTATCTGCTTCCCTTTTAGTCTTTTCACTTTCTACGTAGAGGAAGCACAGCACCAGTTTGACATTTTTCCAAGGTCGCTTAGCCAGTTTACTGACTGTGCAGAGGTCATACTGTAACCCATTCAAAACTGGGTATGTAAGAACTTTGAGACAACTGCGTTCACTCTATGTTAGTAATGAAAGGGAATTTCTCTGGGCTCAGGAACTAGCCTGGGATGAGCTCTGTGGCATCTAGGTCAGTCTGTAGTGTTGTCTGAATTGAAGGTCTGGATGCTGACTCTTTATGTTGGAAAATATCCTGCTGGTTTTGCATTTGTTTTTGGCATTTCTCAGATTCTCTAGGAAGACAGTTCAGCAAAATTATTCTGAAAGCCAATAAAGAGAAGCTGAAAATTGGTTTTCTTTTGTGTTTTTTTTTTCTGTTTTTGTTTTTTTTAGCACACTAATATATCACCAGGGTGCTATTAGAATCCAGATATTGATGCATTTCCAAATCAAGATCCTTTTCTCTGTGCACACGCTTCTGTCAAATTTTGCTGTTAAATTTATCTTTTGGATAAGGTTTCTTTTATGGACCACTAGTGGTTGCTACTGATCTCCTGAGGATGTTAAAGTAATCTAGTGAAACTAGGAATTGCAGTTCTGAATTTCTAAAGACGGACAAAGCAAAACTGCTGTGTTACATAATCCGTGGTTGGATCTACTTGACTTTGAATTGGCCATTGTTCTCTCTACAGCAGCAGATGCGGAGGGTGATTAGCAGGAACCCCCTTCTGGATCAGTGAACTTTTGGGAAGCTCAGATTCAAAACAGGAGAAAAACATAGGAATGCATCACATAGGATTAAGAGGGTCCTATAATGACCTCTTCAAGTCACCAGATCCTCTTCCTGGACTTATCCCAGGTTCAATCCCAATGTGAAAATGTGGATGAAGTGGCTTTTTTTTTTTTTAATGGCCTAGAAATCTGACCAGAACTTTTCTTATTATTTCATTCCCATTTTCACAACTTTTCTAAGTATAGAACTGTCATGAAAAAATAATCGTCCAGTCACAACTAATAAGGAAATGAGTGGTATGCTAATTGTTCTACCACATTTGCTTTCACTTCCAGCATTTGAGTTAGGTACCTGGGTTTAGGACAGGCCTCAGCTCCTGTTTGACACTTACTTCTTCGAGAGAACAATTTTAACAGTGTCAAGAGAAGGTCACAGAGCCCATAGAAATATCATCTGTGAGGTGTTATAGTATTTTCCACTTGTAGATTATAAGTGTATGTATCATGACAATGCCTTTGTCATTTTAATAATAGTTAATACAGTGATTTGAAGACAAGCAGTTCCGTGCTATTAGGAACACTAATTATACACTTCTGAAAAGACTCTGATAGTACATAGGACAAAGGAGTTATAAAATGATTATAAAAATCCTTGAGTTGAAACTTTTCAGTAAGTGATTCAAACTGATAGTCCTAATTCAACCAGCACAAATAAATCCAGTAAAAATATATATGACCTTAATTATGTGAATAACACTTACTATAGGCTCTGAGAAAGCTCTGAGTATAAACACTGATAACCACTTTTTAAAAGACTAATTTAAAACTGCAGAAGAAAATGTTTTCTATTTTTCTCTTCAAATTAAATTATGTCATTAGCAGAAAAATAGTCACTAGCAATATAAATCATGTGTGTGTTGGAAGAATTTTATTGGAGAAAAAAAAGGAAGCTGCATTTACTAATATTTACCTGATTTTTAAATTTTTTTTAAGCAACATAGAACTATATCAAATAACATGAGCAAGATAATGTGTAAATACTGATTTTTGAATTGTTACAAGTTGTGAGTTGGTTTGTTGTTTGTAAGTGATATTGATGCTCTCAGAGGTGCTATGTCCCTCCTGTTACTGATACGAATGTTTGTGGTATGGTTGGCAAGATATTAGTTCTGAACATATATCAGTGCTTGCTGTTTAGGACAGCATGTCTACATGTGTGTTTGGGAGGGTGGAGGAGTCTATGGTCATCACTGTTCAGGTGAAAGCAGTATAGTAGCAGTCTGCTTCTGACAGGGGTTTCAGAATTGGAGGAGTAGGTTGAATTTCAATAGGCTGGAGCTGATTCTAGAAGCATTTTGTGTATCCTTATGAAAATACCTTCAATACAGATTTAAGTGAAGCTGTCTTCTCGGGTTTGCTATCTTGAGCAAGTGCAGCCACATAGTGAAATAACACTTGAGTAGCACATAGCATTTGCATTAGCAGCACAGAGTAGTGCACAGATTGATCTGTGCCATCTATGCCATTAGACTGCAGTAAAATTATTTAAAGAATCAAAGCTGCTAGGAGCCTTAGTGGTAGGCCAGACCCCATTGTGCTAGGCATTATAGAGAACAAAAGGTGATCCCTGCCCCAAATCTTTCAGCGTAGTGCCTGGAAGAAGCAATCCTGTGTAACTCAAACAGTCTCAAAGTGCTAGGTTCTTTTCCCTGAATGTGAACAGAGAATGTATGTATCAATACAAGCTGATATCTGAGTGAGTTTATGTGAGTATCAAGAGCTGTCTTGAAGCAAGAGACGTGCATCACAGCAAGTGGCATATATCATAGCGAATTACTGCTTCACATGCCTATATTTAAGAATGCATGAGTTTACATAGCATTTTCAGTTTCTTAAGCTGTGCAAAGTTACCAAAACAGGAGGAGGGGGTTTAAGACTACTCTGTCATAGCACTATATCCCTCAGTGTAATATTGATTTTTTTGGGTGTTTTTTTTTTTTTTTTTAAGCTACGTTTTCTTAAGTGGTACAATTGGAAGAAGAAGTGTCTGTTGGCTCTTGCATGTCTTGGAGTACAATAAAGTACCATTACCTTGAAACAAAATATATGAGAATATAAGAATGTCACTGGATTTTTTTTGTGCTTTATAAAATTAGTTCTGAATTATGGTAGCTATATTTTCACCTGCATCTAATGAATGTAAGGCAAAACATATGGGGAAGAAATTAATAGAAAATATGCAACATTATTCCAATGATCTTATAGAATTCTCAATAGAATAGCTTGTAGGCCATGTCAGATTCTCTTTGTTTTGTGAAGAGAAAAAAAAATGGTGCTAGTGTTATCTTCAGGCCATGTTTAATATTACTTTGCTGCTTTTTTTTTTTCACCAGAACGTGAATCCTTAATAATTGCAATATCTGATACCCCACAGTAAAAGTTTTGTGCCACCTTTACTGCATGTCACTTTTAAATTTAAGGCAGCAGGCTGAGATTCGACAGATGGTATTGCTTCCATGCATTGTTAGGCTTGTTGCTCCTGAGGTTCCAGCCAGTGGCATGTGCAGGTGTTCTTTCCTGTCTTGTTGTGAATAAAGCTAGTTAGGGCTTTGAAATTGCTCATACAAACTTGTGGGACCCGCCTCTCCTGTGTGCTTTCTATAATGCTTAATATTCCAATTATCAACCATTCTGAAAGGCTAGCATGATACACATGACCACTGGCTTGAAGTGAGTTTTGGCAGAGATGGGCATGCTTTCATTTTAGAACTTTCTTGAAGTACTCTCTATGTACTTATTCAGCTTGTGTATGGGTAAGACAACATGATAGGACTATGCAAGAAAAAATGTAATTTTCTTTTCAGAAGAAGACGAAGTAAATTTAAAACAAACTAAACCAAACAAAAAACCCCATAAAGTGGGATTTTGCCCAGGCTTTACTGACCCTTTCCCTTTACCTGGAATAAATGTCATGAGACTCCACTATGTTACATTGCTGGCAAGTGTTCAGAACCTGTGTATCTAGCCCCATACTGGCTCACTGAGGATTCGAAGGGAAGAGCATTCCCACTATAATTACCCAGTCCACTTCCTATAAAATTTCTGCTTAGATTTTGTATTTAGGTTTTCCTTGTGCCCAAACCTCCTTAATTTTTGCGATCTGATGTTTGAGAACTGTCACAACTTGACCTGATTAAGCACCAAGAATCATGGATATAGCCACAGTATTTTGAAATTAATTTGTGAGTTTGGCTTGAGACTGTGGCCAAAGGACTATGTTTTTTAATTTATCAAAAGTTTCCAATCTTGTGGTGCTGGAATTAAAAATAAATCAGGAAAGTGGTCTAGGTGGAGAAGGAACAACAGGCATGAGGACAGTAGTCTCTCGTTGCCTTCAGATACTTTACAGGTGGATAACAATTCCAGCTTCGATGAAACACAGTTTCTTGGTTATGATATTGGTTATGATAACTTTGTTAAAAAATAGTAAGAGTGCCTGTTAAGAAAAAAATGGTTTGTAACTAGCAATTTGGAATAAAGTCATCAAGATAAGCTGCATCCTTATTTTGCGGCCCTTGCAGTTCTCCTTTCTCCTCCCTTTCTCAACCTCTTACAGCAAATGGAATATATAAGCTTTAAATTCTGCATCCCATTCCTGAAGTCTAAAACTTAGAGGGACATTTGTTATTACACATTTACATGGTATAAAACGTTGATGTAGGATGAGGACAGAGAATGAGAGCTTTCTGCTAGATACAGAGTGATTTGATTCAAATAAAAAATGTAATAATTCAACTTCAGTCATTGTAGTGAGTCACTGTCCTGAAGACTTGATGTTCTGACACAGTAGTGGATTAAAGCAGACTCTTCCATCTTTTCTTCATGCACGACAAGTCATTTGGAAGAGCTGTGCAGCTGGCAGAGAAGAGGTGTGAGCATGTCTATCTCCTTGACAGGCCTGACACTCTTCCAGCTACATTAGGTAAAATTAACTGATTGACTAGGGGCAACTTCTAGTTTGTGCCAGGATAAGGAAGAACACCTTGAGCATGATTTACCTTCATTTTTTTTTCCATAGACTTTATAGTATGTAATTGTATTAAGGGTAAACATATTTGCTAGCAACACAAGTATTTTTGTTTTCTTCACATGTAACTGTGTGCAGAAATTTGTGAAATGCTTATAAAGATGTTAAACTGTAGGATTTACTGATAAAACAATGTGGTAGCTGGAATTCAATGCAATAATGTAATGACTATCACAGTTTAATTATGCCACATACTTTGACATGAGGTTTGCCTGTGGGAATCAGTGAAGTTCCTTGCATCTCTATACTTCCCACATGCTCACAAATTTTTAATCTCATCCAAGGGTATGATGGAGATTTTGTGCTTTCCTATGAAATTTCAGAAACTGGCCACTACCCAATACAGGTTATCAGACTAGATTCATGATTTGACTGTATTGGATATTACGTGGGTTATTAGGATAAGTTTATTATTCTCTTCTCTGACTTCCTACATATTGGGGTGGTGGAGCTTTCATCCTGTGGTTGTGCTTGAAATTCAGTAGTCTGAATATTGTTGTCTTTGATCTGGAATGTCAAAATTTGTATTCTTGATAAACTCTTGGCTGTACATTGGTATTAAGACCAAAAAGGAAGAATATAGCTATTTTTGTGTCCATATATGGTGCAATCTAAAAGGGATTTTTGAACTTCAGAATGGGAACACGGGATTCTAAAAATGAGCACGGAGTAGCACTGTAGTGAACTTTAGGGTGCTTCATGAGAACATTGCAATTGCCACATCACAAAAGATATTGGCTTTCTTGTTCACTGTCCTTCCTTTGGTAGAGGACTGTAATGGTGCCTGAATAGAAGAGTGGAAGAGAAAAAGCCATTATAATATGCAAGCTTATCTGAGAAGGAAAATATTTTTCCTCATACCAGTTGGCTTAGGCTCTGAAATACATTGTATTCATGTGCATGAGTTTTAAAACCTCACTGAAGTTCTGAACTCCCTCATTTCTTGTGGCAATGAATTCCGGTATTGATATTAAAACTTCTATTTATTTAGTCAGGCTTTTCTGCTTCACCTGTCAAATTTTCTAGCTGTATCATGAAAAATAAAAGCAAAACATGTCAAATAAACTTTGAAAAACACAATTTCTTAAAAAAAACAGCCAAACAAAAAACCAAACCAAATTGCAGTGGCCTTTATTCTTCATCCTGAAAGTTAAAGTAGGAGCTGTATGCTCAGCACTTCTGAAAATTAAACCACTGCTTTAGATGCCTAAGTACAGATGTAGAATGCTAACTTCAAGCAGTGGCTTTACAAACTCTTGGCTTTGGTTACAAATATCACTGAATATAGGTAACAGTGGAAGTATACCACATCGTGCCAGAATCTAAATAATGAAAAGACCTGTATGATAATAGATTAAAATGTATTATGAAAGCATGAAAGAATTATTATAATTAACCCAATATTAAATGACTGAATAACATATGAGGACATATTTTAAATACATACTTTTTTACAACATAATAAATATTTGGCTTATTGAATGTGGCTTATTGAATGTGGCTTATTATTTGGAAATGTGGCAAATATTTGGCTTCCAACATAAAGGAAGAGGAAGGACTTAGAACTTTTTTTATTGGGACTGATGGGGGCAAATAGGACATCACAGAAGTTACCAAATGATGGCAATAATGTGCCATTCCCTTGGCCACCCATTTCAGCTTGGAAGGTAAACTCACCTGCCTTGGGAATCATGCTGGTATACTAGATGGTGAAATGTGGCTGCTGAATCACTGGCAGACGCTCTGCGCGCTGCTGCCCAAGCTCCAGGGACAGTTATCCACAATCATGCGAAATGGCAGAGCTGATCACTTGATGCAGCAATGGCTTTTACACTGGACGAATCCAAGTTATTGCTGTATTCAAGTGTCTCCAGGTTTGCCTACGAAATCGAACTCGTCTTTCCTCCCCACCTGGGGCAGCGGCGAGCACAATGCACGGGTCCTCCAGTTGCTCCAGTCCATGCAGGTCCCAAGGGATGCCTGCCCCTCTGCTACTCTCAGCTGCCCCATTACCTCTTTCTCTTCTCTGTGCCAATACTGCTGTCAGGATCACAACTTAATCAAAGAACTGCTTGAAGAAGTGGACATAGTAGGGTGATAACTATTTCTTATAATGATGGTAATTTTTACCAGTTTATAATGATAGAAATTCATAGGCCAACCCTCTCTACAGAGGGCTAGGAGTAATTCAGCTGTTAGGTGAGCGCACTCCAATTTATTAGCAGAGGTATTTTGATGGCAATTTACATGGTTTCATTATTGTGAGCCTTGAAGGAAAATAGTTAAAATGTGGTTGAAAGTTAGATGGAAAAACAAGAGAAATCTTAAACTATAAAATAATCCTGGGGAAGACCATTTAAATACATTTTGCTACAAGAGTAAATTGAATAACAAAATAAAGGTACTAAGTTTGACGCAATAAATCACAAAAGAGAACTTATTCATTAGAGCCTAAAAATTGGAAATTCTGTCCAAAAACCATTAGTGGATTGGAGTGCAAGTTATGACACAACCTGAAAATAATATTTATTAAAAGATAGGAAGATAAAAACAAACAATAAAGTGCTCTGAAGATACGATGTAAGGTGACTGAATATCTAAACAGAGGCTTCTGCCCTAGTAGCAGATGACATAGAGAATTCTCTGTATTGCAGAAAATATTGAGGAAATTGTTCACTTAAAAGCATTTTTTAAATAGAGAAATTTAGTATGGCCTCAACTGAAGATAAAACATTTGGAATAGAGTTCATGTCTCTTTATGTATTTGCAGTTTGATATGCTCCTTGCTCAGGATTGCTTGGAGTTTTTTTGATTGGGGTCATGGCAGTTTGCTGATTTTTAATTTTATTTAAGTACCTATAGTAATAATCAGAATATAGGGGGAAAATGAAAGCACCAGAATCAAATTATGTTCACAGAAGCGTTTTGAACAGATGGACAATAACTGAGAAGTTTGGATCTATATTCCAAAATCTGGGATGACTTAGGATATTATTTTATTTCCAGTCAGTCTCTAGATCTAAGGCATGAAAAGAAATGGCAGATATGGGTGAGGAAATGTCATGCATCCACAAAAACAACTGTGATCAAAGACTTGAACTTGCCAAAAAAAAAAAAAAAAATTCCCCAAACTGTTCAGACTCTGAAATTGAATCTATTTAAGGACAGAATTGTTTAAAGACCTGAAGCCTGCTTTGAGCCCAAAGCCCGTCTTTGAGTGGGAGGCTGGATTGGATGACCTCCAGAGGTCCCTTCCAACCTAGATTATTTTATGATTCTTTGATTCCTTCTGGTCTGTTTTACAGTAGGCAGAGAGAGGTACATTTCACCCTGGACTTGTGCCAGATGAACTCAAAGGCATTGCAGCTCCCCTGGAAATGCCTCTTTGTATGGTACAACTTGCCACACATAAGTGTCCCTCTCAGGGAGCATGCTGACTGGCATGTATGTCGGCAGTGGGCCCGATCCCCCCAGCAAGGCAGCACAAGGTGGGTATGGTCCCAAGAGGGCTGGATGTACAGCCAAGAGCTGCAAAGATGCGAATGCTTCCAGGAGTGAAGTGAGGTTGGGTGGGTTAGGATTTGGATTCCCATCCTGCAGCAGATGCTTTGCAAGTGAACCACTGAGCTTGTGCTCAGTAGGAGTCCTGAATGCTATTGAATCTTTCTTTATTTGGGAATTAAGTATGATGAGTTGTGTGTTTGTAACTGTCAGTGTGTTCATGTACATGGGTGTTGTATCTGTTTTTGAACAGTAAGCCAAGATGAAATAATTTTCCTTTTTGAATAGTCTCGGCAAAATTGTTTAAACCAGCCCTTGGTTTTTAATGACACTCCATGTTCATTAGGACAATATCTAAATCTGCTTGAAACTTGGCTTGTTGTAGTCCTCTCTGCATTGCTTGGTGCCTAGCAACCATCATCAGGGCCAGTATTTTCATCCACTTTCCCTTTGAAGTGTTTTCCAGTTTCTTCTAGCTAGGGTATGAAATAAAAACAGCCTGAGAGACACTTACCTCTGTATGTAATGGCAATAGCTGATTTTATGTACTTCAGGGCAAGCTTACCATGGTAGGAAGCCCTCCAAATCATTCTTTATTATTCTAATATTATGATTTGAAATCCTTGAATTTCATCTCTTGGAAACCCTTCCCATGCATGTGATAGGAAGATGCAAGAATTTGTGTGCTCTATGTCACTTAGGAAAAAAAATCACAGGTCATCTGTAGGGAGGAAGAGAAATCAAAAAACAGTCCAAAAGGTTCATTTTCCCAAAGCTGTTCTTCAAATGTGTTATCAAGAGAAACAGTCTTGAATGCTTTCTAAATAAGCAGACAGCTTGCAGATACAAACAGTTTTTCATCTCTGTGCTGTTCAGACAATAATCCTGTTTTCTCAATATTAATAACTGTAGGGGCTTTAGGGGAAAATCTACTCTTACAGCAGATGTTAAACCAAAACTGCATAGCCCAGACCTTATGTGCAAACTACTTGCTTTCTTGCCAGGTTATTTGGAAGGTATGTTGTTCAAGTATAGTCCTTTTTCTTTCCTCTATTAGAAAGGTATTGTGCCTGCATTACATGGGACTTGTATATGTATTTGCAAGTGCCATTTGTCTATTGCATAAGGCTGCTTTCCTCAGTAGTGGCTTAGCATGATTATTTCTCTTGCTAGTAAAGTAAAAGAAGGAAATAACAACTATGTTTGCTTTCTTTTAAATCGAGTAGCTTTAAAATTGACCATCTACATTGCTAGCTGTAGCATTTAATTTCTTTACAGTATAATAGCTCAGCTAGGGTATGCTGGAGCTTGTAGTTCACGTGGGGTCTGCAGAGGCAGTTCAGGCCATGCTGCAGAACTTGCAGTTCACTTGGACAATAGCAATGCTTGCTTTAATGAAAACACAATTAAAACCAGGCAGGAGCCTCTGGACTCCTACTATAAGTTATTTAATTACAGTTCATGGAAAGCTAGTGAGATGAGATCATTTCTGACCATGAGACTCTTATGGTGATGAGCTATTTGTGAAGATGAAATGGTTTGCAATAAAAAAAAAAAAAAGCACCAGTCTTGGAGCTAGATCGTCAGACTGTGTAAACTGGTGTAACCCCACAGATTTCAGTGGGACTAGGTTATAACTGTTTGAAAACGGCTGTCATGTTAAAAACAAACTTGACTGTGGCGAGGATTGGGAACAACCTGCCTATCGGCTCCTCTTCCCTGGACCTTTCCTTATTTTACTACTTTCCTGCAGTCTTCCCACCTACCTAGCCTTGTTTTTTCTTTAACATTCATACCAAGGAACAAAATCTATTTGTGCAGTTACAATACATTTCAGAAGACTGTCCTCAGAGACTGGGTGATGTAGCACAAATATAAACTGTGTGTATTACCTGAGTCATATGAAGTATGCTGTTTGAGTGAGAAAAGACCTGCAAATATTCTGCCAGATGGTGACTGAACTTTGCCTGGTAGAGGTTTGGGGTTTCTTATCTGATTACCTCACCTTCCTAAAACATTGTACTCCAAACTGGGGTTCAGTATTTTTTTAAGCAAATTTAATGCTTACAGCTGTGAAATTAAATGTTATGGATTAAAGTCTGGCTGTCTTATCCAATGCGTATCCAATGTCGTATCCAATACTTGTATGTTATCTCTTACTGAGCCAATGGTTGTTCTGTCTCATATGCACAGACACTGTACTGCTAGTATGTGTTTGTAATTCATTTGGTACTTCCTGCTGCTCAGTCACATCTCAGGTAAAATTTTAAAATACTAAGCTTATGTATATAGCAGTAAAAGGTCATCTGGGACATTTGTGGTGTTTATTTGTTTCCTTTGAAGTACCAGTTCTGTTTCAGAAGCACCTTCAAATGTTAAAAAACAAATGTATTGCACATATATATAGATATTGCAAATTATATAACATAGGTAATGATATTCCTTGATTTGCTTGCAACTTTAGTTTTGGAATGGCCTACTGTTCTGGTTTTGGCTGTAGGGAAGAAAGAATTTAATGGTAGAAGGATAGGAGATTATTCCTTTTGGCAGTTCCATAGTCTGTGTATTCCTCGGTGCACGAGGAGCAAGGAGATTAGGAACATAATCATCAGAGTGTGCTTGTTAAAATGATGAGTGGCAGGAAGGTGGTTGAATTTGCCTGAGATGGCATCATTATATTTGCCACCATATTTCTCATATGTGCCAGATTTTCACTTGGGACACCTAGATTCTTGTGGTAGCCTGTTTATACAGAGATGGAGGAACCAAGGCAGCAAGTGAGAATTTTTTGATAGAAG
Organism: Mycteria americana; assembly: GCF_035582795.1. NCBI lineage: Eukaryota > Metazoa > Chordata > Aves > Ciconiiformes > Ciconiidae > Mycteria > Mycteria americana. The sequence continues at coordinate 69,679,472 of NC_134365.1, forward strand.
CCTCATTTTTAAGACAAAGAACAACCAGCAGTTGTGTCCTCTAACTCAGATCCAGCCTGGAGAAACATGAGTTGCATATCGGTTGCATAAATGTCAGACTGGAATTTTCTGATTAGCACATGTGTCACAATAGGCACTTTTTATAGCAATGTACACTACCAGTTTCTGCAGGAAAAGCTTTTCAGGTTCGCGTGGAATTTATAGTTAAGATGAGAAAACACACAACCTGAAACAGCCACTGAGAGCTCAGTGTCCAGGGCACTCACTTGATGGGAGTGATTCAGATTCAAGTCTTCAAACAGCTCAGCAACTGAAGTGGTGGCTCCTCTATCCAGCATATGCCCCAAGTACCAGGTTACAGAATCATTCTTGGCTTTTTACTTGTCAGAGATATTCTTGGTGAACATAATTAAATACAGTGTGGAAAAAGTGAGGGGGACTGAATCCATGTCCACAGTTAGGACAACCACTAGAGATGTGCACAAGTGATTCAAGCCTGGTCTGCAGTAAGTCAATCATTTATACATAACGAGGTATCTCCAACAGGAAACCTTGGGAGAGAATAATTCTGTAATCTAGTTGCTAAGACATTCTTTTAAAAAATTAAAATTCACATCCTTAAATAAGCAGAGTAAAGATCTGTATTGGGATTTCCCAAACCCAGGATGAATGCTGTAATCAGCTGCAGAGCTACTGGTTGTGCAGCGGGTAAGGGCTCTCCATTTTTTCTTGTAGACTCCAGAACACACTCATCTGTAAGAAGAATTTGTTTCATTTAATTTCAAACTCTTGCATTAGGAAACTAGGGACCTATTTCATGCTTAGATTCAGTTGTTTGGGTCTAGATGGAGCATTACATGGTGCCTCAGTGTTAAAGATAATAGGTGGCTCCAGTCCATTTTAGATGTATGTTCTTCTGTTGCTGCTGTTTCATTATGACCCTCTGCGGACAAAGGATGTGCATCTATGTACCAAACTACTTGTAGCTGGCTTCTCTTTGCAGTTTCCCATATAAATGGTCAGAAAGAATGATGAAAGCCAGTAATAACAGCAATACCGTTTGCATTATTAAAGTGCCTTCGTTGTTTTGAAATGCCTCAAGCGTATAGCAACAGGAAAAATTTTAGAAAAAGGCCTGTGTATGTTTCACTGGGATGTTTCAATTCCTTTAACCCTTATTTAATGAACTACACTAAACTAAGTGCTTAAAAGCCTTACAAATAGTCACAAAGATTGTAAGCAGCCTTTTTTTAACCCAAAGCAGGCTAAAGAAAAACATTGATTTAAAGGAACCGACTAACTTTGGCTCAAATTAGTAATGAGATGAGAACATTTTGCTGCTTCAATAGCTTGTGTGAAATGAATTGGTGGCCCCAGTCCAGTTTCTAGTAAATGTTTTGCTGCTACAGTAATAGTCTCCCTATAAATCATCTGTAGTGCCCACATCAGAAAAGTCACTGCTGATATTTGACCATAATTGGCTGAGTGAACATGTCATGCAGGATTGTCCTCAATGCCTTTCAAAGGAGTTTCTCTTTGCTAACGTTAAAAAGCATTGGCAAGAATTTGGGGGGTTTTGGTGAGTGTTGCTGCAGATATTCTTTGGGTAAAACCCCTTGATTTCTAATTCTGTAAAAGTTTCATTTTTGTCCAAACTAAAATTCGATGAAAATGAAGTGGAGGAATGTGAAGGAAGGCATTGGACTATACAGTCCTGACTTTCTCCTGTTCTAATGGCTGATGTTTCAATTATTCTTATGCTGCTGCCTTGTCAGTAGTATGGACAGTAGTATCAGTAGTAATTCCATTTCTGGGTGTTCACAGAAAACGTATTCTGCAATTCTTTGCTTTGTTCTAACACTCGCTAGTGTTTTCTCTACCTTTTAATACAGTAAACCTGTTGTATACTCTAAGAGTTGTTCTGAGTTGGCTGCTATTTTAAGTTTTCCTTATGAGACGCTGTCTTGCCTGCTGTCCTCTTGCTTGCCCTAGGGAATCTCCACAATATGTTCCCCTTAATGGGAGCTAGTACGATATGCTTGGTCAAGCTGCCAGTTTGTCAGCGAAAAAACCTCTTCAGGGTTTTAAAAATCTGATATCTGTGTAACAGTGAGAGCATAAGATCCACAGGACTGTGTTATTAGAGCACATAGGACAGCCATTACAAATAGGTGAATCAGTCCAGATAAAATTAGAACTGACTCTGTTCTTTACCAAGTCCTTGAACTAAACCTAGATCAGATTGCTTTTGAAGTAACTGTCAAATCTCTCACAGATTTTTAATTGGAATCACTCATTCAGAACTCTGATCTTTCCATTTTGTTAAGCTTTTAAAGTTAATCCAGTTTTGTTCATTTTCATGCACTCTGCACTTCCTTGTTCTAGTGATGGCCCTTTGTGCAAAATCTGCATCATGGAAGGGTAGCTATTCTAGCCAGACCAGGCTTGGGAGGGACCAGAAACTTCCCCATGGAAAAATAAAATCAAACCAACCAAATACAAGAAAGCAAGAAGTATAAATTCCCACATCTGCTCTTGAAAGACTTCCTTCTGTGTTAAAAGACCAAAGAGGTTTGGTAAAGGTTTGGGTAATCAACCATTTGGTGTACTTAACAGAACCTCAAGCCTCCAGTGGTTTGACTGTCACTGTTCAGAGTTAAAAAGGCTTTCCTTGCTTGAGTGTACTATGCATATCTAGGAGCCAGTCTCTTTTTTTAGTGTGCTTCAGACACAATAGTATGCTATTAGCATTAGCAGACAATTCTCTAAAAGGTCAGATGAAGTCAGAGAAGCATATTCCTCAGTGATAATAAAATAAAGCCAGAGCTGACAATTCAACAGTGCCAAGGAAAATGCAGTCTCTTTTTGTGTGCATGCATGCACATGCACCTGAATCAGAAAGCCAGTCTCTGCATTCTTTTAGAACACCATAATAACTTCATAAAGAGTAGGTTCCGCAGAGAAACATAATATTGACTCTTGAAATTAGAATTTTGTTTGGTTTTCTTGAAACACTAATTAATAAGCATCAGTGATTCACATGCTGCAGCTAGGAAACTGTGGCAGCAAAGCCCCTGTGGTTGCATTTGTATAATCTTTGTGCTTATGGCAGATTAAAAGAATAAAATCATTGGAGATATCTGAAGACTAATTCATTAGGAAGGAGTTGGATAAAATCATGGTACTTTTTGTTTCGCCTCATGCTACTTTATTTCCATATGCTGTTCAAGATAATTAACGAGTAAGACTTCAGAGTGGCGTGACAGACAATGCTGGGAATGGTACTCTGATTAGGTTATTTCAGTATTTACTCTACAAACACGTTTAGTCTAATTGGGGCAGTCAGGTAAAAATCAGAACAAGCAGAAAAGAAGAGTGGCCCAAAGGCACTCCCTCCACAGCAAATACTTTAAGCTTGGATTTTGGAAGGCTGTTTTCTCACTCAGCACTACTGATCATGAAGTCCTAACTGGAGTAAACCACAGCAATCTAACTCAGTCACGTCTACTGGGTTATACTATAGCCCATAATCTGGTTCTGACTTAAGAACCATGGGGGTCTCCTGCAATGTAGTAGAATGAAGCCTAGGAGGTGGACAGAACTGGACATGAATTGCACACCAACTGTACAGAAGCATCAGTGGAGCAGAAGTAATCATGTGGTGGTTCTCACATGGGAGGTAGGTTAGCAGTTGTGTGCCCATTGGCTGTTTAAAAAAAAAAGAAAAATTATTTACTTTATTCTAAAGTTTGTTTACATTCCCTGGAGCAATAGTTAATATTATCTGCGTTGTTATGCTGATGATAGTGTATATCTTGAGGTCTGTTCTCCCTTCCAACCCCTGTCTAACATATTGGCAGATAATTATCTTTAGAAATTAAAGCTGCTTCCTAATGAGGCTAATCTTTGGAAACTAATGGAGTTTGTAGAACATTGATGATACTATCTGTAGGAAGGTAACTGTCACATCACGTTCATTGGTCATTTTCAAAGTCAAGAATAAACTGTTTTATTACATATATCAAGACCTTCAATACTAAAAAGAAAATAATTTTAGCAAAGCTGAAGAGAGCATTGGCATAAGTCCTATGAATGTATACCATTCCTACCTCCTGACACAGATGCCTCTTATCTCACATACTTGCTTGTGACTTCCTCAGCTAGTTTCAAACTCATGATCTTCTGACTTCTGCACTTCTGACTTCTGTGGTTCAAATATCACCCATTTGAACCACAACATGGAGACATCTGTTCTGCTCCCAATTCTGGTGCAGATGCAATTGGCTGAATGGGACAGAAGCACAGAAGCTCCCCCTTCAGGCAAAATTCCATCAGGGTCCTTCCTCCTGCAGGACTCTTAAGGTGTGTGAGAGGATGGATGCGCACAGAAAAAGTTAGAGCGGCTGGAAATATGTGTGAGCCTGGATGATGACTGGCCACGGGGAGGTGGTCATGCAGTGTAAGATGTGCTTTGAAAACAGGCCTCGCAAAAGAAGAGTGGATGGAACTCAGTGAAGAATCATTGTAGTAGGATGATAACTGCAGCCTGTACTCAGGAGAGTTGCAAGATGCTTCTGTCCTTAACCTGGAAAGCTTGACCTTGGAAATAGACTCACAGAATAAATTAGGTTAGCAGGGACTCCTTGGGGTCATCTGGTCTAAGCCTTCACTCAAAGCAGAGCCAACTTTGAGGTTAGATTGAACTTCATAGTTAAATCAGATTGCTCAGTGCCGTGTCCAGGTGGGTTTTGATCATCTTCAAGGATGGAGATTCAGTTTGACCACATTTGTGATGAAGAGTTTTTCCTAAGATCTTATTGGAAATGCTGTAGTAAGGTTTTCTGTATATGTAAAGTCTGGACTGAGTTACATCCTGCTATGACAGAAAGGATATATAGGTAGTTTGAAACTATTCTAATAATTCAGAACATTTCAATACTAATTTGTTTTTATTCCATTTTTTTCTGGCAAACTGCAGTTACAAACATAGAGGAAATACTTCCATTCTAAATAATTTTTAGGCTCGTAACATTAGGGGAGAAAGCAAATGAGGTGTCTGAACTCTTAGGAACTAGATAGCTTTTTCTTTCATTCTTAGTCTTCAACATCTGTATGTTTCTTTGGGGCACCAAAATGGACGATATTATTTCTTAAAGAAAAGTTTGGTTCCTTTTCATGAGCATGAGTTTTTTATGAACGTATAAGGTCATGTGATCCCAAAATTGCGCTAAAAAGAGGAACAAAATCCAAAACACTTAGATTTAATATTTCTATGCCAATATATATTCCTGTGAAAATCATACTGTTCTCTGCAGCAGCAAAGCCTATATATATATAGGAAATCATTATCTAAATGTCTTTTCAATGTGCCAGGAATTAAATACCTGTATGTTTAACTCTGTTATGTTGGCAGTGAAGGACTAGAAATCAAATTTTCAATTTCAGATTATTCTTATTTCAGATTATTCTTATTTAATGATTTTTATATCAAAGGTTTTAGAGGAATGTGTCATTTTTCAGTTACAATTACATATAGGTAAGAAATGCTAGAAACGTTTCTTTTTTGTGTGTTTTGGATGGCTTCTAACAATTTTTCATGGTGTTTGCCATTTTCTGTGGGGTAAATACATTTATGTATGTATAGATATTTCTTCCATGTTTTTGCTTTCTTCAGTGAGACTTTTCTAGCCAAACAGCTTTCCTTCGTATATAGGCATTTTTTGTACCGGCTCCTTGATTTGACCTTGGTTCACCTGTACTGCTGCTTAATCTGACTTAATTTTGCTAAGATGTGCCTTCTCATTTTGCCCTTCCTTTAGGGAACTAAGCATTCACTGCTTGTTAGTTTTATTTCAGTTCGTAGCCACCATTGTTCTTGGATGGTGTCCATGTCCAGAACATGCTGGACTCCTCCTTTCTGTAAACCATCTGAGTAATGATAGTTTTCCCCTTTTTTTTTTTTTTTTTTTTTTTTCCTCAAAATGGAACTGATGCAAGTTGCTGCTTGTTTGAATGATCCTGGATGGGAGAATATTATGATGCTAAGTGTCATTGCTTTAGGAATGAAGATGGAACAAATAGTGTGAAATAGAGTATCTGAGATGATGGCATTCTAGTCATGTGAGGAAAGCCATTTCGTAGTTAGAAACTGTCTCATAATCTCCAGCATAAATACATTCACAGCTTGAATATTCCCATATCTTCCATCATCTCTGTCAGTTCCTTAAGTCTCATTCAAGGCTGTTTTAGATGTGCCCTGGAAACACAGAGAGAGCATGTATGTCTCATCTAGATCTGGTGAAATAGCGAGCATAATTAGAATGTTTTAACATGTTTGTCATTGCCAGTACATCATTAATCGAAGATTTAGCAGGAGCCTGTGGCCAGTAGATTTGGATGTATGTAAGAGACCCAACAAAGCTTTTTAGTGTTTTAGTCTTTTGTGAATTCTTTTTTAGAGTAGGCAATGAAGAAAACATGCAGAGATCTCAAAAATCTGATCTGGGAATCTAAATTTTATCTTCCTTTGGGGTCTGACATTTAGTTAGGGAGCAGTCTTATTTCCATGGTAAAACACCAACAAAACAGGAAAGCACTTCCAAGATGGATGTATCAATTAATCCTTTCTTCCTGTCAGACTCGAACATAATTGATTGGTTTGTAGAGCTCTGCTAGCCTTAGAGATCTGTTTCACCCTGGAAATTGCTCATTATATCCACAGCTCTTTTTATGTAATGTGTTTTTCAAATCAGGTGTTCTTTGCTGGAAATACCTCTTGTCTTTACGTGGAATTTGTCGGTCTCTTATGATTTTATACTTAAACATACTTTTGTTTAGAGACTAGCAGGGATACAGTTTCCTTTGCACTTGACAGTGCATAACATACCCTGGCTTGCGTATAAGGATTTGCATCAGCCACATGTGAGGCAGGAGTTAGTAACTGGCTGCAGGACTGTGCCTAGGAGATATGTGGCAGGTTTAGCGAGCTCGTGTCATGCAGATGGAAACTAAAGGCATGCTGTTGCTACACTAAGGGGTAAAATAACTAGCTTTTATTTTCAGGATGATTATGATAAGCAAATGTTTCTCGCTAGAGGTACATACAGATACGGATATCAATATAGGTACACAGAGCTAGTCAGAACCCTAGATTTCTACAACAAATTTTGATTAAACCATGAAATGAATTTCACTTTGTTCTCCAAATTAGCATGCAACCAGAGGATGTTTTTTTTTTTTTTTTTTTTTTTTTTTTTTTTTTTTGGTTTGGTTTGGTTTTGTTTCCCATGATGGAAATTCCCCGAGAACTAACATGTTTTGTTAAATATTTTCTTTATCATTACTGACTTTGAATAAAAAAAATTAATAATGTGCTGAGGAAAGTTGCTGATCACTAAAGTTATGAGGCATTATCACTACCAAAGAAGACCTGATATATGAGAACAACTTGATGATTATACTAAAGTAGTAAAAATCAGATGCAGTCTTGTAGCACAAAATGCAAGGTCATGCCTTAAGGACTAACCAGAAGAAATTTCTGCTATCATCTGGAAGAGCAGTTTTTGGAAAAAGCTAAGATAGTTACAGTTTGACCAGAGGATGAGTATGAATTTCCAGTGTAACTTAGCTGAGAAGGAGGCTAATGTGTTACTTGTGTCAACAGAAGTCCAATAGATTGAAAGAGGTATTAACACTACAGTACATGGTACTCCACAGACGATGATCTTTAATGTTAGATGTGAATGAAACAGAAGGTGGGGAAAGGCGTAATAGGAGGAGTGAGAGAATGGAAACCACCAGCTATCAAGTTGATTGCAGTAGTTTCACTAGTCCTACTTAACAAAACAAAGCTGGAGAGGAGGTACAGTTACTGCCTACAAGTTCTCAGGAAATAAGTACTAAGGAGAAAAATACTTTGTTTAAAGGATAATTTAATGTTTTATAACATTTCTGGGGAAATAGTTTATCACACTGTTAAGCCTCATTTTAAATTTGTACATGATTTTATATAGAAAAAATAGACAATTTTTTTCATTCCTCACTAACACCCAAACAACAACCATTTATTTTGAAGCAGAGAAGGTAATAACTCAAACAGGCATGAATAGCAATGTCTTCTACGTAGAACTGTGGGATTTGTAGTGACTGTTAATTACTAGAGAGCCTCAGCTGTAGAATGGTGCCTATGTTAGCAACAGCACAGCACCCTCTAAGAGTTTGTCAGATCAGTCATTCAGTTATTGATTTATCAGTACTGGCTTCTGTAAGAGAAAGCCACGTGCTGAATCATGGATCCTGTACAGATCCTGTACATGGATCCTGTACAGATCCTGTACAGATTCTGCTGTGTGCTTCCCCCCATCTTTCTTAAATAGCCAGTATAACCCCAGACAAATTCAGGAACAGAATTTTCCCTGGCTGCACGTTTCAAGTTACGCTGTTGTGCAACGTCCTTGCTACAAGCCCCGGTACTAGGGGAATGGTGGAGGCCAAGCTGAGCAGAGGGTGAGCATCTTGGGGAAGTGAAAGAAGCTCAGGTCTATGTGTATCGAGTTATGGGTACATAACTGCTGTTATGTACAAGTGGTGACAAATTTACATCATTTTCACAGTCTAGCCTAGTTAAATTGATGTCCATGTTTCTCTTTAGAGCAGCAGAAAGACTAATAGTATAACATTATACACTTGGAGTGTCCCATTCAAATATTGTGGACAGCACAAATGCTTTGTTTTAATACCCAAAATCCATTGCATCTGTGACTTGAAGTAGGGTTTGCTGGTTTCTCAGGGGTTGGAGTAAGTTGAATATTGGTCACAACTAAAGTGAGCTCATCTAATAGATGCTGTAGATCTACAGGTTTCCACAAAACCAGGTTGAATATGTTCTCCAGTATCCCCTTCCTTGTGAGCAATGATAGCATCCCTGAGGTGCTAATATCTAAAGGTCACTTTGAAATTTTATTAGGCTTTCCTGGTCCTCTCATTTTGTGAACAAATATGGCCAGTGTTAAAGGAGTACCAAAGGAAATCTAAACTTAGCAAAATGCTGATAAATACTTGCTTTTTGGATGCTGTTTTTCACAAGGGTTTGCAAATCCCTTAAAAACGATTGCATAACAACCGTGAATAGGGCTGGTCAGGACTCTCTTTCAGTTAAATGTTTCCATCTGAAAATATGAGTTCATTGAAAAGAAAGCTTTTGTAGGAACCTAGCACTTTCGACAAAACTTAAACCAGAAGGAGTTCTGAAATCTTGGATGGGATTCCTGGCTGAAAGCACTTCTAGCATAGCCAGTGTTCTGGTGGATGAAGCACTGATTTGGGACACAGGAAACTTGGGTTCAAGTTCTCTGCTGTTTCCTACTGGGAATCTGGGACTGGACTTCAGCTGGAATGGTTCAACTGCTGGAAAAGTGCAGCTGTGTTCTTTGCAGTGAGCAGGTGAAACTTCGTTATCCTCATCCCACAAGAGACTCTTAAACACTGAGGACTATTTTTCTGTCCCTGATATTACTTATTCATACAAAATAGGACTATTAGAACAGGAGACGCTAGAAAGGAACAGCTGTGGCTAAGTCCTCAGCTGAGTTTAGACTATCTAGGATTAAAACCTTTATTGTCCTGGCTGTGGGTAGGGATTTTAGTTCTCACTTTCTACACGTCAGAGGCATTCTCTGCCCAGTACCTAGGTGGATCTTACAGTATAGCACTCCGATTCTTTTTAAATGAAAAAAAAATTGAAGTATTTTGCATTTTTAAGGCAAACAACTTTTCCAAATCCTAAAAATCATATGTGGCAGGAAAGACATTTTATAAAATTTCTGTCATTCTTTACAGATGAAGTGTTGCTTCTTGAAGAAAGAATATTTCACTCTTGAGTCAGAAACTGCTCTACATATAGTCTGTAGGGCCCATTAGTGGCTTATAGGTTATAGCTTGCAAGTCACTGGTTTCAGTACTGGTCACTGTAGACCTCTTACAGGTGCTACAGCTGGAGAATCAACAAGGATGGAGAGCAGAACTAGCCAGAAAACAGTTATGTACCTCAAATAACAGAAATGAAAGCATGTAATACTGTGGCAAGTGCTGTTAAAATAACATATTTTTCAGAAACCATATAGCTATTTAAAATAAGTATTTACCACAGGATAAATCTCTGATATAATGAATTTAGGAGAGTATGTTCATCTGTGGCAGTTAATCTCTTTTGCATTTGATGTATATACAACTGCAATTTAAGAATGAGGTTGTGGACTGTTTTGCAAGGAAGGGCATGAAATATTATGACCTTCTTGTGTGGCTTCATTCAAGACTCTGAGGTGCAATATATTCAGTCAAAAGGGACAATGCTGTGTGTTCAATCTGTTGAAGTAGGAATCAGCTATTTGGAAGAGGGAGCATTGTATTTATTTTTAACACATTGCAGAAAGTTTTGGTAGAAAACTAACAACATTCTTGATTGTATATGTCTTAATTTTATACTGAATTATTAATTGAACTGTTTAAAGGTAACAATTAATAGAAACTGCTTAATGCTTAATCACATTTAGGATGGAAAAATCCCATCAAAGAAGTTGCAGCAGCATTTCAGTCATTTTAAAAGCTTTCTCCCCAACACCCTTTTACAAACTGCCTTAATAACTAGAATGAAATATCTTTCAGGCAAGTGTGTCCTGATTTTTCCTACACATTCTTAGTTACCTTTGTTCTATAAAGAAGGTGAAATTCACATCCTCTTAGAAGGACCAATGCAGGGCCACACCTTGTCTTTTCCAGCGTTGAAAAAAAGCAAATAGAAGATTTTTGGCATGAGAGGGAAGGAGGAGAAAAGGAGGAGAGAGACCGAATAGGGAAATAGAAACTATAATCCCACTTGTGTGAGTGACATATTGTATGACCTTGTGCAAAACACCTTTCCATTTCTTGTAACTCTGTATGAAGCTTTAGCTGATTTGGTCAAGAAAAAACCATGTAATATAACAAGAAAAGTTATACTGAATCTGAGATGAGTTTTGTGGTGAAAGAAAGGATAACACCATGAATGACAGCTCTTTGAACTGTGTTTTTTGCATAGGTTCTTCAAGAAAAAAGCATAAGTGATACCACTTTCTGTCAGTCTTCTGCTAATAAGTTTTGAGTTTGTTGGCAAATTTTAATCAAAATTAGCATGCAGACAGAGATCTCAAAGGTGTTAAGTTCCTAAAACAATTATCAAAAAGGGTGGCTGATTAAAGGAGAGAAACCCTGTTAATAGCCCACTGAGAGAATGGCAGAGAACTCAGCCATTATCCATTGTGTCTGGCAACAGCCAGTTGGGCAGTCAGCACAAATGTGCAAGCCAAGCAGCCAGCACATGAACAGCAAAGAGCACATGTGGCTCCAGAGAAACTCGTGCTATGCCTTGCCCAAACAAGAAAGGTCAATGAGGTTTGGAGCAAATGAGGAATATTGCTGCTAGGAGATGGGGTAAAGGAACATTGAGAATAGTATGGAGAAATAGGGTGAATATGGGGAGGAACAGAAGGTCTTTTGCAGGTAGCTGGTATTGCAGGTATCTGGGGAAACGTGGAAGATCTAATGGAAGTACAACAGGAAACATGGAGTGAATTGAGCTTCTTGTCATGGAAGTGGAGGAGGAAGAAGAAATCTGGTGTAAATCTGTTGGAACCCTGATTTTATTAGTTCTCCTGCCTCAGTCTCCTGCCTCAGGAGCCATTTGTTCCCTTTTATTTTTGGGGGGGTGGGGGTGGTGTGCGCTGTTCCTCCTTTTAGGTAGAGCCGAATATGGTAGAGGTTTAGTAGTTGCATCTCTGTATAAGGTCCTTATCCCAAAGACAGTTTTGAATTGTACAAGTTTTATTTTAAATAATGTGCATATTTGCAGACTCTGTTATTGAGAAAGAAGATAATTTTTAGGTTTAATTTGACTCTGTTTTGCTTGTCATATTCAAATTTTCTTTGAAGATTGTAAATTAGAGATTTGTGCTATGTCAGAGACCTTTCAAAAGAATCAGAAATATCCATATTCAAGAACCTCATGTTCTTTGGATGCTGATCAACATCTCTGTTTTTTCCTTTGTGCCTCTTATTAGTTGAAGTAAAAGGATGTGTCATGCTACCTTTATTCTCCCCTTTTTTTTTTTTTTTTTAAATCTTTGAGGCTGTGCTTGGAAGTCAGTGTTTAATTTATCATTTCATGTTGGTTTATTCCTCACTTAAAGTCATAACTAAACCTGATTAAATCCTTCCTTTTTGCCCCAAGAAGTAAGATGTTTCAGTTTTGATGACAATTACATAAAATCTTGGATAGAATTTCAGCAAAACAGGTATGGATTAGTGTAAATTAGTGCATACACGAGGCGTGGGAGATATGTGATCAAGTCCTTCATCTGCTGATCAAAAAACAAAAGAAATCAAAACTTCAAACACCTTCAATATGTAAATTTGTTGTTTTCCTGCCAGCCTTACCAATATTCCATATGGATAACACAGTTTGCTGTTTGAAGGTGATGAGCCTGTTTCAATGAGATAGTCTAGAATAATTAAAAAATAATAAACGGTAGAAAATATAGATTTCTCTCTGTGAGCTTGTGATCTTAGCCTTTCAAAGTGGTGTATCCGGTCTTCAAAATGCATTCATCCCTATGTAGTAGCACCCTGAATCATTTTGAGAAAAAAACAGTGGACCACTGTGGGTGTTGTGAAGAAAAGAAATTCAGTTGAAGCAGCAGGGTGCAGAGACAGGAATGAAGCTGGCTGGAGGCTGGTGGGTCTCTTGGCCTCTCTTATGAAGTAATCTGCAGAAGGAAAATGGTGCAGAACTACCGCAATGGATCAACAGGCTGATTTCTAGCCTGTTTTTGAGAGCTTCCCAGGAGGTGGGAGGTGGTGATCACTCCTGAAGGACGAAGTTCTTCTCAGTTCTCCTGTATATCTCTGAGGGAGAGCCACCCTTCCAAGGGGCATATAAAATGATTGACTTGAATCTAAAGATACCTGCTGAACCTTGCATGTTCATTATGCCCACTTTCTGCTTTCATCACTGACTCAGACCTCAAAACTTGAAAGACTCCTTAAATTGCAGTTCTTCTCAGAAATGTGACTTTGTTTGAAAAGAAAAAAGATGTGATAGGTTGTCATCTTTCTCTCTATATCTTCAGATCAAATATATTTAGATTACAGATATTTTTGCTGTCAGCCTTGCAGACTTAGCAAAGAAAGACAAGCCTGATTCTTTCCTACTTGTGCATCATCACCAGTAATATTCTGCAGCATAGATTTGACTCTCAATGAAACTTATACAAGCCCATTGTTTCAGTGTAGTTTTACAGGTGCCATAAACTTCCAGATCTGGCACTTCAAGGGATACTTATAAATTGATATATAAGCCAAAAATGAGCCTGTCTGACTTTGATAGACACATTTCTTCCTCATTGGTAGAAAGAAGAAAAGAAATTTAAAGCAGCACCTAAGGTAATCTGTTATAACAATGTTGTATAGTTAGTGTTCATGTTGATAGAATTATTTTTATGGGTTGCTTTGTAGAGGAGAAAGCATAAAGAGATTTGTGAATCTTTCAAGTATATTTGAGTCAATTACAAGTTTTTAGTGGAAATTAGCTGCAATTCAATGATTCTAGGGAGGATTTTACTCTAAGTTTTAGGTTTAATTAGAGTTTAACTGGCAAAAAAATTGTTCACACTGAAATGTATATGTGTTCATGTAAAAAACATTTTAGATGTGTACTTTTGGGTCAGAAATTCTGCAATTCTTACCCAGTCAAGGGACAAGAGTAGAGTATCCTGTAACTTAGTGAATTAGTTACAACTGAGCAAAATCACAGAGGAATCTAGTGAAACAAAAGGATAAATATGTCCTCATGGGAAGGTATTCCAGAATACCTATTTTATTTTATATTAATTCTTTGCTGCTATACTCCATATAACTTCTGTACATAGATAAATGGTGACATTTTAAAGAGATTAGGCCTTCTAATGACTAAGTGCTCCTTCTTTCCTAGTGAAGGGTGTAAGAGATGGTCATGTTACTTAATTATTCAAAACAGAGAAAGTGATGCAGGAGGCAATTCCAACACATTTAGAACAAAAAATACTTCCTCAGATGACATAACACTTTTACAGTGCATTTAAGGTGAAGTTTTCTCAAACTGAACAATGGTCTGATAGAATCTGAGAGATGAGATCAGTGCATCCTCATTCTAGTGCTGCACAAGAATGAGATCTGTGTTCTGTTTTGGCTACAGGTCTCATCAGCAGTTCTTCCTCCAGTGTGCAAGCTCTAAATTTTGAATTAATAGAGAGATGTTTGTTGTGTTCTGCATGCTTCCTGGTGTGAGACTCCAACTAGATGCTTTCCCCCGTTCCTCTCATTTGTTACCTGAACGCAAAGCTTTTATTTCTATTTTGCAGTGAAATAGGTTAATGTTATGGCAGCTTTTTTCATATATTACCTGGGGTAGCTGTTGTTTTAACCATAAAATATAATGTAGATACAAAAAAAAAAAGTATGAAATGCTTCTTGAGGCTAGAAGAAGGATAGATATAGAATTTTCTGAATTTAAATGATATTTTAATGCCAATATTCTGGAGGTAAATTAATAATCACTTTTTCTTGAGTGTATTCAATTTAGCTAATGCTCCTGGGCTGCAACTGTATTCCCCAGAAGATTCATGTGAATGTGTGATAGTTATTTGTGTCTAAAATACCAGGTTTTCTCTTCCATAGGAAATTTCAAAATTCGAGTAGAAAATAATTTCAAGTTGGAAATATACATGCAACATTTTTGGAATGAAGATTTCAAATATAGCAATCATTTTAATGGTATCAAAACATTTTGATTAATTTCATTTCCACTTTTATATTGTACTATCTCACTAAGTATAATATATATTATTTTTACATATACAATTAATAGTTTAATATGAGAAGGAATAGATTAATTGCTATGTTCAACACCTGAAGTGGAAAGCTTTGACAACTTTCTGTCAAAAATTTAGTTGATACCAACATATCTGCAAAACATTTCAATTTTGATAAAATTATTTTTTATGCAAAAGAGAACTTTTCTGCCATTGTGGGTTTTTCTTTATGTTGGTTGTTGGTTTTCTTTTTTAAGCTTTAAAAGATACCAAAAGGAAGACTTACTATAGGTAACAGAAGTGCAGCAGAAATAAAATAAGACATAATAAGACCACTTGATGGTGGCTGTTCCCTTTTTTGCCCTTGGTACTGTACATGTTAAAACTAGAAACAAGAGCTCACCTCTCCCTTCTGCCTCCCCGCCCCTGACACCCCCTCCCCACCCCAACCCTCCCAACTGCCTTTGAGATACCAAGTGAGGAAATTCTGCTGCAGCGTAACTAGTAGCCATTGCTGGGCTTTGCTCTGTGTCCCTAAGGCAGTGTTCAGGCCCCCCGTTCGGGTGTTGCTGAGGGATTTGCCATGGAAGACCCATTGGGGAAGCACTTAGTCCTAACTAGTTAAGCTCTGCGGAGACAAATGGAGTCTTGTGCGTGGCGCGGAGAACAGAATGTCTTTATAAAGTCGTGCCACTTCATGCTCCTCTTCAGGGGAGCTGCTAACTGGCACCTCCATATATGCAAGAACTTGGCTCAGGCTAAAGAATCCCTAATTATATTTTGCAAACAAAACTAAGAAACTCGGAGAGTTCAAAATAACTGTTTTGAACTTTGGAAAACATTGTATCTCTGGAAACCATACCTCGATGGGTATTTGTGTTTCCCAAAGGGATGCAACAGGAGGGAAAAATCAAGTCAGATTTTTTCAGTATTCGAGTTTGTGGCTTCCTTAAAGGTTATCACCATATTTGCAATTGCTTTGTGTTTTTATGGGAGCTGAAGCCCATCCGGACAAAAATAAAATTCTAGGCTGAAATCAGCAGAGTTAAGATACAGTTATATTAAGTGTTCTGTGTGTCCGGCTATGTTTGTATAAATTAATCTTATCTGATACTCAGCAAGTCAAAATGTATAGAATTCAGTGACGGATGACAGAACAAAGGGAAGAGGATAAGAACGATTCTTCTAACTAGAAAAGACATTTTAATTTTAAGTCCTTTCTGAAAACAAAGAGTCACTAGTAAGAAATCCAGCTCTCACTGTTCTAGCTTTCTCTGTATTGTTCTTGTTCATTTTTGGAAGCAATTTTCCACTCAAATTTGGCCTTTTTTTAATTTAGTGCCTTTGTAGGGTGTCTAAAAATATATTTTTAGAATATTCTCAGTAAATCCACTGCTTCTTTATGTCACTGTTTCAAAGGTCCTTGTGCACAAGGATATTATTCCAGTTTCTCAAATCCACCATGCCACTATTAAGTGTTTATTGTGACATTTTCCACTTGCCATTGATTCCTAATATACACTGAAGAAGATTTATTTATTGAAACATGGGAAAAAAAAGGAAAAATGAGAGAATCATTTTCATCATAGTGCAACTGATGTGCTGTGTCTTTCTAAACACTTGGTCATGTACAGCATAGAATTTAGGGGGAAAATATTGTCTGGGCTGGGTGCTTGAGGTAGAAGAGGACTGAATATTTTGTTCAGATTTCACTGCTACTGAAACATACAGATTTTGCAACATCAAGATGTTTTAGAAATTCCTTTTTTGTTGCCAAGTTATTCATTTGAAGCAACAATGTTCAAAAACCACCAAATGTTTCATTTTAGCATCTTAAGCATTGAAAGTTTACATTATTTTAATCTGAAATTACTTTCCATTTCATAATTGCTTTTTGGTTTATGTCACTACATTTTGTTTTCAGTTTACAAAAAAGAAGAAAAAAATGTTTCCTAGTAGAAAGAATTAATATTTCTTCCGGTTTTCCTTACTTGAAATAAAAAAAAAGAAGTACAACTCCTTTTAGCTAACCCCAAGGAGTTGTTTATTTTGTACATTGAAATGGACTCGGACTCGATATTTCATTCTTTGTCTAGCTTTTCCTGTGAAAGCAGTCAGCTGGACAAGCAGCTTGGCCCAACCCTGCTGTATTTCTGCCATGGGTTTATCCCTTGAAACCTCCAAGGAATGGTTCCGGGGAATCCAGTAGCACAAGCGCACGCAGATCTTGGAGTCAATAACTGTAAAACGCTACTGGTTAGGATCAGACTTGATTTTGATATTTTAGTTTACAGGGACTCTTACAGCTTTCTCTCCTCTAAAATACTTGCTGCTGGGAAGAAAGGTGCTGCAGATCTGTCTTTCCATGTGACCTTGGCGTGAGCTGTGGTTGGGTTTGGGGTTTTTTGTCATGTGTCCATGTAGTGACCAGGAAGAAGCAGTGAAGGCCGCCTTTTGTTTTCTTAGTTGCAACTTTTATTAACCTCTCTTGAAGAATTTTTCACTTCAGCAGCCTTTCCTTCCTTGGTGATGAGCCTTTGCAACATGTGCTTTCATAAACCCTGTTGCAGTTAGACGTGCCATATCTTGTATGCCCATCATGTCTTCAGTCTGAGAATGCCAAAGCCCTTGATGTGTTTGGTTGCACAATATTCTAAGTAGCATTTTCTCTTATTTTATAGGGTCCATATGCATAGGGAATGTTTAGGGATGGAAATGAAATCCATTTTTTTCTCAGCCCTTAACTACAGGACAGTTCCTACACAGACGATGTAAACCAGCAGAGCTGCCATGCTTTCCAGCTCTGCTGATGTAGAGATTTAGGTGGTCTTTAGTCTGTTATCTGTCACTTTCTTTGAATATTCAGAACAGTTTATCTCCTTTCCTGCTTTTTAGTCTCATGTTTTCATTGATATGGAAAATCTTCCCACGGCCATGTTTTGGTTGTTTTTGTTGCTTAGAAAAATGTGCTAATTTTAAAAGGTGATCAAAGCCTGCGGAATATAAACACCCCGTAACTGCCGAGATCTTGAGGGAGTTTTATTATTATTTTGCCTGTTACACATGAACATCTAGGAAAAAAAAAACCCCGACATCTTTATTTTTAGGCCTTGCTAATTCTCAGTCTTCTCTTAGTTGCGGGCTACCTGGCAACAGCCGATTGCCATGGCAACGCCGCGCTGATGAGCGAGGCTCAGCCTGTCTGTTCCGTCTGGGTCGCTCTGATGGAGAGCGAGCTGCAGCAGCTTTATGGCCACCGAAGGGCACAAACTGACAGACTGCTTGCTCACTCGAGGCGCTGCAGGGTTGCCGGGGACCTCCTGCGTGCTGTAGAGGTGGAAGGAGAGGGAAGGAAGGAACGTGTTGCCTGGCGTTCAGATTTTTGTGGGGAAATGGAGAGCTATTCCTGTCGAATTCATCTCTTCTTTTGAGTCATTATCCAGACTCTCGATGCGCTCGTTATCTTTGTTCGGTTTGCAACTGTGGTTGCACTGGTACCTGTTTGTGTTCCTTACTCTGCTTGCTGAAAATGCTTTTTCTTTCACTGTTTCTGAATTTTTCTCTCAGCCAGAGGCACCCAGCCCATGATGCTAGAACATGTCCTGATCACATTTAGGTGCTTCCTGCCCGGCGTTTTACCTTCTGCAAGACACCAGTGGTAGTTTTGTCACTGATGCTAGAGTTTTACCTGGGACTTTAGTGCTGAGGTTGTAAGCCAGTGCAGAATTTTGACCATTTAATGTAATGAGGTTAAACTAGCACAAGAAGAAAGAGCTATTTGTCCTTTTGTAAATTAATGTAATACTTAATGCTAGTTCAGAGGTTAGATTTCTTATTAATGTTTGCATTTATTCCACTGAAGACTCAAAACATAACATTTATGGTTTTCTGGTTTCTGGGACCTTGGCATGAAAGTTTGCTAGAGAAAGTTGTTAGACAAAGACCGTTCTCTCCCCTGGATGTTAGGACACATTGCTAGCTTTGCTACCAGCTTTGAATTGCTCCAACTTGCATATCTTGGTTTAAACTCAGTGGAATATGACTCAGGCCTGACTGCTCTTCTTTGCAAGGTTGATGCAAATTAGAAGTGATTGGCATCTTTGCATTAGAAAATGCTTTTATTGAAATTCTCCTCAATGCAGCTTGAGGAGCAGTGGGTGGGTCCTGCAGGTGAACAACTGGTTGCACAGCTGGTTTCAACAACAGAGATTCTGCTTTTATGACCATGGGATCCTCCTTGAGTACCGATGACTGCTAGGGAGAGATGGGATCCACCTTACTGAGTGGGTTGAAAGCATCGTTGCCAACAAGCTGGCCAACTGGGTGAGAATTTTAAACTAGGAGCGATAGGGGAAAGGAATGATGACCCACAAGCAAGTGAGGAATGGGTGGACTGAGCTCATAAGCAAAGGGTGCGGGGTTTTGCAGACAGGCGAGAGCTCTTAATCCGCAGCACTGAAGGGGGCCCACATCAAGCCTACGCACACAATAAGGAAGTGCCTACAAGACAGCATTACAGGGAAAGCTTTCATAACTTTTCTGGGAAATTAGCATGACCAAGTACCCATCTGAAGAGTCTGTCTGCTAATGCGTGTAGTGTAGGGAACAGACAGGAGGAGTTAGGGGTCTGTGTGCACTTTCAGGGCTATGATCTCATCTGAATTGCAGACATGGTGGGATAGCTCACACAGGAGCAGCGTTGTAATGGATGCGTACAAGCTCTTTAGGAAGGATGGACCAGGACAGTACGGGGGGAGTTACTTTTCATGTGAGGGAGCAGTGGGAGTGCATGGAGCTCTGCCTCTGATGAGCCAGCTGAGAGCTTATAGATTAGGGCTACAGGGAAGCCCCATGTGGGTGACCTTGCAACAGGGGTCTGCTGCAGACCCTCTGATCAAGACTAAGAGGTTGATGAGGTCTTCTTCAGACAATTGAAAGAAGCTTCATGTTCAAGGGCTCTGGTCCTCGTGTGGGACTTAGACCACCCCAGTATCTGCTGGAAGGACAATACAGGAGGCCACAAGCAATCCAGGAATTTTCTGGAGTGCGTTGGTGGTAACTTATTGCCAGAGGTGATTGAGGAGCCGACAAGAGGAGGACACTCTGATGCACCTCATACTTGCAAAGCAGGAAGAACTGGTCAGGGATGTTAAAGTTGTGGGCCACCTTGGCTGCAACGACCATGAGGTGGTAGAGTTCAGGATCCTGAGAGGGAGCAAGGTAAATAGCAGGGTCACAACCCTGGATTTCAGGAGACTTTGGTCTGGTCAGGGATCTGCTTGGAAGAATCCTATGGGAGACAGTCCTGGGGAGCAGGGGGGTCCAGGAGAGCTGGTTGGTTTTTTTCCAAGAATTGCCTCCTCAAATCTCAAGAATGGTTGATCTCAACATGCAGGAAATAGAAGGTGGCTGGAGGCCTGCATGGATGAACACTGAGCTCCTGACAAAACTCAGATTTTAAAAAGGAAGCATACAATAGGTGGAAACAGGGTCAAGTGACCCAGGAGGACTACAGAGGCACTGTCCAAGCATGAAGTGATGGGGTTAAGAAAACCAAAGTCCACTTGGAGTTGAATCCAGAGAGGGATGTGAAAGGCAACAAGAAGTGCTTCTACAGATATATCAGCTGTAAAAGGAAGAGAAGGGTAAATGTAGGCCTGCTGCTGAATATAGCGGGTGACCTGGTTACAAAGGACAGGAAAAGACCAAGGTACTTGATGCCTTCTTTGCCTCAGTCTTTACTGGTGAGATCATCCTTCAGGAGTCCCAGGCCCCTGAGACCGGTAGGAAAGTTTGGAGTGATGAAGACTTACCCTTGGTAGGGGAGGATCAGTTTAGGGAGCATGTAAACAAAATGGACATATGCAAGTCCATGGGACCTGATGGGATGCACTCATGAGAGCTGAGAGTTGCCTCTGTCATTGTGAGAATGTTTTTGATTATTTTTTAAAGGTAATGGCAATAGGGGGGGGGTCCTGAGGACTGGAATGTGCTGTGTTTTTTTTCCTCTGTCATGTGAAAACGGAGGGGTGTACTAATCATAACAATAAAAGAAAAAGTAAATTCAAGAATGCCCTCAAACTGGTAATCAGAAGCTGATTTTCTTTTGGTTTTCCAAAAATTTGAACCTTCTAAACACTGTACATCAAAACTAAATCAATGTTACCTAAGAAAAGCAGACTTTTTTCCTGGAAAGTTTGCTGGTTTCAAAACTTGATTTTCCTCTCAGAAGTTTCTTTGGGAACCTAAAGGCTACTCTAAACAGTCCTCATTTAAATATGATACCTGCTGGTTTGCCATTCCTTTTGCGTTGATGTCAATGTAACCAGATTGATCAGTAAACAATGTGCCATAAAGTTCTTTGATGTTGTCACAGCCTTTTTGAATGTGTAAGGGAGCTGTGAAGTAAGTTTCCCTAGAGCAAAGGGAGCAGCCGATGGCAGGTGTGCTAATGGTCAAACACAGCAGGTACAAAGTGGCACAGAGCAGAGCCAGCACAAAGGCAGATCTAGGACACCAGGCACCCTCCAAAAACATTTGTGAGGACGAATGCTTCCCAGGGCCTGCTTTCAGTGGGAGGCTTTGCCTTGTACTCATGAAGTGAGTGATAGCAACGTCTCTTGGGTCCTGCTGAGTTTCTACCAGCATATTCAGATACTCAACATCTTGCCTGGGAAAGAAGCATGCCATTTGATACACTATTCTTGGCAGGTAGATCACTGATATTTGCCTTGAAATTTCTCATCTTGAATCTGGATTGGTAGGTTTGGGATTTTTTTTATTTGCATTTTCATGTCTTAGATTTTCTAAATGTTACTATTTGTTAGGTTCAGTAATACCACTTTGAGGTTTTTTGATAATGTAGAAGTGAAATGTTTTTCATTTTTACCCAACAATACTCAAATATACACTATTAAAACCCAGATATGCTTCCTGTCATGTCACTTTGAGGGCCTGTAGTTGCCCATAAAAGCACTGATTGATATGCTCATTTCCCTTATCTGTCAGTGGAATAGAATACTCTGTGACTGGTCTGGCATTTTAGTAACTGTCATCTCATACCTCTGTTAGTAGTAGTAAAATACCAAGTGCTAATGCTCAGTTCTGTACTTGAACTGGACTGAAATTCCTGGGTTTGTGCAAACTAGAGAAGTTTTGTAGAATATGTCTCGATTTAGAAAATTTTGGGGTTATCTCATTTTGATGGTTTTGGGGGAATTTGGATGTGCATGTATATATATTGCAATAAATGATGAGATCTAATGTTTTTACCATTTACTTTGCTTTCTACACCACTCATAATTCATGGGTGAAATGCTGTATTATGTTACATGTGAAATATGTCGATGATTATATGCATCTTAGAAGCAGCTGCACTTACTAATTTGGACTGAGATTTTGAAAAAAAAAAAAAAGTGTTGCTATAAAGCTACAGACAAAATTCCGATTGATACACTGGTTGAGAGTCTTATGTTTAGAATCAGTGGGAGTAAAAACAGTTTCTTGGTCTTTGTGGGCTCTGCATTGTTGAACCCCGTGAATTAAATGATTTCCTAAATCAAGATAGTGACCTGCTTCTGAGAGATTACTTTTTAAATAAAACCTGTGAAAGCACGGGGTTATTGTAAATTCCTTAGCTGTGTGATATAGCAATCATTACAATCTCATTCCACCAGTAACTGATCTTTACTCTGAGTCTAGATTTCACTGGTAGATTGCTGAGGTTCTCATGTAAGGATTTGTGGAAGTCATAATAAATAGGAATTTTAAAAGAATTTAATTAGTACAAAAGAATTAAAAAGGTTCAATCGAATATTTATAAAGAGATTCCTTTCCTTTTTGATCCAAAAATTACAGTACAGTTTGGAACTACTGGGTGGCCTTTGCAATCCTCAGTAATAATTTTATGGTTTGTTGATCGTATTCAGGCCACTGGAAATGTTAATGTTATCTTATGTTAAAGACATATTTTACTCATTAGATACCTCCAAGAGTCTTATAATTTTAACACTTAGAAGCTGAGGTTATGATTTTTGTTGCCTCTACTTCAGTTTCAAGGCTCCAGAAGTCAGCTTAAGCCCTTAACACAAAGCTTGGGAACATCGGGAGTCTTTTTGGTATCTGTAAAAGTTGTCACTGGAAGCCTTAGACAAACTTTGTAGCAGAAAAAATATGTCTCCTCTACTATTAAGAGTGAGGGAGCAATCGGAAAGAATACATAAACAAGAGAGAAATAAAAGAGAAACCTCTAATCACTCAAATGCTCTTCCAGGATAAGAAGTTGGCAGTGCTGGACCGTATTGTGTTCACAGTGATAAGATAGAAGATGACTGACACCTTTGGAAGATAGGGAGGAAAAGATAGGTTGCTGTGAGCTTTGCAAGAGAAACTTCTTCTAAAGTTGAGATTATTCACACAGCCATTGTTCTTTATTTTAGCACATAACTCAGTTTTGGGGAGAGACTTTATGAATGTTCAAGTGTTTTTTTCCGGATACAATTACCCTGCTGGCATAGTAAACACTTCTCTCAATAACATAATCTGTCCAACAAGCTGTTGGCAGGATGGAAGATGCTTTAGAATACATCCAAGCTACAACTCTTTTCACAATCACAGCATTGTTGCAGGTGGCTGCATGTAGTTCATCATTCCTTTGGGAATTAAAGCCTTAAAAATTTATAGAAAATACAGCTATTACAGATAGGACTGTGTTGTCGAGGGGAAGAATCGTTGTCCAGGTAGGCTCTTAGAAATATATTCAGAATTATAATTGTGGCTGAGCCACAGTTTGTTCTCTCTTGGCACCCCAGTTCTTGAAACTGGATGCTTGAAAAATAAGAAATGCTGCTTCTCTCTCATTTCTGTAGGCCTGGCAGTACCTTTCTGTTAGGAGTTTCCCCTGCCAGCCACACGTGGCTTCCTACCAGTTCTTTCTGAATTCCGCTTTGTCCCACTCTGCCTCTCTTGTCCTAAAGCTTCTCACCATAGCTGGGGTAGAAATACACCTTGCAAATATACCGCACTTCGAAACTGTGGGGAGCGCTTAGGGGAGGAGAAGGGTATGGGAAAGTTTTGGGAAACAGAACCTGAGGTGCATTCCAACAGTAGCTTTGTGGAGTGTACCGATAGCTTGCTTTAACTTCCCATCAATTGCCTTCAAGCAACAAAAGCAGAAAACAGGGATACATTGGGATGGGTCTCTTTTATTCCTAATCCATTAAAGTCACTGGGTGTGTAACTTGCCTAAAGAGAGAGCCAGTGGGCCTTTTATGATTCACAGTGCTAAAAAGAGGAATAAATACTGAAATTCTTTAGGAGAATGCATCTATGCAACTCTTTGTTGTAAATTACAGTTATGGAGGAGAGCCTGAATCCTTTTATTTTTAACTGTGAAGGGTTGACAGTGTGTTATGTAACTTCAAAATATTGCCCTCACGCTTTCCTTGAACATCTTACTTAAAATCCAGGAACAAAAGCATATGAAAAAAAGTGCTTTGCTGTGTTGTATCATCTGTGCTGCGTGCTCTGTAAGCATCATCAGGCTGTACTGAATATGCTGGACTGTTGCTATCACAAATGCATTTTTGCAATCAAAAATATTTCCCCTTTCACAAGATGAAAAGATATTTTCTTAATGTTCATTACAGCGTATTAAGACATTAGTGCTCAGATCCTTTCAGTGCATTAGACAGAGCATTGTCATTCTTTTTTCTCATCAGATGAAATAATCGGTTATCTGAAATTGCATTACCTTCAGATAAAACAGGGAAGAATATGGGCTCAAGCTTTGACAATCAAGGCTTACTTTAGATAATGCAGTTAACCACTTGAAATAGCAGAGTGAGACATCTGAGCCATTGCCACGTAGCAAACCGGCAGAAGATAGGGCGATGCTTTTGACTTGTTCTACAATACTGCATGCCTATTTAAAGACAAAACCTAAGGCAAAGGTCAGTCTACTTGTGATAAGCTTTCAAGTTGACTTTGCATTAACAGGTGAGAGAGAGATGAGAAGCTGTTAAGAAAAAATAAGAACATTGTATTTTCATTAATTTTTAGATTTTATAGGTAGCCACAGATGTTTGTGGCACTCTACAGGCAAATACAACCACAGGTCCTGACACTGAGGAATTAAGACTACAGTGAATGGTTAGACAGTAAGGGATGACAGTATTCACAGGGAGATTAGAAGAAAATGTTTTCACAGGAGTGAAGTATCTTGAAATGTGTTTATTACACACATTTTGATGTCTATCTAATAAAATGTCAAAGCAAAGCTATATGTAATACTGTAAGATTGTAACTGGTGTCCCAGAATGAGGGTTGAGCTGAAGGTCATTGATGGAAAGATGCCTGAAAAATTTAGAGCCATCAGGTGTCTGAAGATGTAAAGATGAAAGACAGGATCTGGGAGAAAACTGACAGCAATGGGGAGGGCATGGTAGAAAAAAAATTGTATTCTGCTAATCACCAGCAAGTAAGACTCAGACTAACTATAAGTCCCTGAAATTTTAATTCTGGTTGGCATCCCAACCTAAGGAAATGGATCTATGTCTTGGTGTATAGTCCAAGGCTATTCAAAGACCCCATTCACTTCCACTCTGCCATGAAAAACTGTCCGTTTTCTCTCCCACTTTCTTGCGAGTGAAGGGATGGTCTATCGCAAGGTGGTAGAAGTGACCAAGCAGTCAGCTGAAGAAAGTAAAGAGCAGGAGACAGCGATGATCTGGATTCAAGCAATGGATTGAAGGAGCATTTAGACCATTTAGGCTCTACGGAAATAAGCAAATTAAGCAAAGTGGGAGAATTTTCTAGTAACAGCCTACTCGGCTAGTCGAATCACACAAACTTCAGAAAGCTTTGGTTTGGGGAAAATGTCCATTTTCTTTCAGGCAACTTGTAACAGGGCTTTTCTCTATGTGCTGTGGAGGTAAACATGCAGAATTCGGTTGGAGATACTCAGGTGAACCTTCTGTGAGCTTTCTGACTAAAATGAACTTGCTACCTTTCCTTGTGAAACAGAAGGACAGAGAATGTTTTCCAAGAAAGTTTAAATTTTACCTGTTATCCAGGAACTGAAATAAACTGTTCCTAGAAATGAAAATCTTCTGCAGAGATCTGCTGTTTCTTAAGGAATACTGCTTCCTGTTTGATAATTGCGGTATTGAATGTCTTAAAAGAGACTTCATGGTGATGTGTAGTTTGCTTATCTTTTTTCATCCAAATGCATGAAGATCAAAGATTGAATTCAAGGTATTTGTGCATGACTTGTAGAGTATTTGAACTCGGACAAGAAACAGAGTGGGATTATCAACTGGCAGAATGTTATGTACCGCAAAATTGTTAGCATTTGTCATCTGCTTAGCCGTACCTCTATATTGAAGTAAGAGATGGGGAATAGAGTAATGATTGTATATTGAAAATAAATTTCTGAATTTAAGTGGACTTTGAAAGGCATTGGGAACTGGCTACCAGATGTAGTTTAGTCAAAATAAAGACATTCATCAGCTTTAGGGCGCTGTGGTTAAGATACGTGATTTTTCAGATAGGAGTGCTGAACTGGAACAAAATAAAAACATTGTCACGGATGTGCTTTTTCCAAATGCATTTTGAACTCAGGAATCTTTTAATATTGATTTTTTTAAAAAAAATCAATCTGTCTAGAGATACTCTTGAAGATCTTAGGAATAAAACCATGTGTTTTCTTTCTTTGATAAACTTGATTTTCTGAGTTAATCATTTCAGCTATTTTAAAGCCTATCTAAATACATTTGGCATGTAAAATGACAGCTGGAATGCATATTGTGTGCTGCTGAGAGGTGTATTTCTTAACGAAGAATAATTGAAATCTACCAAATCCATTTTACTGCATGATAACAAAGATAATCTCTAAGGAAGGTCAATCCCTTCCCCCTCCACATGCACAGGAAAATGCTACTTTCCTGGCTCAGTCCCAATTTCCTTAATCAGTTTTGACTTGGTCATTATTGAAACAGACACTTTACTAACTTCACATTGACAGGAGAAGGAATGAATAAAAATGTGGGAACTTGCCCCTGGAGGCTTCTTCATGGTAATTTAATACAATGAAAGTATGTTTTGGGATTAGGAGAGGATTCCATTGGAAGAGATGATGTGTTTTTGAAGTCAAGAAAGTACAGTTAGCTGTCACAAAGTCATTCTCAACAACAGTTTGCATAATAATAAATAGTTTACACTTCTATAGGTCCTTTCAGTCAAGAATCATGAAGTGCTTTATGAAAAAGGCCACATATTATTATCCACACTTTGCAGATAAGAAATTGAATTAAATAGTATTTGAAGTGCAGGTCGAAGGTCTCAAATGAAGCAGGCATATCCAAGTTCACAAACAAACTTCCTTCTCAAACCGTGAGACCATCCTGCCAATCCTTATGACACTTCTTTTTAGCACACAAACTTTAGCAGATTGCAGTGAGATTTTTCTAAACTGACAACCATTTGGGCTTTATGGTGGCTGTTCTTAATTATGCAAATTTGCAATCATTGCCCAAACTGAGATTTAGGACTAGTTGGCAATTATATCTTTTTCGAAGTGCTGCTGGGCAGTCATCAATGCTTTCGGATGACTGAACAGATTCACACTTGGGTGACTGCTTGACCTCTATATGTGAGCTGCCTCCCCCGCCCCCCCTTTACTGTCCTCATAGCTCTTAGGTTTACTCAGGAGTTTTTCAATGCATCTTTTATGAGTTTGGTATCTTCTCGTACCATTTAATTTAGACAAATATTTCAGTCACTAATTTCCACACAAGAAAAACTGCATAAATTGTACTTTACCTAAGAATGGCTGAAGCTGAATCTGTCAAGAAAAGTTAAATTCTTGCTGCGTACTTCCACTGTCCTTCTAAGCAATTGCACAGCACTACATTTGAATGGACATTTTCAGATTCAAGTTCATGGTTCAATATTAAAGACAGGAGATCTAACTTTCCAAACCAGCAAAAATTAGGAACCAAAATTTAAGTCTAAACTCCCCGATATACCTTAGTTGAAGCCAGTGGGAATGGAAGAGAGCAGATTAGCCTTCCCTTCCCACCATTAGCATCCTTCAGCTCCACTCTCTTCTTTCAGCTGAAAGCCCATTATACTCCTTTGGTTTACATTCTCCCAGTTCTTTCTGTCGATGGTTACTTACTGTTACTGTTTTATTGCCCTCAGTTCTCTCGCATTTGTCTTCCTTGTCCATTTAACATCATAATATCTTTGAGACAGGGACTGTCTCAGCTGGTGTAGAAATATGATCTCTGAAGTGATGGGAATTGAACTTCCATAAGCACTCTCAGTAGAAAAAAGATAAAGCTTCAGGAAAAATAATAATTCCTGCATCTTAGCTGATATAGAAAAATATTATGCAGACTAAAACTTCTACAAAACCTACTCAAGGAAGTACTTAAACATTTGCTTCAGTCTCTTTGTAGAACTGCTGCACAGGCCTAAAGTTAATCATATTCTTAAGCACTGTTCTGTAGCCAGAGCCTGAATTATATTCTGTTGCTGTGTGATTATTTTTAAAAAAGAAAACCTGCATTAAAATGGAAGTTTTCATTACTATTATCCTTTGTCGTTTGGCAAATTGCATAGAGAAGTCACTGGAGAAATGAAAGCCGAAAGGACAGGTAAAGTGGCGTAATTGACAAACATTAACAAACACCAAGAAAGCCCCACTGAGACTAAATCTCATTAACATTGTTGTAGAACTGAATTGGGTAATCTCTTTCCCAACTTCCATTTTGCATAGAGAGATAGTCGTCGCATACATTAGTACCAGAGAAGAATACCAGCCATGTGGTTTAAGTATTTTCTTTATTAACCTTTGAGAAGGTCTATTTATGCCCTATATTGTTCACTTGGACCCAGCAAAGTAACAATGAGGAAGTCACTTCTTAAAAACCAACAAACTTCAAGCAAGAATCCCTCTACATCACTGGGAAGGATTTTGAAGTTGGGGAAAAACTTTGTTCTGAAGCCAAACTGAACTGTGTTTGACCTATGCATCGGTAATGGCTCTTTGCTATTCCTTTTCTATTAGTCTGTTAGTTTTATTAACTTAAAAAATGAAATTATTTTATTGGCTATAGGCAGGCTGCAGGATCCAACATCTTGATATGACCATGGATAGCTAATCTGGGTTAGCTAATCTGACGGATGACAATTTACAATGACCTGATAGTGATTTGTTAGATGTTTTGCCATCTAGCTGAATTGTGCCATGTAAACAAGGCCCCAGTGGTTTGAAATGTTAAGCCAAAATAGATCAGTATGTAAAAGATCAATGACATATCTGAATATAATCTGGATATACAGTTTATCACATAGTTTTCAATTCTGTATATGCATGAATGTAAAATATAAAATATGTATGAGGTATCCTCCCAGACTTGTAAACACAAATCACTTTGCCTGTCATTAGATAAGCATTAGCACTCTGCATTCAATTCAGAGAGCAACCTGATCTCACGTAAGATTAGGTTATTCTTAGTGAGTTGATAGCATCTGGGATTAGGCATTCTTTTTCATTCATGGAAGACTGAAAAGAAACACTCATTCATCATCAGAGAGGATGGCTTCTGTGGAGCTGTATTATTATATAAACCCACCAGAAATTAATTCGGAAAGGATGCCTGCAGAATACTGCCAGAGGAAATGAGGACCAAGGAGACCTTCTGCATGGTTCTGTTGCATTAGGGGTGCCAGGAATCAAAACAACACACATATCTGCTTGTTTTCATCGGTACAAATAGAGAATCTGCTGAACAGACCTTTAGGTTTTAATATGATCTCTCCCAGCTTTTATTTATCTGTTGCTCTTCAGTCTACAGGTACTGTGTTGAATTCGCTGCTATGGTAACTTAGGATCTAAAGCCAGCAGAAATTTTTCTATCTTAAAGATTTCCTTTTGCCATTACCATTCTCTCAATACTTTTACCAGAGTCATATTCTGGAATTATATTAGCAAATAAGTAAAAATAAACTAAAATTGTGTTTTTTCAAGTGAGAATTAACTAGGCCAAGAAACAGCTGGATAAATTAATCCAGACTGAGGAAGCTGAGGTACGGAAATGCTTGCTCTATGTCTCCAGTGACATGTAGTTGTGTCCAAAGACAGGCAACGAAGCTGGTGAAGGGTCTAGGGCACAAGTCCTATGAGAAGTGGCTGAGGGAACTGGGGTTGTTTAGCCTGGAGAAACGGAGGCTGAGGGGAGACCTTATCGCTACCTGAAAGGAGGTTGTTGCGAGGTGGGTGTGGGTCTCTTCTCCCAAGTAACGAGTGATAGGACAAGAGGAAATGGCCTCGAGTTGTACCGGGGGAGGTTTAGATTGGATATTAGGAACAATTTCTTCACTGAAAGGGTTGTCAAGCATTGGAACAGGCTGCCCAGGGAAGTGGCTGAGTCACCATCCAGAATTTTTGAGTCAAATCCAGAGTTTTTAAACACTGGAGGTGTTTAAAAGACATGTAGATGTGGCGCTTAGGGACATGGTTTAGTGGTGGACTTGGCAGTGCTAGGTTAATGGTTGGACTTGATGATCTTAAAGGTCTTTTCCAACCTAAACAATTCTATGATTCTATGACTGGAAAACAATTCAAGCAGGGTCCTTTCAAAGGTCTGCAGGAAAGGACAACACTAAGAATCATATTTGCAGATCACAAGGATGTCAGTAGGAACTATAAGACACATGTACCAAATAGCAGTGCTTATGGGATTGATTTGGACTGACCTTTATTAATGCAATAAGCTTAAAAGCAACTGTTAGCATCTCCTTGTTTGGTTCCCTTTCCTAGGAAAACAAGTAAGCATAGTTCAGAGGTTCCTTTGTAAAATCTTTTCAATTTCAATTAAAAAAAAAGAAAGAACTTGTATAGGAGATGGAAGAAGGTCCTATTCTTTATTCTAACCTAATTCATCCACAAATAAAACCAATTAAAAAATATATATATAATGATTCCCTGGAAGTTGGTAAAAATGAGGGATGAAATAAAACAGAAGCAAAAACATACAAAATTGTACTAGAACACATTCCATAAACAATTATATTTTACGGGAGAACTGATGAAGAAGAATAATCTTAACAATGTATTTATTACTTGATAATTTAAAAATAGATGCTGATAAATTTAAACCTGCAATTTCTAGTACTGTATGTTCACTTTAGCATGAAATTGAATCCGTCTTTTTCCTGCCTCTATTCTGTCTGTATTCTCTACAACTAGATTCTCTTAGTCAGAAATAATCCCTGTCTCATAATGCTTTGCTCGCTGTTGTACAAATCCTACCCCACTTCACAGTGAGATAGAATTTGCGCTAATTCTGATCTGGTGCTGCAACACTTGCTGGAGGAAATAAGACAA
Source organism: Mycteria americana (assembly GCF_035582795.1). Taxonomy (NCBI): domain Eukaryota; kingdom Metazoa; phylum Chordata; class Aves; order Ciconiiformes; family Ciconiidae; genus Mycteria; species Mycteria americana. The sequence goes on from NC_134365.1 coordinate 69,710,744, forward strand.
TTTTATTTTGCTTTTCTTTTTTTAATAAGCTTCCTAAGATGTAAGTTTCATATCAAGACAACTGTTGCCCAATCATGACAGCTTGATTTATCTTTCTGCAAATCTTTATGGATATTATTTGATCTAGTCTTCAGAAGCAATTAGTAGAAATGGGCAGAAACTAGTGTCTCCTGTCCTGTGAGATGTTGCAGCATTTCAAATATTGACTCATTCTGTAGATGGACAAGTCTTTCAAAGCAAAGAAAGATCCTCCTTCTAGAGCAGTAGGCAAGGCACTCACTTTCCATGTTAAGGTCTATACTTGCTTGGAGCAAAGTTTTAAACTAATGGGAGAGGGAAGAATATAACAAGCTATTTTCTACTTATCTAGATTTCTCTTACTGCCAAATTGAGCTCTGTTGAGCCATTCTCCTTTTTAGCGTCCATCTTTGTTGATACAGGCATAGATGTTAATTTGAAGTTTTGAGTTCAATTTATCAGCATCTTTCTGGAAAAAAATAACAAATACTTCATTGGAAAATCTTTAGCTAGCTTTCAGAGATACTATGGTTGAAAAACCTCTCTGGTGACTGGAGTCAGACTTTGGACAGGACTCTCTTGTCTCTCAGACGTTGTTTTCCTTGTGTAATGGAGATTATAACACCTGCCTGCCTCATATAGAAATTGTGAGGGTGAACGAATTTATGTTCATGCCTTGGTAGGTGTTCTTCCTAAAGCTAAATGCTGCCTGAGAATGAGAGTCCTGACCTTGAAATTGGATGTAGTACTATTATAGGCAAAAAGTACCACAGAGCAAATGTGCCAACCCTCTATTTATCACTTACCCAGCTGTTTTGCTAAATTGCAGCTCCTTTAAAATTACGGTCTAATTCATCAATAATTCAACAGCGAAGTCTTACGAAGAAAACACTAGATGCCATTTTGAATAGCTCCACTATCAAATGATAAGCTATTCAGAGAAGAGGGTGGGAATACTGCTGAGATACTCTGTCTCTGTTACCAAGGGAAATTCAGTTAACATTAGAGAGAGCTACAACACAACAGGGCTCAGGAGGTTGTTTCACAACAGACCTTTGGTAGACACATAACAGAATGACAGGAAGGGAGAGGGAAGCCTCTGGGGTAAATATATCGATGTGATCTTCTTGCAGCTTTGCAGGCTTATCTGGGTATTTAAATCCCACACAAGAAAAGCAGATCAATGCATAAACCAGCATATTGCGCATGAGCGCAGGGGCTGGAAACAAGCCACGCTCTGCCAACGCCGCAATTAGTCAGTGTGTGCTAAACAGATGTGTGTGTGGTATCCCTTTAGATCAATGCTAGGCTTAACTCTTTCGGGATGGCTGGCACAGCACAAGGCCTGAGCACAGGGTGCTGGTTCTCTGCACTTGTATGTGGGTCTGTCATATCTGCTGAGGGCATCTGCTCATCGTGCAAAATGCTGTAGAGGGGTGGTTGCAGCAATGTGTTTACTTTTTCAGTTTTGCTATGGCAGAGTCATTTCAGTAGGACTTATTGGTATCTTGGAAGTCTGTCCTCTCTCCCCCTTTTCTACATGTGTTTTACTGTGTGACAAAACATTTGTAATTATGTATCTGGATACAGGCATGGACATGTATGCATTAATGCTGTACTACCACTTAATGGGTGAGACAGTGCATGTTAAATCATGGCTAGATCAAATGGATTAAATCATTGCAAATGATTTAACTCGTACAGTAATTCACCTGCCTTCATTTTTGGTTTGCACTGAAGTTCTGACAGGCTTCTAAGCATAAGTATACTTCTGGAAAGCACCCCAATGTATTGTAAATTTTCTTCTAATGAAAACATACTCATGAGATTATGAGAGGACTTCGGTCAAAAATACTGTATGTTTGTAGCTTCAGCCTTTTATATGACAGAAGATGAAGAAACCTTCTCGCAAAACAGTTTTCATGCAAAATATCTGAACCCTGGAACCCACTCGCAATTCCCTGCAATGCTGCAAAACCAGCCCCGAGGCAGAAGCTGCGCCATCCGTGGCCTGTACAGGCCTGGGCATTCCCATACAAAATTTGAAGTCTTACAGAAGACAAAGTCATCTTCTTTTTCAGTTCTGGTTGTGCTTGCTTGTCCACTTGATCCTGGTGACGCTGGTCTTTTGTCAGATATATTTCCCTCCATGCCCTCCCCTTAAGTCCCTGAATTGTAAAAATTTAGCTACCTTTTTTCCCTTCCTTAGGCTTCCCAGGGGATTTGCTTTTTGTTCCATACCTTAAAGAGAACAGCCCTTAGAGTCCCTGGATTAGGTAACAGCTGCATTTCTTTTTCAGGGACCACCTTGTAGCTATGAAATGAGCCGCTCTGTGCAGGTGCTATTTAGCTCTTGATGGGAAAAACTCACCTTTGCCTCAGAGTCTTAGCTGCTACCAGTGTTAACTGTGGTTATTTATATACGGTAATGCCTAAGAAAAACAGCCCCATCCTGCCTAAACTATCGTTTTGATGCCAGCAGAATTAGAATAGTGCTCTTATTTATAAAGCACTCTCCATTTCTTGTTTTATTCTGTTTGTTTAAACAAGGAATTGTTCATGGAAACATAAAAATTCAGTAATACTAAATAAATAACATAGTATTAAAATGCAAACAGATTAAAAACAAAGGCAGCGTCCTACTATCCCTCTCTCTCCTACACATTCACAGGCTCAGAAGGGAGGCTGGGAAAGATGTAGCATTAATAAACACAAGGCCAGCAGCAATCATTAAATAAATATCATTAAAAAAATCCCCTTGATATTTAAAAAATGCTGAAGGCTTTTGTTTAATAAAAAATGGGTAGGAATGTAAGATGAAATGGGTGTTGTAGAGTAGTGAATTCCACTGTCAAGAAATCAGCCATGATAAAGTACAAAGAACCCACCACTTCCACAGGCAGTGGGATCCCTGGAACAAGCGTGATGTCAAGTCAGTGCAGAGGTTTCTATGTTATATAGGGTCTTTCCAGTTGGGGTTTTAAAACTTAATGAGATCACCTCCAAGTCAAAATACTACTCTGAGCAGCCCACGGAAAGCACTCAGGACAGACAAAATCTGACGGCTCTGCTGAACAGAAGAGCAGATGGGCTAATCCATTCTGAACAAGCTGCAAGATTCGAAGCTGCTCTGCAAAGACAGAATTACAGCACCTCCAGCCACGTGGTGACCAAGGCACATGTTGCTGATGTGAGCTTGCCACGGGATAAGTAAGGGCACAGCATATGCAAACTATGCAACAGTAAAAAAACATTTTCAATCGTGTATTCACATGTTTTTCCAGAGAGAGTCAAAACTGACGTCAGGATGCAGCTCACTTGCTTTCAGCTTCTGTGAAATGTTGGAGGACCGCAAAAGAGGGAGCCAGCAAGGGAAGTGGTAAATTGTCTAGTTCCAAAGTGAAGTGCTGGCCTGATAAGTTCAAATCACCAGTGGCTTTAAAGAAAAGTATACCTGTTTCTATACGTACTGAGGGTTGTAGAGTGGGAAGTATTTTCCAAATACACACAATGTGAAGACTCTTGGGAGTTATAAGACTCAGAAGAAGCTTCGTATTTAATCTAAATAGCTGACAGATCTCTGAACAATGATGTATATAACAGCAGCTTGTGCAAAAGTAGTGGAGCTAGCTTTAAAACTCACAGCAGCACAGAGTTCAGTTCAAGCTAACTGCCCAAGTATTTTCTGAGCTTCTCAGGAAAGCTTTGCAGCTTGTTTGGCATTCTGGGATTCCACAGCTGTGCTGGTAGCAGAACATCTGTAAGCTATGTTCAGGCATAACTGTGTCAACACGGCTGGGTGTATATGCATACACGGAAACTAGTGTGGAGATATGTATTTTATCTACTTCTGAAAATGTAGTTCATAGATTTAGCACCCCTTAGGAATGGGTTCTCTATATACGCATTCATTCTCTACAGCAAAACTAAAGTAGTTTATATTGTTCATTTCTCTTCCTGCAAAAGATAAGTTGGAATATTTTGCAGTTACTGTGAGCTCGAATGTAGTGGAAACTCGAAGTTCTTCCAAAGGAATGTGTTGGTGGTATTCCTGGCATCATATGGGCAATACTTGATAATGAAGAGCATTTTTGCTCATAGATGGTGTGAATACAGACCATTCATTTATTATAGACCTTTTCCATCTAATTGACTTTTATTGTACCTACAAAATGGAAATGCATTAAAGAGCATCTCCATTTCACTTATAAGACCAATAGCCAATTTTCTGTTCTATGTCTTTTGAGAATTCGTAATTGTCTTCCATAATTAGGTATTGGGAGCGTAAACAATTATGAGATTATAAGAGGGTTTTTTTTAAATACAAGGTATGGTGTAAACATCTAGGAATTAGGTTGCTGCAGCAGTGTTTCCTATTTTTCCTTTTGCATTTAATTTTACTTTTGTAATTCCTATTTCTATTTCAGTTCTGCATCATTTCTTAAAAAGTAAAATATTAACAAATGTAACAATTGCTAACACTTGCAAATTATGTGGTCTTCACATTTTTTAATGAGTTAGTAGGATATCAAGACACTCCAAAGGGAGACCACGTTTCCAATGTAGAATAGTTAGTGTTCTGTAGCATCTGGAGACATCACAACCCACAGTTTTCCTGGTTTTTGTCTTTTTGGCTTCCCCCACAAAAATTCCACTAGCAAGATCGCACTGCTATGCTTTGCAAAAACCTCACTTACCTGAACTATTTTGCAAGTTGAGGAACATTTATTTTTACCCTCCAGAGCAAAACCAGGTAAAAGCAGAACTATCCCAAGGTATTTTTATTGCAATGCTGATCTCGTACTATTTGGTCTATTTGGATGCATGCAACATTTGAACTCCATAGCTGTTTGCCTTGACTATTTCATTTGGAATGACAGTGGCTCTCATTTCTATGAGACCCATTACGCAACTGGTGGGAATCATCATATTATATCCAAACTCACACATACTCCTTAGATGAACTATCTACTGGAAGGCTTGGATACAAGTCTTATGCTCATTCATCTCTGCTGGTGTTGAGGGACTAGTAATCCATCAGTCCATCCTGTTTCTCCCACTGAATAGATCATCCAAGCTTTGGAGTTGTAGAAAAGTTACTCAAGTAGAAGATCAGATAATATTTGGACAGCCACATGGTATCACTTTGCTCTGAAGGACATACTCAGCTGTAGGAAGGAACAAATTAGTTCAAATAAGCCTTAAATTGGACTTGATGGGCCATAGAGACAGTTCTTTGTCCCATGGTACTTCACATTGTTGCTGTTGCTTTATAATGTATGCTGAAGCGTGCGTTTTTGTCAAACTTCCCCTTCTGTCATTCTCCTCTTCCCCCCTGTGCATAGCAGCTGATTCCCATAGCAGTTATTAGGGCACGAACAGGGAAGACTTTGTGTCCCATGATCGATGGGCCGGTGCAGCGTGCAAAGCACATGCTATATATCACACTTCCTCCCTTTCACTTTCCCCCTGAGTTCCTTGATGCTGTAACAGTTTGGCCATATTTCATTACAGTTAATAACATGCTTTAAATATAGCAGACCCTGCTTGCATCAGTAATAAGACCTCCTTTTCTTTTTTTTTTTTTTTTGAAAGGGTGGTTTTAATATTAGCAAGTGGCTGCTTCTGTGATGTTGTCAATATGTGGCTAATCTGTAAGTACCTGCTCCTGTCAGTGACTGAGGGCCTCCTGTGTCGTGGGTAGCGTGCTCAGCTTCCATTGATTTTAGTGGAAGCAGAGGATAATCAGTACCCTGTAGGACAGGCCGTAAGTGAATGCTCCAGGCAATGGGACCACAGAAGGGTAATCACAGTGCTAATGAAAGCAATAGGTGGCTGTCTGTGAAATACAGTTTTTTGGTATTGAGTTTGTCTTGAGAGATTAAGAAAAGTTTTGCTTGACTTAAATGTGTATAACAAAAAAAGAAAAAAAGAAAAAAAAAGAAAAGCAGGAGAGCAGATTATGCGTATTTCAAGTTTCTGTTCTCAAACAGCCATGCTAGGGCTGCTCAGAGGAAAAGTCACTGGAATTCTTAGACACAGATGAAAGAATATTTTTCCATTGGCTAACAGCACAACTATTTTGACTGAAATGAAAAAAAAATCCCCCCAAACTCAACTTGAGGCAGGATGAAAAATTTCTAGCAAGACAGTTACACATCAGTAACAAGCAGTGGAAAAGACTATCTTTTAATATGAGGCATTTAACAGCCTTAAACTAGATGTTAATGACAAGGGTATTGCCACCTCTGGTAGCTTGTTTGTTCAATAGTAGAGAGCAAATGGGGACCCAGTAGAATGTTGTAAATCTAACACTGAAGAGGACATTTTTAGGATGGAACTAGAGGGTTAAATAGAGATAATGACAGGAAATTATAACAGGGTAATTTTAGACCTGAGGGGAATAGATTGTGGAACAGAGAAATGGTGGGAACCCTATTGTTGACACATTTAAATATAGACTGGACAAAATGTTAATAAATGTACAATAGGGAACAATTTGACATTGTGCTCAAGGAGATGGAAAGGATGCAGTAACGAGTCTTTTAAAAAGGACTGTCAGGTTCTCTAATACAGTTTATTGTGAACTTTATTTCACTTTAAACATGTTTATATTTAGTATAAATACAACATAATTTGTCCTATTTATCAAAGGAAATTTTACTCTTTCTTCCCCCCCCTGCCCAATTCAACCATTACACTTTTGATTTCAACCCACTGTCCTTGGTTGTCTTGTAGGGCATAGGGCTCTCTGCTGACTTGCACCTAGTGAGTGCATAGACAGTGGTAATTTATCTTTTTGTACCTTGAAGGCCTGTTCAGTTTTAGTAAATCACTCAACAAGTAGCTCCAGAGAAGGGAATTGCATTCAGATATGGCCCTCTGAATCTGAAAACCCACTGAAGCTGTGGAAGGAAGGAATGTTTATATGGAAGCAGTCAGCAGGATCTCTTAGATACTGGTCTTGGTATTTTCTGAACCTCCTATCAATATCCCACAGTCATGAATCACCAATATGAAACTGTTGAAAACAATCAGCACTATCAAAAAGGTCATTTTTAATTTGCAGGCAAGGCAGTGTGAGAGTGGTGGAGCTGCCATCTAAGGAAAAGATACATTAAACTGAATACATTTTTTATATGATTGAGTTGTGCTAATTTAGTTTATCCTTTTAAACTCAAGCGAATCTTCAGAAAATTATGTTTGCTTTAGTATAACATGTTGAAAGATAATTAATGGTCCTTGACATTGAAGTTGTAGGTCAAGTGTAAGAACTTAGCGTAAATCTAGGGAAAAGAACCTTTCCAATGACATATAAAAATAATTTATATTTGGTACTGTTTTTCATCCTGGAGGAGGTCCAGATATTTTGCAGCTACCATACATGTGATAAAGTCTTCACTTCTCACTAACAGGAATTTATTGTCTACAAATTGTTGGTATACAAAATGTCCTAAACATTCTACAGATATAGGAGAAGTCGGTCATCATCCAGAGAGTTTCTATGCTAATAACAAACATGGTGCAGCAAGGGAGACATGCTAAAATGAGGTCAACCAGTCTTAAGGTTACAACATAGCTGAGTAAAAGTCAGAGTCTTTCTTTAATGTAAAAGTTTAGTAAGAAAATATTTCTCTCTACTATATTTGACTCAGCTTGCTAAAATGATTTTAACTTGAGAATTTCCTTCTTACTAATTCTCGCTACTCACTCTGACATTTCACTTCTCAGCACATTCTTCCTGCTTACTACCCTCCATTCTGCTAGCCACCGAGCTGGCTGCTCCCTTTGGGACACTACCACAGGCTTTCTTGAGGAACTTTTCAGATCATAGGTGAAATCCAAAAGTGAGGAGTTCCAAACCCATTTTAAGGTATCCTCATTATTTTAATGTACACCAGAATTTTTCTGCCTTTCTGAAAATATACAGCTTGGCTTTACAGTCGGATGAGTTCATGAGAGAGCTAGTAAATTATAGATGATATTTGAGAACTTTATAGCAAAGCAAAGGGAATTACCTTTCTGTGATATTGTATGTTTTGAGATTCATAGTCACAGTGCTTAGGAGGAAAATGTGTTCTCCTGTTCATATGTAATGTTCATTATCACTAAATTTTATATAGCAAAAAATATATTTTATGCATCTCCTCTCTTTCTTAAAATATTTGACTAGATTACATGGTAGGAAACCTCCTTGAAATTCTGATACTTATCAGCAAGAGAAGACAAAGTAATTCTTATTAGAGGTGCGATAGCATGATTTTAACCCAAGAAGCAAAATAAAGAAACATAGTTTGCCACTGAGCTTATTTTTGAAGGAACCAAGCACTGACATAGTTCAGTATTGTAGTTCCACTAATAGACAATCCCCTGGAAGCAGACTTGTGGAAACTTAATACTCTGTCTCTTATTTAAATTTTTCTTTACAGTGCTCCTTACCTTTCTTATGGTCATACCTTTTCATGAGAGAATATTAGATGAGATCCTGTGATTAAAAATAATAGCATTGAGGAGTTTTTCCTTCTTTAAACTGAGCTAAGCATTAAGACATGAGTTGCTCATCCTAAATGGCAGGTAGTGAATATTCAGCTTTTCTTGCTTCTCAGGAAGTGAGCGTCCCATGCCTCAGTTCTGAAGCAGAAGGAACATTTTTTGTGTTGGAAAGACTTTGGATCTATAAACATTTAATCCATGGTCTCTTAAACAGTCGAGGTCCCAGTTGATGTCTGTTTGAGATAATGGCTCTTCTAAGTATGTTTTCAGCTGGGACATTTCAGTATTGAGGGCTGAAGGAGGATCTGCCTCACCAATGTCATGCTTACATGGTGCGATTGATGCACTGAAGTGCACCTTACCACTGCAGCTATAAAGGTTTTTTTGTGGGGTTTACGGGGATTTCTGCCTTGGCAAGCATGGAAGGAGAGGGTATAGGGCAGGCAGTTTAACCTGCTCTTCAGCAAGTCAGATGGAGCTGAAAGAGAATCTGTGAGCATGTACTTCGATGCTTTCAATTCTTTTCTAGGTTCACGTAAAGAGAAGGAGAAAGGTTTGAGGATGCCTCTAAGCTCAGGAGCAGTGACTGCTAAGTATGAAAGATAGGAAAAAAACTGAGGAGGTGCAGGGCACTTCTGCTCTGTGCAGGCATTACATAGGAAGAATGAAAATGTTTGGGATGGGTGAGTGTTGGTAGCTGTAGTTAAGGAAGGGCGGGAAATTGGGGACATCCTGAGTTCTCAGGACACTATCAAACAGGGCAAGACTTTATTCAAGACTGAATAAAAGGCTTTCCATTGCTAAATAGTGATTTCTGTAGCAGGGACAGAAGCAGGTTGAGGAAACAGTAGACAAGATGTAACATTTATTGTATTCTGTACTTTACATTAATTCTAAAAATGTGTGAAAGCAACTGTGTAGCAGCCAATTCTGTGTCACCTGCTGTTCACCTGCCCTAGAAATGTTTTTATTAAATGACCTAGATATATTAATAATATCAGTTAAAAGTAAAGGAGGGGGAGCATTAACTGTACATGTGAATTCCTTAGCTGACGTGAGGAGAGGGACAAACAAACCTACAATGGATACTCAGTTTTGTTTTCCTTTTTGATAGCATAATTGCCGTTTGTACAATCTTGTTTGAAAGAACTTCTGCTGCTCTTGAGAACCTTGTGATAACAGGCTTTTTGTAGCACAGTGGTTAGACACAGCTTTGTTGCGTTCATGTTTGCATGCTGGTCGACACTCAGTTGAAGGAGACAACCTCGGTCTGTCAGAGCAAAACCACCATATCTCACTCTCATTTGCATTCTACATGCCATGTTTCAATTTTCCCTCATTAAATAATAATTTGTAGCTATGTAGAATCTTTTATTAGGGATCTCAGAAAGCTTTATGAATATTGTATGAATGAATGGAGCCTCGCAACATGCCTGTGAAGTACAACTAGGTAAGAGTCATTATCTCTGTTTTATGCAGGAGCAAGATAGGACATTAAAGCACAGGCAGATTAAGGCTCTGAATTTCACCCCCCAATTGTGAAAGCACTATCTCATAGCAAAGCAGTCAACTGTTGAACATGTATATTTGCAAAAGGCTGATGTATGTATATGCAGGTAACTTGAGTGCAGTCTCAAACTAAAATATCTTTTCTTCAAGGTCACGTAATGAGTTTAATCAGAGCGAGGAAGAGAACTGATGTCTTAAGTCTCCCTGTACAGTGTTTTAAACATAGAGCTATTCATCCTCCTTGAAAGACTGAAATTAGCAGGGATGTTGATACATCCCAGTGAGGATTAATCCTACTCAGAGCTTCATGTAGGCTTCTTTGGTTTGTTTTTTTGTGTTTGCTAAATGATTTTTTTCTCACATTGTCTTTTCAGTTGGATTGTTCCCCATTGAGTTAAAAATAAATGTCAAACAATACGACTTAAAGAAAAATCTGTGTGTTTCAGAACTGTCTGCTTTCCCCAGGAAATACTAGTCAATTAATAAAGCAGAATGAGGGATTTTGCCTAGGGAGCCATCATGAAATAAGAAGTGTGTATAAATACATGCAGAAAGAGACACATACAAACCCATTAAAAGAGCATTTCATTTGGACAGGATCTACTTATCAGCGTGGAAATTTATGAGGCACTGTAGAGCATGGACAAACACAAATCATGGGGAAGATGCTATTTTGAAAGGCTGACGAAGTTTTCCTCACGTATTTTTTTGCTCCTGCATCAGGAAGCATCATGAAGACCATGAAGCTGTTATTGGTTAAGTCTATGCCGCAGAAGTTCTGAAGCAGTTGTTTTTCCCCAAAACACTTAGGAGGATGCTATACTTCATTTATATACTACCATTTCCATACTAGAAGAAGTTTCCCTGCGTCATACAGCTTGAGTATCTCTCTCTGACCACCTTCAATAACAGTTTTAACTTTCTCTGTGGAGATCTGCTCTAATATCTGATTACGCTTAATATTAAGATATTTCCTTATAGCTAATGAGATTTCTGGCTGAGGTTCAAAACCAGATTTTATGTATTGACTTCGTACAAGTTGCCCCTGTTGTTTCTACGTGATCTGTGCACATTATGTGCAATGCACATTCATCTTCAGATTACCCATCCTTGTCTTAATCTTCTCCACCTAAAGGCTGGTAAGTATTCTAGATGGAGTTATCACAGCCATGCCAGGTGGGAAAAAAGGCTTCTTAAAAGAAAGACTCACCATTACAAATGCCAAACTGTTAAAAAGAATATCTCACTTTCTGAAATCTTAGGGATTACTAGTGGCAGAGGCAATAAAAATCATCTTTAAAGCGATTTGTGAATTATTAAATAAATTTCTTTCAAACTGCTTTATTACTCATAGGAATTGTATCAATCAACAGTGAGAGCTAAATTACTAGATCAGTCAGAAAATATTGTTGCAGCTCAAGAATCAATGCTAATTGAATCATTAAGGCATTATTACATGAAACACAAATAGCTACGGATGATAACTCTTTGCTCTGCTTGATCTATAGTCTACAAAGAAGACATAATACCAACAATTGTAATGCTTGATTGTTCTCCTCCTAAGCATCATATTTTCTCAATACAGTATTTTTCTCTATCAGTGTCATTTTGCTCGTAAATCTCCTACTAGTGAATTTAAAAAAAAAAAAAAGCTGACTTTAGATTAATGCAATACACATTTTCTCTGTAGTTCAAAGGTCAAACTTGCTTCAGCCAGACTCCCAGTGATTGCAATGAAGTTCAGAGCTGAGGGTGTTTTTGCACTTTTGAAGAGTCTTGTCAGTGCTGCCCTTACTACGTTGGTTGGAGCAAGGTTGGATCTGATGGAAACTTTTGACAATCTGTAGTAAGGCTGACATTGATTAAGGCAACTCAGTGCCTTGGGTTTCCTCTATGTGTGTGTTTTGCCCTGGTTCACTCTTCGCTGACAGCCAGAAAAGTTTGCTATTAATGCAGGAGATGAAGGATGTGGGTGCTGTCAGTATCCTTGAATTTATCAGGCTATGGTCACATAGGATGAACAAAGATGGTGTGGTATCTTCTGATTGCTGCCCAAGCCCTCTAACACATAAATAACTACAGCCAATTTGCTAGACTTTACTCTGTTGCTGTGAGATTCAATGAATGTTTCTCTGTCTTCTAGCTGTTGTAATATCATTGTATCACAGCTAAAGCGTAGTGACACTTAGACCAACAGCCCATGGATTACATGTGTATACGTGGGTGAGAGAGAAAGTGGGTATATGTGTGTTGGTGCATATATGCTAGCAGCAGTGTTGAGGATAGTATTTAGGTGGGTAGATGGAGGGTTGCCGGGGTAGATGGGAGTAAGAGCATCTATGTGAGAAAGAAAGTGTGTGAATAAGTAGGTTAGAGTAGGTTTGAGATGGTGTTTTTGTTTTGATCTTCCTACTCCCTCTTTTTTTCCCTGAACAAAACAACTTTAGGTTTAACATATGTGCTTGCAGTCATAGCAGGATTTTGATATATGGGGTATGCTTTTTTCCCATCTTGTCCCAACAGTAAAACCTGCATCTTGTGTGCCAAAGAAACCTAGGGTATTTCCAGCCTCTTGATTTCTCATTCTTCCAGATCAGGAACATCATTTTAGTGTATAAGATAATTTCTTTTGCAAATTGACATCTTCTGCACTCATCAAAGGTTTGGAGTAGTGTAAGTGCATATGTATGTGTTTATATATAGTGATCAGCTAAAGAGCTGTATGGAGCTGGAAGAAATAAGTCAAGGAATCACAGAACCCACAACATACTCTTTAATTCTAATGCTCATTGGCTGCATTAACAAAATTGATGACTAAAAGAGCTTGGTACCAGCAAAGGCCTGGAGTGCACCTTTTGAATCTGTGTTAGTGTAATTTAATAGGTAGAACAACACAGCTGCATCACTTCTCTTTTCTGTTTTTTTTTTCTTTCTTTTAAAGTAAACATTCTGTTTTGTATTCATACTGATGGCTCTGCCACAACCTTTCCAGGCAGTTTGCCTGCCAGTCCAATGTATCAGTTGGGAAATTTATAAAGTGCTTTTTCCTTTCTCTGCCCTTTCCACATTTCTGCTCCTCATCAGTCCCCTAAGTGAGTGGTCGCCAAGTTCTGTAATCACAGGACTGCAGATGCTCATCAACCCAGACTGGTGCAATATTGTACAAGATGCAGTGGGGAGGCAGCAAAACATCATGCAATCATTTTCATTCAAGCCAAAAGATATCTGAAGATTTTTCTTTCTTTTTTTTTTTTTCCCCCTTCCCCCACTCCAGTTCCCAGGCCTGTGTAATCCAAGACAAAGCAGCGTGATAGGCATACATTCACATTTCACCCAACAAAGTTCTTATCTTAACCCCTGTTTGCAAAAATTGGGTTTGTCTGTTTGGCAAACAAACAAATCCATGTGCAGTCACCTCCATAGTAAAATAGAGCAATTGTTTTAAAGTACCCACAGTTACAGAATAATTTTAGAGGAGACATTTCTGGGCATATCAGATAGTTAAGAAATAATTCCCTAGGTCGAAATTTAGCTGGGCTACCAGGCCAACAGATGCACTCTGTGAATATATCGGGCTTGTTAGGGGAGACAGAAATCTGATACAAAGCCTCCTGCTGCTATTGAAAAGTGGTCCCTACCTACAACCACAAAATGCTTCAAATGTAGCCAAGTTCTAGTACTAATTCACCAACAGTTCTTGCAGCACTTAATGTTTTTTTCTTTGGATAGTCTCATTAGTGACCTATTCCAACATCATTCAGCTAGAGGTACTACTAGCTAATACAGTGAAAACAGTATGACTGAATTGAAAGATTCACAGCCATTTGGGGTACTTAATAGTGATTTACTAGCTCATCTGTCTTGTGCATTTCTTTTTTGGATTTCCAATAAGGACCTGTCAGCAGACCTGTGAAGTTTATTTCATGGGGTCTGTGGCTAATCCTACTGACATTATTGAGGTTTATTCCATGTTATTAGTAGGGACAGGATTTGATCTATAAAGAGGGGAAAAAAATTTTAAAAGGAAAATAAAGTATCCTAAAATGTCCTTCAGGTTAGTTACAGGTGAAAAGCTCTAAAATACAGAGAAGTGAGGCCAAGGATAAAATGGAAAGAAGGTCCTGCTCATGAATCCTAAAGAGTCTAAAAATACCATAAACATCTAAAGATAAAGACGCAGAAATCAACAAAATCTTTTCCATCGTTGTTGATTGTGACAAACCTCAAATCCCAAGTTCCTTTTACAAGTATGATTCAAGACCTTCCTGGCTCTAAAGGTTATTAATTTCTGTTACTAAAATAAGTATATTTCCCAGTTGATTTTAAGAGGTTTTATTCCCTCCTGCAGTGCTCCATGTTAGAATAGCAGGGCTCAGAAATATTTTCCCTGTTTGTACATGAAAAAGGGAAAAACAACCAAGAGGACTGAGAAGTGCTTACCAAGACCAATGAAACTAAGTCCTGTTTTGGAGCTGCACCTTCAGAATGTCACTCCATGCTCATCTTTCAACTGTGGCACTTAGACCATCCTTAATATCATTCACGTGAGAGCTGCTGGGAGGATTCAGTCCTCACACTCAGGTAAAGCTAGAGACAGTCTTACCTCCTAATGAAGTCTAACTTTGTGAACTTAATACTATTCCATTCTCCTAGCTGCCTTGTTCAAAAGATACATTGTCTGCTGATTCCTGCCTCTAGAGGTGTACACTCTACTAGATTTGGGTTTGACACATATCTGGATGATGGCTAGCAGAGGACATACGAATCTAAGAAATGTTCAGAACAGAAAAAGGCCACGTATTTCTCTATTTCTGTTTTTACCCTGCTTTCCTGATTTTTCATTCTGTCCCTTGGTTCTCCTCCAAAAATAAATCTGGACATTTCTTCAGTTTCTGAAATGCTTTGATTTTAAAGGCTTCTTCCAGCAAGTAAAGTTAGCTCCCTATAGTAAATCCTGAACAAATTCTCAAAGAAAACAGGTGATTAAATTTTTCAGTGTTGGATTCTCAGAATTTCTTAGACTGCAAACAGATCATCTCGGCCATCCAAACAAAATCTGGCTTGAATCCAAACCTAGTTTCTAGGTAGTTTGAAAATAGTTGTTGAGTTCTCCCACCGTTCTTATTTGGCTGGGCAGCTTCTGGTCAGCTATTCCATATGACCTTGCATGTCGTCCTTCCCTGCAAAATTTCTCTTACCGTTAAAAAAGCTGTTGACTGGGATCAGTGGCAGCAACAGACTTTCTGCTTAGTCTGGTGCCAGTAATCAGCTGTGTTGGGATCTGATCAAACTAAGTTGAACATAATGAGTTTCACCTGGAAAGTGCCCTTTGGATCAGAGGTGTGCAACTTGCTGATGATGGTTTGAGAGGGATGTTTTGAATGGATCATGAATGGAAAATAAATTTACTGAACTGGGCCTGATGATTTGGCAAGGAAATATTCAGATCGGCTTCACCATTATGGAGAGGTAGTAGGAAACACTGACTCTCCATTTGTTTCCCATGACTGCCCTGTTCTGTGTCCTGTAAGCTGTGAGTGATCTGTGCAGCTTGTCCCTTCCTAGCTGCAGCTGTGTTACAGCAGCGGAAGAGGACAACCCAGTTGCTTTCTGTTCTGCACCCTACTTCCTTCCCAGGCTGTGGAAGTCAAAGGGAGATCATCACCTATACCCTCCTCGGGGCAGTGGTGCCTCTCTCAACATGCAGTCCCCCTTCTCCTCCAGAGACACCTGGGGCAGCTAAGGATAGGGAAAAAAAGAACAGACTGATAACAGAAAATGTAATATATTGGAAGCAGTTCAGTTTGGTTTAGTCAGACCAATAGCTGAAAAGACAACCGGTCTGCAAGCCAAATCCTGAGTGCTCTGCCTTCTGCTGCTGCTGGCCCCTGCCCGCCGAGGTCTGCCCAAGTGCTCAAGTTAGCGGGGAACTCCTGTGTCCTCCGTACTTCAGACCCTGCCCTCTGTGCGTTTGTCTTTGCGGGCTCCTTCTCTCTGCCCCTGCTTCCTGCATCCTTCTCCCAGGCTGGGTGATACTGTGATATACTCTCTATGTCCCTGAATCCTGGTGGCAATCTTGGTAGAGAGCATAGCAGCACTCAGGCTGCTCTAACTTGACCCTGTTAGCTGTGATTTGTAAGGGCTCACAGACTACGTGGCATACAGCGTGCTGCAATTATTTTCTTCCCCTCTGCTTGCTGCAGCTCAGACCCCTGGCTGGCTGGATACTGGCCAGGGCAATGCTGTGCCTGGTGGTGGCTACCTTGTTTAAATACGGTTCTCGGCAGAAGAGCAGTTTGGTGGTAGAGAATCTGCCCCAAAGCATTTACTGTGAGCTTTTCAAATCAGTTCTTTTAATACTCACAGTGAATTGATTAGCTTCTGCTTTTTTACAGGATGGTATGACAGTGCATCATATTGATGTTGGGACACTGAGATGCTTCATTATGCAGAGCTGCATTTGCTGTCTTTGTTGCTGACTGAATATGTAGTTGGATATCGGTCACAATCCTCAAACTCTCCAATAGTTTTTGCTTTGCTTGAAAATGGATCCTGTGACAGTATTAATTAAAACTTACAGGTTTCAATAATTTAGGTACAGATTCTGCCTTCAGCTATCTGTGTACTTTTCACAAACAAGTAAGAGCTCTGTGTTTATTTTAGATCCATCTGTCCTCATCTTCCTTTGATTTTTCAGAAAGGCAACTGCTATTGAAATTCAGTGCAAAAATAAGGAAGAGAAAAATATAGAAACCTTCTTTAAAATTCAGCTCTGGATAAGGCCCTGAGTTTTCCCCTTCTCAGATTTTACCGGGGCATCCCTTACTCACAGAGGCTTAGCTCCTACAATTCTGTCTCAGGAAAGATTCAGATTTAGACTTTAACACTCCTGAGCTATTTTGAAATCTAAAAGCACCTAAAATGGCTCAGGCAGAGTCTCCATTTCAGGATAATCATCCACGCATTTTGCATTCCTTCTCAGATTGTTTATGCTGAACATTCTCTTAATCTCACTCACTGTAGTGCCATCTTTGTAAGAAATAATAAATCAAGCTCATGGTGTTCTCTCCTCTGCCCCCCACCTTTAGTCCGTGGCCCAAGCAAGAGTGAGCAGACCCAGCCGCCGGTGATGGTGCAGGAATGCCTGGAATCTCTCTGATCTGTTTCCAAGGAACATTTCCCCATGGCACGGCCAATGAGCAAGAAAACTTTCCTTTCCTTTGTAACAAAGCTGAAGCCCTTCCTCCACTCACCCTCCTCAATATATTTAGCTTCTAGCTGCAAGGGAAGAGTTGGGTCCTTGGTACCATAGAAACTGACAGGTGATAGATGTTGCTAGTTAGCATCCTATATAGGGAATAGATCATAACGGAAAGGTGGTGGCGCTACCTGATGAATGAGAGTTGTTTTCTCTTGGTGGCACAAATTCTGTTATCCGCATGCAGGCTTTACTCTGTCTGATGAGAGTTACCAGTGATGCTCAGGCTGTGCCTTTGATCTCTGAACATTCACAAAGGGGGAGTGAGGCGAGGAGTAATGGCAGATGATACTTCTCATCCGCTGCATCAAAGTTGGAGAGTAATGCTGCGTTATGCCCACAGAGGGGGAAAAGACTAACTGATTTTTGACTATTCATCTGTACTTCTATGTGAAGGGAAATACTTGAGATACTCAGAAGATGGAGAATGATATAATTAGAAGAAAATCTAGGTCCAGGCCTTAAGTAAAGTTTAAAGGTGTGATGAAAATTAGGCTCTACATCTTTCATCATCCCAGGTGGGGACATACTGAGATCAGTGCTTTTTAAAACCACACTGCCCTTCTAAATATTTAAATATGAGTTAGAAGCTTATTTGCAGAAACCTGGTTATTGAAACATGTAGCACAGTGATACAAACATTTTTCTTAGTCGTCCTTTTAATAAAGATGGCATTGCTTTGTAGGTCTTCGAATTATCTATAACGTCTAGCAGTTTGACTTCAAAACAAACTTCCTGAAGTTCTTCACTGTCTTTAATACATAAAGCTGTATCACATCCTTGTTAGGCAAGTTAATATTATTACTTCTGTTTTAAGAATGAGGAACAGAATGATTAAGATGATTGGCCAAAGCTGCTGAGGAAGTCTGTGGTAATGCTTCAAACAAGAAGAAATCTTGGCTATCAATTTTATTTTTTTTAAGTCTTTGGTTGTCTCTGGCTTTAGAGTATTCTAAATGGTAGAATTTTTTTTAAAACTATTATTTGTTTTATTTGAAAGAATTACAAGTGAAATGATTTTATTCCTTTTTTCAAATGAAATTTTAATTGCATTTACAAGTATAAAAAACAGGACTATTTTAGGCTTTTCTCCTTTTCCTTGTTAGCTACTGAACACTCTTTCTGACTAAGAAACAGAGAAAATGAAAGGAAGTAGAAAACGAAGGTTAGGAATTTGACAACAGGGATGGGTAACTCTCCATCCTTGGGCAATGGAAAAAATCTAGAGGAAAATTTTAAAACTTAGAAAATTAATTATTTTCTATTATTCAGTTTGCATTCTTCTGGTGATGAAAAAAAGTTTGAAGGTTTCTTCTGTTTTTTTCTTATATTAAACTTTCTTTTCCTTACAGGGAAGTTAATTGATAAAAAATAGCAAAAAGGCATTTAAATTCCCTCTTTCCAAAAGTGAAGAATATAATTATAAAGAAAATGTTCTCTAAAACCAAACACACTGAATAAAATTAGATATTCAACCAAAATAACAGATTCTTTTTTATCAAACTTTTTTTTTTTTAGCTGAAGTCTGAGACCTCTGTCTAATCAAGTCAGGAAATTTGATTTTAAAGTTATAACTTTTGTTTCAGAGAATTAAAATTTTCACTAAGCATTGCTTTTCTATCAATATTTTGTACAATATTAAGTAGATATACTCTTGGGTCTTAGCTTTGGTGGATAAATGTTCACGCAATGAAAGAATGGTATACAAAAAAGTTTAATTTAAAAGCTTTAATTTAGCTGCATTGAAAGTGGTGTCATATCTGTGGATTTATTTTTGTAATGGATCTCTGAAATCAAGCAGTTTTCAGGGGAATGAGGGACCAGAGAGTTCTACGTAGGGAACTAGTCAAGAGCCTTTACACGATATCCACAAACATGTACCTGGCACATGTGTGAGCCCTAGTAGTGAGTTTTCCATATCTAAGCTCACCAGAGGAAACAGTAAATGAAATAAATTATTGACATTTGGGACAATATCAGCCCAAAACAATCTAGATTCAAACTACTGAAAAATATACTTGTATTTGTGCTGAATTTGGTAAATCGTGCCAATTTTAAGAAATGCAAAGAAATTAGTTAACGTAAAAATATTTCATTCTTTTCAAAACAGTTTGTATGTATTTTGATATATAAAATGATAGGAAACGTTTCACCCAACTTGAAATAAGTTTTCAGCTCTCAATTTTGCTGGGGAAAAAAAGAGAAAAAAAAAGTTTTTTCTCATCAACCTGAAAAAAAAAAACATTTTCAGCTAATGTCTAAGCCAAAAAACCCGGTAAAATTTTGTTTAGCTCTAAGGAGAAGTCTGATTTCTGTATATCAGAAAAAAGTCTGAATTAGGATACAAGATCCACAGTGTAACTCTACTGTGTCCCAATACCTCTCTTCTCCAATCTTGTTGAGATTTCCTTCCTTGTATACCTATCCATGCTTTCTGCTTTCCTATCTAACTCTACATAGTGATACATATAACCAGCAGGGCAGCTGCTGGAAGGGGACCTGAAGGCATTAAAACAAGTTTTTCACCACATCAGATCCTCACCATCTTCATTTTGTTGCCTGTTGTGGCCAGTCAGAACTTCATGGTAATGGCTGAGAAGAACATCTTGCAGTAAAACCAACTGCTGTTCCAACAGCACAAACCACATGAGTTAAATGAGACTCTGTCTCATATCAATGGAAGTGGAAGGGCTCTTGCACACCCATAAAATATTTGGGTTCTGTTCAACAGAAAGCAATAATGTAACATACACATTAAGAGCCAATTAAAGACAGTGTCATTATAAGTAATCTTCTTGTTGGATAGCTAACACAGCTCTGTGACTGTGTCTTATCCTCTTATGTTATGTTGAAAACCTGATTGTTCTGCTGCCAAAGTATAAAATGCTCTGGAATTTAGTCCATTTTATCTTATATCTCAAGTGCCAGCACCTGGCTGCCACCTCTTTTGTGACATTTGGAGTTCTGCGTATATGGACTGTTTCAGAATCAAAAGCATGCCCCTCTCAAAAAGTGATAAAATAGTTCCCTGGGCTAGGTAATCTAAGTGCTCTCCCAGCTCTAAGGGTTTCATTTCACACACATGTAAAAATAACATTAAATAAGAATTTATTAAAATGAGCTCACAATAATTTCCAAGAATTGGCATGCTCACACCACTGAAGTAGCGGAACAAACAGCTTTGTACCTGGTCATGCATTTATATAGCTATCTGAGCAGGAACTCATCTTCTCCCGGTTTGCTTAGGTGTAAAAACAAAATTTGGGGTGGGGAATGTAGGAGTCCTATGTTCCCTTGTCATAAATTTTGTTTTAATTTTGTCCATCTTAATTTACATCTTTATTGGAAAAGGTTTCTGGGGACTTGCATGGAGCTTCCAGACAGAAGAAGAGTGAAACCACAGATTCAGGTTCCATCTCTGTCTGCTTAAGGACTATGTACTCAAACCTGGGTCTCATATGCACGTGACTTCTATAATAACAAGAATTACTGCAGGAAGGGGCTGTGTTTTGTTCTAGTCTGGGCCAAAAAACCTAAAGAAATACAAGAAGTTTCCATGAAATGGAATTTATACTTTCCAGCTCTCCTGGTTAGAAGATGGAAGATAATGTCTTATGATATTAGAAGAGTTCACTTATATTTAAACATGACATAGAAATGACGTGAAGGGAGCATGAACAATACCTTGTGTAAACATGACTCTTAACTAGTTTTGTTGCTCCAAACCGTGAAAGTTTCTAAGAAATTTCAAACATATTTTTAGTTCAGTAAGAAAGTTCCACTGTTTCTCTAGGAGAAAGGAAAATGTTCGATCAGGAAACAGAAAAACAGGGAGGGATATGGAATAACAGCCCTTTCAAGAGCCCAAAAATAAACATTTCTGTTCACTCTGCTCTCAAAAGGCATGTGCTCACACAAACTAACAAATACTCCTTTGGGAGAGTTAGTAAATGAGGACATTTTTGTGGCAAGCTTATATTTTTTGGCCCAGCGTCTGCTTTGGCACCTGTCTCACCTGGCAATTTAAGCTCCTTTCTGAAAAATGAGGTTAGTCTGTTAACTATATTGGAAACTGGAATCTTAGTGGGAATTTGTGATCCCAGCCACCTGTAAACAGCTTTTGTCCTTCCACATATGTTCTCCTAACCCCTGCAGAACTTAAGATGTACAGAAGCCTCCTAAGTAATGCCTCGTGCCATTTCACTGACTTCTATCACCGCAAGTAACAATAAAAGCAGTGAAATGAAAACTGTAACAAGCTGCTGCTTTGGCATAACAGCTTGGAAGTA
Source organism: Mycteria americana (assembly GCF_035582795.1). Taxonomy (NCBI): domain Eukaryota; kingdom Metazoa; phylum Chordata; class Aves; order Ciconiiformes; family Ciconiidae; genus Mycteria; species Mycteria americana. Next base: position 69,732,311 of record NC_134365.1, read on the forward strand.
CTTTACCCATAGTTAGTATGCACCTGGTGCACTCTCAGATAAACACCCCAAGCAGGGACCAGAATAAAAAATATGCCCAAATACATATCCGAAAACACCACAGATTATCTTTGACATTTATAAGATCCTGGCTACACTGTATGTGTGTTCCCCACATCTGGAATATGTTGGCTGTTGGTCATACTGCTTTGAATCTCATCTATGCTAGAGATTTCCAAAAAAAATCTTCCTGCATCTCTGGGAAAGGTAAAGAGGAGGACCGATAATTGTTTCTAGATAAACAGATAATGACTGAATTCAGTGCCAGGGATCTGGATCTCATATCTTCTTTATGTTTTAATTTTCAGTTACTTTGTAAGAATTAGGAGCAATTTCTGAAGAACATAGGGAGGGTATGGTTGGATTTGCCACCCTGAATCAAGTTGTTGGTTCCTCAAATCTAATACCTTTACCTGGAAGTGGCCATCATTTGAGGCATCAGAGGAACATACTACCCCCCCCCCGCCCAAATGTTCAAGGCATGTGGTGATCTTTCTGGGGTGAGGAATGAGACTCCCGTTCCCACAGAAGTGCATTTTGGACACTGATAACAGCTTGCATTGTTCCAGATGTTATTGATAAAGTTATCCAACTCTACTGCATATCTTTTGGCCTCCTCTTGTGATGAATTAATTTCTCAAGTTTAGTGTAGAAAGAGTAAGAGAAAATACTTTTAAGTTTCTTTTAAATTTACTGAATTTTAATTTTAAAATGGTGCTAGGACTTGTATATTTCCTTCTAATTTTTCTCATGCCTGCAGTAAGTAATACCTGTCTTTGCATCCTCTACTTCAAAATACAGTAAGTTGAACTATAGATCTGGATCAGTTTGGATTAGAACTATGGATTTGGATTAGCAGGCTTTCTTCCTTGTAGACTGGCATACTTTGTTCCATGCTTCTGTTTTCAGTGCCCTTCCTGACTGCACTTTTGAACTGGTTTTGCTGCCTTAAAATATTATTAAATCTCTGTATTTCAGTTTATAGTTCTAATTTAGGTACCAAATAGATTATTTAATGTCTAGAGACCTTTAAGCTCTTGTAGGCGTTTATTAGCATTTGGTGTAAAACAGACAACTTAGAATAAGAAAACCTCAGCTGGAACCAAAGTGTAGCATAGTCTTTTACAGTTTGGAACTCTGTTGTTTCACCTCTCTTTCCTCCTTCTTGGAAGGTCATGTTACAGTGTTAAGTGCAAATTTCAATGTAGTGTTCCTGTAGTAATGTTTTTCCAGCTGTTACATTTTTCCATGTTGTCCTTTGCTTAGTGATTTGGTTATGCCCTATAAACAGAATGACTCAGATGTATTGTATTGAGTATAGACTTAATTATGGCAAAACTGTCACTCTGAGAAGAAGTTCAGGCCTTTTTGAAAATATTTTTTCAGGCTTCTGCAGGTTATTTGATGAGCCAAACAGAAGTGGCTGACTGAATTACAGAATTGGCTAGCTGACTTACAGAATCTCTTCAGCCAATGTTCACAGCCAACGTAAGGCCTACATATCACGCCCATCCCGCTTATAACGCTCATAGTAGAGCTAAAGAAGTGCAAGGGCTCAAGCTTTATGCTAGGCTTCCACACAGGGAATTCATCTCATTGTCCCACCCAAAAGGAAACTTGCATTAGCACTTCTAGTAGCCTCTTTAATGACATTACTACATATGAGTTAATTTTAAAACATTTTAAAACTGTCTAAACTTCTGTTGAAGTGTATCTGTCTATGGAAGGATGTGTTATGCACTGTTTCATCTCAATTACGTTTTCCCCATCCTGCAGAATCACTGTCAGTCTTTTGAGAGTATAAGAACACCATTTACATAAGCTTGTGTCCATTCATAAAATCTGATAATAGGAGTCTTGACTAATGTTTTAATATACAAATAAAGGGTCAACTTGACCTCAGGTTAACAAAAAAATTCCATGTTCACTTTCTTGCTGTAATTATTTCTAAAAAGAAATAATTTAATATCTCTAAAGGTAAAAAGACTTTTGCAAAGAAGAATATTTTTGATAGATACTCTTTTTTGTACAGACATCTCTCTTAAAACATTTTGGCAGTTAGTAATTCCCAGGACCACAAATCACTTCCAAAACTCAGCCAAATAATTTAGCTCTTACATACCACAATGTCTTAGTCCATCAGGGTTGAATGCCCTTAGCAAATATTACAGCTTTGTTGGACTGAAAAAAATGAACAAGTTGGAAAACCAACAGGGTTGAAAACCCTGGATCCCAGACTGGGAAAATAATATTCCCATTAGCATATTCAGGTGACTACAACAGTTGGGTAGACTTTCAGGTCATAGAAGTATATCTCTGCTGATCATAAAATGATGCAGGACATATATTTGTGAAATTTTGTATTCATCTCCTCAGATAGTACCTTTTCAGCTGAAAAACTGGGACAAAAAAAAAGTCTGAGTTCACTGTCTATACTGCGACAGACAAAATAAATGAACCATACCTTACAATTAAGTGATGGACCCCAGGTTTTCCATGTCATATGAATAAATCCATGCAATCATCACAGTGCTGAGACATAAGTCCCTCTTTTCACAGCTCTATGCCTTTCTATGTTGCATATCCAATCCCGATTTATTCCCATTATTCAACCATTTTTTTTTCAGTGCTATTTTTTTCTTTTTAGTTATCCCATTACAGCCAAAATGAAAGGTGGCTCTATGTTAGCATTTGGATACAAAGAAGCAGTGCAGTTTTGAAACAAGTCCTCTGATTGTCCCCACTTACCACCTCTTAATATATTTCTGTTGTGTGGTTTTGGTTCATATTAAATAGATTCTTCTCAGAAGAACTGCAATCAAAGCTCTAATCTGGGTACGTATCCAGAGGACTTAAAATCCTAAAGGGAGCACGAGGGTCTGAACCAAGCATCAGTCTGCTAGAGAGCTTTACACCACATACACAGTGGGGATGTTTTGATCCAGGAAAACAGATTAAATTTAATCTGAAGTACCCATGGAACTTCATACAGTGGAGATGCAGGGGCCTGAGTACCAACTGCTCTGACCTACTGATCTTCTTCTGTTGTGTTAGAAAACTTTCTCATGTAGACGTAGTCAAAGAAAGCCATTTTTGAACCAGTGGGTTTTCAGTTTTATTATAAAACTATCATCAGCTATTCTCTTTCTAATTCTTCTTTCTCCCTCAACCTGATGGGATATTGTACTGTGTTCTAGAGCCACACTTGATGATTGAAAATAAGGTAAGCCATAGAAGAGCAGAATGGGAAATATTGTCATAGGAATATAGTCTTTCATGCTTCCAGCTCTGCAGGCAAAGAACAGATATTAGCTGCCACTACAGAACAAAATTAAATGACATATAAAACGCTAACCTGTCTTCCTAGTAGGAGTGCTCATAGTGGTAACATGTAATTGCTACTACTCCTGCTCTGGAAGGTCATTCAGGATTGAAACACAGATGCTCCCATCTTGTCCTTGGTGTGAGTACAGTTACAGCATGCAGAAAAGGCAGCCTGGTTTAATGGGAGCCTGCTGCTACTGAACACCTACTACAGGAAATTCAGGATAGTATGTTTCTGAGTGTTCTGCTACTATGAAAAGAAGATTAAAGGATACGTGGCTTACAGTGTTACATTGACTTGAGCCTACAAAACAAAGTGGCAGAATTTTTTTCATGGCAGTGTTGATATGCTGTTTATCAGTAGTGTGTGGCTTCCATTTGAGAATTATAGTATTAAAGACATAGATGGGAAAATGTATCTTGCCCAAGAAGTGTGAGAAACATAGAAATCAGTATTCTAACTAACTTGCTCCATGAGTTCAGGTAAGCCATACTTTCCAGAATTTTGAAACAAAAGTGCCTGAAATTAGGTAATTGCAATATTGAAGCTTGGCTAACTAAATGAAAGAAATGAAGAAGGCTCAGAGCCCTGCACACAGACGGAACATTTTTCTGGTTGACAACTTCAGTTGTGGGGAATCCACACCATTGGGGAGAATTTGCTGCTTTCGGAAAAATCAGTGGGTTTATGCTGTTACCTGCTAAGGAAGGCCTTTTGAATCAGCTGTTTGGAAATCCTATTATAAAAATGCAGCAAGTTTCCTATGTAAGAGAGATGTGAAGAAATATTAACCTCCTAAATCATGTAGGGAACACTTCTAATCCAGCTCTGTCACCTAAAATTAATAGGGCTCTCATCAGCCAGAGAGTGGAGGCAAACCTAATTGCCCAAAATCACTGATGATTTACTACATAGGTAAGGGGTAGCATGCACAAACGACCTGTAAATGACATTGCTAAAAAGCACTTTTTTGATGTGCAACATCAGCTTCCTCTTGCTAGGATACAGGCATGTGATTTCTGTTTCTGTCTGCCTAGTTCTGCTCTGCTGGAATCCACTTATAAATCCCTTGCTATTTTCCTTGCAGGGCCAAGGTAGATTCTTTCTGCTAAAACCCATACATGGACTCTCGAGGTCTCATTCTTTGAGATCCAAGCATGCTTTTATTCTCCTCCCAAAGATCTGAGTATACCTTTCCTGTCTTCTGTCCTCTCACCAGGAATATACACATAGTTTAATTCTTAAAAGGCACACAAACTCTCTTCTTTTCCTCTTGGTTACAGATAAACTCAATGCTAAGTAAAGTTTAGTGGGACTAGACCAAAAGCTTCAAGCAAAATTCTTATGGAAGCTACGGTTTTGTGTCTCGTGCACAGCAATGCTCTGATGAAGTGGAAGGTGGCCTGTCCAGACTGTGTTCATATAATACAGCAAACTGGAATGTTCTTTCTACCTGAACTTTTTGGCTCGTTTTTAACTTGCTGTCCTGATGAATCCTTGGCCAATGTGCTGCAGGCTAGTGAGAAGTTTAATCTCTAGGGTAAGGACAGCATATAATTAAATGCTCATGCACTATCAAAATACTGACAGTTACAAAATGCTCCAGCCACTAACTTGTTGGAGAACAAGCAATGAGCAAAATGACTTCAATATGCAGAAGAAATTTAGATGCCCTGAGGGAATGCTAATTCAGAGAGATAGTAATAGGGATTACTACTTGATTTATAATGTGGCTTGAAAGGAATCAACAAGACCAGACCTGCTGCCTGCGTGTGCACTTAGCCATACAGTCACAATTCAGAAAGGAAGACATTAACTGTCTATCTTGCCTTAATGCTACCTTCTCCTCCTCTGACCTCTTCTGCTCAAAGTCCAGGTAGATTCTTTTCTGTCTCTAATTAAACAACTTCTCTGTGACTTCATCTGTCCCTCTGGTTTCCACCTTGTGCCTTTTTTTTTTTTGCTTCACCTGAAAACTTACTGAGTTAATAATTTGCAGCTGTTGCCCTAGGTGCCGCCTCCTCCCGTCTGATAACACATAACCCACTTCTGATAACCCACTTCAGTCTGTCTTCTTCCTTCTGTATTCTGTAGTAACTGCACTCATTAAGGTCTAGGAAAGTTTCTTTGGAGACAAATCTCCTGTCCTCCTTGCCACCCTGAACTCTTTTGCTTGGATGTATCATTCATAAATAAGTTTTTCTCTATTCTCCTTTCCATTCCCTCCTTTGCATCTTCCAGTTACTGTGGAGTTTCTTCTGGCCCACTTAACTTCCAGTTTGGAAAAGGAAATTGCACTTTGGCATGTCAGCCTGGAAATACTGCTGACCCCTCATTTAATTTCAGCTGTCTGACATGCTCCATGCTCAGCCCTCTGCTCTTTTGCTTTGTAATGTTTCTTCTGCCACATTTTATGGAAAAGAGTCAGAAGATGGAAGGATAATCTGTGAGTCACTTGTGTAATGATGACTTGCAGATTTCCTTCTTTCCTTCCTCACTTTTTCCATCCTGCCAATCTTTTATTTCAGTTTCTTCTTTAAAAGGGGGAGAATTCATTTGTAAAGTACATTGAATGCCTCCGCTCTTATTCAAAGCATTTTTAAAATATTATCAATACTTAGAGCAGAATTTCTCAACTTTCATCTGCAGGGCGTATCTAAAGGATTTTTTCTTTTTGTCAGGAAACATAATCTTATCACAGAGATTTTGGAGCCCTATTCATGACAGCTCAGACAGGGAGATTATATACCCTTTGAATTCTGGTTCTCTTATTAGAAGCTAACAGGAACTTTTTGCTTGTGTGCTTGTGCCTTTTTTTGTTTTGTTTTGTTCCCCTCCCCCCTTGTTGTTTAAACTATGTTAGACCATGGAGATACTGTAATCTGATGATTTAGGATACTGAAAAATATTAGATTTGTTATTTGGGACCTGGGATGTCTTATTGTGTAAGTGGGTGGTTGAGTGGGGAGGTATGATTTAGTATTGCTCTGGACACTTTTGTACTGAAATGACTAAGTATTCTGGAAGTCATCTTAAGTTTCTGACTGGGGTATACAGCTGCCTTGCTGTGTGTATTTATGACTATCTAGGTGGAGAAGAGAAACTCACAAAAGAGAAATGAGAGAGAATATTATATAGTTTTATTTTAATGTATTTGCTGATAGCTTTGCTTTGAATATATCTTTCGTTTTGATTTATTTTGATCTGCCCATGAATTAGTTATTGCCATATGTTCTGTAAGTAGAAATTGTGTCACTGTTCAACAGTCATCATTTGACTATGAGACTTAACAACATTTTCAGTTTTTCCTCTTTGACATTTTTAGGGTAAATATGTTTTTGCAATGGCTTGGCTTATTACGTAGTCAAAGCTGCTGTCAGAAAGAGCTGCCCAGGCACCTCATCCATGGCCTGCAACATCTCATTACTTCAGGCCTGTGACCTTCACCCAGCTCTGTGACCATGTCTCACGTTCTGATTTCAACCTTCTTCACTTCTGCTGTTCCAGATATGTGCGCTACCTCTACCATATGTGGTCTGCAAAAGCCTTTCCTGTTCCCTTTAGAGTTTCTCACATAGTTTGCCTAATGTGTTTCACTTCTGACCTGTGTAATAGCTCTGCTATTTGAATCACAGGCCTTACTTGAAGAGACGTTGTCGCTCCTATCAAGTCCTGCCAAACCTGATAATAGTCTACAGTCATAAAGACTGCATCCCAAACCACACTTTCCTAGCAGAGCAATTCCTGTCATGAACCTGGATTTGAGGCCATCTCTAAAACACTGAGTTGGTAAAATTAATAAATGGAGACTAAGACAATACCATCCCAGTCTCTCTCCCTTTCAGATGTGCTACCTGCAAGGTCTCGGTAGGGAAACTAACTCTTTTGGTCTTGTGATGTTTAAGCAGAACAACAAATGCAAATCCTTTTTATCCTGATAGAAGTTTTAAAACATTGAGAGGAAGCTACAATCTTCTTCTAGTTTCCTGGGATAGCATAACGGTTTCGTGCTACACAGGTTCTGACTTTTCTTACGGAATGCAGGAGCAGATCTATGAACCCACAAATAATTGGAAACTGTAATTTCAAAAAAGGAAAAGGTCAAGAAATTAATGTAGTTGTTAAAATAAAGGGGATTATTTGCAGATAATCTCAGAATTTAACATGTAAAGGATTCTGGTTTTAATAAGGTTAAAAAATGGGAAAGATCTTAGAAATATTGATTGGGAGTTAAAAATTGTTAGATGACTGATCTACTGACATTGTGTCGTTCTTCAAGAGAATACTGGAGCTTTCACAGCTCCTAGAGCATAAATCTGAAAGGCTGCATAAGCCTTTAATATTTCTTTAAGAAAGCAAGCTACAAATAATAAAGGACACATTCAACCTCCTGTTTTGATTTATTTCTGAAATGTAATATATTTTATGAAATTCGATAATACATATTGCAGTTGGAGTGAGTTACTCCGTTTTTATTTTATTTTTTTTTACAGGCTAGGAGTATTAGTCACTATCATAAAAAGGAAACTTATAACTTCTAACTAAAGAAGCTTAACATGTTTATGTTGCTAGCAACATGTGTTTGCATGGAAAAAGCTGCTGAAAGCTAACCCCATACTGGGAAAATTGCTAATCTCCAAACAGAATCCTAAACAAGTTAAAACAAATATTTTACTGCATGCATTTTTAAGGTCATCTCACACGTTCTGAGACAGTATTTCCTTGCACATTGGCAATGTGAATGGGCTTGTGCCTCCAAAACGTTGTTGTTTTTTTTCCCAAGGAATCTTCTTGTCCCTATGCCGTGCCACATTTGCCCCATTTAATATTTTCTCAAATGGAACATGTCAACTCCAGCCTTGCTTTTTGGGTTTCTTTGGTGATTTTTCATTGATTATTCAACAAAGACATCTTGTCAGCCGTCATTTACTTGGTGAAATTTGGTTTTAGTACAGCAAAGCAAAAGGATTCCCTCATTTAGAATTTCTTACTATAATCAAGTTATAACTATCATTATAATATACACTTAAATGTTCTATGGATATATATGCACACACACACTTTCAGAAGTAGTGAACTACACCTTATATCTCTCTCTTGTGTCAGAATGACTAGTATGATCTGCAGCCCCACAAGATTATTAGAAAAGATGCCCATCTGAAATATTCCACAGTAAAAACCAGCAATAGCTGAATTGGGAATATGTCTCCACTTCAGTCACTTGGGTGCAGACAAATAAATGCAGCAAGATGAGGGCCAGATTTGATACAGGTGGGTGCCCCTCAAGCAGAAACCAAACTCCAGTGAGACGTTTCCTACAGAGAGAAGAGAATCAAAAACCAAGTGTCAGCAAGCCAATGGCAGTGAGAAGCCTCTAGCTTAGAAACAAAACAAAGCGCTGTTTGTTGTCTTCACTAATATGATTATCCCAAAGTCATGCTGATTTGCAACTCATCATTATGTCTTTGGGAAAAATGTGCTTCAGTTCATCCACAAGGACAGATCTGATTATCGGAAAAGTCTCTTCCAGCCTCACAGTACTGAGTGAAATCCTAGCTTTGATTAAAATTGGTGACAGAACTACCAAGTTCGACACAGCCATGGCTTCTTCATCTGAATCCATTGTCTTTATGTACATTAACTATTCTAAAAACAATAACGATTCCTTATGTCTCAAAGTTGAGATGGCTCAATTTATCATCTTTAAATATTTGAACAGTTTCAGATGAAGAGTACTTTGTAGATGTGAAGTATTATTCTTAATACTTAAGTGCACATCTTAAAAATATGTCTCAATTCCTTTTGTATTTACCTAACTGAGTGTGATGATACAGTCTCCTTACAGCCATGGTGAGGCTTCACTTATCACAGCTTCCCACAGCATTCTCCTGGAGAAACTGGCTGCTCATGGCTTTGATGGGTGTACTTTTTGCTGGGTAAAAAATTGGCTGGATGGCCAGGCCCAAAGAGTGGTGGTGAATGGAGTTAAATCCAGCTGGCGGCCAGTCACAAGCGGTGTTCCCCAGGGCTCTGTGTTGGGGCCATTTCCGTTTAATATCTTTATCAATGATCTGGACAAGGGGATCGAGTGCACCCTCAGTAAGTTTGCAGATGACACCAAATTGGGCGGGAGTGTTGATCTGCTTGAGGAAAGGAAGGCTCTACAGAGGGATCTGGACAGGCTGGATCGATGGGCCGAGGTCAATTGTATGAGGTTCAACAAGGCCAAGTGCAAGGTCCTGCAGTTGGGTCACAACGACCCCATGCAACGCTACAGGCTTGGGGCAGAGTGGCTGGAAAGCTGCCTGGCAGAAAAGGACCGGGGGTCTTGCTTGACAGCTAGCTGAGTATGAGCCAGCAGTGTGCCCAGGTGGCCAAGGCGGCCAACAGCATCCTGGCTTGTATCAGAAATAGGACTAGGGAAGAGATTGTCCCCCTGTACTCAGCACTGATGAGGCCACACCTCGAATACTGTGTTCAGTTTTGGGCCCCTCACTACAAGAAAGGCATTGAGGTGCTGGAGCACGTCCAGAGAAGGACAACGAAGCTGGTGAAGGGTCTAGAGCACAAGTCTTATGAGGAGGGGATGAGGGAACTGGAGAAAAACCTGGAGAAAAGGAGGCTGAGGGGAGACCTTATTGCTCTCTACAACTACTTGAAAGGAGGTTGTAGGGATGTGGGTGTCAGTCTCTTCTCCCAGGTAACTAGTGATAGGACAAGAGGAAACAGCCTCAGATTGTGCCAGGGGAGGTTTAGATTGGATATTAGGAAAAATTTCTTCACCAAGAGGGTTGTCAAGCATTGGAACAGGCTGCCCAGGGAAGTGGTTGAGTCACCACCACTGGAGGTATTTAACAGACGTGTAGATGTGGTGCTTAGGGACATGGTTTAGTGGTGGACTTGGCAGTGCTAGGTTTACAGTTGGACTTGATGATCTTAAAGGTCTTTTCCAACCTAAATGATTCTATGATTCCCCTTCCTTTCTGTATCCACTTGTTTTCATATTTTTGTGAACTCTATTTTTTTGCAAAGCAACTGTATTCTGTGGTGTGTTGTGAAGTGTCTTGCCTTGTGAAGGTCTGAATCCAGGTGAGACCTCTGGGTGTTACTGTACTATTAATAATAATTAGCATACGACTTTTTAACAATTATTTATTTAGTCCCGTACTAACAACACTTAACACTCACGTTACATCATTGACACAATATTTCTATGAAATAAGCTAGAAAATATTTTTAGTTCTACAGCATAAATAGAGAAATCAAGTCAGAGAAATAAAAAGATGTGGCTGGCGAGGGGATGGGGCTTGGTGATAGAGCTGCATTCTCAAATCCTGTTCCTGCTTCCAGGCTTATGCTGATTTCCCTGGGCAGCCTGCACCAGGAGCTGTATCACTAGGGTTTTCCTTTTAAAGGGAAAGCACTCAGTTTATAAAATAATACTCTACTGGCCTGATGGTCTGCATCTGGATATTAAGCTAATTAAGTTTGCCTGTCCAGCATTCAGGTTACAATGAGTCTGGAGTTCGGTCTGTGGCTTATCGCCTCTCTCGTTAGCACATTAAGATTGGCTTTAGATTTCTCACACTTTAATTGTGTTCAAAGAGGGCTGTTTATATGAAGTCCCAAAATGGATTTGTTTTCCAGTGCTTCTCCTTTGTTGCACATTAACGTTTAATTAGCAAAAAGATCCTATTACCTCAGCACTAAAAGTGAGAATAGCTAAGGGACCTGCTAAATATAAAATTAGATGCACAGTCAACCTTTAATCTGGTCATAATGCTGTTACCTAAATATTATTATAACTCCTATCATAAACTATGATTTGATTGATTTTGAAATGTTTATGCCCAGAGTGTCTGGCACAACTTGTTTTTGTGAGTACGCTAAAGTCAAAATGTCTGAACTAAAGAGACAGCTACTCCTGACAAGCTTTATTTGGGGTTTTCTTCGGTTCAAGTGGTTGGGCTGTAATGTCCTTCCTTCAGAATGGGAACTGAGCTGGAATCCAAGCTGAACTTAAACCAAGAAAAACAATTCTCTAAGCATATTTTAATCACCCGTAAATGTTCTCATGGCTCTGAAGACCATCTTTCAGTGGAATCTTTTTGAAGGAAGAGCAGACTTTTCCCCTATGGTACTGGAAATTGTGGATGCATAACTAAAAGTCAGATGTAACACAGAAATATATAGGAAAATATATTCTTTTGTTCAGTTTTTGGTTTGGGGTGAGAGGCATGAAGCCAAAGATTAGATGGAAGTTTTCAGAATGGGATAGATAAGGAACGGCAAACGAAAGAGCTTCTGGTATGCCTGTCCTTCTGCGGCTTTAAGGAGAGCTTTGCTATTTATTACAACTATTACCACAACAGTTAAAAAGGCTTTTGGTAACATGCCCTCTGCAAAATCTCTTGAGTATTTTTTCCACTTAGTTTTTGTTGCTAAGTTCTGTTTCTATACATGACATCTTTGTGTTTTGTTTTGTATTATGATGTCTCAGCAGCAATATTTCATCATGGACAGTTGTTTTGATACTCACGTATTAATATAGCGATGGGCATCTCACACATCCCTCTATTTTAAATTTGGGCCAGCTGTTAAAAATCATGATTCGAGAACACATAGTAAGGTTGCTGGGATGTTATGTGATAAGACATACATCTGAAATTTTCTGACAGCATATAAAATATGTTTGATCCAGCTTAGAAAAGAGTAAAAATTGAGATATTGTTTAACTAAAATTTTGATTATGCTTGCCCTTAAAGCTTCCAATTTGGAAACTGTCTTCATTATTCTGGTTTGAACTCAGAAGCTAAAATAGTTCGAAAATCACACAAGTGATTTGTTTTTGTAGTTTAGGGACAGGATATCTCCTGAGAGGATTCGGTTTTGCGACAGTTTCAAGCAGTTTGCAAATGAAAGAGGATTTCTTTGGTTTGTATTACTATTTATTACAACATTTTCTGCAAACATCATTTGAACAAAAACCTTGTCTTTTGAAAAACTTAAATTTTCCTTCAGAAAATTTTTACCAGCGTTTTCTTTTTCTTGGAAGAAAAAGCAAACAAAGTATTTAACTTTGAATCTGCTAACCTGAAACAGTTTTTCATTGTGTTGAACTGAATAGGAACATCTTCCCTTTGAGTTTATTTGCTGTTAATTTCCTGAGCTGGTTTAATGCCTCACAAGAGAGGTAGTTGAGGTACCTGCTGCCTCCCTCCTCCTGTAGGGACCAGCCTTCGTCTACAACACACTTACAGCCTGTTCTGTGGTTGTACGCTGAGTGTCCATCATGGGAGATGTAATCCCTAGAGCATGGCCTATCATGTGTGACTGACGTGAAACACCAGAAACACATCTAAGAAGCAATATGACAGGTTGCAAGAGTTCACACTAATATTAAATCAAACTTGAAGAAAGAGTTTTCTTTTCAATGGACGGTGTCAAACAGAAATAGTTCAACAATTCAAAACTTTTTTTGCCATCTTCCAAGTCATTTGAAACAATTACTGGAAATATTTAATTATTAAACCCATATCCTTCAGCATGTTTTATGTACTAAAGTGCCTGAGAGGTGGTTCTTGGTTGTCATTCTGAGTGGACAAGTATGAAAAAATAAATGCAAGAGGAACCACATTTACTGGTATGAAATCTTGCAACACAGACTAGAACACCTATTAGAAGACTATAAATATAATTCAAATTCCTTTGACCACCATGCCTTGGCAGGTAGGCTGCAATTTCTGAAGCACACAATTGCTGTTAGTGTATTGATTTTTGTGGTTAGTTCAATGACTAGCTACTCTTGGGACTTTTCTCTTTCATCAGATATTTGCCAACATTATTTTTATTGTATATTAATTAAGTTCTCCCATTTATTCAACTCTTCAACTCTGTTGCTGGGACAGAGCTAAAGCTTTTCCACTAGACAACAAAAAGAAAGCCGAATGAAACTGCTAATTCCCTGAGAATACATTTTCATCTGCATTTTAAGAGTTGCTTTGAGCTCTAGCCCAAAGTTAAAACTGCTGACCAAACACCAGAAATGCATTCAAGATTTGCTTAGGGGTGAACCCACTTGACATTCAAGGGGGAAAACACCGAGCATGGCTTGCCATGCATTTGCCTGCCCTGTGCATTAACAAGTACGAAAAGCTCACTGTTCATGACCCGAGCAACTCCATGTTTTCCATCTGTCATTGTCACGCCATAGCACCGCTGGTGTTAGTCATAGAAGACGTCCTGTGGTCCTCTGTAAAAAGGCCAAACTCACCTGCTGCAAGGACAGATGGGATTAGTAGGTAGCCTTATTTGGACCCAGGGAGACAGATTTAAGGAGAATACTTGACAGCTTCCAGCTGATCCCAACACCAGCCAGCTGAGGTACAGCCATGCATAGCCTTTGTGTTAAAACACCAATGGTTGTAAAATGGTTGTAAACGGTTCCCCTTCTAAAGCATATGAGCCAGCTTAAATGACTTTTGCATGCTACAGTATTCCTCAGTTGGTTCTATATTTGTCAAATTTCCCTGTCTTCCTTTGGTCTTGTATGCCTTTCACTGCTGTTTTTAAATTTGTTATGTCTGGGTTAGCTGTCCTGATTCCTGCTAGTACAAAGTATATTCTGTACATTTGCTTTTTTCTGTTTTAGTGCAATGTGGACAGTGATTCTGTGCATATCATTTTAATTTTCCAGTTCTCTTGCGTGAGCTGTTATTGAACAGTTTTCACCATCATGGTGACCTGATTCCACCCTCAGTGAACTAGACTTGTTTGCAAAACTAGAATTTGGGGACCAGGATTGTATTCCTTTCCAAATAGGTTATTTGGAAAACAAGAACTTTTTCTGCCTCCCTAAAGACTTAAGAAACAGGGAACCAACTGAGAAACTTCAATCCACAGACAAGAAATCCTTTAGGTGCTTTATATATGTTATGTAAAGATCAGATTTAATTCAGGTATTTGGAATGAGAACATCATCCTTCAGGACAGTTTAGAAACAATGTCCTCTTTGATATTACAGCTCTCCAAATGTTCAAGTTGAGCAGAAGCACCTGGGAGTGGACCCCAGCTTTTCAGTCACTTCAACTGAGCAAAAGAAGTTGAGTTATTAGCCCTCCTTCTGAGTGAGACAATTGAAATGCCTGTTAAAGTAAACAAAGCACATAGCACGGTGGAGATTTTCAAAGTTGTCTAAAGGATTTGGAGTCCCAGAACAGGTGGCTTTGAAAAACCTATCTTAAAAGTTGTCAAAAAAAAAAAAAAAAAAAAGGGAAAGGAAAAATAATTGTGTGAGAATATGAGTAGACCTAGTCCTTCAGGCTTCACCTCTGCATTCCTGGCTCCCTCAACAGATCTTTTCTCCGTTCAGACCAGTGCTGCAGCAGGACAGTTGGCGTTGGAGGTGAAGCTGGATCCAGCGAGTCTCCTTCTGTCCCCTCCCCCTGTGGGGCCGCTTCTGGCTCATCCTTTCCCCCCTCGCTCTGTTTCCTACCTGAGACCTGAGCTGTTGCATTGCAGGAGCTCCCTCGCTGTTCTATTGCTAATTTGTGTGCAGAGTCCTAATTACAATTTACCAAAATGTTTTTCCATTTTCTATCTATCATGTTCTAAGTCTATAAAAGAGTGGGTGAGAAGACTTGTCAGTAAGTCACACCTCTTCAATTTTTTAAGCTATATTTTTAGTTGACTGACTCAGATGGACTTTTGCTGTCAGAACATCAAAAAAGCCTTACCCAGCGTGTGTATCTCTTTCCATGATCAGTCATTTTGAATTCAGGATTTGAGTTCATGAGGGGATGTATCTGTATCCTCAACTTACTGATTAATTTCAACTTACATGTTGTTTCAGTCTCCTGAAGATTGAGGGTAGTTTTCATGAAGCTGTGAATATGACATATTGCAACCTTACCAGTTGCTTCTTCCAATAAATAGTTTCAGTAGTAAGCATTTGCGGTATGTAGCCTGATTGCTGTCGATATGTAACCTGAAATTTAGCTCTAATTGTATTGCATGTACTGATGACTCTGTGGTCCCTGCAATGACAGTGAACATTTCCATTGATCAGATGATTTATCTAGGGGGGTAAAAGAACGTGGATACACGATAGGGTATGGAAGAGAGACCAGTCGCCGCTCTTGTTTAATTGCTCTCATCATTCCTCCATGTCTAGCAGCTGCTGGGTTTTCATTTGCAGTATTATGTGGCGTTCTTTAATGATGCTCTATGTTACTGACAAACATCTGTAAATTGTTTTCTCTAGTAATAATTGTTTTATTTTTATCTTTTGCGTGCCTGCTTGCACATACCTACAGTCACCCATGCATTCTTACACCCACCTGCATACAGCAAATGCACCTGCATGAGCACACACAGGATTCTTTTTGTGGAAGATGAAACTGCTAGAAAGTCTTCCTTATCTTTACATGCCAATCATTCCGCATAATGGTGTACCATCTTTTTCCAAGATGTATTCTAAAGAGCTGCTTCAAGTTGAAAGCCCAGTTCTGAACACCCTGAAGATGGAAAAACTCACTTTCTGATCTGAAACTTTGCAGCTAATGTGGTCTTCAACACAGAGACTCAGGGTGAGACTCTGGTGTGAGGAATTGCTGCTTCCCGAAGTGTCTGTCAGTCTTAATTTAAGTCAATTCCATTATGGTCAGAGTGCCTTAAATGTTTCGTGCTGTAAACATCCCTAACAGGAAACAATTCATTCCTCATTGATCTTTTCTGGCAGCTTGCTTCCTCCCTCCAGTGGAGTGGAGAAGTGCACCTTTGGGTTTGCCTGCCGTACAGCTGGCTATTTCAAAACCAGTATTGACATTACTGAAGCTTTACGGAGCCTATCCACCAAGGGGAGTTAAGGCCTGAGTGTTTCCTGTCTCCTCAGCAGTTGTCACAAAGAGGAACAAAACGCTGACTGAGTCATTGCAGGGACAGGCCTGACCCCAGCTGTCCCAGACAAGGTAAAAGGAATATGTAATATCACCATACTGGCTTTGTTTCTTTGATCTAACCTTTTCACAGCCTCTTACAGAAGCCGGTGAAATTCCCCTTTTCCTCTTGTTCTGTCTTTGGTACCAAAGTTGTAGTAAATTGCTGCCCAACTCTATATTCTCCCTCCTATGTATACATTTTCTTGTGTTCATATGTGTTAAGAAATGCCTGTTACTAGAGTCTTTGTGGTCATCTTCATTTCACAAGGTTACTACAAGCGCATCACTAGCTTTGATGTCCAGTAAAATACGAAAGTGCAAGTCCACTTGCTACCCTCTGTGGCACAGAATGGAAAGTAGCAGAAGGACTGAAAACCATAGTGAAGAAACTTCTGTCTTCATTTCCCTGGTTCTAGAAATCACAGAAGGTCACTGGGGTGACCTTCGGAGCAGTGTGTTCCCTGCAAAACCTGTCTCATTTCTAAGTTGAAATGAACACAGGAGTTTGCGCTGATTTGGCCAACACAGGTTGCCCTCCTTAGAGCAAATCGCCTCTGAGAGGGGGCTCCTGCTGCAGGTTCCCCCAGCCGGGCGCAGGGGTAACTCAGGCTGTTGTGCTGAGGATCAGAGGGCTTCCAAAGTGTTCTCCGTTCCCTTTAGAGGTATGAAAGAGCCAGTCATGCCGGGGCAGTGTGGGAGATAAGGGTGGGCTTCCTTTCCTTTCCTTTGTAGATAGAGATGAGCTTTTTTTTCCCTAAGACAGACGTCTGCTGAGTGGCAGCTCCCAGCTCTCCCTGGCCCTTCTGCAGGAGCACCCATGTGAGCATAGCATCTGTCTGGTAATCTTTGAGCTAGGACATTTTCTGCAGCTTGTATTCCTCCTATTGAGATTGCTGATACTTCGCCTGTTAGCAGCCTTTGGTTGTTATCTGATACATGTATTTCTGGTGTATATTTAGTTTATGGAAAGCCTATATTTTTCCTGTGTTATGTTCCATTTACAGGTATTCCTCTGTACGGGCTGCTCAGTGAATGTTAACAGCACAGCTGCTTGTGTATGCAACAAACGGGTGGGGGAGAGGATACCATACATACTAATGAACACACTGCTTGATTTGCTGCTATCTAGTGGCTCTCACAGCCTTTGTTGAGTAATATTTAGAATACTTGGTTGGAAGAACTGTGACTGTCAAAAGGTAGTGCTAATAGGTATATCTGACCTGAAAATTACACTATAAACTGCAGGGCAGTGTATGTAGTATAGACAATTTTAATTAAACTCTGTTCAAAAAGCTCTGTAGCTCATTAAAATGAGGGGATGCCAAGTTGTCAACTTGCCAGTCAAACTAAAAGGGTTTCCATCTAACAAAGTGGACCCATTTGATAAATATGGTGCATTGAAATTCAGCACCTTTGAATAATTATGCACTAAATGCGTCTGCCCTGTGAAGCAACACCACAATGGATGGGGTTGTGCCTGGCAGGCTGAAGCTTCCTGGGTAATAAAGAGACTGTGAGACAAGTACAGTTTGTGTGTTAGCAGTGCTTGGGGCAAAGGGCAAGGCAGGAGATACGCAGTGGACTAGAGGTGCAAGATCACCATTACGTGGATCTCTGCTGATTTAAAGAAGTCTTTTCAGCCCATAAACTTTGTGATTTCTCATAGACATCAGGGACTTTGCACAGGCATGACTAGGCCATTTGAGATCATGGCTGCCTAATGTTGTAGTCGTGTTTCTTGCTAAGTCATTTACATGAGTATGACTGTGCTGTAGATTTCAGGTAATGCAATGGGGGTGTCTGTAGTAGATGCATTTTAATTGTGGTATGAAAGTGCAGGTTTAACCCATTACCAATTATTTTCAGTTTGCTAATTGGGCTCTATGCAAAATAGTATTAAAGCTGATTTGCAAAGAAGTCTAAGGAATTTAACAGCATCATTTCTGAATTTAATTAATCCATTAATAATTGAAAACACAGTCTTTCTTCTGTCGTGCTCTTCCAAGGTCAAGGTTACTCATAGGTCCCATGTCAGAATTCTGACCATTTTGATATATTTTATCTTTATCACACAACTCTGAGGAAGAGTAATACTGTCTGCTCTGATAATCTCAAGAGGAAAGGGCTCTGGAAAACTGTTGTTACCAATAACTTGGAAGAAAAATAAAAGAGCCAAATGCCCATTGTACTATGGTAACAACCTTTGCTGTCAGTGTTTCATGTGAAGGATACTCTCAGGTTTGCATGATCCTACTGTTCATTTTACAGACAGCAGGGAAAGCGAATGAGCAGACTTGCACAGGAAGGCTCTGGTGGAGTAGACAAAGGTGTCTTTGATGTCCTTGATTTCTGACTAGTACTATAGCTGCTGGACTTTCCTTCTTTCCCAGCAATACCAATACCAGCCCATTTTCAGAGCTGTGGTCTGAAAATGCTGCTGGGACAGTTTCAGGCTATCAGGAACATCTGAAAGATGTCAGCTCACTCAGCATAAGCTAGCTAGAGACATTACAGTTGTGCAAAGAATGAAGTATGGAACAAACCCTGTGCAGTATGTGTTCAACTTATCTTGGCAGGTCTTGGATCTGTTGTCCTCCTACCTCTGTCAAGTAGGGTAGGTTATTTTTTTTCTATTTAAAAAAAAGTTACTGCCAGTATCTTTCAAATCCCAAAGGAAATTATTGGGAACACTTAAGGAAGCTGTTTCAATTTGGTAACTTCACAGCATTTCCACCAGCGTGCAACTTAATTGCATAATATTGTCGGGTCATACTTCCTGTATTTACAAGCAAAGTCAGATCCTTGGATGAACTATAATTCATGGCTATAAGGAAGGCAGTTCTTCTGCTTCCCATGGTTTTGGAGAATTGTTACCATCTCCCAGAAGTGGCCACGTAGGTGCACAACTGCTGGGGAGTGTAGCAGAGATCAAGACGTGTTCTTCTGGAACAGTGGTGTTAAGGTCACAGTATGTTGCAAACTTGAAGAAACGCCAAACAAAAAAAAGTTCAGGATGGTGGGGGTATGGAGAGATTGAATGATGCAGGGCTTTTGTTTGGTTTGAGGATAACAGGCAAATAAATGCAAAACCGTGGTTCAATGACCATTTGTGGTCCTCCCCAAAGAGGTACGCCTGCCCTTTTCTTGCATCTGACTATGTATTTCTGCCACATCTCTTGTGCCAGCACGTACTGCTTTTGCAGCTCTGTGGTGAGTCAGATCAGGGTGAAAGCTAAACTTGTAGGAGAGCCATGAGTGGTTTTCAGCAGAACTGATCCCTGCTCAGGTGAATGGGAAGGCTCCGGGGATGTGTGGCTGGGGATCAGGAGCTAAGCGGGCAGGACTGCCTCTCTGGATATCAGCCTGTGGTTAGATATTGGAATTAAGCTTCATGAACAGTAGCTTGAAAGCTACAACAGTCAACCTGTTTACGGTCATGAATTGCACTTCTTTGTAAGATTTGGGATGTTAACCACTCTAACTTTAGGGAAATGCATTCCTCTTTCCTAAGTCACTCTTTTGGCTGGTTACAATAAGCTTCACATATTGTCTTTTAGTGTCGTTACAAATACTCTCTTCTCCCTGAATTCAGGCAAGGAGGGCTTCAGCAATGGGTGAAATAATGATGGTGTTTTGTTTTTGTTTTTTTTTTAATCTCTCTCTTCCCTGCTTCTCAGGAGGTGTTGTGATGCTAATGACTAAAGGATACTCAGAAACTGTTGAATCTAAAGCAGTGTAGGAGCACCACATCACACCTAGAAGATGCAAGGAACCTCACTAATACACCTTTTGCTAATTTACCCACAGAAAAAATGATGGTTTCCCTGCTGCTTTTAGCAAAAATGTAATAGCAGAATGCTGCAGAGAGGATTTTTTATTACTTAAGACTTCATTGCTTTTAGAAATATGCCAAAGGACATTTACTATTACAATATGAAATGTTATCATAAATAACTAACACTATAAATGACATTTGGAAAATAAATGAAGTACTTTGCGTCATGCATTATGCTTGCTTTTGTTTTAGTGTTGTTCATTTACTTAGTACCTAAGAAAAATCATGAATTTTCCACGTGTTTCATAATGAAAGATCTGAGAAATGACAATTTAGTATACAAAATTAGAGACTGAAGGCTACAATTTAGTCACACAGACAAATAACTCCACTGACCTCTGTGAAGTTGTACTTAGGTGTCAAATTGATGTTGGAAAAACTATGAAAACAAGCAAAACTATGAAGACTGTAGTTTTGTATATGGTTAATAATAACTAGGTGAAAAACAACAAAAAAATTACACTTTTTTGGAGTTCCTCCGAAACTGAAACTTCTTTATTCTAAAATATTGCATTATATGTATTGTAGGCTTGATTTTTTTTTTTTTTTAATTTAATGAAATATTCTGTTCTGAACACCCAAGTATTTTGACATCATCAGTTTTTTTTTTATTCTTTCGGCTATCAAGGTGTTGTGGTTTGGGGGTTTTTGTTTTAATTCAATCATTTGCAGAATATTTTGCCACAAAACTGGTTCTACATCTAACTTCTGTCATCTCTAATTGTTTTACCCCTCTTTCTAATTTCATGCATATCGGAGTTAGTTTTTTCACTTGTGGTACACAGCTTACATGAAGACGTACCTTAGTATTGGCCTCATACCTAAATAAATATATACCTTTTGTTTCTTGGAGGAAAGATGAACAAAATGATAAGACATTTAAAAATCAACGAATTGGGTAGTAGTTTTCCCAGTTTCATGCATTCCTCAAGAAGCCAGTTCCTGTTTCAATAATATATTACAATTGGAAGATTAGAAAAAATCTGGTGACTTGAAAGAGAGAATATAATATCATTTTAGCAGGCCAGAGATCAAATTTTTTAGTAGTATCAAATTCCCTTTCACTTTAAAGAATGATGGGCATATGAAAAAGCAGCAGAAATTCGAAAGTAGAATAGCTGTTCACTGGAATGCATGCATGCAGCCACACACAAGCTGATGTTATCAGATGTATTTTTGCTGAAAACATTGGAGAAATTTTTAAATGAAAGAAACTTGATCATTTCAAAGGAAAGTAACAGTTCTAAGGTACTAAATATAAGTGTAGTTTAGAAAGCTGGTATTAACAGAATATTGAGTTTGGTTCTGCTTAGTGGATTTTCTTTTTATTTTTTTTCTTTAGAAATACTTATGCCAGCTATTTAGATAACTGGAGAACTTGCTAGCACCACCTAATGGATGAGAAATCCTTCCTAAATCTAAATTGTTCTTGTTAAATTCTGTACAGAAAAGGCATGTATTAATTTGAAGCTGAAATATCTCTAAACAGACAGCTTTCAACAGGCCATTTCATTTAGTCTGTCTCTCAATAAATATAGTAATTTAATAATTAGTTGCCAGTACTGAGAAAGATTAGGGTTTTGTTGCTGCAGCATGAGGGCTTTCTTATGCTGGGAGTATACCTAAAGCTGCTGATTGTTTAGAAAATCCTCAGGCTGAGCACACTAATACTATAGCTGTCACTTTGTGGGGACATGAGAAAGTACTCAGAGCTCGGTGCATCCATTATTTTTTGCCAAAAATTGCTTGTTGTTAAACCATTTGTACTCATCTTCTCATAAATAAAAGGTATTCAGGAAAAAACCCACAACCCTCCTGCCTGAGCTGATTTCTTTGAAAAACCCTTACGCTGAGCTAAAGCTTTATCTCTTCAGTAACTATATTTAAAATAGAGCTATGCTTTTCACTTCTTTTTTTTTAAATAGATTATTTATCCTTCCATATACACGAACACAATTGACATGAAAGGCATAAAGAATAGTTATTTATTTCCACTCCTACTCTCTTGCTTCTTCCCTATTAACATTATCTCCTTGGTAACACATCCCATGAATTGTGTCTATGATATGCCAGTTACTGCAGTTCGTTTAGTGTCTTGCTACTTAAATGTATTTGAATTTAAGTCTAAACCACCCTAAATGGTGGACTACTTAAAATTTCTTTTTTTTTTTTTCCCTCCATCTTTCCTGAGTATGTTTTTTCTTGATTTTTTTTTTTTTTGGTCTTCATTGATCCCAGGTGTAACATGACCCCTGCCTCTGAAATGAATGACACTAAACCTTATTGAGCTAGAATTTCTGAAAAGGTTTTTCTCTTTTAATCCCATCTTAATATCTAAAAATGTTGATGCATCTTTTTATTGTATTAATACCTCATCCAAATGTATGTTTATACATAAACTTAAAAAAGACTATGACATCTTCTTTTCTCTACAGTACTCTTATGAAAGAGCCTACTGATTCTTGTTTTAAATATTTGATAATGTGTAATCAGAATCCATCTGAGCCTAAAGCGTTACCACTTTTAATACCAATTATAGCTGATAAGGTTTTTTTCTTTTGCAGGGAGCTGATCAGACATGTTTATATGTAATTTTTGGAAAACTAGGGAGGTCTGCTATATTTCTATAATGTGTACATTCTTTATGGGGTCCTCACAACTGGTGAAAAACTAGTTAGTTATTTGGGATGGGAGAATATTAATCTCTGTGAATTTCTAAGTTGACTTTGATACAGGCTACTTGAACTTGTTAGTTTCAGGACCAAAAAGGGAACCCCTTTAATTTCCGTGTCAGAATAAAATTGAATTGCATCTTGGAGATCTTTCTCTTTCATCTACTAAAAAGTTTTTAAATGGCTTCCCAAATAAACACAAGGACATAGAAATTACATCCAGGCCCTAAAAAAAAGTCCATTTGGAACCAGCCCTCTTCCATGAAAAATTTCAGCTTCATTGATTCAGAATTTTTCTAGTAATAAGAAACACTACATTGGCTAGTTAAAAACTGACTTAGCTCTGCTAAATATCTCAGTGGCTCACTTCCTTTTGTAGTAATGAACACAGGTGGAGAAGTGAAGATTATTCCTGGTTCTGTGAAGCAGGAGTTCTGCCTCCTGTGGCAGACACCTCCTTCAGTGTGCCCTGTCCAACCATGCAAAGCAGAGAGCTCAGAATGCCTCTGGATACCTCTGCAATACAGTCCAAATGAGCTCGCAAAATTACTGGTCACTAGCAGCAGTGCTGTCTTTAATATAATATATGTTTTATAATAGAAAATGGAGCTAATAATGGAAGTAATCTTTGAAAAATACATAAACACTAATATTCACAAAGTGAAACTCTAGCCAGTGCAGACTTCAGAAATGCAAAGTGTCAAAAATATGCAGTAGTGAGCTGGAGATGTTGCAGAGGACAAGTTCCGTAATTTAATGCGGAGATAATCCTGGTGAGATAACCGAGTATTGGCTGCGTTAGGGGAAAGAAAGCTTGGCATGAATAAACCGCTAATAGGACTTGTATGTCTCAGGTGCTAAAAGCAGCTTAACAACCTGCAACTGCATGTGTGGCTGTGCCTCTGTTGGGCACATATACAAATATGTGTGTCCTGGTGACAGGTAAGTCATTGGAAATACAAATGAGTAGGCAAACTCCTTTTTTGTTGCCAAGAAGATTAGATTATGTTGAGCTACTCCATTTGTCTCACCTGATTTATTCATTGGTGATAAGACTGGCACTTGTCTGTATGTGAAGCATCCAAAAAATGGCAATAGTTTCTTGGCAAATAGATGAAGAAATCAGTCCAACTCCGATGTTTTAAAAGGTTGTGAGTAGTGTTGTCAGTGTCAGGTGTCTGAGATGTTAGGGACTCATCTATGTAGAAGTAAAAGACATTGTACTTAAAGGTAAAGTTTTGACAAATTAAAGGCTTATGCATTTATTTGCTTTGTCATTGTCAATACTCTCTATGCCAGGTGATGATAAGATCCTTTATTCCAGTAACTTGTACGATCAACCCTGTAGACACTTTTCACCAAGTAATCCTTATTTTCCTGGTGAAATAGGGTTTAGTAAAATAGGGGTTTGCTTCTGACTTAGTAGAAACATTTGCCCCAAATATGGGTGCTTCAGTATGCAAATATAATATTCAATTATCTTTATCCTTTGTGACTGGCATGGTGGTCTATGTGCATGGGAAGCAGAGAAAGTGGAAAGAGCAGGATTGACAAAGAGAAGAAATAATATTTAGACCTTTTAATCCTTGTTCTGCCACATAGCTTAGAGAAGATGAATAAACTAATCTGAAGACAGGTATTTAAGCTAGCAACCCATGAATCTGCACTTCTAAATAGCTAGGGAGCTGAATATTTTTGCTGCAGCAAAGCTGGGAAAAGGAATGTCAGGTTCTTTTGTTCTTGGAAGATTTCTGAGATGTATAAACTACGCTCATGCAACTTGGCTGCTCTGAATTTAAGAGTCTTTAATGTTTCAAGTAGGGTACCCAAAATCTGTGCCAATACTTCTCAAGAACGGCTTGTGAATGGCACGATGATCTCGCAACTAGGAAAGGGATGGGAGTGGAAAGAGGCGTGTTAGTTGCTGGGAGAAAAAATGTTGATAATGTAATGTAGGCAAGTTGAATTTTGATTGTATTTGCAAATTTTCTGAACTCACTTATTTCCTCTTGGTTGACATGTCTAAATTCTTAATGTCAATTACCCGCAATGATGAGGAAGGCGAGAAAGGGAAATTACCCTAGCTGTCAGCACAGAGAGCTGCGCTATTGACAAGGAGCATTTACCAGACGTGTTTAAAGGTTGTTTG
The DNA here is from genome assembly GCF_035582795.1 of Mycteria americana. Lineage (NCBI taxonomy): Eukaryota > Metazoa > Chordata > Aves > Ciconiiformes > Ciconiidae > Mycteria > Mycteria americana. The sequence continues at coordinate 69,757,269 of NC_134365.1, forward strand.
CTTTATCAGCCACGTTGGCTGTGTTATAAAAGAGATACCGTAATCTTTCACACAAGCTAAAACTGACAAATACAAAGCCTTTGATGGAAACAGACACTGTTATTAGGTTACACATTCGTAGCAGGATTTTCTTATTATGATATCACCTATTTCAAGAGCATAAAGACTGCCCAGACGGCAGAGCTAGATTACAGGCTTTACTCCCTTTCCCCTGCCAGGGCAGGAAGGTGGTGTGCAGAGCAAACCCCGAGGAGCTGGGGTTTGGCTAAGGAGGAGCACTGATGTAATGTGCTACTTCAGTACACCTTCTGGATATGACAGAAACCTGACCCCATGTCTCTGTAGGAGCCCTTATCATGGTTATCATCTCTATTTTTTTTTTGTTTTCTTTTTCATCCCCCCCCCCCCCCCCCCCCCGAATAAATTGCCCTCAAATTTCAGGAGACCCTTTTGGTACAAGATACAATTTTGGTTTTTATGATTAGTTGCAAGGGAAGTTATGAATCTGGCCTTCTGACTTCACGCATGCGAAAGACTTGCAGTGTACTGGGCTGTGACACTTTCAAAAGTCTCACCAGACTTTGTCTGGTTTATGCTGGACTGAATTTCAAACCTCAGCGCAACCATTCAAGTTGAGCTGTTGGGTATTATTGTTGAGACCGTAAGTTTGACTTGTCATAATTTTGTCAAAGTGCAATAGGAAATGTCCTATGGACTTGGGTGTCATGACTCAGGCAAACAATGTTAGATCTATACCTGAAGGATTTAGCCTGCAAGCACATCTAAATTTGGCAAGCTCTGTGTGTGTGTGTGCGCGCGTGTTATCCATGTGGATTTTGCATATGTTTTTATATTACTCTGGAGATGTTCGGACAAGTGAAAAAGATTTACCAAGAAGCCTGAGAGGATGAACTTACAGGGATACCATAAGATTATAGTTTGCGTGAGTGGCAAGTGAAAGGGCTCATCCAGGTGTCAGGGAGGATTTAAAGAGCATTAATGGGAATGAAAAAATTGGGTCAGACAATCTGCAGCCCAGGCAACAAGGACAAGACATTTTACTGCCTTCCAGCTTCAGGACTTATTCTGAAGGTAGTGCTTTTAGAACAAGGGATTTAATCCAGGCAATATAGTTATTGATTTTCATCAGGAGTCCCATCAACGTGCATGTACAAACATGTTTCACTGGCAGAAATAGCGCTGATGCTATGCAAGAAAATAGTTAGCAAAGGGTGACAATGGAAGCTTCACAGGAGGCTACTTACAAGTCTACTTAAGGGGCAATTTGGGTCAAGTCCAAAGTTGCATTTAAAAAAAGTATATAAAAGAAATACTAGTGTAAGTTAGTGTAAACCAAATATTTACATTTTTCTTTTTTAGTTTTAAGATATTTCTAGCCCTGTACAGTAAAGCAGTCCTAATTCCTGTTCCATTCAATTTTCTGTTTAGAGGAATTCCCCTGTTACATAGCTATGGCTGAACAGCATAAATTGTCAAAGTTCACATTTTTAGTGGACTAAAATTTTTGTAAATATTTTAAATACAAGCAGAAAGTGCCCTTTGGTTTACAAATTGTTCTCAGATTAACATCAGGACATGTCAAATAAATGTTCAAAATGTTCAGAAATTGTCATGAATAGTTAAGGTACATCATGAAGGTAGCTGAAGCAGAGCCATGTTGGTCTGTGTATTGCAGGGAATGCAGGCAGGCCATCGGTCCTCTTAAGCAGAATAAGAAACTATATAAGAACTTGATTTTCAAATTTTTCACTAGGGATAGCAAAATAAAATATTACACTGTTCACCTCTCAGTGCATTGACTACAGCTGTGTCAGTGACAGCTTTCTTGTTAGCTTTAAGTTAATATCAAATTAGTGTGTCTCTTCCATTTGGACATCCTGAGTTGCTGGAGACCTAATAGTATGTAGCGATGCGTTTCAGTGATACCTCAGAACTGTTCACAAGGATAGGAGCTTTGTACATATATATATATATATATGCCAATCACATTCTAATTCAGGAAAGTAAATTCACGGGCTTGATTTTTTGTGAAGTTACAGCTGCATACTGTATTCACTTCTAGTCCTAAAATGCTATGCATTCATTCCTGGTGGTGGTTTTGTGGGTCAGGACCTCTGTTCTGACTGCATGCCCTTCCTGGGAAGGTCCCCATGCCTGGACCTCTTTTAGCAGAGAACCTTGCAGTTCCCCTCTGCCCAGACTCAGCACAATACAGCTTTTGTTGCTCCATTTCCTGAATTTACCACCCTTCTACTCCCACTGTTCATAACATGTTTCTAAAATGAAGACTTTTATGAAGAAAAATGAAGTATAATGTAAGAGGAAGACGTTTTTAATAAATTAAGGTATTCCTACACATTGAACTTTCCTAAGCTTCTTAATGCCTCTTTACCCTTAGGAAGGGCACGTTTTTCCAGAATCCTCGTGAAATGTCTGGGGATATCAGCCCGTTCCTTGTGAACGAGTCCTGGAAATTGCTCTCTGCCGAGATCAAGTGCTTTGCATTAAAATCTTACTGTAGCCTTTGTTGCCTCTTCCCATGTCTTTTCATAGCTGAGTAGTATATGGGTTAGCTCCATACAGGGTTAAACCATGACCACGGCCTTTGCATTATCTCAGGTATTTTTGGAGATTATGTTAATGAGGTTATTGACCTCCTTCCTGCTAATGTGCAGCTCAGTCTGTCTTGAACCAACTCCTCGTGTACGTACAGTTAATCCCCTTTACTATAGTCACTTTGCACCCCAGAGGTGATATATTTCAAGGAAGAAGGCAATGATTTCTGGAAGTATGTTTTGTAAGGTAATTTAAAATATTTTGAAGTAAAAGCTGCTGTTTACTCTGCAGCAAGTGCTACTGTTAACATAAGGTATTAGAAAATACTCATTCTTCTCTTTCAAAAACCACTGGTAACTATTCTGTCTAGGCATTACATCACACCAATTTTTATCCAATACAACTACTGTTTTCTAGGGGGGAACATGAATCCTTCGTATTATGGTTTTTTCACTTTTAGCTACACTGCGAATAGATTCTGTATGAGCAGTACTTATCTGAAAGTATGCAAGATCTTCTGAGAATATCTATAAATCCTCCTCTTCCCAGCATTGCTAGTGGGGCTAGAAATAGAAACTGAGAAGATGAGGAGTGTGGTCTACTAATGTCTTTGTCACTTTGAGAGTAGTCATCTTTGATGAAGGTGAGGCTACATCTTAAAGCTGTTTGGGGATTGCAGTGATTTGCAGGCAGGAAGGGCTTTTGTTAGTTCTTTAATGAACATATTAGCCCTGGCCTCTTCTGTCCAAACTCTCCTGTTGGTTTTCAGATATATTTGTATATGGTTTTTGTGAAACTTTCTCTAGTTTGTGTCTACTGTCTAAGAAATTTACTCTCTTATCGTAATGTTTTGTTATTATAGGTAGCAATGGTATAAAGGGGGAGGGAGCAAGTAGGTAAAGGAGCTTGGCTGGTCAGGCTTTCTTGGGTTTCTTATTCTTCAGTGTGTGAAGTAAAACCCCCTTTTTTTTTCCCCTCACTGGTGAGGTAGTACGTGCCAGTCTATCACAGATGTTCAGAACTCTGGGAGTTGTGTGAGGGGATGTTAGTCCATTATATTTATATTCACAGATGAAAGATTAAGATCCATTGAGAACATTTACTCTGACCTCTGGAATTACATGGGCCGCAGAATTTCACTAAGTGATTTCCTCTATCAAGTCAGGCTTAAACTAGAACATACCTGCTAGGAAAGGAGCCCATGCTTGATGTATGACATCAATGACATCAAGGCACAGAGAATCCATTGTGCCTCAGTAGTTTGCTTCACTATTTTACCTTTTTTTTTTTTTTTTTTTTTCTTTTTCCCCCCTTGGTTATTTGAGTTGTGGCACAGGGATTTGTGGAAAGACCAGAAAGGGTGTCCAGGGCAGTGGTTGAATCCTCTATTGAAATTTGTACCAACCTAAAGCAATACTTATTTCTTCCAGTTTCTGGTCACTGTTCAGATTTTCATCTAAATAAGAAGCATGCATGCCTGTAAGAATGTTTTCCTTTTCTTGACTAATAACAACAACGTAAATAGAAACAAGGACTCCAAACTACACCCAAAATTTTACATTAAGTTCTGTGTGTCAATTGTCTGGATTTTGACAGCTTTTTTACTTCTGATCTTGCTTCTCTTTTGAGTTTTGATGCAGTGACTCCTAGTTCCTTGGGCAAGAAACATCATTTTATATCCAATGGCATCCTCTTAATCTAGCTTGCTGCATCTGTATAGCCCATTAATTTGCTCAAGCAATACATTAATGAGAGAATAAGAAGATCATGTATAACTTTTCTTCCTCCAAGTGCAAAATGCTTCCTTAGGGGACTTGTTTAATTTCTCTGTGGTATGTTTTTTGCCTTTTTTTTTTTTTTTTTTTTTTAAGTAAATGGAAATAATCCCATATTTACATGTCAGACACTGAAGTGTAGATCTCTACCTGGGATCCTGCTTAAACCCTTAGAAATATTGGTGTTTTCCAGACTGTTAGAAGGAGTCCAATAAAAGCTGCAGGAAGTAGGCAAAACATATAGTCTTTAATGGGTTAAAGAATAAAACTCCAAAGAAATAACGTGAATTGCTCACCAAAGTTTTTCAGGCCTATTTTTAGTTGTTTGAACATGTTGACTCTTACATAAGATTCATTCAGAATATAAACTATTCGGTAAATATTCCCAAATGTGAAAGAATCATATTTTCACCCATTTTGTTTCTGTCTTTCACATTCTAAAACAGGCCATGAGAGCATTTCAGATATATTTCTGTAATAGTTGCATGAAGTTCTAGCACTGATTCATAAGCATACATCATATATTAATAATGTTGCAGGGAAGTTAGGACTTGGGCAGAGAGAGATATATTTAAATAAGCTCTGTATCTTGATAAATGAGTGTGTTGCTCTTTTTTTTTTTTTTTCTGTCATGTCTGCTATGCTGCAAAGCTATGACTGTGCTGGTGAACTTTACAATACGGCTACTTGACCACCGAGTTACTCCATGATGTATTTAACCATGGATACATCTATATTGTTTTTGGTAGCTGTGCTGGAGTTCAGGCTTGGCTACCCAGAGCGAAGTTGACTTTTATCCAACTGTCTAGGGAGGCAGAGGTTGCACTCAAACCCAACCTTATGTTCCCGAGTTTCTCTGCCAGTGGAGGAAAAACCAGAATCTGATTAAAACCTGTTGAGGAACTCTGATCTCAAGTGCAAGACTGAGCTTTCTGGTGACATAAGATAACCATCTTATCTCTCTGTTACAAGATGTTGAAGGTGCAGTAATGGTACTCGACTTTCCACAAGTGTAGGTCAGTCTCCTTATGTGGGCAAAGTTACAGCTTCCAAAAAAGGATTTTTTTTCCCTGACTACTGAAAACTACTGAACACTTAAAAGGATATATTATGTTTTATTCAGGTTGCTACTTCTTAGCTCCTGCTAATTTTAGGTATAACTGCAGTGTGATTATGCATACTGTTGAAGACCAAAACTCCAAGAGAACCAGGGGGTTTGACCTGAGGAGGTATGAGGTTGAGCCAACAGGTTTCACTCTATAGTTTAATGGTTTTTTATGTCTGAAACACTACAGTGTAATTAGGATTAGCCTGGTCTATTTAGGTTAAAGAAATAACTTTTGCTATACTTTATTATTCATATGTAGCACTCTAAAGTGAATAGAAAAATATACTGACATATCTCCCTCTTGTTTATGAAAAAAATCCACAGCGACCATTTAGTGACAACCCTGAAGAAGGGTAAAATAAATGCTCTGACACCCATACCTTCAATTTCACCACTATCTTCCCTAAATTCCACTAATCCGGAGCGCTATGTGAGAGTCGCTGCTGTCTCCAGTAAGAGAAAAGAGAGGAGATGTCAGATCCTGTTCTACTTGTCTCATGTGCTGCTTCCTCCAGGCAGAATTAAAAGCCAGTCTGACATAAGTGTTTCCAAGCATACACAGAATAAATAATGGGGAAGGGGAAGTGTTGGAGAGATTTAAAACAAAAAAAAAAAAAGCTTTCCAGCCTTGCCAAGCTAAATAATTTTAAATAGTTTTCCTTTCAAGAAACAGAGTTAAAGACCAGCATTGCAAATGAGCAAATGCCTCCTGAATATTAATCCCTGTTCCTATTCCTCTCTACCTAGGAGAGGGAGGAGAGATTGCTTCTGCTGCTGCTCCCCCTGCCCACCCACTCTGCAAGTGATTGCAACTCAATGCATAAATCCTGTCCTTTGAATCTGCATGCTTCCTGACTTGGTTCTGCAGGCTACTGCAGAGTATGGAAGAACCCAAAACTTAATTCCTCTTTCCTGAAGGAAATTGCTTTACCAAACAGCAAATGTCCTTGGCTAGGTTCACAGTGTTTCCCAGATGTTGCCAGTGGTGGTCAGTGGGACTGTATTGCTCCCAAAAATTCTCCTAGTGTAACTGTACTTGGGGCTGCACGTGCCCAACTTGAAGGTGATTTGCAATGTGATCGCTACAGGGCACGTACAGGATTTAATTAGTGCCACCACCACCAGGCCTGTAAGCCTGCAATTAATTGTTGATATTAATACCGAGCAAGGTAAAACAACTGTTATAAGAACAAACACAACTGAGTGGCTTTTTTCCTTTACCTGCAAGGGGAGGGAAATCACTGATGATCTGCTATCATGAGTCTTAACAAAAATCATCTTATTCTTTCCTTGTTACCACAATAATTTTGACTGTTGCACACTGGGGATGGAGTGCTGCATGAGGAAAGCTGAAGTGCCAAGATGTTTCATTTCTATTAAGAAATCAAGATATGTTCAGTCTGTGGGCTGATATAAGCTGAGATTACTTAAGGGGGTCACGACTGGGCAAAACCCACTAAAGCTACTTCTACTTTAATGTCAGAGAGAGAGGGCTCACAACCCCCTGTTATGTATCCTAGAGATGAAGGAACCTAGCTAGGGACCCACACAATCCCAACAAGTAGTGTGTTGCACAGAGGAAGCAAAATACAGGGTTTCCACAGAAAAGAAACATGGCAAATCTTCCAGGAAAAAAATGGTTAAGAATCTTAAGATGCAGGATAAAATAGCATCTAGTGAAAACAATGGAAAACAAATGTTGACAAAAAAACAGGGCTTAGCACTAATTAACAAACATCAGCCTGCCTCTGAAAGTCTACATGAGGAAACATAAGCTGCTGTGTGACTCACAATATGCATCAGATGAAGCAAATTCCAAATCCATTTTGTTGGCGCCTGGAGATAAACTATTTCAAAGATGACAATTTTGGCAACAGCAGTTTTATAGTCACACCCCGTGTACAGGAGCACACCCCGCTCCAGACAGCAGCCACCTTTTGGGGAAGATGCTATGCCTGGAGCTGGCAGCAGCTGTGGTTTGGGTTGGGGCTGCATGGTGATGCTGCCTCTGCACTGCAAGGTGAGCTGTTGGTGCCTCCACAGGCAGCGTAGTAGGGAAGGAGGCAACAACAGCCCCCTTGATATCGCTGCCGGCCCTGCTTGACCCTTCTCTGCCACCTACTTCCATTGCAGTCAGGAAACTATTCTGCTCTGTAGATTTTGGGGAAAATGATAGATGATAGGCTATATAGGGAGATTATATTATAAAATGCATATTTTTTTTATATAAATATATATGTGTGTATATATATACACACATACACAACTTCTTTTTCCTGAGGCATTAGCAATTTTCTACTAACATGTTTTCTCATGGGGAAATCTACAATTTTACCCATACTCCTCGATTTTTCTTTTTGGAATTCAAAATGACATTTCACTTTATAGATTCAAGCTATTGAACCAATGTGTTTCAGGTCAATTGGATGTTAATCTTTGTTCACCTGAATTGCTGTGAGTCCTTGCAAGTGTTCTAATTCAGGTGGTCCGTGTCCCTGTTTTCTTCCTGGGCTAGGCTTTTCCTTGGGGTGCACTCTGTTGTGATACCCTTTGTTTGATCATTGCAGTATTTTAGAAGACTCATATATTCCATGCAAAACAAAATGCTTTGATTCAAAGTATAGCTTTGAGATTCAATTTGACATTAATGTCTAAATCAAAAATATTGGCATTTCTAGTTGAAATTTTCTGGTACTTCATGTTCTACAAAATATGCATGATGTTTTGGCTTTTTGACTGAGTTTGGCACACTTTGATAAAACACAGTGCTGAAATATCAAATGACAGTACTGAACTTCCCATTTTTTGACTAGTTCTAGCCTTTGTTTACACTATTCCAGCCTTAGTGTACCCAGTGTGCTCTGCAGCATTACAGAAACCCATATTTCATACCAGTCCACTCCATCAAGACTTCAATATGGCAATAATAATTTATATATACTCCTACCAATCCTACTGAAACAGAAGGAAACATGCATTGCCCAATTAGTAGTAAGCAGATAGTAGCAGACAGCAAGTGCTGATAGTAATGGCATGACAGCATCCTGAGTACAATGTTATATCAGTAGCGTGCCCATGCGAGTGACTTATATACCACATGTGATCTCTTTCATCAGAAAAGAACATTTCATAGAGCTATTTGAACAGATACATTTATCTACCTCCTCTCTCATAACTCTTAAACCAAACTGCTGTTGCTTTACCTTTTTTCCTTCCCTTCCCCCCCACCCTTTGGTAGGAATGCATCATATTTTCTCTTAACCTCTGTGTCTGTCACTGTATGTGTATTTATGAACCAAAGGCCCAAAGATAAGCCTTCCATGCTGGAGTCATACATTTTCCTGAATATATTTTCCTGAATACATGCATGTTGTCAAATATTTCAGCCAAGATCACCAATCTCTGCTTTAATTGTCACCACTTTTTTTTGAGAAATAAGAGTTCTGCTCAGATGGTGCTATTTTTTGTGACTAATACATTTTCTACCTTCCTCATTAGACTTGTAGCAGCAAAATAACATTCAGCTTCTAGGTCCCATGCAAAATACCCACAAGATACAGCTGCGCATGCAGTAAAATATGAGAAATACATGTTGCATTCTCAGTTTCTATTGCATCTCTTTATATACTGTCATTCTGACTGCAGCATGGTTGTAATTGAGATCCTCTCCTGTGGTCTTCGTGCCATCTTATGAGTTTTAATTAAAATGTAACCTTTCCTGAGAATCCAAACTGTCTTTTGATGCTAGTTCACAATTCAGTTGACCTAGCTCTCATATAATGAGAGACCAGTTTAAAATAAACAAAAAAACCCACCAAACCCCAAGATAGTATCTTTGAAAGGTTTTATTCCTGATTTTCTAGAAAACTAGCCTTACACAGAACAGTTGTCCAATAAGCTAAGACACAAAAATTCAACTGTTCCACTGATCCACTTAGGGTTTTTTCTGAATGAATACTGAAATCCCAACCTTTTAGCAGCCTCATCTAAACAAACAGCAGAGCTAAGCACGGTTGCCTCCGTAACACAATGTACCCATTTGTACTTCCTTGGTCAACTTGTGTAGGGTAGGATTCAGCAGTCCATGTCTAAAATGAGATTCATCTACTTGAAGGTAGATGTCTCAAATAGTTGGTTGAATATTAGCCTAGAAGTGTTTCTTACTTGCTACCAACTTAAAAAAAAAAAAAAAAATCTGGATGACTATTTTGGATACAGACCTCTAATAAAGATGAATCCTCTCTCTTCTCTACCAAAAAGCTGGGAATCTCATGATGCATTTCAAACAATCCCTTATGAGAAAATGGAAGAATACTTTCTCCTGGAATAAAATAGCTATGATCATATATGCCAGCAGGCCTCATTGCTGGTTGAAAACACTTCCATTCAACTTATTAAATTTTACTCAAAGGAGACAGGGAATAGCCATTTGAGCAGAACATGTTATCTGAGCACTTCAACACCTCTCTGCCTGCCCGAGCATGCTGTCTGCTACTGCTGTTGCCATTTTTGCTGCAGCTTGGAGAGAGACTAAAAAAGAGAGGGCGGATGCCACTGGGGAAATGGCACCTCATAGCATCAGCAAGCATTCCCGGAGTCCCCAGCGCTGGCAGAAGTGGCAGAGCTCTGCAATATTGTGGGAAGGGATATGTTTGGCAGTTGATTGTGCTTGACACAGATGAGAATAGGCTTGGGAAGGATGGATTAGATGCCATGGGGAGGAATTGTGGATGGAGCAGGGGTATGTAGGGGGAAAGGAAGGGTCCTTAGATCTGCCCTCATGTGGCTGGAGGACCCTGCTGTACACTGCAAATTACAGTCATGTGGTGGTCATTGCCTGGCTGCCTTCTCAATGTGAAAGAAACACAGTACTTTTGGGGAAAAGACGTGGCTGGATGATTGCAAATAGGTCAAGTATGAGCTTATCTCACCATTAAGCAAAATACAGAAAATATTGACAGCTTCCTACAGACTGCTCTGGCCCATTTCTGTGCTGAGGCAGGGTTGTGTTTGGAAAAGCAGGGCTGCTTCCATTCAAATGACCTTTGACTAGTGACTCAGTTTGCAGCCGTATGGATTGCTACAACAATCAGACCACTTGATGAAATTATCCTCTTCAGCTGCTGTTAAAAGGAATGGACAAAGGCTTTCTTCCCCATTTAAGCATTGTTTCCCTTAAGCTGGTCATGGATTTCTGACTCATTTAGCAGTTTGTACTGTAGTTTCTTAAAACACACTGGTCCTTTTTTTAGTTCTAAGGGGTTTTTAGAAATGGTTAAGGGGTATTGTTCAGCTACAGGAGGATAGGAAGCCATAAAAGGGTTTTGTGGGTGATGAAACAACAAAAAAGAAATTGAGAGTATGTAGCCAGTGTTTTGACTATGTGCCGAGACTAAAAAACAGCCAACGCAGCAAAAAATGAGAGAAGAATTCTTGAGAAAACAAAATCTTTTTCCTACACTGCGTATTTTGTGCAGCTACTTTTATAGATTTTTCCTCATTTCAGGATCAAGATTATAGTCCTGACTTAAACGTTATTTTCCCTGGAACACCATTTTTTATCTCTTTGTAAGAACTCTATTCTGTAACAGAACAGAGAACTTCCTTAAGTACAGGTAGAATTGTAACAAAACAAGACCATATGGATCCAGTCTTGAATGATAATTGTCTCTTGAAAGAAAGCGACAACTCTGAGGTCTTGGATGTTAGCAGCTTAATTCCACTTCGACTGAAGTCAGTTGGGTTTTTGTCCACTGAATTCTGTACGAGAGCAACTAGGCTCCAGGTGAATGACAGTCTGAGGATGGTGATAAAAGAGGGACTGTTTTTCTTTGGTGTGACTTCCTGAGGGTTTTCTTTGCTCATCTTACAGTGTTGTGGGGGTATTGGCAAAAGTAAACTGTCTGCTGCCTAACATAGTGTCACACTTTTTTAAAAAAAAGTGCATCATAGAAATAAATTGTCTTACGTCACTTAAAGTCAATGTGACAGCACAAGCCTTTAATATGTGTTGGTTTTGGTGGGGTTTTTTTCCAAATGTAGGTTAGGTTTTTCTGAAGGGCTTAAATAGTAGACAAGATAATAGACATTTTTAACAGCATGGCTTTGAAATTCATTTTTTGACTAAAAGTGATGGTTATTTCTGGAGATTGGTAAAACTTAAGGTTTTAATGTAGGAATTTTTTTTTTTTAAGTGGTTAGATTAAGTATTTAAAGTTGAATTAGTGTTTAGTTTTTGAGTAGCTTTGTTATCCTTATAATTAGCATATACTGTACCATTTATAGGTAATATCTATAATATTACTGTCATGCTAATTACAAGCAGTAAAACTACTCATTCTTTCAGTACCTTCTCTTTGCCTTCTGCAAGTAAGAGAAATGCATGTTGTGCATAGGTATAATCAAAAAGTTTGGGAATCAAAAGGTGTTTTGGATTAGCGATCTGGAAATGCATTCTTTCAGTTTAAAAATAACATTGTTAAAAGCTATATTTGCTCTTGTTCTTTGAAGTCAGTAAATACTGAAACTCGTAACCCTACCTTCTTATGTTAGTAATAGGATATAAGGAAGCTGCCTGCATACTATTTAAATGTAGCTAGCTGTCTGGGGTGCAGAGGAAGATGGATATGAAAGCTCCATGAGAGCACAAAGCAATGTTACCAAAGAGTTTGGGATGAGAGGTAAGGCTCAATACCATTTCAAAAGGCACCCTCTAATCAACCGAGTGGGAACGGCGACCATGCTGCCATATACGGAAAACATTGTCACCTCCTAAATCGCCAATGCTAAATATGTTCTTTGTAAGACTTCCATTAAGCAGCTGACCTAATACAACTTTCTTCAGCTCCTAAGACCTTGTGATATAGCAGCGTCAGGTGGGATGGCTGTAGGGTGTCAGTGGTATGCCAAGATACTGGAGCCCCTGTAGCAGGGCAGGTGCATAACAGCTTTGCAATAAAACTCCTTTGCTGTAGGATGATATAGGAGAGGTAACAGTTTCCAGGGCCCATGCACACATCAAAGGGGGCCAACAGATACGGAGCTCTTGGTCAGTAAACAGTGTGCACATTCCCAATGAGTCTGTTCTTCTTGTAGCCTTCATAATCTGTCGTACCCACACAATCAAAAGTAGTTTCTTTAATGCTGTAGAACATAATTATAGGCCTGACAGGCTCTGACAAGTTGGTAGAGACGTTTATTCTTGCAGCCGGCAGATGCTTAAATGATTTTGTATTGGAAAATGCTGCCTGTGAATTCTGTCTTAGACTCTGTTACTAAACCCAGATTCATAATGAAGTCTAGCATCAAATATTTATGTAAAATTACTTTAATCTGTAAATAGTTTTATCTGTAAAAGATAAAAACAGCTAAGAAATTAGTCAGGGGGATTTCAGAAGTTTGTGTTACAAAACAGTGATGTGTTTCTTTTCTGGTCTCTTAAAATTGTTACCCAGCTAGCACTTTACAGAGAGAGAAGTCCACAATATCCATTGCTACATGAAAGATGTTCATGTTCTGATGTATTAATAGCACTGTAACCTATCCCTCTTGGGGTCACTATGTATTATTAAAATCCTCTCACAAGACCCATTTGGAAAAGCAGAAGGCTTTATATAATAACCATGAATCAGTCATAAATAAAACACTTTCCCACAGAGTTGTCCCAAAACCAGATTGGTTCTCATCAGGAAAAGCCAAAATCGTATGCGCTGACTTGTACCTGTACAGTGCTCTCTACCTCCTACTTTAAGCTGTGTTATCTCTGAAAACAAAACGAAGCAAGCAAACCCTCCTTTGCTGTGAACCAACTTCAAGTACTTGGAAAGCCACAAGGAAGAGAGGGATGTCTTCAGCTATTTGATCTCTTACTCAGAGGTTTTGACAGTGACTGAGTTTGTTTTAATGGGTTGAGTCATTATTTGGAGGCTTCGGTAGCTGGCGGTTCATCCACAGCATGGTTGAGTCTGAAAGTGACTGCAGCTTGATCCTATGGAATTGCACATTCCCTAAATATTTTAGTAACATCAAATCTTCTTGTGTCCACTTTTTCTAGCTTACACACTCTCTGATGAAGGGCACTACGGAGGCTCTGCTTATCCTTACCACGAGGGACGCATAAATCTCAACCACCGACTCTGCTTACAACTTTGTTTTTCATAAGGTTTCTAAAAGTAATCCCTTCCTAGCCACTAATCTGACCTAGTTACTATAAACTGATTTCTCTAGGATGAAAGGGCCAGTCTTTCCTCTGGGACTACTGCAGTGGGAGTCACACAGATTACTTAATGAGTTTTATACTCTCATTTATGACCACATAATTTGGAGACTATCCACTGAAGTGTTTGTATAGCCTATGTGATGGAGATATCTGTGTATACCAAAAATATTTAAAAATTAATGGTCTTGGTCAACTCCTTTCTAGTTTGGAGACAGGAACTGCTTGTTTCAGTCACAGGATTTTGTTGTTATTTGCTCATTTGTTTGTGCTTGTGGGTGGGTAGAAATTTGTCAAGGGAAAGCTCAATTAAAAAAAAATAATTTGGTTCTGAAACTAATGAGATTGTGATCAGTTTTCTCTCTTGTAAGTGTAATCTTACAAGATGGGCTTAGCCGCTCTGAAAGTTGTGATATCATTAGTTGGTGTTTAACTGTGTCAGTGGAAATAAGGTGTTGTAGAAAGGCTTGGACAAGGGAACATGGTAGTTCTATGGCAGCCAAGAATAACCCTAAGAAGATTTGTTTTTCTGAACAGGGACCTTCACCTCTGTATCCAGCAGACTATTGGAATAGGAAGCAGAGTATTGCAGGGAAGCGCCTCTGTGATTTGTGCTTCCAACTGCGTAAAGTTCCAAGATAAGCATGGCAGTGTCTACAGATACTTAGGTGATGTTCTCCTCTCTGGTCCTGTTTTTTTTTCTAGACATGCACACAAGTGGGCTTTCTCACTACAGTGGCTATTTGGGCGATGTCTTAAGGAATCCAGATGAGACTAAATAAACCCCAGTTAGAAAATCTGAGGACAAATGTCTTTGAAAGGAGAGAAGAAAGCTGCTTCTTACCAGTGTTACTCAGTCTTGTGTAGGTTGTTCAGCTGTAGGTAGATACCATGCCTCCACATGCTGTTTTCATAGAGGCACTGAGAAAGCTGAGGGATGGTGCTGTTTACGTGTGATAAAAAGGAGACTTAGAGCTGTGGGTTGGTGCACAGACTGCCAGCACGACAGGGTTTGTTATCTTACTGGCTCTCCCAGCAGCTTCATACAGACAGTGGGTAATGTGGAGGAAAGATCTGATTCTTGAGGACTCCTCTGATGAGGAGTCTGGAAGTGAAAGAGCAATTTCCCAGACCTCTGCTGCTTAAGTGAAGCAAAACAATATTGCTATTGATTGTTGTTCGTTCTCTCTGGCAAAGGTCATGGAGTAAGCATGAGACATAGTGTTTTGATTTTGTTATTGAAGTCTTGGAAGGATTAAAGCCATCAGGCTCTCCTCTACTGATGAATGCATTAGAAGGAAGCCCAAACCTTTCCTCCAGAACAGTAACTGTTTTGATTTTTGGGTCCTCCATATAGTGCTTATTATTCATACAGGTCTCATAAAGCTTTTGGTAGAAAATAAATTTTGCGCCAAACTCAGTTAAAGGAAGCAATGCTAGCATTTTCCTGCATGCTGGAAGTTACCAGTAAATAGTTCCAGTCCCTTGGATTGTATAGGATAAGAAGGAGAAGGCTTTCTTTTTTCAGAAATAAAAAAATGATGGAGACTTGAAAGGCGAATTACAGAATATCACTTCCTGCAGACAGGAATACAGTGTGTAACTGCCAGATTTACCCTAGATTACATGCACATTATAGAAAGGTGTTTCCTCCTATGCTTTATTGCTATATCTACTGGATATCTTGGAGTTCTTATATATCTGTCGGCACCTCTGAATTAGCTTGTGAAGAACACTTTTTCCAGGCATCTGCCTTTAGTGTCTATGAAATTCACTGAAAAGAACAGGACTAGACAACTCAAGAAGGAATTGCAGAATTATTGCCATGTTTGCTTATAAAACGCACAGTTCAGATTCCCATCACTACTTGCAATATGCAGACACTCTTGATCCTCATGCACTATACACTAACCTCCCATGAGAATGTTTACTTACCATGCAACTCTTTATTTCCTTTCAGAAACTAAAAAATAATGATGTGGTCATTTCACTGAATGCGTGCTGTATGAAAATTATTCTGGAGTCTGACAGCAATCATCCCAAAGGCTTGCTCAGGGCTATTGAAATGTTTCTGTTTCTGATGGGAGTTGCAGCTAAACCTCTTAATGTGATAAGAGGCATTAAGAATATAAAAAGGCTCCAGCAGGTATTTAAAGCATTGGAAGGTCTGATTTTATAGCCTCTAATCACATATTTACAGTGCTTCATTACTCTAAATTAAAGGTGTGGTAAGCAAAGCAACAGCCACTTTCCATAGAAGTCAAGAGAGGGCTGCCTGCCTCGGCTGAGCAAGTGGCTATATTGTTCAGAACAACAAGCCAGAAAAGACCTATTTTTTTCACCTTCTGGGAAAAAATAAAGGGAAAGAACTGAGGAGAGAGGAAAGGAGGGCAGGGAGCAAGGAAGGGAAAAGGAGGAGGAGAATACATACATCTTGCCAAAGCTCATGTTAAGATTCCATAATTGAATACAGCAGGTGAGGAAATGTAGAAGTTCAGTTTTCTATTATAACATCAAGCTCCCTGCACAGCACAGACTATATACTAACTTGCATCTTTCACTTTATTACCAGTTATTCAAAACAAGACATGTAGTTAAGGTCAAATTACCTTAATATGGTTAATGTCTGTATTTCCTAGCAAAGGAACGTTTAATATTGAAAAATAATATTATAGCATCCTAGATTTTTGTATTTAATTTCCCAAAAGCAAATTTAAAAGAATTAAGTGCAGAAAATAATTTAAAAAGGCTTGCAGCACTAGTCCTTCCTGGGAAGTTACACAATCGTTATTTTTGCAACTCTGTAGCCTGTATGCATGTGCCTTCTGTAGACAGAAGAAGAATACAACCAGCCCAGAGCTGTATGACATCATTTTATTTGCCTTGCAGCTAGAGAAATGCATTAGGGATTAATGTACCTAGAAACCTGTTCCTGCTTTTTGCTGTTGATGGTGGCTACCCATTCAGGATTAGGTCCTCCACTGCATTCTAGGCTGTGCTTGCTCGGTGGTCTTGGAGGACATAGCTACATTGTGGTGTAGGCTGGGAACTGCTCTAGTTCCCAGTGTAAGAAGCTCACAGCAGGAGTAAATTATATCCCTGATAGCTGGGGACCCAAATGGCTGTTCTGGCATCCAGAAATTGTTGAGGCAAAGGCAGGATGCATCTTTGACAGGAAAAGCAAGGGATCTGATACTAGGAAACCAGCACAGAGCTATATAGCCCATTACGCTATTGTAAAGAGAGAGTAGATGCGATCTTGGGATGCATGAGGAGGAGAACAGGCTGAAGAAGAAATGACAGAACCCTTCAGTCTTACTGAGCATTGATAAGACTTTAGATGAAACACTGAGGCCAGTCCTAGGTAGTACATGTTAAGAAAGGTGTGCACCAACTGCAGAGAGTGCAGGGGAAGAATGATCAAAGCATGGCTTGCAGCTTAGGCTTGTTTAGTCTAGAGATAGGAAGTACAGCCTAGATATTAGGAAAGAAATTTTAACAATAAGGATGGTGAAGCTTTGAAATACATTGCCAAAGAAGGCTGTGGAGTCTCTCATTGGAAGTTTTCCAAAAGACTAAGTAAATGTCTGTTAAAAATGATGTAAGTATATTTGATTCTCCCTTGGAACGTGGAGAAGGAGTAAATTATGCTTAAAGGAATGAAATAAACTAGCGATTTTCAAACTCTGGGTCATGCTACTCTTGAATTCAAAGGAGTCTTTAAAGTGTTAGCAGTGGCTACATCTAGTAGTAATTGACCTTGAAGTTTCTGGCCCCTATTCACATAATTGTTGCGAGAAGATATATAACCCGAAAGGGAGCTGTGCTTTTCAGAAGATGAAAATCATTGTAATAAATGGCTTTTGAAGGTTTCTCCTGGCCTTCTGACTCTGTGATCCCACAGAACTGCCGCTAGAGCAATGCAAAGCAAAGTGGGCAGAGCAGATCTGAAATTCAGATTTCAATTTAGGTTAATCTCTAGCACTCATTTTTAATGGATAAAAATATATAATGGTCATTGCTGCAACATTTAAGCTAAATGGCCATTGGTGTTTAAAGTTGTAATAATTTTTTTATAGCTACTCAAAATGTTTCTGCAGAAAGACATGCAAAAATATTGTATTTTTCTCCTCATGTAATTTATAAAATGGCCAGAAACATTAGTTCAGTCTTGTGGAAAAAGAATAATTATAAAATGTTCTACCCTACAGGCGTTTCTTTAAAAAGGTGTTTGTGTAAGACAGAGCATGACAAAACACAGGAATTTTTGAAAGTCTACCATGAACAAGTCTCCTGTTTAGTTTCAGTAGTAGAGGAAGACTGCTAATTCTGAAACTCGGACACAAATGAAAACATCTCTAGAGTGCATGAGTGAACCATGAACTAGTCAGTTAATTTAGGGGAACAATGCCTGAGTGAAAACCACTGCCTGTACCTTAGGAAATGACCATGTATTTACATCATTTAAACCTGGGTTTTACGGTAATGGCTCATCTCTGTTACTGGCTTTTAATGTATGCACAACAAAAGAAATATGGTTTTCTGAGTAAAAAACCATAAAAAGAAAAAGGAAATTTAAGAAATTATACATTATAACAAAAGCATAGAATAATTTAGATTGGAATGTTCCTCTGTAGGTCATCTTGCCCAACCACGTGCTCAAAGCAGTGCTGACTTCAAAGTTAGATCAGCTTGCTCAGAGGCTTCTTGCATTTGAAGTTTGATTATGTCCAAGGATGGAGATCCCACAGCCTCTCTAGATGCGTGTTACAGTGTTTGAACACCCTTATTGTAAAAAAACCAACCAAACAAAAAAACCCCAAAACAAACCAAAAACCTCCCAAACCTTATATCAGAATTTTTCTTGCTATAATTCATGTCCATTGCCTCTTGTCCTTTTGTTGTGTAGCTTTGAGTAGAGTCTGGCTCCACTGTCTATGCATCCTCCCATTAGGTAGTTGCAGTTGAAGGCAGTAGCTAGATCTCCCCCACACACCTCCCCACCCCCAACTTCAGCTTTCTCCATGCTGAGCAAACCCAGTTCTCTCTGCCTCACCTCGTACATTACTTGCTCCAGCCCCCTAATCATCTTGTTATGTCGGTATCTGGCTTGTATCTTTGGTGGGGAGCCTAATATAGCCTCACATGTGCTGAACAGGGAGAAATTACCACTTTCCTCTAATTTTTAGCATCATTCCTCCAAATGTGACATCTAGATCGCTTTGGCATTAGCAAGGTGATTCATACTGCTAGTTAAACACCTGCCATGCCTGGTTGTGTCCAGGTGATGTGTAGCAGAAGGCTTCTAATTCTCTAATGTTTTCAAGGTAACTGAGCAGTGGGCAGTGCTCCTTGTAAAGAGTTGCCTGTTTTTAGCACCAGACATAGATGTCTAGTTGCCTCATTTTACCACAGCAAAAAAATTGATGTTGAGAATCTACTTGCATTCTGATCTCATGCCTGACCATGTACAACTCATGTTTCACATAAGGTGCATGGTTGCACCTTCTCATGTAGTCAGAGATTTGGAGTTTAAGAGGATGTAGTGACAAGTGTCTTTAAAAAAACAACAAAAAAACCCCAACAATGCAGGAGTTGTTCTCTCAATGTAAGTTCATAGAGGTATTTCTGAATATAGGGCTCACTATCCCTCAGTACCTTTCATCTGGCTACTAAGATCAGAAAACTCTATATAGGTCTAAGCGCAAAGATCAGATTCATGGTTTTTTTCAGTACTTGAAGTGTTTGGATCCACCATTATTATTTAGGCCCGTATATTATATTTTCAAATGAGATTTAAAATCATATTTTGCCTTTTTCCCATTCTTTCTTTTCTTTGTTTAAGAAGCCTCTTGTTTTGTTTTGTGGTTGTTTCTCCCCCCCACTTCCTTCTCCTAAGCTTGTCCCTTCTTTCCACACAAAAGAATTGCTGTGGCCTGGTATCTTAGATGCATTGGTTGAATATTGCTGTAGTCATTAAAAAGAATAATGGCTTGCTTTATATGTATTGATACACAAAATATCACTGAGAAACCAGGAGAGATTTTGTATAGAGCTACTGATGAAATTTTCTTCTCTAGAGAAAAAATACTCTCTAAAAAAGCTGACATGGATAAAACTGATTAATAAGTTCTTTTTTTCTTTTTTGCTTTTTTCTGCATACCTACCATAAGGTATTTTTGCTTAGCATCTGGGTAGGATATTTATATAAACTCAGACCCTAGGAATGCCTATTTCAGACATATCCTAGGCAGAGAAAGAAAAACATTTAGTTCTAGTTGAATCAAAATTAAAAATAAACCCAAACCTGTTTTATTGCAGAATACTTTTATATCCATTCAGAAGGCAGGACAATGCCTTTTTTTTTTAAAATATATATACTTTTATTAAGTTTTTGTCACTGTTCTATTGCATCAATAACAGGGAAATAGAAGAAGTAAAGCATTACTGCGCTGCACGGCTAGGCTTGCTCTCTTTGTGCGCTCCCACGTGCACATGTATACAGGCAAATCCAATAATTAATGTCAGCTGGGACTTTGCCAAAGATAATTATGGGTCAAAGTTTCTAATAGATGTGCTGAAAAGGAGTTGGAGCAGGTGTAGAAGCTACACAGGGCTTGTCCCAGGTGGAAGTACTTGCTGAAGTATAACACATCGCTGACGACCAGATCAGTGCTGCTTTAAATGCAAGATGCGTGTTTTCTTCTCTGAAATAGAAAAAAGCCAATGAAGTGAGATGGCAAAAAAAAGATTATTGCTTCAATGCTATAAAAACTATGGTTCCAATGAAGATAGCAGAAGCTGTTTTAAATGTCTTGGGACACAGGAAAGTCTTAACCATTGAATGTGGAAGTTCTGGCGTGTGGACTATAAACTGATTGCATTTTATATAGAACCTAGTCATAGCTATCAGAACATGAACCCCTTTAGCTGCATTTGATTCTTGTCAAGAAGAGGTTCATAATTTCATAGATACATGTTTGAATCTTTATTACTAAGGGTGTGCTTGGCATAATTATATCTGGTTTGATTCTTTTGCAAAGAGGTTCTCTGGAAAATCTTGTCTGTGCAATGGTCTGATTCTGTCATTATTTGGATTTGTGCTCTAATACAGTGATAAATACAGTGAAGACTTCTTTCTAAAGTGATTTTTTTTTTAAAGTAAGATTCCTTAAAGATTAAAATATATTTGAAAAATATATTCTGAAGTATACTTAGTACTAGTGCTTAACATGAGTTTTTCACACTGAACATATGCTTTTGATAGGATGAAGGGCCCAGGGCAAGTATGCAATAGTACAAACTGCCTCAGCATAAATCACAAAGAAAGTATCATTACTAGCCTAATAAGTCTGTCTCTTGCTAAGATTGCCAGGAAGAAGGCCACTTGGCAATAATGGTGAGTGATATATGGATAACAGTGTGGTAGGAACTGAAAAGAGACCAAGTATTCAACTTACTTCTTTATAGTAATACCTCTTTAGACAAACCCTTTGTAACAGATTAGATCTCTTCGATACATGATCCAGACATAGATGATGATAGGAAGTAGCTCAAGTTTTTTCTTCCAAATATAGTATAAGTCATGTTGGCAGAATGACAGTGCTTCTTGCTGTTTCCAGCCATCAGTTTGTTCTCTGTGAAAGACCAAGTAAGGATTTTCTGTGCACCTCTGCACCTGTTTCTTTTGTATCATCCTATCACTTCATTTGACCAATGTCAAATTGATAAATTTGACACCACCTAGTAACTTCTACAAGTGCCTCCTCTTGTTTTCTTGGTTGCAATTTCAGAGTCTTCTCAGAAAACAAAAACTGGAGGGAGAGGAGAGGAAAAGAAGAAAAAAAGAAATATTTCAAAGTCATTTGCATACCAGGCCCCCTGGAAGTTTCAAAACCTGAGAGCATGCTCTGAAGTGTTAGCAGGGACTGTGCCAGAATGAGCAAGCTTTAATTCCTGTATTTAATTCTTTGAGTCTGATAAAATTGTGGGTTAATTCAGAAGGATTATAGTTTCAACCTAAATTCCATCTAAAGATGATGGAAAGCTGATGTTCTAATCAACTATGAATGCCCTTTACCAATGTGACATTCTTCTCTGGGGTAGACCAACACTTTAAGAAAGAGCACCTCATTTTTGTTACTTGTGACATAAATACAATAACTTCTGCTGTTGCCAAAGGTTCTATGTCCAAATAGCTGTCTACTTACATTTCTCAAGAGCCAGTTCAATGGTGCACTGAATAGAAGCCATTTCAGTCTGTTAGTCAATCTTTGATAATTTTTGGCAGCCACACAGAGTTTTCGGCACTCTTTTACAAAGCATTGTTGCCTAGACTTGACAGGGGTTAAGAAAGCAGTCAAAGACTGGACTATTTGGGTTACAGAACTCTTTTCTGGCATTGAATCACCTTAATCCCTGCCAATCTTAATTCATTTTTCAGAATTCTATGGATTTTTCCCACCTTTTCTTCAATATCTATTTTCCAGCTTGCTGGCTGTGCATGATCACATTCTTTCTCTTTCTCTCTATCCTAGCCTCCTTTAAAATGCTACTCCAGGGACCAGCAAAAATGGGTTGCCAGATAGAGCATTATCTCTAATTACAGCCAAATAATACTCCTTGAAACAATGTGGAATAACTATTTTAAAAGAAGGCTGCCCAACTGAGGCAGTAATGAGCACAAGTGCGATTACTTAGACAGGATAAGAAAAAGTTTAAATATGTTTGGAGAATTTTTTTTCTGGTTTTTTGGTTGTGGTGTTTGGGTTGGGGTTTTTTTTGGTTTGGAGTGTGTGTGTGATTCAGTTGTGGTTTTTTTGGTTTGTGTTTTTTTTTTTTTTAAGATTACATCTTAAACTATAGAACCTCATTAAAGCACTGCTGCCTGTTGAATTCTGACAGTTTTAAAAATATCTTTTTCAAGCCTAAAATTTTGGTTCCTAAGACTGGAAGTTTGATAGGATTCTCTGGAAGTTACTTAAATTCTTATACTTAATTTTTCTTTGAAGATAGTAATTCTCTAACCTTCCCAACCATTAAGCTGATCACTCAGATACTGTTTGGCATTGATAATAGTAGTTTCTAAGTAACCCATGTGGGCTATTTTACAAGATAGGAGCATGCAGCTAGTGTCAAGGATATCGAAGTTGCTGTGCAAGAAAATGTACTGATGCAGGAGATGAAAAGTTTAAGCTTTAGCAGTTGCTGCTAATCACATGCCCCAATTCTGTATTTGAACAGAATTCTTTCATCATATCAGTTCAGAAGACAGTTGCAGTTTCAGTTCTGTGAAATTCTATCATACAGGTAGGCCACTTTTTTTGTTGATTAAAATAAATGTAATTGAAATACTAATACAAATTCATCATGCTGATGGACAAGTTAACTATTGGTCTCAGCATCAACACCAGAATCAGGATAAAAGGCAATATGAAGAGTCTTTGTGCCTTTTGTGATGAATTTTCCTGGAAATTTTGTAGGACTGTGTTCCAGGTTACGGTTTAATTTGCTTTTATAGCTTATATCAAAATGATCACACCACTTAAAAAAGTTAGCAAGATATACAAATTTTATAGACACATCATCGTTTTCAGTGTATCTTTCAAAAATCTGTCCTTCTGATGCATTCAAGAATGGCTAACATACCAGCACAAAACAAAGCCAAAAAAAAAAAAAAAAGTAAGCAAAGTTACTAAGATACTTCTAATATGTTTGAGCATTGGAATGTGTATTCTGAGACACCTGTAAAAGCACTGAGGTTTAGGTGGCAGGATAAGGTATCACTCCATTATCAGTTCAGGCATTCTTTCTTAAACATAACCACATTACTTCCAGGTATACAGGTCAGAAAGATATGTGGTCATTGTTTCTTGAGGTGTCTCTTCTACTGATGTTTTGAAACAATTGCAGAGGCAGTTTGAGATCTGGTTTTCTAACAAAATTAATGAAATACTGAACATTAACAAAATTAATGAAATTATGAAGAAACATAATGCAAACACTTTTGTTCATCCTTCACTGATTGCACATATTCGGAAGAAATGTGTTTATTTCTGCCTGTGTTCAGTTCCAGGGTCTACAGTTCCTATTTTTAGCAGCCATGCACTATTGTTAATCTGAGATTTTTGACTATCCAATGAGTCAGAAGGTCTGACTGCCCAGAGATACATGAGTCAGACAGGCAAGAATAGTCTGTTCTTCTTCAAGACACCAGGAGACATAGATTTAAAAAGGAGGTTTCATACTTAGTGAACAATACAAATGGAAACATAATGTATAAATAGAAATCCTTTTACCCTTCACATTGGATTCTTTTCCCAGGAAACTCTTGTCCCAAAATTGTTACTTACTACACTATCTATTTGTATATGAAAAGGGATAGCTTGTCACCCTTTTTATTCTTTTCATATCCCCTGTCTATTGGTTAGTTAGTGTATTTCTGGGATACACAATCCTCTCACTGTGACATAGCTATTCCCACATTAAAAGACGGAATATGTAGAAGCCTAGAGAAGGGGTGTGGGTCAGGGAGGAGAATTTCCTAATCATTTAAATTTGTCTTCTGAAATTGTCTCTCTGGGAAGGGCAAATTCCATTAAAACAGCAAAGACAGAGGGGTGTATGTGGTCCTGAAGCTTCCTTCTGCAATGTATTATGTTAAAAAGAAATATTTTGGTTTTTATTTTCAAATGCTAATATGTGAAGCTTTCTGACTCTATTTGTGACAGTGGAAAACTGTTAATAGCCATAGGGCTACATATAACATGTAATCTAGGTATGTAACAGCAGCTTGTAAAAGGATGAATGTTACAAATTGATGTTCAGTCCCAACCTCTGCAGAGTTTCCCTGAGGAAGGCAGAAATGTCCAACCAGCTATAAAATTTGGTCGATTCTGAGCTGGGGATCAAGTTTCATAAGTAAATGCAAGATACAAATGCAGACTGGAATGCTTAGTAATGGAATAACAGTTCTTTGGCAGCTCAACAGTTCAGGAATGAAACAAGGATACTATTACTCAAAGGCCATCGGTTTAAAAACTCTCTAAATCACAAGAGACTAAAAGATATGGTGGTATTCAGAGGAACAGACATTGGTGATCTTAGGTCTAATTAGACCAGCTGGGAACACAAACAGCATCAGCTGGCTGCCTTTTGGTCAATTTTAGCAGAAAGCCATAAGATAAAGATTAAAGTTACCTACTCTTTGGGTGAAGAAAGCACATGAATCTCTAAGAATCCAGAAATTCTTTTTCAGAATGAGTTACTAAGTGATGCAAGGAAAATGCATTTTCTAATGTCTGTATATTTAGAGAGAAGTTCTGAAGACCTCCATGGGCTTCGAAGTTGAGTGAGAGCTTAGTATGCTTGGAGTCCCCTTCAGATTTGGTTTGAGACAAAGAAGTCTCACAAAGTCATTTGGACAGCTAACTCATGGAGCTATTTAGAGAAATAGTGGCCTGTAAATGAAGCAGAACTGAATTAAATGTGTAGTAAAATAGTTCCAATTATTTTCAAAAAATAAAAGCAATTGGCTTTTTATTTAGCCTTTAGTTTGATGTCTGTAATATTCATGTCATCTGTTAAGCCCTCCTAGGACTTGAAGTGGTGCATGGTTTCTTTTGAGCCACATATCTTCCATGTGACTAGGAGATTAGAGTAGAATAGAATAGTTCAGTTGGAAGAGACCTGCAACGATCATCTAGTCAAACTGCCTGACCGTTTCAGGGCTGACCAAAAGTTAAAGCCTAGTACTAGCAAGAAAACCTGTTTGAACTACCTGCATTCCTGGAGCTGTCTGTTCTTAACGTGTCTTAATGTGTCTTCAAGAGCCACTTCTTTTTTCTGCCTCATGGTCACTTGGGTGTTATTTCCAACAGCATAGCTAGCTCTGCAATTGGCAATGCAGAATCATTCAAACTGAAAGGCTGCCCGAATAAGGACATTGTCTTGTAAATAGTAATGAGTACATCAGTTTTTCATTGCTGGAGACATCAAGATGTATGACAAAATTCATCCAAGTTCAGTATTTTCCCACATAACAATAGGGTACACGCATCCAGACTTTACTGGATATGGCTCATCTCTATTTCAATTGTTTCTTCCCCCTCAACAAAAGTTCTAGAAAGCATTGCCGTTGTCGAGAAGACTAATCAGAGCCAGTATTTTCACAAAGATGTTGCTGACTGTGCTAAGCCAAATAGAAGAATCTGTACAACAGTTACTGACGGATGTCAGTATTGTTCCCAAAAAAGGAACTTTTGTGCATTGTAGTACACACGTGTTTTGGCACATACTTGTTTCATGAAAAGTGCCTTTAAAGATGGAAGTAATCTCATTTCTTTGAGCCAAGGGATGCCAATTTTTGATGACTGATCAACATGTGATATGCAGAGATTAATAAAAAAAAATAACTTTGCATAATTGAATGGTCATTTCTTCAAGTGAGTGGTCAATCAATCCATCATCTCACCACAAATGTGTCATCTGACTTCAGATGAAGATTCAATTGAGATGAAATTGATAAAAGGAATATTAAAAGTTCCCCACGGCTTTTACACTGAGGCCAGTTATGTCCTTGTTTTGCTTGACATCTAATTGTCTGGACAATTTCAAAATTATTGCATTCATGTGACTTCCGTATTGATGTTCTCCTGTTGATCTGCCATTCAATCTCAAGCCAAAGCTACTTAAATCACAACAATGCCTATGTCAAAGCCAGGCTTAAGCAAAAACAATCATTAAAGCTAGGAAAATTATAAGAAATATTCTTCACAAGTTTGTTTGTGGAGTCTGTATTTAATTTTGATTACTTATATTCACCCCTAAACTGTACCCCTTCATAAATTCATTAAATAAAACTAATAACTCTTTCAATAGTGATTTTTTATTAATGAGAACGATTGAAAAAAACTAATTTTGGATCCAGAGCTAAAATTAATTTCCAATGTGATAATTTCAGGTGGAAGCAGAAATAATAGATTAATCTACCGTTGAGTACATGGTTATAATATTAATCCAGGTGATCTGGGAATAGAAACAACACAAGTTGGTTGATATTAGATGTCAGGATAATTTGAATTGAATTATCATGCAGGTCAGCAAGAATAGTTAACCAGCAATCCATAGATTCGAAATATACTAAACCGTTAAGGCAAGTGTAAATATTGTGATCTGTGTGGGGCACAATTCATAAGAACTGCTCAATTTATTGAATAAATTGTCTGTAATAATTGTGTGCACCACTGTAGATTTGCAAAAGCACTCAGACTGGTATCACTGTGTTTTTCAATAAATGGGTGATTCCAAGCTATGTTGCTTTACATATAGGAGTAACATTGATTTTGTTAATAGTTAAATAGAGAAACCTTTTGCACCTCTTCAAAAGAGCTGTATACTTCTGTCAGCAGAGCAGTACTGAACAAGGGCTGGGGAAATAGCAATAGTGAGTTCAGGACTGCGGTACTCTGGAAGAACTGTATGAGAGCAGGGGGTTGGAGGTGCAAGGGTGCTGGTTTATATCCCTGGACAAATTTTAATGCTAGCATAGCAAAAAATGTTAGAGGAACATCATCTAGAAGGCCAGATGATCTTGCATGTTGCAATTAGACTGTTCAGAGAGAAAAGTTTATGGAAATGAGCCAACACTAGCCTGCACTACACCCCGGTCAAGGCAACAACATGGCCCCTTTGTTTTCATGGGGAAAAAAAATCCCCCCAAACCAAAATAAGCCCCTGACAAACCAAAACCAGGGAAGGAGGATATACAGGAGAGGTGAAAAAGAGAATGACTGTGTTCAGACCAGGTCTGGAAAAATGAAAAACAAGGGCATGGACTCCAAGTCAAGAAATGGAGAGAAGACCCCTGGTTAGGGCTCACTCCTCTTCCTTTGGGACCCCATCAGTTGGATCCTTTGGCCTGTCTGGTCTAGTGCAGGTGTACTGCCTGCTCCTTCAGTAGCAAGCAGCCTGAATCCATTCCAACACCCACAAGTTCCCTGGACAAAACTATTCTCCATCCAAAGGGAAGAAATTTGAATAGACATAATAATAGGAACCCATATATCTGCTAAAGAAAAGACGACCTAATAGATTATTTTCAAATATTAGACAAGTAGAGGATTCCTTGCTATTAAATATTATCGCTTACGTCTCTTCTCTTCTGTCCATCAAGTGTTACTTTGTGACAATCTGTAGCTCAGAGATAATTGTTAAGTTTTATTCAAATTACATTACTAACCCTGTAAGTCATACTGTGCATAATCTTAGCTATCTAAAATGATTCTGTGGGAGGGATGGTTTTCAATTTAAGCCAATATTTTTAGCCTTTTTTTCCCCTCCATTGTGTAACATTTAGCATCAAGCCGTAACATACAGATCAATGATTTCAGATAATAAAAATTCTTGCTAAAAAATTTCATACTTTTCCTCTTGAATATGCTGTGCTAGTATTCTTTAGAAATTGTTAACTAATGTGATTTGGCAAAAGCATCTTCTGGAAGTTTCATTATCACTTTACTGATGTCAATTTAGTCTTTAACTAAAAAAGTATCTACTTTCCATAGTTTTATCATGATCTGTAATTTCTTTTCCATGCTAAAAGAGATGAAAGATTTTAGAATTTACAGTTATGACCATTAATACTATTTTCTTTTACTGGAGCTGCAGTCTGTTACATGAGCAAAAGAAATTGTTGCTAAATTTCTCTCGCTATCTGCTTGCCAAAAAGTTATAGTCTCCAGCTGGAGTTACTCCAGATTTTCACTAATATAGATAGAAATAGAGTGAATTGCAAATGTTTCAAGATGGAAAAAGATCTTCAAACTTTAAACCTGAAATATAAGGTTCTGATTTTTATCTACAATGATGAAGATTAGAAATGACCCCTAATAAAACTAGCAGAATTAACACTAGTGCAAAGTCAATGCAAATGAGATTAGAATCAGGTGGTATGGGAAATGATCCTTTCCTGTCAGATCCAAAATCTGGTTTAGGCTTAATTTATGCCTGGGCTAGGAGCCAAGAAGATTTTTCTCATGAATAAACAGGCATTGGTTATGGGTTAAGGAATGTAGAGGGTTTGTTGTTGACTGTTTGGCAGCATCTACCTTGACCATGAGTTGTTGTCAGTTTATTTCTTAAATTTGTCCAAATAGGGCAATTTATATTGTGAAGGATAATGTATATCAATCAATATAATTATTATTCAGTTGCTAATCTGGAGAGAATAAGATGGAAGCTGCACGCAGTAAGGAGAGATGTGAAAGAAGCACATTCATATTCAGTCCCCACAGAGAGGGAGTAAACAGAATCAACAAATACATAAGAAGTATGTCTCATGAAAGGAGCAGGATGAAAGCTTTCAGCTCGCAAAATTGGATTGACTCTTATTACTGAGGTTGGCTCTACCACTGATGTTGTAAAAATCAGAGTGGGATTTTATCCTGTTTTGTTCCATTCCCACTGTACCAAGGTAAACCATAACATTGTTTTAAAAGTGAAATTTTGTTGTAAGCCTTCATAAATCGCAGCGTGAAACCACGTCTAGAGCATTAAAATAATTTTATAGCAAAACCACTTAGGATAATTTGATAAGGTGCTCTGACTCCAGAAGAGTAAAAGTCCTCTCTGTATTGATTCTTAGCAGAGCTTGAATAAAAATTTCAGAAAAAGAGGAAGCCTGGGGAAGAATTCATACAGGATCTACTTATCCACCATGCTTTATTTCAGAATCCACTTCAATGGTCTGACGGCTTGCGCACATTGTTCATAAATCCCGATAGCCATGTGGTCTGTATTTGTAGAAGGATTGGTACCATATGGAGAAGATTTAAAAGTGTGTGCTAAATGCATAATCTCATACAATATTTCATTACAAAATATGTAAAGCTTTTCCAGGTACGGAAGGAAAAGACCCAAAGGTCTCTTAGAATATCACTGCTTTTACTCCCATCGCCAACTTTGATAGAAATCCTTTACTTGGGCGTTTTCAGACAAACTCCTTCTGAAGGCAAAAATTGGTAAGAACTCTAAGATTCCACTTAGTTTTCCTTCTTCTTTTTCTTACTAATGAGAATAATTTTATCAAATATCTAATTTTAATTCATATATTTTTGGCTTCTGCTTCCATATCTGAAATTTGCAAGGTATTTATTGTATGCTTTTGAAATTAGTGTGGTGTCCCAGAAGTTTCTGATTGTAATGAGGATAAACATGATTAAAGGAGCTCCTAAAGAGGTAAATGATAATTTTTTCAACAAATGAGCTAGATACAGATCTCTTGAACTCAAGCACTTTTTGGTCATCTAAAAATTTGATCTAAAGATGTAAATTTAAAATTGTATTACAACCAGGAAAGCCTAGTTGCCAGCTATATAATTAATCCACTAGATCATGCCACCACTTAGCTCTGCTATTAAGAAATGTGTGTCTATGTAGCCTCTCTGAAATGGGGCCTCCTGATGAGATAATGTATTAGGGAACAATGACGGGTTGTTACATAATGAAACTAAACTCCCTATAATCTATGGCTGTGCTGGTTAAACAGAAAAAAAAATGCTGTTCAATCTATTCTTTCGAGAGGTATTATTCTGTGCTTAGTCCCTCCTTTAAAAAGTACTGTAAAATAGCTTTCCAGGATCCCTTTTCCGAGGTCAAAAGCCTACTGCATGTTGTTGTGAAAGCCTAGATGTAAGCACGAATGGGCAACAAGTAGATAAAAGGTTGAATTGTCAGAGAAGAGAGACCAGAGTTTCAAAACATAACAGGTATCTGAAGATGCAGATGTGTGCCTAATGAGATTTTCTAAAGTGCCTAAGCAGGTTAGGGCCTGAGAGATGTATGCCTTACTTGGTTAGCTGCGTCTGAAAATCTCACTTGGCTCTATTAGC
The DNA here is from genome assembly GCF_035582795.1 of Mycteria americana. Lineage (NCBI taxonomy): Eukaryota > Metazoa > Chordata > Aves > Ciconiiformes > Ciconiidae > Mycteria > Mycteria americana. The sequence goes on from NC_134365.1 coordinate 69,787,833, forward strand.
CCTTTCAGTCTTCTCAATAGCTTTGAAAATTTGGCTAAGGGAGCTGAAAATCTGTTTTCTCTGTTCTAGAAACCTGGCAAGTCCTGGGTGTTGGGGAAATTCCAGTGATTTCCAACTGGCAGATTTAGTTATCTGTCCTCTTGGTTTATAAGCATGTGTTCCAGACAGTGCAGGCCATTACAATAGCCAAGAATTCCTTTCTTTTGTGTTTTTATAGTATCTGCTCAATGTGGTAAACTTTTGTGAGGTTTTGTGAGGTACGTATGCTGCCATACAAACCAATATGCAGGCATAAGACAATAAGATATGCTATTGGTTCAGGAACACTCAAGTGTTAGCAAGTGTGATACATACACGCGTTTGCTTTCACTTGATCTGCCCCTCAGCAATTCACAGGGAGTCTAAAACCTGGACCTTTCCAAGCTGTTCTTGCCTTGGCTCCCACTCAATCCAGGGAGCAAAGGCAATCATATTCCTCTGTTTGGCTTCTCCAGTTCTGAGGTTGCTAGCTGGTATAAATTAGTTCTTTTTGCTATTTTTGTAAATCATGGATTCAATTCTGTCTTCCATTCTTAGCATGGACTTCTGGTTGTCACTATCTCCTTATAATCAAAGGAGACCATCTGATTGTTTTTTTTTCTTTATTCTCCTTGTTAATAAGGCTAGACACTGCATGCTCCTGGTCCAGGAGAACTGGTCAGGGATATCCCTTTATAAAAGGGAATTACATGCATGACATGAGTACTTAATCATTAAAAATAAAAGCCACTAAATAGCGAATGAAAACTGGAAGATAAAACAAAATCACTTTTTCTTGGTCTTTCCATGAGTTTGCAAGTCAGCAAAATTAATGTTGTAACTGCAGAAGGCCTAGTGATAAGACAGGCCTTCAACCCCTCCCGCTGTTTCATTGTGCTGCATTTCTCTATTGCCGAGCGTATGCTTTTTCAATAAAATGTAACTGATCAAAGGAGGCAGAGGGAAAGAGACAGAAAGTAATCCAAAGCCAGACCTGCTTTATATAGGATTTTCTAGCTGATTGGATTCGTAGTAAAGAGGACTAGAGAAAGAAAAAGAAAACCATTTAGTAGCAATTATTTTTAAAACATTGTTTTACAGTGGGGTGGAGACTATTGAGGCAATAACTCTATAAAATTCAAACGGACCACCCCCCACCACCACAGAAAAGGCGCTTGATTTGTGGGGGTTGAATGTAATTATAAAAATTCTGATCAGTTCGAGTCCTGAGATGGTAATCGTATTACCATAGATAAGGAGGCCTGAAGCAAGAACGTAACAAGAATATATCTGTTCTTTTACCCTATTTTTTAAAATCAAAACATGTGGCCGAAATGGGTCTTTGAGTTGTTTATAATTAAATTTTCCTGAACAATGCAGGAGTTGGCCATTTCTCAACCATCTGGGGCATCTGTTTTCACATACTTCTAATACAGTAAAGAGTTTTGTTGTGTGTCTTTTTTTCTTTTTGGACTTCCTGTACAACAAAAGTAGGAAGGGATGTGAATTTATAATTGGATACGCCTTTTGGGTACAGACAGCTGGAATAAAAACTGCATGAACCAAATTTTGCCCTTAGTTATTCTTAGATAATCTTATGGAGCTTAAATTGTACAAGTGTAGAGAAGAGACAAGACAAAACTATTCCTAATCGTTCTATGTAGAGCAGCTGTGTCTTCTAAGGAAACACTGGTTTAGCAATCCTTAGTCAACATAACCTGAGCTTAGTATTTTCTTTCAATCTGTCTTGCAGTCAAGCTCTGTCTCTGCCGTTTGTCATAGAGTTGGTGTCAAAATATTTGATTTGCATGTTTTTTCATCCCTCTTCTGGAACTTGAATATTTTGAACTTTTCAATAAACTGTAAGTTGCTTTGGTAACGTGAAAAACACCCACGAAGTTGGGACACTAGACCGTTAACTATTCAAGGAGCTAAAAGCTCCTTGTTACAATACTTTTGTTACATATAAACTCATACTGGCTTGGTGTCACAGACTCTTTGGGTTTTTTTCCTGCTGTTTTTCATAAACTTCTCCTGGAGCTTGGAAACAAAGGCTGGTCATTCTTTTCTCAGTAAAGGCATTTAGTATCAAGATGTTTATCTTCATTTTGCCAGTCAAATGGAGCTAGATTTGTTGTCCATTTTACAATAACTTTATCTGAGCTTCTCAGGTTAAATCAATGTGAGGCAAAACTGTACCATTATATTTAAAGCATTTCAGCAGTATTGCAGCCTGCTTTTTCTCTTTCTGCTTCTGTAAAAGGCTGTAGTGAGTGTAATCTTTTTACTTATCATGTGATTCAGAAAATATATGTTCTGAATGAAGCAACTCTGTGACCATTTGAGAAAAATGCCCAATAGCAGCATGATGCTACCACACAGTTTGGTTTTGGTTTTCTACATATCAGAAATGGTACTATTTATTACAGTAAAGGCAAATCATGTCTTCAAAGGTACTTTTAAGTTTTGAAGTACTTGGCTTTGTGGTTTCCTGGAATTTCTCTCTTTTTAAAATTCTGCCATTATCTGGACTATTACTTCAAAAAGTAAATTTTAGACTCTAAAGAGAGAATATCTTTACTTTGTTCTGTAATAGTGATAAACTGCAAGGATTTGGGATGCACCTGCAACACTTCACTCTACACAGCCCGACTTAGCAGTAGAATTATGCAGCAGATTGCATTGTCTGTGTTTCAGATATTATTTTCTTTACTCTTCTGACTTTTCCATGTAAAATTCTGTCATTTTAGGCAGTTTCTAGATAAAGAATCATTTAAAACCTTTTGGGTTTTTGGATTTGGTTTTGTTTTGTTTTGTTTCCCCCCCCAAAAAGCAAGAGCCACATTTTCAAGACAGGTTATTTTCAGATAAGCTCAGCAGATCTTTTTACAAGAAATAAATGGAGTGTGCAGAGAAGATACCAAACTATAGCAAGTATATTTAGTACTGGGCTAGTGCAAGGAGTTAAATATTGCTTATATAAACTTTTTGTGGCTCCACATACAATTAGTTCCTCTTTCACTGTGAATTCATAGGGGGATTGTCTTCAGAAACACAGTAATGGAATAATTTCTTGTTTTCAGCAGAACTGTTCTTTTCTTTCCATTGTGTGGAACAAAAATAGATCATAGGAAGTTTTTCTATGAGAAACTTTCTTAGGAGAAGGTGATTGGGCCCAGTATGATAGCTCTTTTCTCTCTTCTTTGCTTCAATTCCCTATTCCTTTTATTCCCCTGTTAATATATATCATTGCACCAGCTCTGGTTTGAAATTCCTCTTCATAATACGGAATTCCCCTAGGAACATACACATCAATATCTCTGTCTAGGAGACCGATCTATCAGGGTTAGAGACATTTTTTTCATCACTTAAATATTTTTCTGAACTGATGGTTCAGTTGGTTATTCAGATGGTCCCCTTGTATTTTGCGTAATGTTTTAGTTCATTTCTCAGATCCATGAGCACTGCTACAGTTTTGATAAGGCATGGAAAAATATGCCCATGTTGTATGTTTCTACCAAGCCTATTTTCCTTGAGTAATGTTTCGAATATAGTCCAGTGGGTGAAATCCAGTATGTGAATGGCATAATAAGAATGGTTACTATTATATTCACTTTTGTGTCTCTCTGCACTGAGTTGTAGGCTGTAGAAGTCTTTCTGGCTATTTCTTATTTTTCTTATAATCAGATGTTGTAGTGCATTGCACACAGCAGTGATTCTTTCTCTTGATTCACTGCTATAAAACTTATTATTTCACTGTACTTTTATTCCCAAATTAAAAGGAAAAAAACCTAATGATTGTGACCATTTTTTTCCCATCTTTTTCCCAAATCAGCGAAATCTGTCTGCCGGCACACACAAAAATATGCAAATTTTTGTTTGTTTTTCTGTATTAAAATATGGTACTTCAGAGTTTTGAGAGATCAGGTTTGAATCTGATTAAAGTAGTGTGCATAGCTTAAAGGATTATAAGAGTTTCAAATAGTCCTGCCATGAAAGCAGTTTAGGATATATAAGCCAGTTTAGATAAAATAAGAGGTAACTGCAATTGTCCCAAAAAACTCAGGTGGAGCTCTCTTTGTAACTGAAAAATGTTTGGCCGCTTTTTTTGCCTTAATTTTTCATATTTTTCATATCTCTGCGCTTTGTGCAGAAGCATCAAGAAACCACAGTAGAGACTATCCTGCAGACTCAAGGGATTATGATAAGTATCAGATATTCTGAATTCCTGTCTGGACCTTCAAGGTATTTGCAGTTTGCCCATGACTAATTTCCAGCTGACTCTGGAGGGAGCACCTCAGGATGACAATTTTTCCATAGTAATATACCTGGAGGTACTAATTTTTTTCATCAAACAGGCTGTCGTGGTTTAGCCCCAGCCGGCAACTAAGCACCACGCAGCCGCTCGCTCACTCCCCCTCGGTGGGACGGGGGAGAGAATCGGAAGAGCAAAAGTAAGAAAACTCGAGGGTTGAGATAAAAACAGTTTAATAGGGAAAGCAAAAGCCGCGCACGCAAGCAAAGCAAAGCAAGGAATTAATTCACTACTTCCCATGGTCAGGCAGGTGTTCAGCCATCTCCAGGAAAGCAGGGCTCCATCACGCGTAATGGTTACTTGGGAAGACAAACGTCATCACTCCAAATGTCCCCCCTTCCTTCTTCTTCCCCAGCTTTATATACTGAACATGACATCATGTGGTACGGAATAGCCCTTTGGTCAGTTTGGGTCAGCTGTCCTGGCTGTGTCCCCTCCCAGCTTCTTCTGCACCTGGCAGAGCACGGGAAGCTGAAAAGTCCTTGACTAGTGCAGCAACAACTAAAACATCTCTGTATTATCAACACTGTCTTCAGCACTAATCCAAAACATAGCCCCATACCATCCACTATAAAGAAAATTAACTCTGTCTCAGCTGAAACCAGGACACAGGCCTTTAAGAAAGTTTTCTTCCCCTTTCCGGGATGTCAGTTTGTGAAGCATTCCTTTGATTTTTTTTTCTACTACAAGATGAAGGGAGGGAAAAAAAACCATACAACCTCTGTCATTTCTTTTCTTTTAGCTGATGCTGCTCATCTGCTTGCTTAAAGTAATGGCAAGGATTGGTAATACATAATACAGGGTCTGCCAGTTGCCCTTTTGCTGTTGATACAGCTCTTAACATGCATTTAGTGTAAACACGTAAAATGTCAGGGTAGCTGAAAGGAAAAGAGCAGTAAAGTCAGTTAATTTGATGAAACACTACAAGGGAAATTCTACCCTTACTCATACCTGACTGAGCTCCCGGGTGTCAATGGGATTTGGGGTGTAAATGGTGGCAAACCATACCTGGATGTATTTTGCTGAAAAGCCAAATGGTAATAGCATACCAATAGTATGCCAATAGCATACCAATGGTAATAGCAATAGAGGAGACTATAGTTACAGGCTTCTGCCATAGGCACTGTGCTTGAAATCTCAAGGGAACACACTTCCCTGTAATAACTTGGGAAATCACCTCTTTCTAAGGAGGGTAGAGTGTTTTGACAGTAGCATTTTTCACGGTATTTTGAGGATTAGTACGGAAGTGTAGAAACTTGCAAGTAGCATAAATGTGGGGCTCCTGAGTGATCAAAAAATAGCTGGGGATGTTTTGAGATTTGTTTTAGATGAGAACAAAAGTGCAGATAATTTCTTTTTGGTTATGACAGCATTTGCCTATGCCAAAATGACAGCTCTTTAAAATGAAATTTCTGTGTCTTCAAAGTGAGTAATATTTTCATCCCGCTGTTCCTGACCATCAATTAGCATTGTATTTAGTCAGGAGAGGAGGAAATGGTGATGTGATCTTTTTTTTTTTTAATTGTTATTAATCTCCTTGTTGATCATTTCTCTTACATCTGGAAAGCTTCCACTTCTAGAACATTCATAGTACACAAAGAACTTGCAGGCAATTCCCCACATAGCTACAGCAATTCAGGACGCAGGATATTTTCAGAAGAGTATGTTTGACTTTATAATATGATAAAGAAGAATGGGTAGCTATTTTCAGGGACAGGCATACTTCATCTATCTCCGTCTGTTATTTAATTCTGAATCTCAAGAAATATAATCTATGGTACAAAATAAGACTTGGTTTCTGTAGGTTCATTAGTGAAGCACAGATCCGTCCTCCCAGCCAATATTTTAGTCTGACATGTGCTTAAATCTCTTATTAATCATTTGGTTTAAGACAAACTTAACTAGCATCCTAGACAGATAAAAGGAAAGCCACCCAGAATGAGAATTTACTTTTTTTAAAGTTGAGGATGTAGTTACGCGTAACAGAGGGCAACAACTAAACGTTGTCCCTGGAGTAATAGTGTACAAATCGTTGAGATAAGACTACATTTAAGTGTATTTAGGCTTTGTGGTTAAACCCTATGTTTAGACCACTTGTCCCTGCAATGTGGAACCTCTTTGAAGAATCTGTTCTAACACCAAATGCCTATTCCACAATTTTACTTTCAGTGAAGTGTTTAGAAAACCTTTTCTAAATAAATTGTGCAGCAAAAATAAGGCAGAACAGAATATCAGCTGGAGACGGGAGTGCACTCTTACTTAGTTCGCCTCTTCTGCTGGCTTCTCCTTTATAAGTCACCTCTGTAACATGTTGGGATTTTTCCTCTTTTGTTCTTGCTTCTCCTCGACTAGCTAGCTGGTTTGGCATCTTATACTCGTGAGTATTTTTAGCATCTCTTGAAAAACTCTGAGATGGATTCCTGCTGCTGATCTGCCAATGCTGCGCTCTCCAGTAGTTGCCATCAAAATATCTCCTATCTTGCTACGTTGGCACTCTTTACTCAGCTATTTTTTCTATTCAATGTCCATAATATTTAAGTCTTAGCAAGTGTTACCTCTTTATGGGGAAGGAGACCTATGAATTCTAGCTTGTACTCTGTATGTCTTTTGCCCAGACTCTTGACTTGCTGTTTAAATACCTGTCAAAAACTTTAGGGGTGTATTTCCATGGTGATTGCAACATGTTTACTGTAGTATCTGCCTTGTATTTTTCTTGTGTAAGAGGTCCCTTTCTCTCTTTGCATGGCTTTTTGTGATACTGCAGGAATGTGCCTTACATTAATTCTGACAAAATAACCTTTCTGTGTATTTAATGCAATGGGATTTTTTTTTTTAATTGCAGAATAACTAAAACTAAGAGAGGAATTGTCTTCTGAACAAAGACAGACTGTAGGGGTGTTTTTTTTAGACCTACCCAGTACATCTTCTCCTGATGCAATAGCTGCCTTATATAGAAACCTGAGCTTGCTCACTTTAAACTCAGAGAAAATGTTCTTAGTTATTACAGGCTGTTTATTAGCAATGGCAGTTTTCATATCAAAACTTCCAGAATTGGTATCCTCCTGCCTGGCCTCTCTCATGACACTTGTGGGGAGCCTAGAGTGGCTGTGCAGTATTTACTGCTGTGTTCCGGGGACATTTCTTGCTGAAGCTTTTGCTAAGGTAAAAATGAGTTTGAAGCACAGGCAAACAAGTAAAAGGCAAACCTCAAAGTGAAGCAAGACTAGGTTCACCTCTTTCATTACCTGGAGTGCTGTGTGACCGCTACTGCACCTGCCCAGTTTTCAGTCCACAGCACAAATGACCAGGTCTCCATTTACAACTGGGTCAAACGAGGACAGTCTTTTACACAATTTCAGTAGGAGAGCTCTGCCACCTACATCCCTGAAATGAACAACATGTTCTTTATTTCTTCATAGCTCTTCTCACTTTTGAGGGCCAGATTTCCGACCCCCAAAATACATGAATTGGATTCAAACCAAACTTCTGAATTAGCAGACTTTTCTGGGAAGCACTCTAGGAAGCATTGGAACATGGCTCTTGATGTGAGCTCTCTTCACCTCAGCTTATGGAGACTGCATTGCAAACAGGGCATGTGGCACTGGCAGGTATTCCCCAGGTGTTGCTTAGCCTTTTCCGCATATCCTGGAGAGTGCATTATTGTAGATTCATTACTTCTCCTGTGCCTGTCCACTTTCACTATTTCCTAGTCATGTGGGAAAGATTAAGCCACGTTATATTCCTTGCTCGCTAACCTGAAGCAACAGCACCTACACACTGCACATTTGTCATCAGAGGATGGAGCAGCATCTTGGAAACTCCTGGTTCATCAGTAGTAGCCTCATGTGCAGAAAACTCTGCATATCAAGTTTCACAGTAAGGAGCATATGTTTGTGATGCATGTGCTCAAAACGGGAAAAAAAAAAAGAAAGAAAGAATTGAAATGCCTACTGATGATACCTGGGAGTTTTCAGTCCACTGATGTCACAGGATACTGTACAGAGAGGGAAGAATCACTGCTCGCTAAAGTGGGGAAACAGAGGCACAGAGAAGTCAAAGGGCTGACGGAGAATTTCCATTCTCACTGACCTGGGTATGCATGCAGCTGATGCTTGCTGTATCATGTCCTGCTGCCGTCACAGCTTTATGATGTTTATCTTAAATGTTTTACTGAAACCTTATTTATTCTCCTCTAGAAGCTTATTTCTTGTCCATTCAAAACTTCCAGTGATGTCAGAGACTTGGACATGCAAGGACAATGCGTCGTGCCCTAAGGGAAGCTGGTTTAGAGCTGCTCAACCCTTTCCTTCTTCTAATTCAGTATAAATATATAAAAATTGAATTTCTTATGTGCAAAGATAAGGCTTCTGATTTTCAAAAACAATCAAATGGACCTCGGTAATATCCCTAAGGTTTTGTTTTCTTCTGTTTTGCTAAGAAAAAAGATACCAACTAATGTATCTTACATTTTGACAGTGCCTTTCTTTAAACAGAAAGTAATGTAACTGAACTCTCAGTTAATTGGTTTAAAAATATGAAAAAGCTCAACTAGGGTGTGCAGTCAGCTTTTCATAGCACATCCCGGAGTCAGTTACCATGGCACTGCGAAAGATTTTGGTCTCCATGGCAACCTCAGGTCGGCTTGTCGCACCTTTTATCTTATGCAGACTGAAAGCAGCAGCTTGTGGTATCTGGAGTTAATATGTCGAGGAGGAGGCAGATACGTTGCCAGAGAGGTGTTGGGTTTGTTGGGTTGGGGTTTTTTCCCTCTGTTTTAAACTCAGTCAGTCTCTTAATTACTGCTAATGAGGCTAATGGCAGGAACTGGCAGTAAGGGGCGAGTGGAAGCGGCACTGCCTGGTGGGTGCGTGGGGAGGCAGGGTGCAGCAGGGGGGAAACGTCCCCCTTTCCCTCCCGCTGAGCAGCCGGCAGAGCTGCAAAGCCATGGCTCCACGTACTTTTTGAGATCCCTTTGCAGCTTGTTGCTCCGGGCGGCTCTTTGCTAACCCTGCAATGAGACGGGCTGTGCCTTTGCTCCCCTGTACGCAGCGTGTTTAGTCAGGCTGCTTTGGCTAAATGCTGGCTCTGGCCACGGCTAGTGCACGCTCCGGACCCTGCCGTTAGCCTCCCCGGCGTGCAGCTGTGTCCCCTGGCCATCAGTCCCTCCTCTTGCTGGCAGGTTCAGCTCTTGCTGCGTTGGCAGGGTGTTTTCCTGCTGCCTGGGCGCAGCGAAAGGAGCAGGGCAGCCAGCTCGGGGAGGGCTGGGGGTGGCCTTCGTGCATGAAGCAGGGCAGGACAGAGAGTAGGCACCAACTGGGGCACTAGGAAATCATGCTTCAAGTACACACTTTCTTTCTCAGATCACTCATCGTGTAAGTGCTGGGCGACGTACTCGGGGAGGTGGAGCAGGCAGTATCCTTTAGCTTTCTGGTCCAGCTGTGCAGGCTGTGGTGTATGCTTGGATGGGATGGTTTTTGCTCATGTTTGCTTATCCCTGTTGGAGCTAATCAGGATCCACCTTGAGGCGCAGTTATTACTGTTACAATTGGCCCTCTGTAGCTGTGAAATCTGGGGCTGGATGGAGAAGCTGCCTCCTTGCTCTTCTGGCCCAAGGACTGCCTGGCAAAGCAGAGCACAGGAACGTGCAGTCTCAGCACTCCTCCCTCGCTCTCCCTGCCTTCACACACGCTTCACAAGCATTGCTGCGGCGCTCTGGTAGATTGCCGTGTTCAGGGGGCTGTTGTTACAGAAGACTGGGTGATGTGGGAAGGACCTAGGAAGACCACCTCCGTTCATTCATTGGGCTCGTCTTGCAAAATCTTGCTGGTGGTGTTCAGGCCCTGTTGCTGGAAAGCATGGAAGAGCTCCTGGAGCTGTAAAAAAGGAAGTGTAACTCTGGCAACCCGATGCTCAGCGCTTCTTTAAATGGGCTTTCATACACTCGCTACTTGTTTACCTTGAAAATGTAGTGGCTGTGAAGAGTAGGCTGGTAAGGAAGACTGGCAATGGAGGCAGGAATTAGGGAAATATTTTCTAATCCCAGAACAGATTGAAAACTCTTTATGTTGATCTTTTCAGGGCTTTTGTGTGCTCTCAGGGCAGAGTGGCACATGCAACCAGAAGATAGTTGCTTAGCAGTGAGTGTATGTGCTGCAAGGTGAAGCCTCTCTAGTTACACCGTTGACTAAAAATGGCCAATGCTTAAGCCATGTTACTAGTGATTTCAGAATGTTTTGTCTACCAGGAACTTCCTTCTTAGTAGTCTAACACGAAGCTTTCCGACTGCCTGTTTTTAAAGGTAGAACATACTACAAACTGCAGAAGCAATTAAGTTTTGCTTTCAATGATGAGTAGACTGTCTTCACACAAAACTGTCAGCCCTGAAAATCTCAGGTAGCTGGTAGACAAATGAGCATTACAATACATTTAAAATGCCCCTACGTTTTTCATACCTATTGACTTGGATTCACACAGATACCTCTGAGATGCATTTATTCTTCTGCTCCCTCTGTCTGAGCGAGTGATGAAAAAAACCTCAAGAGGCCCATAGATTTATTCAGTAGGTTTTTGTTAAACCTCATTTGGGCTAGAGATTTCTGCTCCCTTAATATGGAAGGAAAAAACTTCCCCCCCCAAATCAAATCTTTTCTCAATTTTGCTTCCAGTTCAAGACCAATGGAATGAAAATCAGGGCATATGGAATATTTTCAGGACTCAAAATAGATTTATATTTCATATGGACACAGGCTTTAGCTGAGTCTTATTTTATCATCTGTTCTTAACCTAATGATGGAGGCCAAGGAGCAAAGTTTGGATCCAGTTTTGGAGGAGGAAAGTATGTGTTGCAATGAAGACTGTATTTGTGATGGTGTTAAGCTTTCTGGCTAAATTTAGAAAGTCTGTTTTAAGATTCAGAAATGACATTTTTGTATAAAGCATTGATACATAAATCCGTATGCTTTTAAATATATGGATTTCATTTAGAAATTTGACAGCCAGAATTGAAAACACTTAGCTATGACAGAATATTACCCTGTTATATATCAGGGAGAAAAGAGAGAAGAATTAGCAAAGATGAGAACCAGATGTAAGAGCATGTTTTAGATTGATCCCAGCATTAGAGGGGAGTGCTTCCTTTCTCACCCGTGCATGGCTGTTCTGCACTGGCGTCAAGCGGCTTTCCTGCAACTTTCCCAGCAGGCAGCTGCCCCGACAGCATCCCAGTCCTGCTGCCTTGAGAAGGCAGAGCTGTAAGGATAAAGTTCTTGTTTACGTTTCAAACATTGCTCTGCCCAATACATTGAAAGACAGAAATATATACACTTGTAAAAATCCAACAGCTTTTCAAGTTGGTCCTAATGTTGGAACCTTCCTTGTTTATTTTCCCGTAGCACTTGTGTTCGAGAGAAACCTGTGACTGCTGTAAGGGGCAATTACTTGCTCTGACTGCGGTGGTTTTCAGTGCTTAAAATAATGCTTAACAAGTGCATAACATCCCTGTACAGTGTTTTCAGGAATTGCTCTGTAGCAACAGAGGGAAGGAACGAGCAAAGGCAGAGCATGCTCTGCCTTCTGCTTGACTTGAGATAAATGACAGTAATCACATAGACAGTAATCTGGCCTTTTCTGCTCTGCCCACCTGCTGCTGCTGTTGTCATGCTCTGCACTCTGCTGCCATCCTCCGTGACAGCGGTGCCTCCAGCTTGGCACTGCTGGGAATAATTAGGGGTGGCACAACTCTGCAGCTGCTGTGGTGGTAAAGGGGGGGTGCAGGCAGAGAGGGGGTAAAGAGCTGGGCTGGAGCCAACATAGCAGGAAATAAGCTGAGCTGTCATTCCTGCAAACGGCAAGTGTTTTAGCTCTAGTATTAGCTGAGGGCATGAAAGGGAAGTTTTTCTATCTGGAAGTCTGACTGTGTTACAGGGGAGAGGAAGGGGCATCATGAGAAGTCCAGACATAGTCTAAAGTGTAGATTGCCGTAATGTAGCTCAGAGGGCAGGCCTTGGCATCTTTAGATACAGTCGTGATCCTTTAAAGTTTCTCCTGCTCTTCACAGGGCAGCTCTGGGCTTCAGTGGAATTGTCCAGGGCATAAATCCTCCCATGGACAACAGGCTGTTTGAAAGGGCAGACACTGTCTAGCTTTCAACACAGAAAGGGCACATCTTAAAACACTTCAACACATCCCAGCTGTAATTATTGAGAAAAAAAAAGTCTTTACGTGTGTATTATTTTTTTAATAACTGTTAATGGTGAATTTAAGAATACAAAACCTACTAGATGTTGCTAATTGAAAAGACTATGAGGATATGGAGACTAGGTAATGAGCGAGCTGGTGAAGAGAGAAGGGTGAAAAGTAGCAAGTTGTAGGACATGGAGGTCTCCTTTAGCTCTGAGTACATGACTAAATGTTGATGTGCTGTTAGGACTAAGCAGTGGCTTTTAACCATGCAGAGGTCAGGGGATGAGGCAGAACCTGTTTCTAGAGATTTGAGGCATTCCTATTAATGGGAAGTGTTAGCACTCGTACTGGGCTGCAGTCATTATGTGTGGGGTTATTATTTTATCTGATCTAGCTATTTTAGGCTGACCCTCTATAGTTCAGCATAAATAAGGATAGTTCTAAGAAATAAAAAAGCATCAGGCTTGTTCTGAGGACATACTAACCTACATTGTTTTGTGTATTTATATGCATATATTTATATGTATTTTTATATATACACACATACATATATAATGTAAAATTGTACACTGCCATGACAGTGTCTAATCATTTTGGGCTGATTGACTGAAACACATGTAACACAAAAGATTAATTTTCCACTGTGGGTAAGCTAGAATTCATCTTAAAATGTGAACTAGATAGAGACAGTTACTGCTTTGCTGTATCCTTATTGAAAGGATGAACTTGTTACTATTTGGAGACTTCTGATATGGAAGATGCTTAGAATCTGTCACCAGTGTCAGTGCCTTTGGTAGGCCTCTGTGTACAGTGTTTTTGAGTCCTCCCCTAGCTTCCATTGCTCCCTTTGGACTTTCTTTAATTGGTCCCTATGGGGTACCCAGAAATGGACACCCAGACCTGAAGCCTTCCAGTTGTTCAATAGAATTGAAGGATAATTTTGCATGTTAACTTTTCTTAATGCGTATCAATATTTCACTGTCAGTGATAAATATTCTTTGTATATTGGGAAGTAATCTCTAAAATAGCATTCCTACCAGTGTGCACCTATTTTCATTGAAGTGTAGTATTCTACATTTATGGCACATAAGGGCACATTAGATACGTTACTGAAGTCAAGTTGTACAACATCTAATGTCTTTCCTCTCTCTCCACAAGGCCTGCTAGCAAGTCCTAAAAAGAAATTAGATTGGTGTGACATGATTTTTTTCACAACCAATCCCTGCTGGATGTTAGTAATTACCTTCTATATAGTTACAAACGTTTCATAATTTGTTCCAGAAACTGAAGTTAAACTGACTGTTTCTATTTCCCTTGCTTCTCCTTTCATGTCTTTTAAAAAAATCAAAGACTAGAGAAAGGTAAATTTGATGTTTAATACCTTACCCAGCCTTGATGAGTTCTCAAAATAAGTGCTAAAAGCTCTAGATATCATCAGCCCAAACCTTTAGGTTTAGGCTGGGATGAAGCTCATTAGGTCTGGGCAATTTGAAAACAATTTAATTTAACTAATACTTGTTAATCTGTGGAGTGTTTTTTCTATTCAAAGACTTTGATCTTGCTCTTTTGGGACTGGAATTAGATATGATAGCCGTCTGATGAAAGCTTATCTTTTGTGATGATCAACACACACAAAAAAGCATTAAACAACTTGACCTTTTTGACATAATCCATCAATAATTTCCACTCTCAGTTTCATGGCAGACTACTCTTGAGCCTACATTTATTGTTAATGTCTTTATTGAATGATTTCTTCATGTTTCTTGCTGGCTACATCCAACTCTGTACCCTGGACACTCTTAGTAAATAACACTCTGTAATTTAATGTAATCTTGTTGGGTTTTTGTACTTTCGCTTGGTAATCTGACTTGGTTTTCACTGCTGGTTTGCTTCATTTTCATGCTTCAGGTCAATGAAGAGCTCACAATCTAGTCAAGGTTGCTATGTGATTTGCCTTTTCTCCACAGTGAAACAGCTGGCACTTAAGGCCATAAGAATTATTTCATTAAAGAGCTTCCATCTCTTACTTAGACCATCCCCTGGAGGTCTTTCCTGTCGATCTTCTGGGATTCCTGAAGTGTGCTCCCTTGAGATCCACTCCTTTTACTTTCCTGTTGTGCTGCTTTCCCACCCTAAATTGTGAAGAGTGGAAAAATGAAGAACTCTGAATACTTTTAGCTTTTCCCTTTAAGTAATGCCACCAGATTTTTCCCTGTCCGAGTTTTTGTTTGTACAAGTCCCCTCCAATTGTCCCAAATTTGACACACAAGAGAGTACTGGTTCACATCACCTACCTTACTCAGGTGCCCAAGTTCAGAAGTTAGTCTCTGTAGGCTCTCGGAATAGTTGAGGGAAAGAGGTGGGGTGTGTATGTGTGTGATTACCAGAATGTGATTCACAGACCTCTTCGACTCTTGCTTTGAGTTACCCTCTAGCAGGGCCCCTCTGTTTTCTAGGGAGGATAAAGGGAGATTGAATCCCTAATTTAGGTATCTAAGTTTGGTGCTCAAAATTAGGTACTTTTCCATGTGGTGTGTTTCTTCGCTTTCCCTCCCCAACTCCATTTTAGCCTTATGCTGCATCGCAATGTCTCTTTAAGACAGAAATGGAGGACCTGCAGGGAAGAAATGTGATCTGGAAAGTCACCATGCACTGTACAATTTTCTGCATTCTGACTGATAAATTATTGTGTCTTCAGTGTGCTTTGGCATGCAGTGCAATTTGTCCATGTAGCAGTGATGATAGGTTGTCCTGAGCTAATAATCAAGACCCCTTTGTTTAGAATCCTCAGCCTTTTAGGGAAGTCTTAGAAAAGAGTTCTTATCTCTTTGTCACTTTTTATTCACATTTTATCATAAATGGAGCAAGCTTTTAGCCTTGAGAGTTTTACTGTGATCATGTTAAGAGGCAATCTAAGAAAAGAAAAATAATCAGCACTGTTTGCAGTGACAGATTGTCTTTGTGCATCGCAAGAGAATGCGGTTAATTGAATGTTGCAAAACGCATAGAAAAGGAAAGCTGCCTTTCCTGTTGTACGTCTGAGATCTTTGTGCCACCAGAAAGCAACAGTCTGGCTTTGCCCTGGAGTTCTCTCAGCCTTTCAGGAACAGCATATGATTTCACACTCTATGTTGGTACCCTGTACCTAGTCATCTTCCTTCCACCTTGCAATCAGACTGCCACCCAGAACAATATTCCAGCATGTGCTCCGCAGCCCTGGTACCCTGTCTCCCACTCTCCATCTTCTATAACACTTCCTCACCATACAAGCTGAAAGGTTTCTTTCAAATTAAAAATTGGCTGGCAGGGTCACAGGGGCACTGCAATTAACTGGCAGAAAAATGTTGAAGAGAATTAAGTTAGCTCTTCAGCTTTAAGCCTGCATTATTAGCTACTTAAATTTGATTATTTGCACCAAAACTATTAATGAGTAGTCTGTCATTCTTGAGGGACCAGGACGGTTTCCTCATGGCAGAGGGACTATTGATGGAGCAGGAGTTGTTCCATGGCTATCCAATGGCAAAATTAAAGGAGTTTGAAGGTGGGTTGTCTTCTCTTGAGTGCTTGTAATAATAGAATGCTTTCCCTTTCTCAGTATGATCTGCAGCTCAGCTGTGTCATCTTTCATTGCAAAATGTAAGGCTCCCTTATTGATATTTTAATTCAACTGAAGAGTGCATATATTTTGTTTTCTTGACTTTGTTTAATGGTAGAGATATTTGGGCTTCAAGATTTCCTTGTTCTTGCTTTGGGGATTTGCTTGGTCATGTTAGTCCAACTTAATGACTATGTTTCGAGATCACTTTAAGTAATCAAACTAATATAGAGGCAATCTGACTTCTCACCTACCTAGTACTTTTAAAGAGGTTTTGCAACTGATTTCAATGAAAATAGCCTTTCCGTTTATTGGGAGAGGCCAATTTAGCAAAAACATTTTTTTTTCCAGTATCTTAATCTTTTTTTTCCTGTGTCTACAAAGCATAGCCCACCAAGACTGATGACTCTAGCTCTGTGAGACATTACAGCATGTACTGTACTACTAGCTAGTCATTAATATTTCCATGAAAACTATATTTTTCAGAGCAAGTGGATTCATCAAAACTGAACCAGTTCACAGTCACAAGTTAGTTTTGATTAATTTTTCGAGACAAATATTTTTGTGGGAGCGGAAATTTTCCAAATTTGCAATACATCCATTTTGACCTTTTTTAGATTTAAAAATAGTGCTTTTTCCTTTCAAAATGACCTTTCCTTTAGAAAGCTAAACTAATTATCATTAAAAACTTTTTGAAACTCAGAAGTTTAGTATTAAATCTTTTAAGCAATCTGAACTGATTTTTTTTTTTTTTTTAAATCCTCCTAGTTCTTCTGGGACAGAAAATTACATTTCTGCACAGCCACAGATGTTGCCTGCCACTGAGCAGCATGGAAGCCTGCATTGAAGCAGAATACATGTTTTGGTGCGGGTTTCATAGAAGCCTGCAGTCTTTTTCTATTCACTTATTTAATCTGGAAAAAAAGAACAAATCCCTACACAAGAAGATAACTACTGTGGCCTTTTCATAGCTTCACAGCTAGCAACTTCTTCAGAAGCAATCCTGACCCTTAAATCAGGAATTATGCTTGCCATAACTGCAGCACACACAGTCAAGAACATTTTTACTCCTCTCCCCCACTTTCTCGTGAGATTTCATGTGTGTTTTGTGAGTGCTTACCAGGCTGTGGACTGAGGTGGTGTACTATTATATTAATGTTTTGAAAAAATCCTATGGGAGATGCAAAAGAAGAACTCATAGTCTGTAGAGTAAATAACTATCAGAAAGATGTGCAAATGTTTATTGCAGAAAGAGCTTTTCTAAATGAACTCAGCTATCTTACAGCAAACACCACAGCTATTTTTGTTATGCTCTCCAAAATCATGTACTTCTCAACTAACATCTGCCAGAGTGAAGACTGACTTGAGTTTTCCAAAGCACTATGTCTAGAAGATATAAAACTTTTTTAGCCCGTCAAACCATGATTATTCAGTCTTGTATTTTCTTACCAGGGTATGATACCCACATTTTGTTTAAGGCCTCAGATAGCCCTTGTTACAGCTTCTTCATCTGAATGCTTACCAGGCTGCTGTGTTTTGGTCCTACCACCTACAGCCTACTTGTTCATGTGCTCTTACTTTTCCTGATATAGAGCTAACTGAAGTTGTGAGCTCTGCAATACTTACTAGGTAGAAGTTAGCTGTCTACTAGTCCTCCTTGTAATGTGCAACTCATTTGCCTTCTCTCTTCAGGATCAGTGCTGACCACTTATCCCCTACTTTCAACCCAGGTATTTTATGCCTTATGCTTATTTATGCCCTTTTCTGTAGATCCACTTTTGTGGATCTTGCCGATCCACTGCAAGTTCATAAGGGGCTTATTTGAGTGGCATATAATAACTGAAGCACAGAGACTCTCATAATATGTATGGGTTCTTCGTTTTATTTATCTGGTCTCTTTCTGTCCTAACTAGCCAGGCGTCTCCTTTTCTCAGTGGGTTTCTTAGCTCCATGAGACCTCTGAGCAATGAATTCAGGTCCAGGCCTGCTCAGGAATCTTTGTGAGTCTTTTTATGTTTCTTGCATATCTCTCGGGCTCCATGACATTTAAGATAAAGGCCCAATTTCTGATGTCTTTGTCTCCTTGTGTGGATGTTCACCACTGTTCATGTCCCAGCATTCCGCACGCATTTTGGAGGAAGCTTCTTTCAGCCATGCCACCAAGAGAGGCATCAAGGTTTAACAAGTGCTCATTTTCCTTGGCCTGGGAGGTACACAACAGTATAGATGGCTCTGTGTGCCCAAGCATCCCATGGATCACAAATTACAGAATTAATAAACTGTGCATGGATAGAGTCCTTAAATGTCCACGAGGTCTTAAGCCTGAAGGAGCCAAGACTGCAAATTATATAGATAAATGTCTAAATCTGTGTTCTGGAGTCATCACCAGGATCCTGGAGGTAGGATGAAGAGTTGGGGTGCTAAGGAGTGACAATAAAGGTCAGAACTGGCAAAAAAAAAGGGGGGGGGGGAGGGGAGGAAGAGGAAAAAGCAACTGCTGTGAACTCCCCTTTCAACAGCATAGTTGGAAATCATGGCTATAGATTCTAGCTTCTTGCTCCCTCACCCATGCCAGAGAAGTTTGATTTATGGCATTTAGTCTGCATTTTCTTATCAGCTCTAGTACATTTGCACTGATCTTATGAAATTAAGACAAAATCGCAGCATCAATGGCAGGTAACGATAGGACGCAGTAAGCTCCAAAGTCAACGTTTTCTGTATTGCATTTTTTGCATGTGGTATGATATCGAGGTTCATACTGTCCCACCAGCTACTCATTTCCACAGCATAGCGCTTTCAGTGATAACCCTGACATACTGTGTCTGTTATATAAGAAAACCGAAATCTCGTATGCTATCTTTTTCCTGTCTAATCCTTGCCAGTTGTTCTGTTTAGTCTTCCATGCAACTTTGTATGAGATGCTATGTACAGTAAGAATCTTTGTGATAGGGGCAGGGACAACAGCGGATAAGGCTTTAAGCCTTTATAAAGTTAAGGGAGCTATGGAAGTGGTTGGGGCGCTAAATAGATGAAGTCAGAGTAAGAGGAAGCCCAAGGGGGAATATGTTTAAAGCAGGGACATGGAATAATCCAGCAGAAGTAAATTTTATCTTGTTGGGGAAGATACTCGTTCTGAAGTCATGTGGCAGAAGACTTAGGAAAGTAGGCAGAGGAGGACCTGCTGCAGTTATACACCTTAATACACAATAGCATGTCTGTCAACAGTGCTACTTGTGACAGATTTCTGCATTACTGAGGGGATCACACAACTTAATATGTCCAAAAATTATTTTGTCACAGCACTCTTATTTCCAAGAAACGTAAGATTAATTTAGTGGCAAGAGTTGGGTACTGAAAAATGAATTCCCAGGTTTGCAGTTGGTTGGCTTTGTCTTCTAGGATAAGACATCTAACTTCCCTGAGCCTATGTTTAACCATCCGTAAATGAGAATAACTCTTACTCATCTTCCAGGCTGCTGAAATGTTTAATTAATTAGTGTTTCAAAACTGTTCTGGACTATGCAGATACGAGGCACAGTAAAGTGCTGCTGTTATTTCTTAACACTACATACATACCTTCCTCACTTCTATTTTTTTGTAACTGTAAAAAACCCCTCTGCTGCAAGCTACTGAAGCTGCATGGTGTTTTAGTCTATCATCCTATACTAACCTTCCAGCCAGAAAACAGAACTGAGCCAGACATTGAAACGTTTACAGACACTTTTCAGTAATCGCTGCAGTTAATAGAAACTCCAGTTTCTTTAAGAGAAGTCTCAGTTTATGGCTGCATTTGAATTTAACGTGCCATGAAACCATTCTGACATGCACAGAGCCTGAAGCTTTTGCTGCTCAAACCTTTCTCCATGAAGCTGAGAATCCTAATGAGAAATGAAGGCCGCAAGCTAAGGATCTCACAACAGGCTGTTGCTGTAAACAGAGCAGAAAATGCACCCCAAGGTGAGAAATCCTCTTTAAAAGATTACTCTGCTGTGGAGGTGGAGGAATGCCAGAGCTTCCTTTAATGACCAAATCGTTTGGAGCCAGGTAGATGTTTTGGCAGCTGCTATTTAATGGAAAAGGAAAACCTCACAGCACCTTGGAATATTTCTGCAGCAGTGCTCTGTGGCTGCTACAAGAGCTCCAAAGAAAAGCCTCTCCACTATCAGAGCTATTCTTTCCTGACAGTTTATTCAATCCTCCCACCCACCAACCCTTTTTTCCCTCCTAAGTAAACATCGACTCAAAGGTTGTTGGATGTACTAGTTAACAACAATTTGCAGAAATGAGCCAAGTCAGTATTAACTGTGGCATACTTCTGATATCGGGGAACATTTGAGGTTAAGGTCTGGACTCCATTTCACCAGACCTGTCGTGAGAGCCAACTCAAACAGAGGGCAACATGGGCAGCAGCAGAGCGGTGTCCTTCTTCCGTCTTCTCGGCAGGCAGGTGAATCCTGCCACCTGCATTAAATTCAGAGCAACCAAATTGCACCCAGTCACAGTCTATTTCTGGTATTTGGGTTATTTACAAAGAGATATTCAGTGCAATGCAGCAAAGCTAGCCTAAATTCTTGGTTTGTTAAGTTCCTTCACAAAGCTGGCTCTGTTCTATGGCAGGCCATTTTTAGAGGGATGGCTGCCGCCAGCCAGGTGTGCTGGTGTGGTCATGAGCTACCTATCTTAGCAACACCCACCCTAGGTTTTCCAGAGGGATTAGTGTGAGGTTTTTAGACAGATTAAGGGTGAGAGGGTTAGGTGCAAAAGGCTAGTTTATAATAACCTCGGTTACTCTGCACAATATAATCTTGAAACAGATCTACACGGTAATCTCTTGGAATTAAAAATCACATCTCATTAGAACGTGTTGTTTCTCAAGGCAGTAGCAAAAACTGTGGACTGTGTGCAGATCTGGTTAGTGATAATTTAGTGAGGGTGCAGAGCTGCTAGCTTACCCCAGGTGCTTGCTGCTTTACATCAGAAACACTGGGGATGATTCTATCTTTGCTAAATGAAAAGGTTTAATAAACTGGAATGTATATAAAAATATACATAATTATGCACACACATAAATATATAAATTAATGTGTACTAAATAGATCTAAAAGATCTGGAGAGAGGTAATTATTTCATATTTGTGTTGATGTTGTCATTTACTGAATGAACACAGTAAATTCAACAATGCTCTCTGATCATTGTTGTAATCAAATTGAGTGTAAATATTTTGGCAGAGACTGATTTCTGTCAACAATTATTAGTCAAAAATATATTTGCTCTTTGACTGAAAAACAATTTTCATGTATGTCACCAAATTTAGCTACTTCAGGGCATATTTCAGTGTTAGGTGTGTTTGTGCATTACGCCAGCAGCAGAACTCCCAGTTCTCTTTAATAAATAAATGTGAATTATTTAAGAGTTGCTTGAATCTTTGTACCTATCCTATCTGGTTGCTCACTGTGGAAATGGCCTTCTTGTTCTGCAATCTTTTTTATTTCTTGCCACGTAGTGGTAGATTTGGGAGAAGAGAGCACCATATGTAATTGTGTCTGTCTGGAAGAGTATTTGCAGTCCATTCTGATCACTTATTTTGGGGCTTATTTGTCCCATATACTCATCTGTTTACTTTCAATGCAGATGGCACAGGTAGCAGAAAAACTGCTCACTGACATTTTGGCTGATAAAAATTAAAATTATTAATGGTCACCTGCAGCCAGAGAGCGTCCCTATACCTTGGGCCTTGATCTCCCATTTTACCACGCTGCCTGTTCCAGAGCTGCTTCTCTACGCTCTGCATTGAGAATTTCCTCAGTCTGGCCTCCGCTGTTTTCAGTATTTAGATGATTTAGTTCAGCTGACCCACAACATATAGTCTCCTCTTACATCTCCCTTCCCTGGGGGTCTCAGTTGCTTGGCAGAGCAATAGAGCTCATCAAAGACATTTGAATTCTTGTTGGCTGGTATAGCTGGCTTATTGCAAACAGAAAACAACGTTCTCTCAGAATAAAAAGTTTGCAGATATTTTTGACAAATACGTTCTCAAAAAAGAACACATTGCAAAAATAAATTCAAATCCCTTTACTTTTGTAGGTTATTTCTAGTCCGCAAGGAAAGTTTTCAGTTACACAGTCAGTATTACCAGAGCCTGTGGGGTCATTAGTAACGTCTTTGTCTTTCTGAGGAGAGAGGAATAAATTCAGTAAATCAGATTATGCATTAGTTGGGTGGAGGATCAGTTTTCGAAATTGGGGTTTTTTTCAGCCTTTCTCTCATAAAGGTAGAATGGGGTTTGGGAGGTGGTAGCTTTGAATACGTAAGAAAAATCATGAATCACCTCGTCATTGCCCCTGAACAGGGCAGTTTGGGTGGTTCAAACATGTAGCTTGGCTGTCAGAAATGATCTCTTGTCAAGACCGTTCTAGTAGCAGGGCTCTCTTCTGGATTTAGCGACACTGAGTGACAACTTGCCACAAATTCGTGGTAATCCAGAGGATCCTTGTAGCTTGGTTACAAGATAGGATAGAAGTTGTAGGAATTCCTTAGGAGGATCTTTGAGTTCATATGCAACACAGCTTCAGAGAGTTGTCAGGGGGATAGTCTGCTGAGAAACCTTAAAGTGAATAACAGGACAACCAAAAGGGAATGAAAATGCCCTTTTTCTGTTCAGCAATATGAGTTTCTTAACAGACATGGCAGAGCAGTACCATAATTGAAGCTTGAAAATTGCAGCAGTTTTTACAGGCAGAGCATTTCTTTTTTGCCAGTTTTTGTAATGTGAACAAGCACTAGCCTGTAGATGTGGAGTGGACATTGTAAACAATATTGCTGAATCACTTGGTAGGACATCTCTGAGAGAAAATAAACCAAACAATTTGATTATCCATCATTTATCAATGGAAATGGAAGACTGTTGCTAATCTGGAATACTGTATGGAGAAATCGCAGAGCTCTAGTAGCCCATTGGCTTTGTTAGCAACAAACACATAGCAGATGCCATGTTGTTTGTTATTGGTGACACCTTTAGAAAGCAGAGAATAGCGAACAGATTTTCTCTGTACTAGTGGGATTCGAAATCAGTCTTTTGCAAGGTTTATGATAGCAAAGTGTGTATTTGGCACTCACGAGAAGAAAAAGGAGCGTTCTTTATGTGCTGTCACCACTACCTCATTGAGAAATGCTGACAGGCATAGGGTGGAGTCTGCAGTGTAAGTAGAAGTGGAGGAGGGTACGTGAGCCTGGGTTGTGTTAAGGAGGTAGTTGAATAACTGTAAGGCAACTGCAGGAAAAGGGGCTTCTGGTTTAAAGCTGTAAGAGGACGAAACAGAAGAGGATGAACAGCTAGGGGAGATAAGATGCTGGGCTGAAAATTGTCTGGGAGAAATAGAAAGATTGGGGCATCCTTAATTATTTGTATGACAGACTGTAGGCTTCACTAGTAATTTTGCTTGTTATTATATTTCTCAGAGGGAGGTTAAGATATGTCATTATTTAAAAAAAAATGAAGTGCTGGGTTAATCGTGCAATCGACAGTGTCCTGTGCAAATACATGCTATATAGATCTGGCCCACTTCTGCTAGCATTCTCTTTCTTTTTTAGAAATTATGCTATTGCCTGTGTGAGACTTATTTTCTAGAGTATCCTGAAAAGGGTGAGCAGTGAGGGTTTGCTTTGGATTCCTTTCTGGTTTGATTAAGCTTAGCCCATTCTCTGGGCCTTGGCTCTCCATTACATGTGGCATCACATGGCAGCAGCATCACTGCCAGCCTGAATTAAAAAATACTTGGTTTGATATCAGAGAGGCTTGACCATGGATGTCCTGAAAGAAAATGAATTTAACACACTAAAGCAAGATACTTTTTTGTGCAACATGCCATTTGACCTATGTTACAAATAGGCAAATAGGTTACTAAGAGAAGATTGGGCTTGCATTTGAATAAAAATAGTGATTAGTCTGGTTGGGATAAGATTACAAGCATATCAGCTCCCTGAGTTTTAAGGAACTTTCAGCTGTCATCGGAAAGAAATCATGCACGTATGCAGCTGGTTTACAGTACTGAGATATTCCAGGCTTTGTGTAGGTCAAATACTTAGATTTGGAATTTCTATAGCTCTTTTACTGCATGTGCATATGGAGTAGCTGACTGTTGTTGGAGAGTTTCTGTCTGTATCAATTTAATTGGTATTCTTGGGAAGGAAAGACTGAAAGCAAAATTTGGGAATGTCACAGACCTCCATGGTCACTGAAGTCAAGTATCCTAGTGCTGCAGGCAAACCACGGAATAATCTCTTTTATAAACTGATCAAACTCCATCTTACAACAGTTTTCTCTTGATGACTCTTATTTGAGAGGCTGTCCTAGAACCTCGTTTCTTTTCTGGTTAGAAATCTTCTTCTAACTCCTGCTCGAAACATAGGCATGCGCTGTTTCTTGAGCCACTGTGTCCTTTTGCTTAAATAGGTCTTCTCCCTCCCTAGTATTTACCGTGATTTGTGTATAGACAGCAATTACGTCCCCCCAGTATAATGCTACTACTGGCCAGCCTCAGGTGTAGAGATTACATACCAAACTCTCCCCGGCATTAGTGGAAATGCATTCCCTTACAAGAGAAAATAATGTAGCCCTATAATTTGGAACTGTGTGTTAAAAAATTTGAAGTGGTAAAACTTTCAGTGTTGATAAAGCCCATGTTTATTTCATTCCTCTAATCAGAAGTGATGAGTCATTCTTCTGTGCAAACCCGGTCCTGTGGCCTGTCAGCAGCTTCTAGGAGAGAATAATTTCTGAAGAAATATTGTCACTTCTGTAGTGCTGCTTGTCTTGGCGAATCCGAAAGCAGTTTGCGAAATGATGTTTAAACTAGATAGGAAGATTGTTTGTCCACTCCTGAAATGAAGCTCTGTCTCTGTGGTGGGATACAGTGAGTTTCTTAGTAGAGTGTTTTGTTACCACCATGAGAACAAATGAGGCGAAGAACAAATTTACTTAAAACTGCAGGGTAGACTTAGGTGTTTTGGAGGAGATTCTGGGACAGCTCGTGTACCTGCCTCTGCGTTGAGGCCTCTGAGGTTTCCTCTTCCTTTTTGTCATCATTTTTGCCTGTTAACTTTGCAGCTCCCTCAGTCATGTCTGTCGTCCCTGGTGGAGCAGAAAAAAGCCTTAATGGGAGTGCTGGGTCTGCTTTGCTTTCCTTTTGATTAATTTAGGCTTTTTGATTAAGTGACAGCTTTCATCACCTTCAGCAGTCACTCTCTGACAAGGCAATTTATAGATGCTTTGGCATTATATGATTAGGACAAGCACAGTAAATAACAAATGAGAGTGATTTATTTTGAAATTTGAACAGATCCTCCTCCAAAATTCAATGTTCATGCTGTTTTCATGTACAGAAATATATTTTATTTGTTTGCTGAGCAATCTAATACTCAGTGCACCTTTCGAGGATAACTGCTGCCATGCAACAATGAACCAAAAAGGCAAGATATTTAATATTGCTGTGAAATTCGGTCTGTATTTCTGCAAAATCTGAGCTAACTAGATATAAAGAAGGAAAAGTTATAGTTCAAACAGCTCTTTTGGTGTTTCCATCTTGCGCCAAATCAGCTGATAATTAAATGTCATGCTCTGGTTAATCACCAGCAGTTAATCTCCAGCTACCAATGTAACTATCTCAAACTCTTGGCTTACAGCCTCTCACTGGGTGTCTTAACCCAACTGTGCAGACCCAGACAAGTACTAGTGATTGACACAGCTGCTGGAATTCGTTAGACATTTTCTGGGAGTATTTCACTTTTAAAAAAGTAATTTCAGCAAACTTGACATGCTTGAAAGATGTGTGTTAACTTAGACAAAATAAATAAAACACAGAAAGAACAGAGGCAGAACATTCTAACATTTTATTTCCAGATTTTTGGAGCAGAACAGTTTGATTTTTCATTTTGAAATGGTTATTTTGTTTTTAACAGCTATATTGATGTTATACAATGTAAAACAAAAAGACAAAATTGGAATGAAAAATTTTAATTGCTCTGAAGAGAAAATTATTTGTTTCATTTTTGTTTGGGAAGATTCAAGAGTTTTCAGGTTCCTTGCTTCTGTTGAGGATGTGGTTAAGTGTTACGGACTAGGATGCCTCTGGGAGCTGCAGGTAACACCAGTGCTAGCTGCAATCATGTTGTGTACAGTCCCATGGGGACAAGCTGAAGGATGACCAAGATGAGCAGGGAAATTTCTGGGGTTCTGTGATGCTACAGTCACTTACAAAATCATATTTGGATGTGATACCTCTGCTGGAGAGGCAGTAATATGAAGTGCACAGGTCCCAGGGTGGTACATTTTGATAGGTATATTTTCAACTAAAAGTTGAGGAGAAGGAAGGAAAAAAGAGTCACTTCAGTAGTAGATGTTGTAGGTACACGTAACGGAGCATGATCAGCGAATTATCACATACTGGTGCCTGATAATGGACTAGTTGCAGCTCTTGATACTCTCTAGCAGCTGCTGCTCCAGCTCTGAAACTACCAGCCCAAGGCAAATAAGATTCAGAAGCTCATGAAGTTCTCAAGAGTGAAGCCAAAACATGCTCACCTAGCTTAATACCTTCTCTGGGAATATTCTGAGCAGATCCTGTCCCTGTCCTTACTGAAACCACTCCTCGAATGTGTGGTTTCTTTGCACTCTGATACTCATTTTGCTTTTCCAGAGGTGAATGTTAGAGCAGCGTGTAGTTCTTATTTGGTAGTTGGTTATAAGAACAAATCTTGGGTCTTCTCATGCCTCATGAGAGACTCCTGGAGGGGTTTCATTTCTGTTCTCACTTTTGTTTTACGTATGTCATACTAATTGCCTTCATTTTGAAAAAGGCTGTTTGGTATACTAGTCTTCCATTAGTTTGTTTGTCTCAGGCCTTTAAGCCTGAGATAAACAAGCAGGTTTCCCTATTTAATTTGATAAATGGGTGTGAATTTGAATAGAGGCTTGAACAGAAATAAAAGATTAATGGAAGACTACTACCAATCAAAAATTACAAGGTTTTTGGGTTTTTTTTTAAAGATATGGTAATAGAACACTGAAATATCATGAAAGAACTGGCTAAGACATCACATGCAGATGGCTGTACATGTCGGTTTGCAGACATCTACAAAGGTTACCCAAGCTGCCATACATGGATCCAGGGTTCTGACATTCCAGTGTATTTACACTGATTCATTAATTAGATTAATTTATTTTGTGAAATTCCTTGAGATCCCTGCTAATGATAAATTCTTCTTAAAAGCATTTTTTTCCTCCTAGATAGCTTCAGCTGATACAAGACTATCTCTCAGACCGAGTAACATTATGTTTTAGCCTTGTTCAGAATATCTTTAGACCTCTCCTGTTCAATCTTGTTAATAATCTGCCCTCGATTTGCAGCCACAGAACTGGGCAGCAGCATTCATCTTCTTGTTACAGGGAAGTGCACGGTGCAGCCAGGAATTACTTCAATGGATATGTGTAATTTCTATTGATTGAGAAATAGTACTTTCTATGCATTGGGGTGGGAAGTCATGGTATGGAAGATTACAGTTCACTGTGGGATTTAACTCTGATTCACTGAAGGTGAAGGGAGGGACAAAACTTTGCCAAGTTAAAAAGTCCCCTCTTAGAAAAGAGGTGGGATTGATGGATAAATAACCTAAACCACAGATGTCAGGATTCAGTAATGCTGTTAAAGATGAAGTGCCATGAACATTAGTAGATGGCTTCCCCAGAGTTTAAATGCAAGGGATGGTGTTGAAACTTGTCCCTTTTTTGTGACTTGATATTTTGTATGCAGACCTTTTAATCATAAAACATAAATTCCTGCCCAAAGCTCCCTGCCAGACTTGGTGATTTCTAGGGAAGATCTATGTAGAGGCTTCCCTATGGTGCGCAGGGAAGGGACGAGCCCACCCGCTGCCAGGAGTCAGCGATGCCCTGCAGTGTTCTCGCAGCTTCTGACTCAACAGCTCAGCCAGATAATCCTTCCTCCCTGCTGATGTGAGGCTGTACCTAGGCTCAGAGCCCTGGCTGTGGCTGGAGCTCAGCTAGGCTGTGTGTCTCCAGGAATGCTTTTTCCTCTAGCACACATTTCTCCGAACAACTCTGTGGGCTCAACGACGCTTTGCGGACCTAATGCGCTGACCCTCAGGTTAGCCATGATGGCCAAAAGCCAAGTGAGCCCTCCAGTTTTTCCTGGTGGGCTGCAGCTCTTTCTAAGAGCTGGCATAGCCCTCCTGCTTGGAAATGTAAATCCCTCTAGGTTAAGCATATGTTTATTCAAATTCTCAGGAAGCTGTGAGTTGAAGGATGCATTTTTGTCCTGGATTCTGTCTGCCTGTCTTCAGGTTTTTGCTTCTATGCTGCTGCTGTTGCTGTACGTGTTGGTTAGAGGCACTCAGACACTGGGACATCCGTGCTTGAGAGGAGAGTGTGGGTGTATTGACAGAAGTACCAGGAGGTACTATATATGCTAAATCCCGAGAGGCTGGAATTAAAACAAAATTGCCACATGAGAGCAAATGAGTTGAAATGGGTGTGCTTTCCAGAAGGGGGTGCTACTTACAGAGCAGGCATAAGGATTTCTTTTTAACTCTTTTCACATTTCTCATTTCAGTGTGCCTTTTTCCTTTGTGAAGAGAGGAATTAGTTACGATTGTAAACATTAAGTTTATAGTGGGCATAAATCGCAATCAAATTCATGGGTTTAAAAATCTGTGTACTTGTGGAGTTCTGGATACATTGTTAGCAGTTAATTATTTTCCCTTTAATACATAACCACCCCCCAAATTTAGACAAACCATGACATAAAATAAGGACAGATGTATATCTGGACCTTTCAATCCAAGTTCGTTTTTGCTTTTGGCACTGACTTTTTAAAGTCAGGTTTGCAGGTAGTTGACAAAACTGCAGAATGTCAGTGGATTAACGTGCTTGCAGAGCAATGCATGAATGCATTCAAGTGCACGTTTGCACATAAAGAGGCTATAACTGTCTCTCCAGATATTAGGTAGGTGTAAACAAGTGACAATTTCTGCACACATGAACTGAGAGCATTTACAGATAGTGGAAAAGTGGATTTTTCTGGAGGCTATTAGGAAATGTGATCTTGGATATCTCGCTAAGACAGCATCACCTCTAAGTTGAGTTTACATCTTCTGTCTCTATGAAAGCTTTAGTAAGAATTGACTTCAGATTTCTGGATCTTTTTGCTTCTGCTTAGGAGGTTGTATTGAACATCTTTTTCTCTGTTATCCTCTGTATTAAGTGTCCTTGAATATTGCAGTGTCAGCCACAGCAAGTGGGCTCTACACCTCTCTGGCTCCAGAGAAGCACGTCCCAGAGCAGGAGTGCGCAGGCGAGAACAGAGGAGAGGCAAAATTTGCCTTGGCTGCTCGATGAGAGGGCTGATCCAAGAGCCAAAACCAGTTCTTACTCTTGGTTTCAGCCCCTCCATCACTAATTAACAATCCTGTGCACCTCATTTTCCCTACTACTGACTAGTTTTAAAATATGCCGTCATTTAAGAAAAGAGCCTGGGTTCTTGGAGAGCTGCTTTCCAACTCTAGCTCTCCTGCACGCTTCCTAGGGCAGGTTGCAGCTGGAATCCTAAATGGGGAAACTGAAGGGTTTCAGGTTATGTTGTGAGTTTACCACTGCTGTCTTCTTCCAGCACAGTCTTTTGTACACATCATGTTTCTTAGATTTGAGAACTGACTTGGGCCCAGTACATGCAAGTAGCAATTTCTCCAAGTCGTTAGGAATTATTGGTTCCCAGTAACTAATGTTCAGCCCCTGTTCTGCTGATGCTTTGTACTGTATTTTGAAGAGGAACAGCAATGGGTAGTATTTGCATATAAAATGAAAAGGATTAAAAATTGTATTGTGTGGGTTCTATACTGTCCCTACCCAAGACCAGATCTTGTGATTTATAAGTGGAGAAACGTGTGTGTTTGTTTCTGACATAACAGCCAGTTCTGAAAATGCGATCTGAGAGCCAAGCCGGGGTCTTCTTGGTTCAAGTAGCATGTATTGTTCTGAGACACGATTAGGCTTTGATTAACAGTTTTATTGCTAGTGCTTAAGATATAGAGAATGCAGTGTCTCTTCAGGATGCAAACAAATGTCCTTCTCCATTGTATTTTAACAAAAATATTTCATTCAGACTCATCTGATTTTTGTTTTATCATTATTATTTTTACTGCATTTCACTTTCAGGCAGCTGTTTTTCAAAGTACTTTGCTAGTCCAGCTAGTCTGAGGTATGGAGTGAGCCTTTCTGCAAACAACTGCTATTACTGAAGACCTGATCACCTACAGCTTTGTTAATGTCAGATGAGATTTGCAAGTGCTTAGGGACCTTGTAATCAGGTCAGGGATATTTCTTTTTCTATTTTCTACCCGAGGTGGTAGATAGACTTGAACAAGCTGTCTCTGTTGTGGTCCTTAATTGGGCAGATTTCCTACCATGGCTAGAAGTGGTCTAACCACCAAAGCCTCAGGACCTGGGGCTCAGTTTTAGGACCTAGCTGCAGGTTGCAGCCTCCTTCCCTATGTAAGGAGCTGCTTGCCTCCTCCCCTCACATAGCAGCAGAATATTCCCATAAAAGAAAATGCTTTTCTCAGTTGCTGGGCCTGCTTATGTCTACAGCCATTGCCTAGCTTTTTATATTGGTGCAAAAGGAGGTAATCTGTAATTTGGGTAGCCAGCTGCATTCAATCACAGCTGAACTGTTTTTTTGAGAGTTATGCTGCATAAGCTGCTGTGAGATTTCATACATTCTGCAGGCAACTGAGTGGAAAATGTGTTTTTTATTTTTTTTTTTAATACTTCTAGGTGAGTTTGGCTCTGTGTGTTGGCACTCTTAAACACAGCACATAGCAGTTTATCGCCCATCAGGAAATGAACAGGTGCCACTTAGGCTGATACGCACAACAAGGGAGAGCTCTGACATGGTTTACCACTAAAATAATGTTCAAAGCTGAGGTAAGTTGGGCTGGTGCGATATATAGGAATAAACATCGCCCAAGAGAGCTTTGTAGGAACACTGCCTTAGAATGGAGAGAATCCTTTCCATTCTTACTCTTCTTGGAGTGAAACACCAACCTATAGTCACATGTCATACATTGTAAGTTCATTTTTTTTCTTCTTGTCCCAGCTATTTCAAACGAGGAATACTTTGAGCAAGCAGACATGAGTGCAGATGGGACATACAGGTCTCTAACGATAATGTCTGTGGAACTGAGTGTGCTATTTTAGCCCCAACAAAACAGGTTCAAATGTGAGTAGTTGTAGGTTAAGGATATGCTAAAAGTATATGTTCATATACTTTTCTTCATCACTCATATCTTCAACAAATATCTTGGGTATTTCATATTGGTTTATACAAGGTCAGCAGCTTTACAGAAAGCCAATAAGCCACATCTTGCCACAACCACATTTCTTGACTTCTGTGCAGTTGAAATCTAAACTTTATGCCCACGCGGATTTTTAAATTGTGACATGCATATGTAGTGATTTTAAAAGGTCTCCCACAGAGTGTTTGATTTTTGTTTATATTACTAGCAGTAGCTGACTAAAGATATATCAGTGTCTTCTGGGGAGGCTTGTCCTTTATGCACATATGTATTTGTGCATGCAAAACAATATACTTTTGTCTTATTTTATAACTCTTAGACTATTTATGTTGCTGCATGTCATACCCAGCCTTGGTCTAAAAGCATTAAAAGTTATCTCCTACTATAATTCTCCAAACTTTGAATATAAGTATTGAAGAATACTACGGATGGATGTTTTTAAAGTGATTTAAAAATTGTGGATTTCTTTTCTTATTAGTGCAAAAAACCCAATCAACTTTCCTAATCCCAAGAAAATCCAGATTCAGTTACCAAATCAGCGGCTGTAACTTCAACTCCAGTATGCTGCATGCAGTTTGTCTCAGTAAGAGATTGTTTTGCAGATGGAAACGATTAGCAATAAAATGTATTGTAATAAGGGAGCATGCTAAGGTTACATAAGTTCAAGAATACACAGTAAAAACAGACTCTCATTTGCCTTCTCATACAGCTGACCCAATTAAAAATGCTTGCTGTGCTGCATCACATGAGCAGCCATCCTCTTGGTTCTCTCCACTTCTCTCCTTTTCTTCAGTCTCCTTCTACTTCCATTCTTTTTCCTCTCCTCCCTTGATCTATCAGTTCTTCCCAATTAATGTTTGCGTGTCCCATCTTAGCCTCTGCTCTTCTATTTCCACGGGAAGTACTATATTCCTTCTCTGTGGTTCTCCGAGAAGGGATGTGCAGAAAAGACAAATGCCTGGTATGATTCACCCCAAAATGCAATCCATGCCGACTAAGGGAGCAGTGCTGCTGTACGGAGCAGGGAATATGTGTATGTCGATGTGGTGACAGGCATGAAGGTTGCCCTTTGTATTTCCTCCAGGAATGTCCAGACAGCAAATGAACCGGTGCAGAGGGCAGGCTCAGTTAATGATAAATCACACTTTTCCCTTCCCACCCAAGACATAGGAAAAAACTTTTCTCCCACACCAGGAAAAAAGGCAGGTGTGAATGCTGGAGCTAAGGAAGATCTCCTTTGCCTGGCAGTGCTAGCAGCAGCTGTTCCCTCATCCTCTGTTCAGGATAGCTGCTGGGACAAGAGTATACATGTACCACAGACAGTGTATTGCATTACAGTAAGCCTGAAAAAGCCATTTTGAATTGGGTTGCATTAGTGAAGGACATAAAAGTCTGTGTGAAGCTGCTCAATGAAGTTTGTAGTTAACAGAAAGGACCAGTCCACTGAGGAGGGGGAAGGTGTAAGAAAATACATTTAGATTGCCTTCCCCCAGCTTGCTTCATCAAGTGTGATTTTCTGACTACCCTCTTTTGTTAACAGGGTACAATAACGACTGTATAGAAGAAAAAGATAAGCTAGCTTTCTCGTTCAGGGAAGCATGAGTAGGATAAACACCAGAGCTTCTCTGTGGAATCATTGTGCTTTGTTTTTAACATCACAACTGGCATCAGGTGGGGATACGGGGAAATAACTGTCCACTGTCTTTTCCTATGCATGAATTGCAGAAGACGAAGGATTATGTGAAACTAGCAAGTGATAGGGCAGGTTCAAAGCAGTCAAAAGAACTTGGCTTTCAACATGTCCTGGGATTCATCTGTGGAGCTCCTTCATGCAGGGTGTTGTGGATATCGAGAGTTCACAGGGGTTCAAGAAGAGACCTGGCTCATTCACAGAACAGAAAGCCACCGAAGGCCATTAGGTGCAAAGATACTACTTGTGGCTCAGACTCCCTCAGCTAAGACTCTAGTGCTACAAGAAGTGCTCTGCAGAAGTACCGCTGGAGGCTTGCCTTCATCCTGGACTCTTAGCCGAGCAGCTGCTGTTGGCCACTGTGAGAGGCAGGACAAGGGGCTAGGCAGATCTTTCATTGAACTGCAGCCTAATGTGCTTGCTGTATTTTTATGCTGTCTTTTCTTTCCTAAGCTCTCCTTATTGCTTTCAAGTATTACTCCTGTTTTAAGCAATATGAACCTATATTTAAAATGTGGTGGCTGCTCCTGATTCGAGCTGATGTTTTTACGATGCACCCAACCTTATGCAGCAACTAATTGATCCAAGTATGTCTCTTTTCTTGTTTTCAGCGACTCTGATCTTTCTGACCCACCCTTTGATGGGTTGCCCACCTTCGTACAGTAGTGGCTACCAATTTTCATACAGTTCAGGCTTTTTTATCTCACAAGACTGTTGAAGAATGAGAAGATTTGACTCTACCACTGTTTCCCATTGTCCTGGTTCTCTCCTTTTCTCATCAGATGTCTGGGTCTACCTTGTGGTCTTTGACATTGACAATGCAATTCAGTTGCCTAAACTTGGGCATGTTGTGCCATTTTAGGTACCCAGAGTATCCTCCCTGGCCTCCAGGAGAGCTTGGCTCTCCATTAGGTTCTGTGTCAGATCTGCCAGCCCAACAGGGGTGCCTCAGAAAATTTAAGTTTTTCAAAATGTCTCTGTTCAGAAAACTGAAACCCATCCTTAAAACACACATGTTTTTCTTTAGCAGTTTTTAGTACATCTGCATTGCCTGTATACTTTGAATTCTGTATTTCCTTCCTTCCTTAATGTCTTTCTCTGTCCTTTTAGTCTTCATACGCCTTCCTTTTATACTTTGCCCTCCCTTCTTAGTGTTTCCTTCATTCTCCTCTTTTTCTGAATTTCTCTTCTTTTCGCTTCCTATCAATGTCACCTTCTCTTTATGTTGTCCGTCTTCTGTCCCCCTGTCCCCCCCAGATTTGTTAATGTGGTTGTTGTTCCTTTTCCATCCGTGTTGTCATCTTTCCATCAGAAAGGCATTTTGGAGTACGGGAGGCACCTTCAGTTTGTGTGCTGAAATTAGCATGTGGATTGTATAGTGAGCTCTATAT
This sequence comes from Mycteria americana, assembly GCF_035582795.1. Classification (NCBI taxonomy): domain Eukaryota; kingdom Metazoa; phylum Chordata; class Aves; order Ciconiiformes; family Ciconiidae; genus Mycteria; species Mycteria americana. The sequence goes on from NC_134365.1 coordinate 69,822,389, forward strand.
GCATGTGTGTGACTAGAAACTGTTGGGAGACTGACACCTCCCAAGGAGCTAAATTACAGAACAAAAGAAAATCACTTCAGCTTTAACCGATGACTTTGGGCTTCTCACATGCCCACTAGCTAAGCTGCAATTGGGATAATTCATTAATGAAATCATCTTCCAGTAATAGCTGTTTGTATTGAATCAACTGCCTCTCTGTACCTCTTCTTTCTGTCTGCCTTCTGTTTAGAGTATGACTCAAATGCTGTAGTGCTGGGGCTCTTCTGAGTACCTAGGCAAGCGTAGAGGCTCTGTTATATGGTGGAGGGTGTGTGAGGTGGCTGTGTCAAATGTGCCGTCTCTTCAGCCTTACCGCAAGCGAGGTCAGGGCAGCCTGGTCGTCGAGCAGGCAGGAGCCCAGCGCTTCCTATGAGGCATCCCCAGCAGCCGCCCCTTCCTCGCTTGCTTCCCTCCCCTGTCTCCTCAGCCCTGGGAACCACAATAGCAAAGCAGTTTCACATCCACATCACCAAGGAATGGGTTAAAACGTTGTTGAACTGCAAGAGTGAGCGTGTGTGTGTGTAATCCCTCCACAGCCACCCACTGCCTGAGCCCCAAAGGGAAAGTCTTAGATCTCCTTATATGGGGATCTTCTTTTCAGAAGAAAGTGGTCAGAAATTGCACGGTGTCTGTGTTCAGTCTCCGTGTGTGCACAGTGCTGTCACCTACTGCATTATGGCTCTGCGGAGCTCAGTATAGGCTTTCTCTGAGGCGGGGGGGGGGGGGGTGTCAGGGCAGCTCAAATACTACTGCTCTTAGTAGTACAGCGCAGTTACAAAGAAACCTGGTGGGTATGATCTTCACTTTTGCAGATTTTTTCAAGACTGGTAGATGACTTCCCTGTTTGAACATAGTGGCATTATAGATTTGCTGCTCCAGCAGTACTACCCAGAATTATTCCTATATTCTTCTCTGATTTTTTTTTTTTCTCTTATTACTTTCCAGGAATGGGCACACGTGTGCATATGAATACCCACACATACACTCAGCTTAGTAAAGCTGGCCCGCTCATTAGCGCAAGGGTATCTGAATGTGCAGGGGGCTTGGGATGATTATTTAAATTTCCTTATATGGGGATCTTTGTAGTTTTATGATGATTCATGTTTTGGCCAAGGCTTGGCCTTGAGCCTCTTTCAGCTTTTTCATTAAAAAGACTGTTGCGTTCAGTTGGTACAACTATCAAATTAAAAGTGATACTTTGCATTTTTTCCCCTCCTGCCTGCCTTGACCCGTGCGGTAGTGCATGGTGCACTGGTGGGGAGGAGAGAAGGAAAAGTGAGCCAGGACATGGGGGTGGCTGGTGAGTGCAATTAGGACTGTGGGCCAAAGACCTGCCCAGTCATTTCCCAGCATCCTTCCACAGAGTGATGAAGACGGTGTCTTCTATCTCCCCCGTCAGTCAGAGCCCCCAGCCTCTTGTTTAATTTCACGTATCTACTCAAGGGGAGAGGGGCTGTGCTCCACACACAGGCTCATCTCAGAGCCACGGCCACCCTCAGCTCTCTCTCCCATGCCCCTGCTCCCCCTCCTGCTGCCTGGGGTGGCCCTGGGGTGCATCCTGGCGGGCAGCCACGAGCTGTGCTGGAGTTTGGCTATCCCAGTCAGGTCTGCACTGGAAGGGAGGTTCCTGTGGCTGCCTATTTTCAGCGTGTTCCTCTGGCTATGCATTTTCAGTATGTTCACCTTGGAGTAGCTGCATGGAATAAAAGCAGTGATGCAGTTTGTCCTCTAGGCTCAGCATGGTGGCTGCCTGGCCCCATGGCATTGTAAAGAATATATATGAATGCACATGCTCTGGAGGGGAAACTGAGGATGAGCACAAGATAAGAAGGAAGCAAAAAGGAGCTGGCAAGCTGTGTGGCACACCTGTTGCCAGCCCTGGGCTCTGGTGTGTTAATGACTCCAACAGCTCAGATGCTTCCTTTTCTGTTTGTTTTATGTTTTATGCATGTTTTATGGTGCAAATAATGCTGCTCCCTCCACCCCCCATCCTTTCAGCTTCCCTGTAAAAAGTATTAAATTGAAGGAAAAGGCAGGTTTTGCAGAGACTAGAAAACCTTTAAGTTCAAGGCCAGAGCTTCTTTCCCTGGGGACCTCACTGCTGAAAGCAGAGAGCGCACTATGAGGATGGGCTCTGGGGAATGCAGTATGATTCAGCCAACAGCCAGTGCGACCACACTTCCCTGTAATCTTAGTCTCATGCCTGGACAGGAGGGCCAGGAAGCTATGTCTGTCCGTCAGATGGCAGCGCGTTCCCTTCTCTCAGGTGTGAAGGAGAGGCACTGCCCACGCTGGTGTTTTGACTGGAGAAGCCATCGCAGAAAGCCTCATCGTGTGGAAATGCATGTGCCACACTGTGAGCCGGCAGTCATATGGTCACTGTGCCAGGTATCCACCAGCAATACGAGCACAGCACCACTTTGCCGTTACAGATACAGTCACTAAGTTTTATTTTCTAGGTGAGATTACAATTGGATCCTGTCTACTCTGGCCCCCTTTCCTTAGGATCCTGCATTAATTTTCCACTGCCTTAAGCTGCCATAGCTTCAATAGTGTCTAGCAGTGGTACTTGCACAACATCATGTTTACCCTGGAGACTTTAAACACTGCATGAGAGCTGCACTGCACAACTACAAAGTGATCCAGTGGGATCCAGCTGCTGCCCTTCATTTCCATCAGTGAGCAGTGACTTCCAGCTGGCGCTTTCCATTTCCATTGGTGATGCAATTGCTTCATCCCTTTAGAAGGACTTGAATTAATTTCTGAGGGATTGGGCTCTTCTCATCAGCCTGCCTGTGACCCCTGGCAGTACTAATACTGCAAAACCAGACTTGATTAATCATTAGGCTTTTAAAGAAGATTTCCAAGTCTAGCTGCCTGGATTATCTGCAGCCGTTGCCAACACTGGCAGGAGAACCTTTAGCAGAACGGGACATGGTTGACGTTCAGCTGCACATGCAAGCATGGTATCTCTTCTCTATGTGAGTAAGGTTTGGGAAGTGCTTTTTAGCTACACTGAGTCTGTTTTTGCTAGTACAAAGCAGAAATGATCTCATTTAAGGTCAGAAAGGTCTCTTCGATTCTCCAGCAGGTAGAAAAATCACCCAAATATTTTCAATACCTGAATGAGAACATGCTTCATGGATTCAAGTTTGGTCATACATAACAGGTACAATTCTTTAACTTTTGACCCTTTGGACTATAAAGGTCCAGTTCATTTGAAAAGTGCTGTTATTACTTTTAATATAAAAATGTTTGTACTTCGGTTGTCACATTGTGTTCATACAGCTAAATGTGCCCCTTCCACCATGTGACTGGTTTGGAGCTGAACATGTCTTTCATTTTCTGTGATTGCTAGCATGCTTCTTAGTACCTCGTATAGCTTAGATTTACCCAAAGTACATTTCTTTTAGAGGGAATGAGATTTTAGTCATGGCATGAGCAGATGTGTGTCCCATTGATTTAAGATGGGAATCCAGAGTGACCAGATTCTTGAGATACCCCTGGGATCGATTCTTGGCTTCACCATTGTCTAGTTCTGCCCCCTGAGGAAGTCATTTAAGCTGTCATTGCTTGAGTGTGTTTTTGTCTCTGATTCTTTGTGGTTTATATCCTTCAGATATGAAAAATATATATCTGTTGAGTTCTCCTTCTTCATTGTCTCTTTGCCAAGGTCTGCGTATTTAGCTTTTTCTTAGTCTTTCCTTTTAAATCGGTTACACTGAGTTTAGAGGTAATGATGTCAAACAGTATTCAATAAACAATGTATAATACTTTTATAATTTTTAGGACCTCTTTAGCAAGGGAAGACAAATTAACTTTCACCATCTTCGTGAGCTAGAAAATCTCATTCTAATGTTTTGTTTCAAAATAGATATGCAGAGTAGTCACAGTAAGAAAAAAAACTTACTAAATCATGCAACTTCTCTGGCTCTCAGTATGGAATATTTTCCCTACAGAGCACTTTCAATTATTTGTCCAAAATCCTCCTAAATACCCAAAGCAATGGATCTTCTGAACTTTCTATTGGAAGACTGCTTTATATCATACTAGAACTACTTGTAAAGACAAATTGATGTTTCAATGCAAGTTTATCTTTTCTTAATTTAATGTCATTACTCAGAGGTTTACTACTTCTTGCACAACCCAAAATTCCTCTCCTTTCTTGGTGTTTATAGCCTTCAAGTATTTGTCATTTCTCGTTATATTCTTTTTCTTCATTGTCTCTGAGCCAAGGTCTGTGTATTTCATTTTCTTAGTGTCTCCTTTTAAATCAGCCCCCGGATGTTCTTCTTTCTCCTCTGCTTCTGCTTTAGCTAGATATTTGTTTTAGTTAATGAGATGTCTCAAAGTGAATGAAATATCCCTGAGTATTCTAGAAATAGGGACTGACTCTCCCTGGTCTCTGATGTGCTGGCCCCAAATGCAAAGCCATCTTAATGCGTGGGGTTGTGAGAAGGTCAAAAGATCCCTGAACCAATGCAGGAATTCCCAGATACCCTATTTATTACAGGATTTCCCATATACATAAAATATCTTGTGTAATAAGGGACTCGACATAATTTTCCTCTATTTCTGGGGAAGCCAGCACTCACAGCTTGCAAAGGCTGCTAATGTACCTGTGCAAATAAATTGTGCATGCAGAGCAAATCTGGTGTGTCAAATTTAGTGTGGAGGCTCGTCTGAACTCCGTCACATGCTGTGTGAACGTAGCCAGACTTGCTGTCTGCACGTGTCTGTCTGGAGTTGTAGAGATGTTTAATCATAATTGTGTCATGGGCCACCACAATCCTTAAGACAGCCCTACCTTATCCTCAGCTATGCTGGGGCTACTTTGCACGTCTTGAGTCCTGAAGCTATTTTTCACGGTTATTAGGCGGACAGTGACATTCTTGCAAGGTATGTGGAAGAGAACCTGGCAGTGACATTTTTGCACTGTTGCAATCCATGGCACCAGATATGATCCTCGTAGCCAGTCTGTGACAGTGGCTAATGCCTCTGTAGAGAGCTCATTTCAGTCTCATTTTTTTTCAGTTGTGGTTCCAGCTTTTAAAGCTACCTTTCTTTTCTTTTTCTGATTTGACTAATGTTTTCAACCATTTTTTTAGTTTATAGCCATGTCATTCTTTATTAACAGACACTTTATTTTTTCTGGAACAGTGATGAAGATGCTAGGCAAATAGTGGACTAACATATTTCCCAATAATATTCCAGTAAGCTAAGCGTGCAAACTTGATGTAGTGCCAAAAACCGGATTTTGTTTACTGCCAGTCTGGTTTTGCTTTGGATGATTTTGTTCCCATCAAGATTGAAATTAATTAATTCTGTGAGTAATATTTCCTGAGATGCTCTGTCAAATGCTTGTAATTCAGATACATCATGTATACTATATTCCCTACAGCCACTAATTTTACAATTCTGTAAGAGATACTCAGTTTTTTTCTGGCAGTCTTTATTCTTTAGAAACTAGTGCAGCTGAAAAAGTTGTTCTATTATTTTGGAGATTAGAGCTGACTGACTATGGTCTGCAAACCCTAGTTTTGTGTTTCATGTGGTCTGCAAAGAATTGTCTGGTCACAAAGTGCAGTCTTTTCCCCTAGACACTAGATTTTGTTACAGGGAGTTAGAGTACATTAAACACATTTCTGAATATTAGTCATGTATATAAGCAGTTGTTCTGTTTGCTACAGGACTGTGATCACCAGTAAAAGGGAAAGTAATCTGTATAATAGCAAGAGGAAAGGGTGTTGTGTCTTAATTAGTTTGCATTAAACTGTTGACCTCCCTGCAGAACAGAATATACGCTCTGGTAAGAAAGCTCAGCATCTCTTTGGCCTTTGAAGATGTACACAGGGAGCTACAAAGGACTTTTCCACACCTTTTATACCCACTGCTTCTGCTGGAAGTCATTGCAGTTCTAGCCCTCTTATGCATAGAGGCACTTCTCCGTCTGTGTGTTGCCAGGCTTACATGTTCTTCCGGGGGGGCTAGATGGTAGAGAAGACTGTAACACGGACCCCTGCACTGGCCTCCTGCTACTTGGTCTGGAGATACCTCCTTGAGTTCTCCTTGCTGCATGTTGCCTGTTGTTCTCTGGTGAGATGCAGTCCTTGTCCTTGTGATTCTTGTTTCCTCTTTTATTTTAGACTTCCTGTTTTTATCTGTTCCAGTTTGTTGCCATACAGAACAAAACAGAGTAATCGTCAGTGCAGCTACACAGCTTGTGCTTTATAGGTGTGTAAGTACATTGCACATTCAAAGGGTTTCTTGCATTCATGTGTTTTCCTGCCCTGCTGAACAACCTGTGGTACTTGCCCATCCCTTTTCAGTCCTGTGACTTCGTTCCCTTCTTGCCACGGGCTCTGTGCATCTTTCCGTACTCTTTCTTCCTGTGTCTGTAGTTTTGCACTCCTGCTTTCCCTCAGAGGCCAGGTTGTTCCTTTAGTCTCTCTGTGCCAGGGCTCCAGGCATTCCTTCCTCGGTGCAGAGGCCCACAGCTCATTTCTTCACTTCTCATGCCCTCCATTCTTCAGCATGGAGAGGATCTTTTATCCTCCCAAATACTTACTTGCCTCATACCATCTTCCTCTCGCCCCTTGATCCTTTTTTATCACGGAGACAACAGTGAAGCCTTGCAGAGAGTCAGTGTTATGAAGCCTAGATGGCATACAGGTAAAGGGAAGGAGATACTGACTCTAGTGCTTCTGTGTTTTTTCTGATCTGGAGACAATTACTGAGGCACCAAGATGGAGGCTCTCCTAAGTTGTAGGTATTCTTCACTACCCATTTTTGGCTTTGACTCATTCTCCATTTTTTTTTCCCCAGACCAAAACATATCTTCCAAAAATGCTTCCTGAAACTATGGAGTCACGTTGCTCACTCAGTCAAAAGTTCCCTTACTAAAGCAGCTTGAATACAAGATCTCGGTCCATTTTTCTATCTTTTCCAGAAATTGGTATGAGAAACCTCAGACACTGGAAGTTTTGCTTTCTCATACCTTTCTACATGCTTTGCAATTTTTTGAATGTGGTTTTTTCTTTGTCATTTGGTCAAAAAAGTTGCTCTTTGAGTTGCTCTTTGAATTCTCACATTGCAGAACATAAATATACTTTCTTTTCTCCCCCCTTCTAATATTCATACTTACAGTAGGTATTTTATTCTATTTCACGCAAGTGGGACAGGGGGTTTTTTGCAAGGTCTATCTCCTGCAAATGAATAAAGTAAGATTTGTCTTACTTTGTAATCCCTCATTTTCTTCATTAAATATCCTCACAAGAACAGTCAGTGAAACTCACTGTTAACGTTAGTTCTTTAAATCTCTGTTTAGGACAAATATCAGTAAATTATTGACCTAGGAAAACTGTTGTAAAAATAAGTTAGATAAGCAAAAAAAAATCTTATACCATGATGATAAATTTTGGGACATGGAGAAAACTATTTCTTAGCCTATCTTCGTCTTCCATTAATACCAGTAATGCACAAATTCTTTCACAAGTGAAGGCAGATAAGATAGCCACATAAAGAATATTTTTATATGGCTCTGACCCAGTTAACTGTCCTCAGCTGGGAACCAGAATGCCTTTGTCTTATTTTTTGCTGGCCTGTGTTTTTCTGAGTAAATTTTTCACCTGCTGGTATCTCTAATTTTATATTATTGCTCCTGTTACTGCAATCCTAAGAGAGTTATCTAGTGCACATTAGTGTCCTCTCCTGTTGAACTTTAAACCCTGCTGAGTTCCTACCGATGGAAAGAGCCATACTTCCCCGGGTTGCATTTGGCTAGCAGCTGCCCCATTTGCTTAAGCTCCAGGATAGAAAGAAATTGTCCTCATCTGCTGTTTCTGCACAGGCAAGCCAGTTTCTTTAGTTATTTGTTTATACACCGTTTTCCCATTCTCCCCAACTTTCGCTGTTGCATGCACATATTTCACTGAGCTGTGACTTGCAAGGAGTCAATAAAGTAGGGAGATACTGGATAGCTCTTCCAGCTGGCTGAAGCTGCAGAGAAGAATATTGTAATGATAGGGGTGTGATATTATGGGAAGGACAGAAGGGAGGCCTTTTGTGAGACAAGAGGAAGCAAAAAAGAAGCAGACCAATAAGATTATCTCAAAGCTGTAGTTACAAAAGGACCTTGATTTTGCTTATGTGCTACCTCATAAGATACCTGTGACCCTGTACCAGCTGGTTTCCCATCATGCCAGTCAGGATTTGGGGAGGAGAGGATAACTGATGCTTTCCAAAGTGTACATAACTCTGGTCAAGCAGCTGCCTGGTCTCTGCTATCTAAAAGCTGATCCGAAAGCTTCCAACATCGGACGTGGCTGAGTTGTCTCAGATTAATTGTGAAGGAGAAGGTCGCACGCTGGCTTCAGATCAGGCAAGTGGGAGTTAAACAACTTGGCTCATGAGATGTCCTAGATCTGTTTGAACAGTCCTGAGAAAATTCCCTCTGTTACAAGATTGACTGCATTCACCCAGCCACCTTGGGACAGCAAAAGGAGAACAGCGTGCCAGCATGTTCTACCAGTGCAGCTGCTGGGGTCTGTATCTCTTGCTGTGAGGCCTGGCTTGGAGCTTTCCCAGGATTAAATTGCTGGCACTCGCTGCATTAGCAGTGAGCCAGAGGAAAGTCCAGGTTGTCTCTGCTTTGTGCTGCTTTGTTTAAGTCACCTGAGCTCCCTCGCTCCTGGCTGCACCTTTTTGGTCTAAAGTTAGAGACTCTGCATATTGCATTTTGCTGTCCTTGCACTTGGTTATTTTGTCCTTCTTCCTGCTGACGTAGGTGAAGGTCGCAGATGACCCACATGGAGGATAGCATGTTCACTTTCTGTCATCAGGAGCTGTGATGATAAGCCAAGTTATTAGAAATAATCTTCCTGCCTGTCAGCTGGCTATTATGAAAATGTTGGTGTGAGCGTGCATGTGTGTAATTGTAGAGAGAACAGACACGTACTTGTAGCCAGGCCGCCTTGGGGAGCGAGCTCATCAGCTGTGACAGCCCCAGAGAGTCAGTCCAGAGGCTCCAGATCCCCCAACACACAGTTTTTGCCAATGAATGCCACCAAACCACCTACTGAAGTTGGTGAGACAGTTAATGTGGATGCCTACTTGCACGGAAGGCATTTCAGAAAATGTGACCACAGAGTGGGAGACCAGCAGTTTCCAGCCTCCCTGGCAGTCCTTAGGTTAAGTGAGACCTCACATGTGGGACTCCACAGAGTCTCTTCTTTTAACCTTGAAAAACCACGAGCAGTGTTTCAGCTGAAAACAAAGTAAACTTTAACCCCAAGGCAAAACCCATTTTCAGAGTTGTGTACAAGATGCCTCAGCTTGTCATGGGAAACTGGCACTCCTTTGGCAAATGCACCAAATTTCGTGTCACTGCAAGTGCTCCCCCTTTGGTGTGCAAATAACACATAATGATCATCTCTGGTTCATTTTTACCCCCATCTGGAAGCCATAACGGCTTTAAATCCAGCTTCTTGCTTCCTTTGATGACTGAGTGTCCAGAACAGTCCAGCTTGGAGAGGCTAAAGACAAACCAAACAACCGAGCCCTGCCCCTTTTTAATCTCCCTCCAATCCAGTAGTAGCAGTCCTCAAATCACTGTGGTTAGTTGTTCTCCAACCCCATAATCTTCAGGTCCCAAATTAAGTGGATTTAATATAAATTTATGATGTATGGCTGCATGGAAAGGACTTCTTTTCCACGCAGCTGAGTATCTTTTGTCCTTTTTTGTACAAGCTGTGAGGGGCGTGTACCTGAGACTGATTAAAATTTTGAAATACTCGTATTGCCCACCTCAGAGAATGCCATTTGTCTCCTCCGGGCCCAGGCTCCTGCAGTCTTTGAAGAAGAGGCTTCAGAAGGAGAAGGTTGATGCACTTACCTATAAACTACCGTTTTCATCTGTACATAAAAAAACCCTTGTAAATTGTACGTAGCAGGCTTTATCTGAAGCTTCATGTATTTTCCACTTAGGAATAACCCAAAATAACAAGTTCTTAGCATGCAAAAGTACAGAGAAATACTTCCTAGCATATCCGTTGCTCCAGACTGTACGACAAGCCTTGATCCAAAGGACTCTTGTTCATTGGGAGAGAGGCAGTGCACTGGGCAGAATCCCAGGCCTCAGGGCATTGCTTAACGCACGTCCGTCTTTGTGCTCAGTCCAGCTATAAACAAACAGTGAGGTCCAAGTGTGCTTTGTACTGTTTGGGTCTAAATGTATTTCCTGAGTGCTTCCAAACCCTATGCCTGGAGGCATGCAGTCCTTCCCTAGGAAGGAAATCCAGGCTCAGGGACTGAAAGAGCGCCTGTGGCATGCTCTGATGTGGACAACGGGGGACCAGAAGACTGAGGCATGCTGTGTAATGCATCACGATTTAGATGTAGCCCAGTGATCAAGCCTTATGTGCTGGATCCAGGCTGCTTTTCCATCCTGTCTTGATTGCAGCCCCGTGGTTGGAGGGTGCTTAGCTTCCTCCAGCTGCAGCAGCACAACCACTTGTGTTTGGGTCTTGCTTATCCTGTCACTGATTTCATCCTTACATCAGCTGATGAACCTTGAGCCAAGATGCAATCCTGCAGTCCTGCTGCTTGGGCAGAACGGAGGTCTTCCCTTGAAATTTCATTCTCTCTCCTCACCAAGAGGTGGGCTGCCTCTCTGAGCAGCCTGGGGTCAGCTGCACTGTTTGCTGTAACCTGTCAAGTGGATAGGACTTGGGTGGCCCTACGTAGTTGCTAGTGCTCTGTGGGTTGCAGCTTGTCTGTATGGACACTAATTTGGGGATGTTAGTACATCCAATGTAATATCCATTTCTGGTTATAAGCTTCTTTTGCAGGGAAGCGTGCTGTGTTAGTAAGGGAATGGTAACTTCTAGTTAGACATCACAAGGCCACATCTCTAATGCTACTGCAGCGTGTGATTGTGTAATTTGAATCAAGGTGACTTTATTTGAGCCTAATTCACTTTTCAGTCTCATTTCTACTTTGCATACTCTGGGGATGCATCTGTCCTCCCTTTCCCGCCCTGGTTTAAAAAAAATCTCTGATCCTATTTTGGTAGACTTCTTTTTGCTACTAAGCATTGAATAAAAAAAGGGTTGATTTCTTAGTGCAGGAAAAAATGCCACAGTTCTGAAGCATTTGGTTAGTGCTTTTTTCCCAAAAGACTAAAAAGAGAACTCCTTGGGTTTGGAAACTCATCTGGAGGAAGGAAATGGAGTAAAAACTAGCAGTATTTGACAAATAAAATGATGACTCAAGTATTAGGAAACATTCTAACTGTGAGGCTGCCTGGCTTGTAGAAGAGGCTTGGAAGAGAAATAGTGGAAGCTCAATCTGTATAATATAAGCATAATAAAAGTAGACTGGACGTTGCAGGGGAGAATATGCTGTAGAGCTCAATCCTCTTTCTTCATCTGCAACTGCTAAATTTTTTCTCACTTTCTTTTCTATGCTGTTAGTAGCTTTGCTTCTGCCACGATAAGAAATGTGGGCCTGTATGTGGTCTTAACCATTAAATGAGAAAAATGGAGTTCCTTCAAGGCTAGAGGTGAAAAAATGGGAAATATCTCTTCCCTTTGTCTGTTCATCTCTGAAGGCATTCCACCTCCCTTCGTTCCCTCATTCTCCCCTACTCTTTGTCAACAATAGGAACAGAAACTGAAGTTTTATATGTAGCATTTGTGTAGCCTCTGTGCTCGGCAGCACATTCTCTTGTGGTTTTGAGGCTGGAAAGTAATGGTTAATGGGGCATTGTGGGAATTTCTCTGTCCTTGTCTGCCAGTGTTAATATTTGTAAGAAATAAAACTTGAGAGAAATCTACAAATCTCAGGTCATAATGACTGTAACACCTGGGCTGAAACATGAGGGACACTGTGGCTATATTTATTAGGCAGAATAGGAAACTTTCCTAATGAAGGTGAAACTTTTTTTAAAAGTTTATATCACGAAACATAGGAGTCTTCCTGACTCTTGATCACATACAGGTGTTGTTGAGATAGAAGTTATAATATTGTTTCTCCTGCTCCAAAGTGATTTTTTCAAACACGCAAGTAGTGTTACTGACCTAAAATGCAATGCGCCTGCAGACACGGGGGTCTCTGCACAAGGCAAGTGTCATTATTTGATCCCAAGTAATCTTGAATTTTGGAGGGTTTTGCCCCAGCTGTGAATGAAACTCCAGCTGTATGTTTGCAGCAGTCTTCTGTGGCTCTGCAATCTGGCCAACCCTTCAGTGAACATAGCTCCAAGTTATTGGATGTACGCGTGTGTAGTTTGCATACTTTAGCAGCTGTCACAGTGCTGTAGATCTTGATGATATATGGCCTCAAGATGTTTGATAAAGTATTAGCCTTTAATATTCATTAGTCAGTTCAAATGTTCGTACAGCTGAGGGAAGACCAATTATTGATAATTAGATTATGAAAATGTATATAAATTAGATTTTCAAAGTGTTTAAGCAATAAAATGTTGTGTGTATGGCCAAGATATTAATTAACCATGAGATGCTGGGATGGACTCTGCTCTCAATTTGTAACTCCACTCCAGGTTAAAAAAAAAAAAAAAAAAAAACCAAAAACAAAAACAAAAAAAACTTGTGAGAAAGTGGTGTAAGGACGCAGAGGCTTGAGGCTGATACATCTAAGTTTACTGCACATGTCATTAATAAATTGTTGAAGCTGTGAATTGCAGTGATATGAATACCCAAGAGCAACTTTCTTCTCACGTGATACTAAGGCACTTGAAATTCACTGGAATGGTTTGATAATAGCCTCAAGGTTAAGGCAGGATGAAGCTGATGGCAGGTTATATTTAGCCCAGGTCCTTGACTCCAGGACTCACTCCCCTGCTGGTGCAGCTGGACCCATCTCTAATGACTTTCAGTTCACGCTGCAAGATGGATTTAATTTTGGGGACCTTTGGAAATAGGAGTTGGGTATGGATGAATTCTGGTGGGCTGTGATGGATGTTGTTTGGATGCTTAGTCTAATCTGCATATCTTGGTAAATCTCACAGTTTTACCTGGAGTTTCACAGCACTTGATTATTTTGTGATAGCTCAGTCTTATGCAGTTAAGTTGCTCTCAGCTTTGGTCTGAAACACAGTAAAATTCTAGCCTGCGTAGTTTTTGCAGTAAAGTTTGAAAATGTGCAGTAAAGCCTCAGGAACTATAAATCAAAGAAAAAGAACTATAAACATGCTACTGCTGTTCTTAATAGGTCCTTTTAAGGTAAATTCAGGATTTGTGTATTTATTTGCTGTTAGTTATGGTATGTACTAGTTTGAAATAGATACAGAGTTCATAGAAAAAACACATTTGAAAAGAGCAATAAGCAGTATACAAGAAAGTGCAAAATGGAGTGTGGAAGAGCTGATTTATAATCTCCCCTAAAATTTGCTTGAAAAGGAACAAAATAGGGGACACATTACAGGGCAGTTGTGGTTGTGTTCTTTTAAAAAAAAGAAATGATCCTTCTTCTTATGCATTAATGAAGCTGGAAGCAGTGCTACTGGAAACTATAGGAGATGTACTGCTTTTCTCACCATTGGTAACAGAAGTCAGCCTTTAGGAGGGAACTGAATTGTAGATATCCTACAGGCATGTCTTCTTTCTAGGCGCTCTCTCATAAAGTACTCTGGCAGGACGATGTTGTTTCTCTTACCCTGAGTCAATGCACTAAATGTTTTGCTCCTTGTTTTGCATTATCAAAGACTTAATACTTCTCCTGTCATTGTTTTCTAAGTGCTTTCATGGTGTGAGCTATGGGTATGGATGATGGAAGGGGCTTCACCTGTGACAGAAGCCTTGCTCTGCTGTCCCTGCAACTGGCAAATGAAGGTCTTAAAATCATGGTCGATTAAGCTAGAGTGACTGAGTAATGTATGTTTCTCAAATTGAGAGGTTGAGAAATGGAGTAAAATTCTGAGGAGGCCAGAGTCTTCATACTGTTTCTGCGTCATTCATACTTATTTCTTCATACTTCATATTGTTTCTGCGTCATTCATCTCATTCCATGCTGTCCCCCATTGGAAAGGAAGGATGAGTGCCACAAGTAGGACCTGATCCTGGGAAATTAATAGCAGTATTTAGAGGTACATCATGACTGGGCTCATGTGGTTTTCTTTAGTCCTGCTTCATAGTCTGTGCATTTTAAAAAATATCTTACTGGGATTGCTGAAATCTGATTGTATCCATGAATGGCAATCTCTCAGGATCATGCTGAAAGGTAAGAGCTGAGTCTCAGTGTCTATGCCTCCACTGCTCTTGCCCATTCCTTCTACTCAGGCCTGCTGCTGTTTTCTGGTAACGTGTCTTGTTTGTTAGTGTCAAGAGAATCAAGCAGAGTCTTCCTGTACATAAAGCTTCTCTTGGGCTCACAAGATGAATGTTGACTTTCCAAGTACACCTGCTGCATACGGATCACAAGGACCATAGAAGACCCATTTAGATGCTTGCTTTTGCCTACACCCTTGAAGGGGGAGGAAGGAGTTGGAAGCTGTTTGTGCTGGCTTTGTTGGCAGATGGGTGAACTGAGTATTCTGCAAAGCCTTCAAAATGCAGTGAGGCTTTCTATCTGTAACTAGTGTCCCTTTCTCAGCTGCTCTTTCTACATCCTAATAAGTATATCCAGATCAGTTACAGTAATAATAATCCACCAGAAGCCCAAAGCCTACAGTCATGGAAATTTACTTCCCCATTCAGTGGACCGAGATATAAGCAAATAATTATGTTTTTAATATTTGGTACTGTCACCCGGAAAAATAATACTCATAAATTTCCTGACACCGAAATCAAATGCAACCCACTTAATTACTAGCAAGTAAACAATGATTCTTCCTCCTTAAAATACCCAAACACGTTCATAATTAGCTAATTAAACTACCATATAAATGATTATTCAATATAAAAGAGCAATCGAGAGGCGGGCAGAGGAGGAAAAGCAGTGAAATCATTACCCGCAGACACACTTCTTTCTCCAAGGAAGCTAGTGAATTGTTACAGGAGAGATGATGGGTGGAAAGTAATAAGAACAGCAGCAATAATTAACTTGACAGCAATAATTAACTTGACAATATCCGCAGTTTGAAGCCAACCAGTATGTTTGTTTTGCTTAGAGAAGACCACATGTGAGAAGATGTTTACCTCTTTCTCAGCACTTTTGCACTGCGCGTTGCAGATGGCGTTGGCAAAACAGGGGACTGACAGGGGAGTTCTGGCTTGTGCCCTGCGATAGCCTCAGCTCACTGCGTACGATTTGGGTAAATCACATAGGGCAGAGTTTTCGTTGTTGAACGCCTAGTTTTAAGCAACAAATTCCATGTTTGTGCGGAGCTTTTGAGTGGGCCTGAAAAACTGCAGAAGAGCTACTCACAGAACCAGCCTTGCAGTGCTATTTTCTGCTGTAGACAGAGTAGCTGCCCTAATTCTGTGCTGCTGTGGGCTGAGTGGCCCATTTAGAATATTGCTGTGCCTGATGATCCTTCGCTTATCGGTAGCCTAGGACAGAAGAAATCTCGAGGTTCCCCTCCCTCCTTTTTAATACAACTTGAGAAATCCTTGAGGTTATGAAAGATGTTAGTGTTTTGCTTAAAGTAGCCGTTAGAGTGGAATTACAGTTTGGTGTATCTTCTGCAAATTGGTAAGAACTGGTTAAAAAAAAGTTCATCTCTCCCTGGTGACTGAGTGTCAATGTTGAGTTTTTAACACCACCACTTCTAATATCCAGGCAAACCAGCAAACTTCTACTGGCATGTAATATCGTATAGACAAATTTGCTCATTCATGTACTCTTGACATACCTAAAGAACAAGTGTTTCGTTGTAAGGAACTCCATTGACTTCAAAATGTTATGTAGGTTTAATTTATATTTCCATAGGCATATCAAAGATAAGTGACATTCCTTAATTTCTGCATCTTTTCTGTGTTTCCGCAGCCCTTTTACTCTTGTACCTGAACATTGCCTTTCAGCTTCAAGACAGTAGTATTTCTCTCCTCTTTCCCTGCAGGAACCGGGCTGAGGGGATTTCAGTGTCTTCCCTCCATCATCTACCCCATGTAGCAAATATCCTACATAGATGTTCTGGTTATTTCATGTTTCTTTTTTTTTTTTTAGTTGAATAACAGTTAAAAAGCAGCAAGGCTAAAAGGGCTAGTCGTTAACAAGGGAAAGAAAGCAAAAGTTGGAAATACTGTTCAACAGGATGAAAAATGCAGGTGCCTACTGGGTTATGGAGACAAATATCCTTTAGTAATTGTTTGAGTCATATTAATTATTTTCCAATATTGTAAACCAGTCTGCTTTACTCTTTTTCCTTTAGCAGATTGGCAAAGGACATAAATCTATCAGTTGTCTTTCCTCCCTTAAATCTAATCAATTTTTATAAGGCTCTTCTGTATTATGGTATTAGAGATGCTGTTGTTTTTATGATCACTTGTGATGTACTAAAGCGGTAACATTTCTGGACAAGCATTGCAGAGATGAGGTACGAGTTTTGTGCCCTTCAGAGTCTGTTTTCTGAGAGAACTGTCTGGAATGTGTGGGCCTTGATAACTTGAATTGGGCAATAAATTGAAGTGATATCTTAATCGCTATGTGTTTTAGCTTTTCTGCCATGTCACTGAGACGTTTGTAATGTTGGAAGGGGAAATGCGCATTTTGTTCAGAGACTGCTTAACAACAAAACTGCTTGGTGGCTGAGGGAAAAAAATAGAAAAAATGGAAATGAAGCCTCGGGATGGGGAGCAGACATGAGGGATGCCTGCAGAATTGATCAGTCTTCCCCAGAGCACCCAGCAAACAACTTCTTCTGGGCAGCCAGGTGAACAACTGGGTGGAAGACCAAGTGGACCAATTTGGGACTGCTGCTGGAAATTAGGCATGAGCGGGAATTGAAAAGAATGAGATACATATCTACCACAAACACAGTAATTGTAAAATTTGGTGTACAAAGTGCAAAACTGTTTGCTTACTTGGAAAACACAGCCCTGTTCCTTTTCCCACTGAAGACAGTGAGAGCTACTGAATAGCTCAGGAAACGTTAGTGGGTGCTTTGGTACAGACAGAGAAGCCAGAATTTGGACAGGTGACTTTTAAAGTATTGGCTCTGATCCACTGTTGTGCCCATTGCAGGACTAGTAATAGCATGGGGAAATGTGGCTGTGGGACTGTGGGGTCTTCTGTCTTCTGGGAATTGCTAGTGAGTCATTTTGTCCATAATACAAGTTAGAAGGTTAACAGCTGTTGCCTCCAAATGTCTGGACCAGCAGTTGGGAATACTTTGCTGTCCATGTACGCTCTGTTCCAATCCCTTGACGAACAGTAGCATGATATCATCACAGCATTTCTCTGAAAGTCAGGGGAAGAGAGCTAGAAATGAGCTATAGGGCCAGCACCAGTGGTCCCTGCAAGCTGTTAAAGAAGAGCCAGAGCACCACTGATCCTCAGACCACTTGTTTTTCCCTAAGCTGAGTCTGGCTTTGGACCTTATGCTTTCCTGGTGTTGTCTTGTTTAGACTTTTCATGCCTCTTTGTCAGCTTCTGATGACTCCTAAGGGGTATATTTTTTTCTTGTAGGTTTCCATTAAACAAAACTAGTCTCAGGATTACAAACATCGTTACCATAAGGTGCTTGTAGTGTTTTACCAGTGGCTTGAGAATGCTCACAGAGTGTGACAGAAGTTTAAAAAAAAAAAAAAAAAAGTTTTAATAGGGGCGATAAAGTGGGATGAAGATGGGAAAAGTCACAGGAAGGAGAACAAGAGACAAAAACCATCAAGTGTGAGGAAGAAAAACAAAGAAGAATGGAAGTAACAAGCAATTAATTTGCAAAACAGTTTCCAAGTTAAGCTCTGCTTCTATGACTGCTCTTGCTGCAGTCCTCCACGTTGTCTTGTATCCACATCAAGGGTCTCTAGAGACAGCAAACTGCCTCCTTAAAATCTCTGCCCTCTGAGTGTTGCAGAATGCCATCGTCCTCTCATGCAAAGCTGTCTTGACTAAGTCCCTGCAGTAAACTGCCTTCAGGCCTTTCAAAACCACGTTCAGTTGTCAAGTGCTTCCAGGAGAAGTTAGCCAAATAGCATTTTTTTGCTTTCACATATTCCTTACCTTCCTTAAGTATCCTGAGTTCAAATACCCTTGCATATATTAAGCACATCTTATTTCTGTTCTCTTCTTCCATCTTGTCTACGTAGCTTTGTCATTCCTGGATAGGTTTCACAGCCAAGTAATCTTATTTAGATTTTTATTGTTTTTACCCATGAAAAAGGTAGTGATTCTTTACAGCAGAACCCTCAGGCTAAATTGTGTTTTCATCTACGTGTGTGCACCACCACAACGCTGCAATCATCTGCTTCACCTTGAGACAGCTTGGCTTCCTTCTGTGTGCTCTTCAAAAGCTGTGGCTGCTGTGCTGACTGAGAGCTAACTTCTGGAATGAGAGAGAGAAGAGAGAAAAACATGTATTTTTTCATATAGGATGTCCCTTTCCTTTCCTTATGCAGTTGGAGGCAGATGTCAACACTCTTCATAACAGGCAGAAAAAGTCATGATCTGGTGCACAGACGGCTGTCCCCATGAACTGAAGCAGTTTTAGGGCCATTTGGGAGCTAGGTATTTTTGAGGAAAATTTGAAGTGTGGAAAGGTTGGCTACATTGGGGTAAAACTAGACAAGCACCATGGAAAGGAAGTTACTCTGAGCTTAAAATCATGTAACTGAGATGAGACCTACAAGTGCCCCAACAGAAAAATCTGAATGTGAATTCTTCCTTCCCGTGCCATGGGAGTCTGTTTCTCATTGTGTTTTGGTTTAGCTTTTCGTTCTTCCTCCTCATTTGCCTGTATCATTTTTGTTTATCATTCTCTGGCCCTTCTAGCATTAACAACCCAAATGAATATAGCATGATGTAAATATCATGCACAACCCTATTACCTAATAAACGAGTGTACATGTTAAATATTAGACCATGATTAGGCAACTCTGAACACATCCTGTGTCCTAGATCCTGCCTGACTCATATATCATGGCAGTTAATAACCAATCAGTTATAATTGAGTAAAGCAGGAAAAAAGGATCATACCGAAAAGGAGGGGGCTTGGTTCTTTTTTAAAAATAGTACAGGGATTCTTTTCCATTAATAAAAGAAAATAGATTTTTGTGTTGCCTCCATTTAAAGGTCTGGGAATGCTCTGCATTCCTTGCAGGCAGATTGGGAGTATACAGAGGGATTAAGCAACTCTCTGCAGGAATGCAGGCATGCTGGGCAGAGATACAGCTTTTAAAGGAGGCAAAGCCACTTAAGAGCTCAGGGTACAAAGTAAAGTAAGCCTCACCAGTAAAAAAAAAAATTGCAGAACACAGGAATTTCTCTAATCGAGGTAGGCTGTATTTGTCTAGCAGAAAATAGTCAAAACAGAGAGAATGACACTTCTAACTCATGAGGGAAAAGCCTTTGGGATTTTAATATCTCATCTTATTAAATTGTTGTGAAAGGAAAGTTTCCTAAGGAGGCTTGGGGTTTCGGGTTACAGAGTAGTACAGATGATGTGGTACTTTTTTAGGTCTTGCTCAGAGGTGGGAAAAACTCAGAGGCTAGACAGAAAAGAAAAATCTATCCATTAAAACATATTGATATTCACAGGCTTGTATGTGTGACCGCATATTTTTTTTCCCTTCTTAACTGGGCTGAATTTCAAAGATAGTGAAAATCAGAAATTGATAGTACCTGTTACTCTTGGGTTCTTTTTTCCTAAACACCAGCATATTCTTGAACAGTTAAGAATAACTGCTAAAACTGCAGTATTCCTCTCAGAAATTACTGCCTGGTAAAACACAGCCCCATAAAGATTATTTTAGAAAGCTGTAAAGCTCCCCTTGGGAGAGTACCAGGATGGAGCCCTGGTGAGGGAAGGGCATTGTGGACCCAGCTGAGGCTGGAATGATGCCACATCCCTCTTTCTGGGGACCCACTGGTGTTTTTGGTGCACCTACTGCTGCTGCTTAGAGGCCCTGATTTCCCTCCTTGTGAAGCTCTTCCTTGTTCATGCTGCAATGCCCCAGAACACCAGCCTTACCAAAAGCTTACTGGTACAGATTTGTAAGGAGTGTGGTGAGTTTATGTTAGGGAAGAATGCTTACTGTCAACAGAAAGCCAATATTATCTCCTTTTATTTATGATCTGCTCAGAATTTGATCTCAGATCTCCATTCTCATCAATCTACACACAGCATGAATTCTTTTGATTGCTTTTAAGGAGGAGTGCCATAGCCTTAGCAGTGAGCTATACTGTGCCTATTTTACAAGAGAGACCTAGAGACATATGCCTTGTTGTGCACTCAGTAGGTGCACTGTCTTTTTATATAATCGGGTTTTGTCCTGCATTTTAAAGAGCAGGGAGCTACCACATTACTTTGTCACGGCCCTGGAGAGTGCATCCTGTCAGATACTGTTTTAGTTGAACTGAATCACAATTTTGCAAGGGATGTTTTGGTTTCACAGAGGAAAAAAAACATAGCAACAGGTAGGAGGAGCAGCAGGTTGATGTACAGGGTCTAACTCAACTTCATTAGGACCCTGGCAACCAGTCCAAGTCAGGGTTTATAAACAGAGCAGCAGAACTCTATCGTGCAAAAAGTATTACAGCTCCCTCTCTGGTGAGCGTCAATGCAGCGTCTCTCTACCGTGCGAGGTGCACTGCAGCCTTCTGCACCCCAGTCAGCAGTCAATTGTGGATTAAACAGCAGTGTGGGTTTAGCAAATGAAGCTACAATACAATAAATTCATTATGCTATGATATAACATACCCTTCCTGCTTTTTAGCAACAGAAGGCTGCTAGACTGTTTTGGGCAGGTTTTTGTTCAGACATAACTCGCTGGTTGAGAGAGAATTTTGGCGCTTCTGGTCTCTGTCGGCGCTGCGGTTGTATTTATGATGTCTTGGTATCGTTTTGATGTTACAATACAAATGCTACCAACTAATGTGTGTGTTGCTATAGCACTATATATCAGAATAGTTTACAGAAGTGACCCAAAAAATATCCTTCTCAGATAATGAAGTTTCTTTGGTACCTCACAAACATTGCCTGGTATGTACACCTTATCTACAGTGTGCAATAGTGAAATATCCCCCCAGGGTTCCACCATCCCACTCCTGGTTTTGTCATAAGCTGGTAGTCAGGTAGGTCCAACTTCTAAACTTGTCCCTCAGTTTTGACCAGCTTGTGTTTTGGAGATGGAGACCCAGACACCTGCAGTTTCAGCTGAACCTCTGGAAATCCTTGTATACAAGGAGAAGAAAAGTGGAGTGCAAAACAAAGCAATAAAAAAAGAGACAAAAGGATAGAAAGATGGCAGAAACAGGAGGCAGGAGGTGGAGCGGAAGCAACCAAGTGGGACAAAGAGGGGCAGAGACAGCAACATCTCAGTTTTCATCCACCAGGAATTAATCAAAGATTTCTAAACATTTAGACAAGTTCTTTTCATGCTTGTCAGAGGTTCATGTTCTCTAAATTGCTATTAGCTCGTTAGCTGGTTAAGTCAGCCAAGTCAGTGTGCCAAGCTCCTATCCCTAGAGGCATCATCGCTCCAATTAGTCAACAAACCACTTGGTGTCTCTGAGAAAAAATAATCAGTCTGTCATTGTCCCAAAATGGGTACTTAGAAACTGGAAGACCTCAGATCTTCAAATACCTTCATCCTATGTATTTCTCAATTTTCCCAGTTGTGAAATGGAGGCAGTTTCTCTTTTGCCCGTGTGGTATGATTTATATTTTAATTCATTTGTTACTGTCTGTGAAGTCTGTTGCAACCCTTGGATGAAGGACACTGTATTTATTCAAGCTAGTAGTATTGCTGCTTTGAAGACTTCTCTGATCTATGGAAATCAGTAGATTCAGTGGCCTAAGCCAAATTCTCAACAAATGCTGACTCTTTCTCTGCTTCTTGTAACAAGGAAACTCCAGCATTGCTCCAGAGACGTAAAGAGTTCAGTGATCCACTAATCCCAAATTTCTCTAAGTCCAGGATTAATTAAAAATATGCTCAGTATAGCTCATAGATTTCTGCTACAGGGGCTCTGTGGACCCAAAGCAAAAGAGATCAAAAGAAGACTAAACATTCACAAGGTCATGTTCCCAAATGCCCTTCAGGGGCAGATCCAGTGAGGAAGAGAAACTTCCGCCATAAATATAACCAGGCCAGATGAGAAATGGTCAGAACGATAATACTTGAGAGTCTTCTCAGAGAGCAGAAAATAACTCCGCTTAACTCAGCCTCCACAACGTAATCTTAGAAAATCCTGAAACTACACCATAAGAACAGGAAAACTTACTCCATTCCAGTGCGATCGCAATGGCATTTCTAAACTGATCAGCCCTGGGGAGAAGCCTGAACTCTGTTTCCCCCAAGAGAGCTATTGAGCTCCTTTTTCAAATGATAACATATGGAGGCGTTCCTTGAAATCCCAAACAAATAACAGATTTCTTTCATAGATCTGCTTTAGCTGCATGGATGTCAAAGACATTTTGAAAGGCTATTCACTCATGAATACAGAAGGTATTCTGTGTCTTTCTGTGTCTTTCTGTGTCTTTCTGTTCAAAACCAGTAGACAGCTGCCTCCCCGATGAGACAAATCTGTCTGGATCTTGTGGCCATGGACATATACTGGAGCCTCAGGAGTACAAAAGCTAGGGCTAGAAGATACCTTGGGAGGCCATTTAGTCATTCTGCCCCACAGGAGGATTTAACCTCTAGTGATTTAAAGTCCATAACTTCGCAGGCGGTGTACTCTGGCACAGCCCTATCGCCAATACCGGCATCCCAAGGAAAGGTTTCCTTATTGTCTGTCCTAAACCTTCCTTGTGCCAGTGTAAAGCCATTACTTTCTACCATATCCAAAGTGGATGCAGGCAAATGGGTTATTCACCGCCTCTCTGCAGCAGTCTGTAGCCTTGTCTTGCCTTGCATTCTCTATGCTGAACAGCCTCACAACAGTGTTTCCTCTCAGGTCATTTTCCTAAAGTTCGGAAGATCCTGGTTGCTCTCCCCTGGTCCCTCTCCGGTCCATCCACGTATTCCTTCATTCACAGAATTTCAGCAGAACATTCACCCCTGCTGTGTATAGCAGAAGGACTTTTTCTTGTGTCTTGTGGTTTGTATGTTTGTTTACACATCCCAGCATGTTGTTTGCTTTTTTTTGTTTTGCAATAGCATGACATTGAGTCATATTCAGTTTGTGACTGACTATAAACCCTGGAGCCTTTTCTGAAGATCTAAAGCACTAAGGTGATGAGGCAAACTTATCCCTGGCAATCTTATCCTTTCAGTCACCTCTAGAAGACTTGCGGGATAATTTAGCCCTACTAGTTTCACATCTGGCAAGTTATACAAGAGATTTCACTGTCATTTCCTTTTTTCTGTGTAACAGCCCAACTAAACATAATATAGTACAGTGAATCTAATGGCATCAGTTCTTGGTAATTGAACTTTTCATGAAGGGAATGACTGCAGAAAGGAAGCTAATTAAAATTAAAGGATTTCTCTTAATTATTTTATTTTATGGCCTTTGCCATAGGCTGGTGGATTCATAGTCCTCCTTGCTTATTTTGTTTCATCTCCTTGTGAAAACAAATTGAGTTTGAAATAAAGCAGAGTGAGACAGCATAGGAGAGTGAAACAGAGGACATGCAAGTGACAGACGTGGCTGGAAGAGAAGTTGTGGAAAGTAGCTTGTGGAGTCACCCTGAAGTCCTTGCGACATGCTATCTTACGAATGTTTTTGTACATCTTCATGAATCCTGATGGATCCTATAAGGAGGGAATGGTTATGAGAGGAAAAAAAAGACTTTGGAAAATTTCAGTTTAGAGTGATTAACTAAAAGGGGAAGATTTCAGCAAAACATAAAAGTGTTTCCAAAAATTTAATCACAAGGTACTTTTCCTGAATTGAAAATTGAAAATTGAAAAAAAATTGAAAAAAATTTTATGAAATTGAAAAATTGAAATTGAAAAAAAATTTATGTTGCTGTGTTTGTTCTTGAAGTCTTTCAGGGGATCAGAAGAAACTGTGGACTGAGCAATGCTTTATTACCTGCAAAACTTGTTCTCTTTCCATCCGTGTTACTAGTGGTACCAAAGATAGTCAAAACAGAATGAAAGAGTAATATTGAAATTATTTTTCACCATTTCTACATCTGTTCCTTTCTACACCCTTTTTGCTGTTCTGTAAATAATAGTAGCTTATTCCATTTAATTATAGTTTTTAATCAGTTCTACCTTTGAGCTCAAACATTAGCACAACACTGCTTTAGCACAGTTTGTAGACAATTAAAAGAAAACACTAAAATCCCCCAAGTCTGTGCAAATGGATTTAGTGTTACTACAGGAGAATATTTCTGGTATTACTGGGCCAAAGCTTACTGTACTTACTCAGTTTTCACTCATGCAGCCCTTCCAGAAGTTGGTGGAAATTATGTCCAAATAAGGACTTCATTTAAAATCTGTTCCATGAGAGATTTTTTTAAGTGTTTGCAAAATCTATATTTTACCCTCTTCTTCTTTTTTTAAAGTGAGTCTAAGCTTATTATACAATGTATCTTAAAAGCTTTACCTGCAATACCATACCATTCATTTAAGGTATTATTTTTTGCAATATTAAATATGTAGTTTGATTTGATGTTTCTGAATCTAGTGTGGTAGTCTTCAGTTAAACACAGTAATCATTGCATGCTTGACTGGGAGATAATAATATGATAGGAGAATAATTGTCTTAAAACAGCATCCAGGAGTTCATCCAGCTCCTGCCACTTTTGCATTGGCAGCAATGAGCCCAACTTTACTATGCGTGACCTAAAATGTACAGAAAGCAGAGTCGGGGAATGGAGGAGTAAAAAGCCAGAAAATGTCACGGGATGACACTGTGCAGAGTCTGCGAGGCTATGAGGAATATGTACTGAGCACAATAAAACACTTATGCCCCACTGAAATTCAAGTGTGAGTCTTATTTCTGTGGTGTAAGCTGGGACTTGGCCAGCAGCAAGGCAAAAGTGATGGGTTTAGTGTATTACAGATCAGTCAGAACAACTAGTCAGGATGAAAAACTTGGAAGACATCTAGTACAGCAGCCTACAACATTAATAGCATTAAAAATAATTTTCAGACAGATCAATATGAATCCTGTTTGCTTAGAGCCTGAGGGTGACTGAAAAGAGAGGGAGCCTTGGGAACAGAGTAAGTGAAAACACAGAGTGCGTAACATCTTATTTTCATCAAGTGAACACAAAATCTTTGAAATCCAAGTCCATTTGGCAAAACATTTGCCAGCCCCAAGCGGTAGTCTGTCTGACGTAGAGGAAATCTGGCTGAGTTCTTAGAGATCATTTCACTGGGAGTGACCTCCCGAGCGATGGGCGTCATAAGGATTTGACTGTAACTGATGAAAGGGAATTCTAGTTGCGGGTGGGATTTAGGGTTTTTTCAGATAGGCCAGCTGAAACCTAATTTTCCCTTTAGACAGAGATCCTGCAGCCTGCAATGCTTGCAGGAGATAAAGCCACCCCTGAAAACTTGCAAACTAGCCAGAAGCTAATCAAGCTGAGTTTAATTAAAGAGCGTTATAGGATATTAATAACATTCCTGACCTTTCACTGCCCAGAGTCTAATATTTTTCTTAGGTTTTATTTTAAGTTTATCTACATGAGAATAAATATTGTCGTAAGGGTTTATCGTAGTAAGAGAAAACACAGGTACGTTGGCTGCCTCTCCTCTCCTCTGGCATGAAAAGTAGCAGCTCACTATAGCTCTTTACAGAATTTGCACTTCCAAAAAGTGGCATGGGTGCAATGTTCATTCCTTATTAGTGCCTGAACTTCATTAGAAATCCGTCTTCCTTGGTTTTAATGAATTAAATGCATTAGCATGCATTAACCCATTTCAGAGCTATTTCTCTTCTTTCCATTTTCCCTCCTACTGGTTTGCCAGTCAGGCTGGTGGAAATCTGGGCGTTGTCTGGGAAATTCCAATATTTTGAAACTTGGTTTTGTTGACTATTAGAATGAAAAGTTGAAGAATTCTATATGTGATAGTCCTCTTTTCTACTGTCCCTAAAGGAAAGTTCTCAGAGCGTTTCAGTGCAGAAATAACAGAGCATTATGTTTAAACATCTTTATCGAACAAAAATGTTTTAACGTTCCCAGATCCATGTGTTTGGCTTGCTTGAAGTAAATACAAATATTTTGTTATGACGTGACCTTGCATTACTCTGCACCCACCCAAGCACTGCTGTGGGCTTTGTGAGGGTGATCCGGTGTCCTGCAGGCTGAGGTTACGCCAACTTTGACACCTAGCCCCAGCCGAACTGGATGGAAGGTGTTTGGCAAGATTATTAGTTTGCCCCCTTACCCCTGCGATACGCACACATATGAGGATGAAACACACGCTTGTCTTACAAGAAATGAAAATACATGCCCTAGTCTGACTGGGGGGCGGGAGGGGGCAAGAGTGCAAATTCCATTTTCTACCTTCTTGTCCCTGGGTCTATTTCAACATCAGCAGCCACTACCGTGAGGGTCAGCAGAGTGGCTGGTGCGCGTCAACCAAGGGACAGAAGAACTGGCAAAGAATATAAGTTGTTTGGGTTTTTTCGTTAGCCTAAATTAGCAAAAACTGCTAAAAACCAAAGCACTTCTTTCACTTCTCCTTGCCCAGAAGAAATCTTGCTACTCTGCAGAGCTGCAGCCTTGTGAGCTTTATCTGTTTAAAATGAAGTCCATTTCTATTCTCTGGGTACTGCACAGGTCACAGTCATGTTTTTAATTACCAATTAGACTTCCATTAAGGAAATAAAATGAGTTTTATGTGCTGGTTGTCAAAGGTCCTTATAGCTGCCTCATTTCACGTGCCTTGTCCGCTCAAGCAGCAAGCAAACGAATAGAAACTTACTCAGGGGTAGTATACAAAAACTGAAGATCTTTGCCCCACAAAAGGAAAGATAGAGGCTGAGATGGAGAAGCTGCAAGGACTTTTCATTTTTCATTCCCTTCAGCTGTGTTTTTCCTGTCTGCCATGAGCAGTGTGAACAGAATGTTAACTATGCCCTTAAGTTACTCATGGAAAGAAAAGGTCACACACACGTACGCACTCCATCTCTCTTTCTCTCTCTCTCTCTTTCTTTCTCTCATGCATGTGTGTATATTGTGTGTTTATATGAATGTGTATGGAGAGACCCCAACCCTAGAACACTGAACTGTGGGACCAATTTATTTGCTTAGAAATTTCAAGAGGGAGAGGTTATAAATAGTCATAAATTCAATTTATTTATAAAGCATTCCCTGTCAGGCGTCACTGCACAAACAATTATAAAAGAATTGTAGTAGATTAAAAACATAAATTAGAGCATCATAAAATGCACAAGAGTGATTGGATTAAAATGCATCTGACAGAAATGTTTTAAAAGTGGGATTTGATGAGCTCTTCTGGGTGGTCAGTCAGAGAAAAGTCTGTGCTCAGCAGCCTATTAAAACAAAGATTCAGGGCCAGATTTCTGCAGGGGGTCTCTTGTGGCTCTCTAGTTCTTAGCTCAATAGTTGAGAGTAATTCACAGAGGGTCTAAATTGTGCTGGATGTGGCTATGGTTTCTTGAGGACCCCACGTCTGCTGACATCTGATCCCATGCTAGCTGCCCAAATACTTCTGTCTTTGGCTGTTCTCATCTTTCCCCTGCTAGCCCTGTTCTCTTCTAAAAATATGCCCTATGTCAAGGGCTTGCATGAGAGAAGCAAT
The DNA here is from genome assembly GCF_035582795.1 of Mycteria americana. Classification (NCBI taxonomy): domain Eukaryota; kingdom Metazoa; phylum Chordata; class Aves; order Ciconiiformes; family Ciconiidae; genus Mycteria; species Mycteria americana. The sequence continues at coordinate 69,850,216 of NC_134365.1, forward strand.
GCCAGTCATTCTGTCAGCTCGGTACGTGGTGGTGCCCCCTTCAAAGTGGGGTTCCCCCTGCAAGGCAATTTAGGGAAGGTTTCTAATGCTTTAGTGTTACCTGAGAAGTTATAAAGAGGATGAAAAGAAAAGGGGAATTCAGCCTGTAGACAATTACTGACTTACCTAGTCAGAGGATAATACTTTCCACGTTAAAATTAGTAGCAAAATTCTCCCTGATTTAGACTATATTTTAGTCTAACCTGGCATGTACTAGAATTACTCAAAACCCTGTAGGATCAGATCATTTTTAAGAAGGGGAAAAAAAAAAAGCTTTTTGAGAGAAAAGATGCTTCATTAAATTAAGGGTATGGAATGCAACTCCTCCACACCCCTTATCCATGAGGGGATTGTAAAAACCCTTGGCACACAGAAAGTCTCGTTATGGGCATATTTCCAAAGGAACTTACTATCCACATGTTGAGCTCTGTTGGAAATTCAGTCCTTCATTTTGGGGCCAAATTTTCGGTGATCTCTTAGAAAAAATAACTCAGTACGAACATGAATGTGCCTCAGCATGCCTGTCCGTACAACAACAGTCTCGGCTTACAAGGCAGACAAACTACAGTTGTGATAATGTTGATTCCAAGCAGTTAAAAAATCGTCAGCTCCTGAAATCATGTGATTAACCTGAAATTAATAAATCTCATGGGGACAGGGTTACTTCTTTTCAGCAGTCAGACATTTGGGATTCACCTTTGTTTAGCTTTTTTCCTACCACTAAGAAGTTTAGACACTCATTGAGAAATAATGTACTGAAAGCACTGATTGTGTAATGATGATCAGATTAAAATGATATAATGAGAAGAACTCTGGACCTGTGACTTTAGGAACCAGCTCATAGATGGTGCAGAACAATAAAATCATTAGAACAGTTATTGCTGAGGTCATGTAGTTTGTTTCCAAAAGCAAGTGTGCTCTTGTAGCCTGCTTAGATGATGTGCTGTAAAGAAGACCTTTTAGAAACGGTTCTATTGAGTCAGTATTTAATTAGATAGGTTTTTTAGAATTCCTCCTAAAGTGGGATATATATTTACTGTTCTGCTTGGCAACAAAATGCTCAATATTTGACACTAACATGGTTTTGAGCACAGAAAGGTTAGGTTATGCTAGAGGGGACCATTTTTTTAATAATAATAATACAAAATATTAATAAAATTGAGCACTGAAATGTTTTATGTCTGATAGACTTGTGTATCTCATTGCACACATGATTGAGTTCAAACACCTGACCATGATGAGTAGCCAATTTCTAACTTATTTGAGTCATTTTGGGAGCTGGATGAGATACGATATGCCTTGTGCGGATCTATTAGATTTATCTGTCATACTGGAGCTGCTCTGATTTAAATGGATGCTTCTGGTATCCTGTGGTTGGTAGACAGACAATTGACTGTGGTGTTTCAAATGGCTGTGTTAACCTTGGGAGAAGACACTGGACTGCCTCACTGCCTCTGAAACTGCATAAAGGAAACTAGTAAAAGCTTTCTTCTAGGGGTGAATTTAATTCCTAGGCATGGTAACTACACAACACCTAGCCAGCTTTTAATTTCTGTCTAGAGATCCTAAATGAGGCTCTCACAGTCATAAAACTTAAGCTGCCTTCCCTAATGTTGCTTCCTTCTAGAACGGTAATCTCTTATTGGTCTGATTGGAATATAAAGTGACAGTTAATTTCAATTTAATCAGAGTAGTGGACCAAACCAAAAGAAACTAGGATACGACATTTTTTGCCTCTTCAGAGCTGTTCAGGTTGGAATGTTTGTACATGGCCTGTTTGGATGGCTTCAGTTCTTGGTCACACCAAAGAAAAACTGAGCCCATAAAGAATATATTCTCTGGATTTAATTCATATATAGGCAGGATCCTATTGTTGTATTTAAGTCCAAAAAAGAAGAAATCTTGAGCAATAACACCCAAGAGATTTCTGCTGCTGCTAGCCAAGGACTGTAAAGAAAGATCTTACACAGGTTACACATTATCTAATCAGCACCAGAGTCCAAATTTTAAGTCCAAATGGATGTATAATCCTTTATATGAATCCAGAAAGGTGCATGCTTGACCATCTCTGTTGCAGAGAATGAGGTATCCCACTGGGAAACATTGATGTGCAATGGAAAGGAAATAGCGAGATCATTAGATTATTCTGAGGACTAGGGGTGCATTTAGAATGATAAAATATGCATATAAAGTCTCAGAAAAAATATAGGTTGAAAGGGACTTCTGTGGGTTGTCTAGTCCAAATTCCAACTCAAAGCAGGGCTGTCTTCAAAATTAAATCAAGTTCCTCAGAATCTTCTCTAGTATAAAGGTTTCAAAATAATACTCCTCGTATTTGTGGTCCAAATGATATTGGCATGTCAACCCCTTCTGAAATGTAGGATTCCTAATAATTACATTATTCTGTATAGCTGAAGACTGTTTCTCCACCTGATGTTAGTAAAAAATGTAAGTGAAATGACAGTAAATCAGAACAGTAATGGCATTCATCATCTGTGTTTTGGTTTGAGTGAATAAGGAACATACGGCTCACTGAAAGGGAAAGTGTATTTGTACAAGGTACGTAGCACAGGGGATTGACCCCCTTGTACCTTGTCTTTGTATTACAGTTGGACTCTGACACAAAATGTAATTCCACTGAACCCATAAATAAACTCAACTTGATCCGTGCCAAACTGCTGTAAGAAAAATAAGGAGCTTAAACTAGATCCCGCAAGAGAGTTCTGCATGAAGTATTCATTGATTTGCCAAGGAACTCTTGAATATAGGGCATGTGTATCAGGTCCGTAATCGTGCAAAACTATTAATGTCCTCTCTTCTACTCATTTCAGTGGAAGTTCTTTAAAAGGATCATGGGCATGTTATGAATTATCATAAAGTACCGAAGGCTGGCTTGCACTACATTCCTGTTTTATAATTACTCATTTCAGATTAGTGAGAATTCTGCCTTTGTCTGGTTTATTCTTCTAGAGTTGGACACCTTTATAGTAGCTGCACGCAAGAGTATCTCCCATTTACAGGTGTTAGTTAAAAGGTGGTGTTTCTGCAGTGCTTGGTGTGAATTTAACTCTGCTCATTGTAAAGCCCGACGTTATATAGACATTGCCCTTGGTTGGAGTGGAGAGAACACAATGCTGAAATCTAACCTTTCAGAAGCTGTTCTGACTTCTGTTTACCAACCTGGTGGGTTATGTTTATGCTAGTTATGCTGGGTTGTGAATGCTAGTCACCCACTTCCTTCTTTGGGCTTAATTTATCCTTGTCAGGTGAAAACAGATAGTGTTCTTTTGCTCGATTTTTGGGAATATTCTTTTTGGGGAACAGGTAGAAGAAGGGACACTGTGTTTTAGGACCAGCTGTAACAGCAAATGGAGTCATGTTCAGCAGTGTGCTATCTTATCATCCCTTTCTCTTTATCAAATAAATGGATATGACCACTTTTTTCTGCAATGGCAGTAATTTTAAGGAGAAAGAAAGAAAAAAATCCAAACATGTTCTCTCCTTTAAGTTTGTTCCCTTGTATGCTTGCGTATTATTTTCATGCACACTTAGCTGAAAACGTCTCCTGAGTAAATGAGTACATTCAGAAGTAACTCAATGTCAACAAACCTGTCTTAACATCGGCTTTATTGAAGTGATCCTGTAAGTGCACACATGTGGCTCTTCCTTACTGAAGGTGAAAGTTATTAATGCTAACAGTAGCCTTCAGGTCAGCATATTCACACAGTGAGGATATCTATATCTCGGATGTGATGATAACTTGTAATCCAAAAACATGGAACCTTTTTTCATAAAGTCTCTGATCCATCTTTCCCAGCACTGCAGTTTAGTCTCCTTACTGCCCATCAGAAAAGATTGTTTTCCCTACTAGGAAAAAGTCTGAGTGCTTCCACTCTGACTTGTATCTTTCATAGCCTATTTATACAATTAATGCCAAAATATCCTATATGACAGAGGCCCTTAAAATATTGCTGTTTTCCTTGGACTACTGAGTATTTGCATTACTGAAGAAATGTATTCTCTTATGTTTAAGGAAGCACTAGGGAATAATAATGCAGACACTGACGTAACTTGGTCTAAGGTCAAACAGGCAGCTTCATAAAGGGCTTGCTGCACATTACTTCAAATATAGAAGATCTAGTTTTTGAAACATGGTTTGTAACAAGCTGAGCAGAGTGCAAGCAGAGAGAGACAGCAAAGTTTGAGAAAACCTGTAGTAACTGAATTTTAGATTGTAAACTCTTTAGACTGGAGTGTATGAGATGTGAGGACCCAATTGTGATTTGAGCCTTGAGTAACTCCTGCAAAGAAAATGTTATAACCTAGTAGTGCTGCTGGGTGGATGGGGTTTGGAGAGCTAGGATCAAGATACAGTGAATAATTGAGGACCATTTCTCAGAAACAGCATTGGTCTACTCACTCCTCTCCTGACGGGAGAAAAGCCTTATGGCACGCTACAGTAATTTGCTTGGATTTCCTGTTTTCAAACTCCTTTTATGAACCCAGGATGTCATTAGGTACAGTTTAAAAATTATAAACAAAAACAAATGTATGATGTCTTTGGAAGGCACACGGGATTAGAGGGGTTTTGTACTTAATACAGTAATCCTCTTTTGAAAATATATCTTAAAGCCTTAACAGTAAGTTAATGTTTGTGTCTTTGTTAAGAGTAAGATGATGTACAATTTGTTTCTTGGCAACGTTAGTGCTGGCTAATTCATTAGCTATGATAGCTGATGCTCATGTCCTATATCTGTAAAAAACAAAACAAACCCCCAAATAACAGTGGTAGAGCCAGCCCCAGAACATCTGTGTATGCTTCAGACTGGCCAGTTTTCTAAAACTTTTGTCCTTTCTCTTTTTCCACTCATATATTGTTGGGTTTTTCCTCTGGTTTTCGAAACATTTTCATTACTATTGCCCAAGCAGGAAGCTCCTGCTTTGTAATTCTGCAACCTGCAATATGCTTCACGTATCTCAGCCACATCAGCATGGTTCCCATTTCTAAGACACAAATGAAAAAATACTGTTCCCTCTTTCTTAGAGCTCCAAAATAAGTTCCTTCTCTTTTGATGCTGTGGTTTGGATTTGCGTTTCAAGGGGCAATGCTGTTGCTATCTCCTTTCCCTCCCACGAAGGCAGCGGGCAGCTCCCTCCTCTCCCTTTCAGCAGGGAGCTCTCTCAGAGACAAATGCCAATATTTGCCTAGCTTGGTTTCTTTTAAAATGGCACCAAATGGGCTTCTCAGAGGAGTGGGGGTTATGGATACTTTGCAGTGCTATGTCCCTTGGGAGCTGGAAACACGGGGACCCAGTCTGCCTAACGTGTGAGAGCAGAGCTTCAAATGAGCAGCCAGAAGTGTAGAAGCCCATCTAGCAGGGGCAAATTAAGTGTTCTGCAGCTGCCGAGGGCAACAGGTCCTCCTCTCATTTCTAACCTGAGGCAGGGGGTGGTTGAGTCACATCTGTGAGTTCACCAGGCAAGGTGGCACCAGAACTGGGACTGCAACCCAGGTTCCTGCGAGCCCAGTTATGCTACGTCATTACTGAGTTATGCTGTGTTCATAAAGGCTCTTGAGTTTTATAGTATAAGGGGAAAAGGGAACACAAATTAATTAGTAGGCTTTTCAAATTCTTCTTGAGTCTAAGCAGGAGTACCTTCCTGAAATGGTCGTGGAGTAGCTGCACTGTTTAATCTCGGCAGCATTTCTCCCTCAGTCTTAGATCCTGAAATCATTAATTTAAGTGCAGAGGATCATAAAATCTCTCTCCTCTGCTCAGCATTCTGTATCTTATGTTCATTTCAGAGGCTTCTGTAGAATTTTATTTTTTATGGATCTTTTCATCTTAAGCAGAGCATTGTAAGGAATTTACGAAAACAGCTTGTAGTTGTGTGTATGTATATGTATATGCATATGTATATATGCATATATTTATGTATAGGTATATATAAGCATGTGTGTAATATTTTGGCATATTATTACCTCAATAACATGGTTCAGCAAACAGCATTATTACAATAACAAAACAGGAGTCTGTAGTCTCATAGGCTTCTTTAGAGGCAAAAAGGTATGAGGCTCCTAAACCCAACCAAATGGAGCCTGGTAGTTGTTGAAATACTGGCTGCTCTGTGCAGTATTAAATATTTAAAAAGAAGAAAAAAGTTGTTCCAGAATTTTCTCAAGTATTTGCTTGCTTGGACTTTCGATCGCATTAGTACAGGTATTTCAACGAAATTCATGGAGTAGGAAGGCTCTGCTGGCCGGGCAGGCCTGCACGGCGCAGCACGGCGGATGCAGAAGCAGCACAACGCCAGACACAGAGCTGGCAGCAGCACCTGTCCCAGGGCGCCCGGAGGCCAAGGACAGCGTTTGCTGTTAAACCACCGGGCATGGGGGCAGCTTTAGGCCTTCCTCTTCAATTTTTCTGCCAGTCTGCTTCAAACTGGACCTGGAGTTATTAAACGAGAGGGTAGGCTCCTCACCATCCCCTTGGTATCAGTCTCGGCTGTGACTGCCGAGAGAGGTTTTTGGGCAAGTCTGTTTGTTAGGGCCTACAGTGTTTCTCCATGAGCCCATGTCTCTCTTTACAGAGTGGGATGCTGGATAAATGGAGCGCACAGGGCAACCTCAAAGGCAGTCTGAATGAGAGAGTGGTCTAGGACCTTCTGTGGCCCTGTCTGTGGGAGGGAAGGAGAGCTTGCCCACAGCTGTGGAAAGCCCTTGGCTGAAACAGGGGGTGACACCCATTAACGGACCGGATTGCAGCAAGACAAATCTTTGTTTCCATCCTAAAAGGCGTCCATTCATCACTAGTGAGGCCACGTCCATGCCAGGCACAACGGTCCCTGCTCCCACCCTCAGTTCAGGGCATGTTCTTCCCTCACAGAGCACATTTCCATCTTCCTCCAGCCTTTACCTTGTCCGTTACCTTGTCCTTACCTAAAAGGCTTTACCTTGTCCTTTCAGAGGTAGGGCGTGGCCTCCCGGGCAGAGCTACCGCGGGCTACCTGCCTGCTGCGCAGCTGGCGCCTGGCCTCGCGCCATGCTGATGGAGGCACCTGTCAGCACGGACAGGGCAATCAGAAAGACCCTGTGTAAAGGCTTCCCCTGGCACGATGATTTTGTTGTGGTTTTTTTAAGAAGTTTCGTGACAGCTTATCTTACTTTGCAAATGTGTGCATACAGCTTGATGATTTGGGTCTGTTTTACTATGATTTGTACATCAATTAGTACCCATTCAGTTGTCAGAGGCAGTGGAGAGAGAAGGGCTGCCAGGTTAGTCCCTTCTAGGAGTGTGCAAGCCATTATGGAACTCTTTTCTGTGGCCAAGCCCACGGCTGGACTCCTGGTTGTTAGCACTTATGTGCCAGTTCTTGTGCTAAATAAAATAATTCACTTACTATTTGTAGAGCTGGGGACATAGTAGTCGCTAACATTGTATGCTGCTGTTTCCTTCTCTGAGTTTAAGGGGGGGGAAATCCTTAGTGTGCTGACCTGTCTCCATCTGGGACGACAATGGGGAAATTCTGTGCTGTGGGCACATTCGAAAGCTTTACGACTGGATCAGATAACTACAGAATAATACTTCCTCTTTTTTAGGTATTCCCTGTACTAAGCACTGGGGAATAATACTGCAGGCATTGTGAAAGCATTGTCTGAGTGAAAACCACAATATTTTAAAGCACAGACATGTGCCTGCTACTGTCAGATGGAATTTCTCAGTCATGTAAAATAACATGTTAATGTAAACATGCAGATGAACTGGAAATTGCCGTTTTTGGTCAATGGGTTGCTAGGGAATTGTTAATTACCTGGACCTGAATGGAAGAGGTTCAAATGGGCAGCTGAGTTACATGATGGAATGATTTTTTGTAATCCCACACATTTTGTATCATATGAAAGTGTCATACATGCATTCAGCTGGACAGAGGAACAGGGCAATTGCAGTTTGGAGCTGGAAAGAAAAATAAAGTAGTGACCTGCCTGATTGTCTTGCTGGGTACCCTATAAGATATGACTAGGAAAGCCTAGGATGTTTTAATTTGTATTTATCTCAGCTTTTTATTTCTTTAATGTGAATTTTTAATAACTTTGTAGTTTAACCTTGTAGGGACCTAGTCTCACTTTGCTGTCATCTAGTTTTCACGAACTTATTTCCCACTCAGCTTGCCATGCAGCACTTTTGTAGTGATTACCTAATGCTGCAGTTTCCCTCCTACTTAGGTAGAGGTCCCTACCATTTCTGCAACACTGCTATTCTTATTCCACACTGGGGTGAAACCCCAGAGATGAGAGACAATGAGCCTGTGTACTGACTCCAAAAGCCTGCCTGCTTGTCCTGAATCAGACTGTACTGTCACTAGAAGTGACTTTGTTTGGATATGCTTAATTGCAGCCTGCATTTCACAGGGACAAGTACATTTCTGATGGAATGACTAAAAGCCTCTAGCATTAGTCAGCCTGATCTGTAAATCATTTTTCACCAATATTCAGCCTACCAGTTCCCCAGCAACAGAAAAGGGAATCCCAAAGAAGGCACAGTTTGACACATGCATCAGTCTCAGGTGGGCCCCTCTCCATTTCTCCCCATCTCTCCCCACAGCATTGCATCCAGCAATGTTTCCTTTCCAGAGGCAGAAAAGGACTGGATGCAGTTCATTCCGATAGCTGACAATATGTGGCAATGTACTTCGTAGAGAGCTGAGTGCTAGAACATGCCTGTTGACCCTCTCCCCCTCTCCATTGCACAGGCCTGTGCAGTGGTCAGTCCCTGCCAAGGCAAGGACAGCAAATTTCAGAGCCTAATCAAAATTTACTTCCACTGCTCTGTCAGACTGGCTGCAGACAATGCAAGCATGAGGAGAAAAGCCCCCTGGCAAGCCATGCGCATTTGATGTACCCAAGTGGTGGGTCAGTGAGTTGGAGGCTGCATGGGTGGACTGTGACAGAAGAAAACATCCTTATCCATGGTTTGTTACGCAGGCTAACCGTTGTCTCTCTTGTTCTCTTATCTTCCCCAGGAACGAGTGGAATATCTCTTTCTCATAATTTTTACAGTGGAAGCATTTTTAAAAGTAATAGCATATGGACTTCTCTTTCACCCCAACGCTTACCTCCGCAACGGCTGGAATTTACTAGATTTTATAATTGTGGTAGTAGGGTGAGTACCAACATTTCGTCTTTGAACACACTGCGCACAGGGGACACTGGGAAACTTTGGGAGCATGAGGGTGGGTGGCTCATTGGTACATTACTTATGGGTGATGTTAGAGGTTGCTGTCCATCATGTTTCTTCTACCACCACCATTTGTCCCCCCTGTGTTAGCCCCCCTACAGACTCTATGCATTTTACCAAGTATTACTGTGTAATCCAAAAATACAGTTAACTCACTAGTCTTCTGCAGGTATAACTTGATTCATGCTTGATTCGTTCAGTGTGTAGCAACAATTTACTTTGAGGTAAATATTAAGGATTGACAATCAGTTGATGCACATTTTCTCTCTGGTATCCCTTGCTACTTAGCCTTTTCCAAGGCTTTTAATGGTTTGCAAGACATGGAAATTAAACTGCTCTTTGGGAACAGGGATAAAAAGAGGAAGCAGTGCAAAGCTATTGGACAAAGTCAAATGCCTGAATATGCTAAATGGGAAGAAAATCCTTTTGTTTGTAAATCTGTATGAATATTAAAAAGGAAATCTAGGTGGGATCCTTCAATTAAGATTAGAGTTGGGTGACAAATAAAATCTGCCATCTTGTGAACTTTTACTGATTTTTCTCATTCTCGAAGGTGGATGAAAAATTTAAATCCCAGGTTTTCATACTTACAAACAAAAATAAGTTACTCAGTTCAATTTGACTCTTCTGCTGGTGATTTCAACATTTTTTATTTTGACCCTTTTAATGTTTTAATCTTTTTAAAGAATAATTTCACTATTGTAGATCAAATTCCCACTTTGAGCTGCAACCTTTCTAATCCTGTTATTCCTCTCTGCATTCTTCAAGCTTGGCATTTAATTTATTTGAATAAAAGCAAAATAAAACACCGTCTGCTTTTTCTACCTGAGGGTAAGAGATAAGCAAGGGGTTTGAAATGTGGTTGTTGAAGGGAAGAGGTGAAGGATAAACTACCCCTGAAGACAAAGAGAACAAGTACTTCTTCGCCTGAGTAATTTGTCCCATCCTCCCACCACTCCATTGTTAAAGAGTTTTATCGCCCACAAAAACTTGAAGTCTTTTCACCTCTTTACCAAGGAAACCCTTCATCAGCTCCTAGGAAAAATATCAAAAGGGACACTTTCAGTCATCAACCCCCTCATAATTTCTGCCCCCAAACAAAGTCCCTCTAGCTTCTTGACCATTTTTGTGGTGGCCCCCAAAAATTACATCTGCATACTGCTGTGCCGCTACCCAATCCCTCCCACTTCCCATCATCAAGGGGACAAGTGGGTGGAAGAATTCCCAGTGAGGGGGAGGGAGGACAAGCCTGGAACCTGTTCTTAGTCCCAAGACCTCTCTGCCTCCACGTAGGCATAACGCTTTGCCTTACGGCAGTGCCCAGTTGTCTTTCTCCTTCATTCCTACCCGCAGCCAGAGGATCCCACAGCAAATTATTAACTGGAAATTGGCAAATCTCCAACATCTCCCTGGCATTGATGTCCAATTCCATAGCTGGTTCTGCCTTTGAATTCCCTCAGATATCTCACCTGCTTAGGAGTTGCTGCTTAAGTTGAAGAAAGACTGGAGAACAAAAATCGTGTGAATGTGATTATTCCCTTTTCATTTTTATGAGAAAGAGACTTTTTAAAGAGAGAACACATTACCTCTTCTTCTTCCATTGGAATGTGAAAGCAGGGCTCCAGAAATCACAGGGCAGCATTATATCTAGTTTAAGTACAGTCCTTTTTAATTTTCCTACTAGGGCAGTTAATAAGCAAGATGATATTCCGACTGAAATTAATTCCCTTCCCATTGACAGAAGCTGCAGCTCTCAGCTCTTCTATCTGCTCTTGCCTCCAGCAGCTCTCAGTCACTAGATGGGGAACAAAAAATGTAACTGGGGAGGGATTATACAAGTATAATAAACATGGCCAAGACCCCAAGGTCTCTGTTAAATAGTAACAATCTCAAGTGATAGATTCCTCTTCAAGGCCAGATGGGTTCCTTTGATGTTTATCTGTTTAAACTCACTCGTACAGTACCACAGCCTAGGCTGGTGCACTGCTTTTTCGCTCCGCGACCACTCTGCAAAATCTACGTGGTGATACCATCTGTTCCAGTTCTGCCCTGTCTTCTTTTCCTAGGGGCTGTCTGAAACCCCTCAATGACATTATGTTTAAATTTCAGCATATTTGAATATTTTGTCAGGGAGGAAGTCCCATGGAAAAGATTTAAAATAAATTGTAAAGAAAGAGAGAGGAGGAAGAAAGCAAGTGCTGGTAACAACTTTTCCTTGTGGTGCATTTTTCTGCCTATTGATGGAGTTATTGGAGAAACCTGAGTAATTTGGACACAGCTGTAGCACTGGGAAGAGGGATTTATTTGGTACGTGGGGCAAAGGATGGTGTAGGACACATACTGGAAGCATCAAGCCCCAAAATGACTGTGGTAATTGCCATTCGTGCTTGTTCTGCCTTAGGAATCATCTTCATTTTCAATGATGATTGTCCTTGCTACAAAAAATAGAAAGGCTAGGTGGGAAGTATTTCTTCAAGTACTGTTGGAAGTTAAAGGAGAAAAAAAAAGGCAGTTTTTAGAGCCTTTGTTTGTCTCTAAATCTACCTAGTATACACTGCTTACCACATATATCTTGAAGAGATAATACAGCACAACTGGCTTCCTTTATGTTAAAATGTGCAAGTCAGTAGAGAAAGAGGAAAATGAACATGTCTAGGAGCAAGCATAAATTCTAGAGGGAAGTCTCAGTTTTTATAAAAATTTTTTATAAAAATGTGCCTGTATATTTTCCCCTGCCTTCTGAAGATAGGTCCCCTGGTATCCAAAAGGATCTTAGAGTCAGTGGTTCTAGCAAGACCACAGGAATACGCAGCAGCAGCAGCAGCAGACGGGAGCACTGAACACAGCTGCTATGTTTTCTGGAGAAAGGATGCACTTTGGACCTGTAAGCTTGTAACAGTTTATCGTTCTTGCGCTGTGGGAGATCTTATTCATCAGCTAAGTCTTTTAAAGCTTGATTCTAGCTTATCTTTAAATAGCCTATGACCCTGCTATAGCAGCCACCATTAAATGCTGCTTTGAAGAAAAATGTCTGTGTGTGGGTATCAATCAGAGGCTCTATGGATAAGAACATTATTAGTTAAGAGTAGAGATCACACCCCTAAGCTGCCTAATGAGGCACAACCCACAAACACTAACAATTAGTCAAATTGTTTCCTGCTTCCTTCAGTTTTACTGTTCCTCTTTTGGAAAATATTAAAACTTTCAGATATAACAGTGATGTCCTCTAATATTAGGCTGTTGAAGGAAATTTCTCTTGAGAGAAGACTAACTTGACAATGTTGTGCTAGGAGAATATCTGTCTTTCCTGGCAATGCCATGGTTTGTCTGCCAAGCACAGTCATTCTCCAAGGACCCATAGCTTCTGCCAGAAAAAAAGGTGGTGTAATTTGAAAGGCAGCCTTACTTGGGAAGGTAAGCAGTGAGGTTATTTGGAAAGGATCTGAAATTCAGAGCAGACTAGAAAATGTGGTCATAGTATATGTCTTTCTGAAGACCTGTGGGGAGTTTCTAAAAGGCAGACCCAAACACTTTCACAAATCACAGGTGAATGGCAAAACGTTGTGAAAAAAATCTTTGTACTTTACTATTTATTTATACCTGTGAGGATTCTTTCAGCTGTGTTTTTCTGCTGATTTTTGGCCTTAGAAATACCAAGCCCTCTGTTTTCTCTTTATATTCTGGAGGCCCTTGACAAGTTCTTTTTTTATGCTATAAAAATCAGTGTGCCCTCCCCACAGAGGAAGAGATGAAGAGCTGTAGAGCAGGTTACAGCCTTATCATGCTGCTGTTGGGGTCATCTAGCAAGTGAAAACCTTTTTGATATTTCAGATGTCAAAAGGGAAACAGAAAAATATAAGAAAGAAAAACAGCAAGGCTAGCTTCATACCTCACAAGTAAATGCAAAAAAAAAAAAAGTGGAGTGTGTCCATACACACATGTGTGTGATAGAAATATATTTTCTGCTTTATAATTCACGTCTGTCAAATGAATTTAGTTTAGGAGTAGTCATGTCACAAGTGAAATTCAGAAATCAAGATGCTGTTAATTGTGCTTCATCAGTGGAAAGTACTATATCCAAATGAAAATGGGGCATGAATTTAGGCTGTCAGAAAGTAGTTAGCTGGAAGGAAATAAGATTGATTTTTTTAAAAAAATTCTTTTTTTTAAACTGGTGAGATTTTCAGTGGCCACAAATGATTAGTCCTCTTCTGTTTTTATACCATCCAAACTTTGGTTTCTCTGTCAGCTCAGTGTTCTCTCACACCATGCTTAGAGTGTGCATTTCAGGTAACTCACCTACAGAGAAGAGACGGAAAGAACCACACCTCGCTCCACCATACCTACTGTAAGCTTTTCCCAGAGGTTTTCATCAAAGAGCAGATTTTCCCATGTAAATATAGGGTAGAAGGATTCTGGCCTCCTGTTTGATATCAGTAGTTTAACATCTATCTATCCCTTTTAGGACTGGAAAACAATTAGCTGAAAAACTAGAAAGAGTCTATAGAGCTCATAGAAACTACAAATTGTATATGGGTTGCAGGTTTTTTTTCTTAATAGAGGATAATGGAAAGGGCCATCAGAAGCCTTACCTTTCTTCTGTGTCTTGTCATCAGTGCTATTTCTGAACAGTACATTTTATTATTTTATTTTTTTTCCTCCTCTCTGGGTCATAATGAGTTACAGCCAAAAAAGCATGTGATAGTTGTAGCCTTTGAGCCATAGATGTCTGCCCATGCCCTAACTCAGGAGGCGATAGGGACAAGGAAGTAGGATTGGCAAGATGTACTATAAATTTGAATAGTGGAGTAGAGATTCAGTAGGCCAGATTGGGCACAGTCTAGACCCCAAAACAAAAGGGAAAGAGAGTGAAATAGATGAGAGAAATAAAAAGTTGTATTGCATTAGTAAAAAGCAGGATTAGTACAGGGAGAGATTTAAGCATGGAGCAAATGCGTTAAAGCAGGATTAGCAGGAGTAATGCAATTCAAGTTTAAATGTAGGTTTTTAAATGAGGAGCAGAAGGAATTACTGCAAATTATTCCTGAAGTACAGTAGGCAGATGACTGTGGGTACCTCAAGACAGCACATTTAGCACATCAACGCTGGAGCACACAAACAGGGCCAGCTGGACTGCAGTGGAGCTGCATTAGTCTGGGAAAGCAGGTTCTAGCTCCCGTGGAGTGAGCTGTCCTACTGGTTGTGTTTCTGCTCCTCCTGAATTAATTTCGGACATGTACAATTTTCTTAGGATGCACATTTCTAGAACAGCCCATGGTTTGCTCATTGCATGAGTGGCAGGAGAAATGCCCTTGCTGCCAGCTGCCAAGAACTGCTGTTTGGAAAAACATGGGGCCAGTGATGATGGGGGGACCAGGAGAACGGACCCTCAGTTTTGCACAATTGCTGACTCAGAGTTCCTTGAGATTTCTTGTCTTCTGTGTTGCAAGAGAGCTGAAAAACAGCACAAGAAACCTTTTGCAGTGAATTCTTTTTCCTTCAGAGGATCCCAGGAGACTGGGACTGTTGTATAGGTATGTCACTCATCATCTAGTATGGGAATTCTGTTGACTAGGAAGATAGAAATGTTTGAATAAGAAATAGAGTGCATTTCTAGAGCTTAATAGCTAGCTTACTGGAAATACATTAGGCCAAACTTGACCGGCAGTGTTTCTATTATGAAGACCAGCAGAAAATTGCAACTGTATAATTTGTGTACATAGCTCAGGAAATACATACATTCCAATAATTCATGTTCTTTGCATCAGCCCTTGTTTATCTCTCTCTGTGGTATCTGTAGTCAACGCAGTATTTCTCATAGGCTCTGTTTTTCTCTTCTCTGCATCCTGCTTCTCAGTCTGCAACACCTACAAACTCAGCATCCAACCTCCCCACACACAGTTTTTCCCACACTTGTTACCTAGTTGTTAAATCTTTCTGCAGTGCTTGAAGTTGAGGCTTTGAATAGATCCAGTTAGGAGTTCCTCAGTCACAGCTGACAAGTTTTATAAGACTCTTTATATGAAATTTAAAAAAAAAAACTGCTTAAGAAACTAATTTCACATTTGCACTCCCCTAATCCACGTTTTTGTGTGGATTTAGTGCTGGGGAAATGTGTTGGCTTAGATGCTTCAGTAAATGAATCCTCCTTTTTCTATCCAGGGCAAGCTCCCTATGTTTGTGGCCCTGTCAGTAAGTTTTAACCACAGACTGCAGGAATTGGAGCTCCTTGTAAAGCAATCAGGCAGCTCAGTCTCTGTTTGATATGCAGGTTGGGGGCTCTCTGTGGAATATGCCAGTCAGGGCATATAGATGAGATCCTGACAGAGGCACTGCAGACTGCAAAGTCTGAGAGAGAAATCAGTCAGTGCTGAATCTAGGCCACTCCAACTAGGCTGTTCCTGGCATCCCCGGCAGCTTCTTTAAAGTTATCTCTGGTACTTCCATGGCATGCTATGGGCCACAGGGTCTCCGCCACTCACAGGCAAGCTTTTTCTACAGAGCGCCAAACATCCATTTAGACTGGAACAGCTTTTAACCTCTACTGAATTTGTCTGGGTTCAAGCTGATGACTTCAAGGCTGAAAGCAATGTCATTAGCAAATTCATGAGGAATCCATCCTCCCCCAAAGGTACTAATGTTTTACCAGAAAAATGGAAGCTGCTTCCTGAAAGCTAATTTATTAAATCAAGTTCTTATTAACACGTAGGGTTGAGCCTTCAGCTCTTTCACAGAAGAACATTGTCTTTTCTGCCTTGCTCTGCCTTTTCAAATGCATTCTGAGTGAGACATCATCTCCTTAAAGCAGCTACTCCTACTAGCCAAGATAAAACATTAAGACTGGTATAATAAAACATTCTAATAATAAGACTCCTACAGTTTTGCGCTTTCCCTAGCCAATGCATCAAGGGATTTACAAATGGATACACAAGCACATAATCTGAGCATACTCCCTTATCTAAACATTTGCACCTTGAAGGATCCCTGAGTTTTACACCAAGTTCTACCTGCAGTGACCTTGGTGAATCTTAATTACTTGTAAAATGGGTGACAGATAATTAATGATTCGATTAATTATGGATGATGATTTTTTTCCCCAAGGAGGATTGTTGGTTAATAAAGATAGGAAAGTATTGGCAGCAGAAAGGGCAAAACCTAAAATTTGTGCTTTCTTGCATTTCTGCTCATCTTCCACTGAGTGTGTCCAGACTGTCTGGTAAGGACAGCCAGGAGACTGCCTTCAAAATCTGGCCCGCATGCTCTGCTGTTGGTGACCCTTTAAATTTGGCACGAGGCATTGCCAGAATGGCCATTTTGAAGCAGCGGCATGCCCCAGCGCGCAGGGCAGGGAGTAGACCTCCACGTGCCACCAGGCAGGCTGGTCTCTGGGGTAGTCTTTAGCTGTCTGCAAGGAGCCATTAGGATGAAGAAGGAGCATGTCGTGTTTATGTCTGCTCCAGAAACAAGTGTTTTGCAAATGGTATAGACATCACCATTAGGCTATTGCATATGGGAAGAGTCTGTCTCTCCTCCACCATATGCGAATGTCGACTGAGATGTGTGACACTCTTCACAGGTCTGTGAGATAGTTTGGGTGATATGATGATGATGATCTCTGTTCCTGTTTAGCCCAAGCCTTGCTGTCTGCCTACAGATTGTTTCCTCTTTCTTTTTGCAGGCTTTTTAGTGCAATTTTAGAACAAGCAACCAAAGCAGATGGGGGGAATTCAATAGGAGGAAAAGGTGCCGGATTTGATGTTAAAGCACTGCGGGCTTTCCGAGTATTACGTCCGTTACGGCTGGTGTCTGGAGTTCCTAGTAAGTCATGTCATTGTTTTTCTTTTATGTATGTTTGTGGTGTGGCATGGGGCAGGAGTAATTTGTGTAAACAATTTTGAAGATGGAGTGTGATGAAGATTATTTTTGGTGTGTGGGGGAGGCCTTTTTTCAAATGAATGTAGATTCATGATAAATGGGGTATTAATCAAGGGATGATCAAACCAGAGCTTAAGGGGAATGGAAGTTTCATCGTATGCCAATCTGATTGTGCAGCCTTTGTAAACAATGAAAGTGGGAAATCCAAGATTTCCATTATTTCAAGCAAAAGATCCTTTAAATAATTGTGAAATCACAGTGCATTGTTGGTGTTATAAATACTTGGACCTTGATGGAAATGCTGTATGGTCATTTGTGTTGATTTTGGAGGGAGAGGAGCTTTTTCATTAAAATTGCATTTTCTTCTTTGCACGTGATGTTCTGATCAAGAGTGCTGGGAACAATTTAGAACCAACAGGACACAGGGCAATGATACGGTCATGTTCTCTGTTAGTCTTGTTTCCTTAAATTATTTGTAATGCCTCTGAGAAAGTCCTCAAGCAGCTTTTGATAGTCTAACATCCATTTTCTTATTTACAGTGAATAAGTGAGTAACTGGAAGTCTGGTAATTCTATTGTGGAGGTGGAATATGGACATCATAGTGTGGGAGGATTATATCATTTGGCTTGAGAGTTTGTTATAGATGGGACCTATTGGCCTTTTGGAGAGAGGGTTAGTTGAAAGCTGTCATTGCTTTCCATGTTTATAGCGATGAGAGATGTAGTTAGCAGGAAAGGAGTTAATCTTCTCCAGAAGAGCTGTAGAGAGAGCTTTGTTTATTTTTATTTGGGGAGCTTGCTAGTTTGATATCTTAAAGTACTTCTAACCTTAGTCATTCAAAAACCTTGAGTCAAGTTGCCATAAACTCTGTGAGATCAGCTTAAAAATCATGATTTATTTGTTTGGAAAAAAGTGTGAGGTTCTTTTTCTTTGGCTTGTTTTCTGACCCACTGGGTTATATTAGAGCCATGCTTGCAGGCTTTTCTCCACAACCATAAAGGGTAGAAACTTTCTAAATGAAAGGTGAGAATCTTTGTGGGAGGAGCTGAAGCACTGATAAAAGCAAAAAATACTGAGACAATTGACAGCACTACTGTTTGGTCTCACAAAAAGCCATGCTTGGTAACCTGTCTGCAAGGCCTCAGCTTGTGCCCAACTTGGGGTTACTTTGAGCATCAGTGGGTGAGTAGAAATTATTGAAAAGTAAATGCTGTCTATTAGGCAACTAAGGACCTTCCCCTCTGACACAGAACTAACATCCACTATTCATGCCGCCTCTATTAGGGATTACTGCAGTGGGTTGATTCATGCGGACAATCGTGTACCATGCAGTAGCTTCAGGCCATGCAGAACGCAGGTCTGCTTTTGGCCAGATTTGTCTCATGAAGTGTATTCCGTGTGTGGTCTTCAGTCTGCACTGGCACCCACTTAATTCCTGGCTGTAAATTAAGGTTTTGTTGTTCTTTCCTTGTCCTTCTCTGATATAAGTCTTTCGGCACTTTCTAGTTGCGTGCCCACTGTATGGTAAGGGGAAGGTACTCAAATTTAAACACCTATGAACTGGAGCGTTCTTGGTGAGATGCTGCTTACACTGGGACATGTTCTGAGAGTTGTTCTAGCATAGGCTGAGCTTAACTGAGCTTATAGTTCTTGCTGTTTTGGAGAACAACGTGTGTTCCCCAAGACAAAGGGGTTTTGTTACTACTGTTCAAGTCTCTTGACTAGTACTCTTAGAGGACTAGAGGAAGCTGAGGGAGCCAAATCTGACAGTTCATACCCGTATGCATATATGATCTTGATCCCAGTGCAGACTATCTAATAGTCCATTTGTGGGTTTTCTCATCAAGAGGATTAATTTGCACCCAAACAGAGCAAGGGAGCCTGATGCACGCTAACAAATATTTGGTCTAGACAATGAAATGCCAGTCCAGCATGAAGCAGGCAAACCATCGACTTGACCTGACAGACATCCTCTATTATTCTTTATGGTTCTGACTAGGGACTTATTTATTGAAACAGGTTTCTTTGGGGCTGGTGTGGCTTTTAGAAAGCCTGCTGATGTCTGTAGCTAATACAGCCTCAATCTTCACTGTGCATTTTTGAACTGTACAAATGCCTGTTGATTAGCCTAGATAGATGTTATCACATCCATATGTATTAGAGCATAACTTTTCTCATGAGGCCTTTTAGATAAGATTGCCTAAGCCAACCATAAATAGTACATTACAGGATTACATTATTACATAATAAGTTAGTGCAGAGGTTTAGAAGTCAAATCTCTGGGTCTCATTCAAGCTCTGTCCCTGAGACATTATAAACACCAGTGGGTGAATTACCAACATTGCACTTGCTGTGTTTTGCCATCCATAAAAAAATGCCTTTTGCTTTGTTCCCCTTCCAAAATGTAGTAGACTTTTCTACTGTGAGGAGATGACCCACACAGATTTGTCCTAAAATTACATGAATGTAACATGCACTGCAGTTTCTTCTCACTTAACAGATTCTTTAAGAGTATGGAAGCAGCATCTCATTAGTAAGAGGGGATCCTCTGGGTCATTGGCAGCTGCCTTCTGCATGGAAAGTCCAACATCTACTGCTTGGCTTGAGGTCCAGATCTAACTACCACTATTTGGGGGGAAAAAACGTGTAAAGCAAAGTGATTCTTATAAACCAAATTTATGAAGCACGTCGTGAATTTTTGCATGCAAATCTTGAACTCTTCAGGACTGGGGTTGGGAAATAGGTTGTTTGAGGTGGAGAGATTAGTTTACAGCATGGAATCATTTTCTCTGAGTCAAAAGGAGTTTGTGTGGACTTTTTTCTCTCTGGCTCAATCCATAGGAAATAATCCAATTTAAGAGGGACAACTTTTGTATTCAGGTTCGAGCATTTAAAGACCTGTTTCAGAATATAGAGAGTTGCCACCTGAGTATGGTTAGAAGTAGGGGAAAAACATATGAATTGCCCTCTAAAGTAAATTACTAATGTCTGTATTTTGCAGATGGAGAGACTGAAGCAAAAATTCAAGGTTTAACACTTCCAGAAATAGCTTCTAATGCTGTATGTCTCATATTGGCTACCAATGCTAGGCACCGCATCAACACGGGTATCTGAAAGCTTCAGATAGATGGGTAGAGGATATTAGCCTCAGAGCTGAGAATCCCTTTTCTCTAAGCCCCATCCATGCTTAGTTCCTGGGACTTGGCTGTCTTTTGCTAGAAAATGTCTCAGCTGTGTAGCAAAGAATTCAGGGACTGTTCAGTGCAGGAAGTGATTCATCTGCAAGCAAAGTTGGTTGACAAGTAAAGGTACCTTTGACGGTCTTTGTAGGATCGAACTGTCCCAGCCCCCCAATTACTTTAGTGCATCCTAAAACCAAAATGATTTGAGGTCATGAATTCAACAAAGCCTGAAGACTACATCTGGATGACTGTCATGGGCACATAAATATTTTATAATCTTTAAGAGAACAGATGATACTTTTATTCTTTGTGGTTGTATGCACATACAAGTTGTATGCAAGACCACTTGTCATAAGGAAGGAGATAGACATTTTGTTTAAATGATGAGATAGACATTTTTTACCCATGTCACAAAAACAATTGTAGAATCATGGGAGAAGCCTTCAAAGGCATTGAATTTAATGTCCTTGGGTTCCCATTACACATTCAAAAATTGGTATTAAGTATTTACACATTGCCAAGCAGTGTAATAGGGATTGATTCTTTGGTTTTAGTTGGTTTTATTTTAAAGAAAAAAAAGGTACTTCGAGTTCCTTTCTTGAAAACTTTTTTGGAGTGAAAGTACAGTTTTTGTTGTGACTGTGTGAGGCACATAGCAGAGCAGTAGGTTAGATACTTCCCACAGCTCTCATCCCAGTGCTGACAGTTGCTTTGTGAACAAAATAACGTTTAAAAGGGATAATTAAGCAAACTCTTTTTTTTAATTATTTCTAACTTTTTTTAAAGTTATACTGCTTCTGGAAAAATGATCCACTCCCAGTCTGTTTAGCCTGGCATTAACTTGTAAATTAATGGTGAATATTTTCAAAAGTGCATGGAAGATTTAGGTTTCACAGTGGTAAGTCACTTTCAAAAATTAGACATAAGCACTTTATACCATTGATACACAAGCAAGACTTCACTGTTCAACTATTTTGTTACTGTCATACTAACATAATTCTTGTAGTGCATACTTCATTTCAGTTGCTGAAATAACTTTACTGCTGGTGTACCAAAGCAGTCTCCTTGTAAAAAAACCTTCACATTTGTATTAGAGCACCCATCTTAATGTGGCATTAAGATCAATATATTGGTTTGAGAAAGAAGAGAAAAGGAAAACAATTCCCTTGACAGACATAAGCAGACAAGTGCAAAATCAGCACGTATACCAAAACTTAATCACTTTAGCGTCTTGGAAACTGTTACCCAGTATCTCCTTTGGCAGGAGTAAAGCATTGCAAAGCTTTCTAGGGACAGAATCAAGTCAGCCCTTTTGTGTCAGGAGTTTCCTGTTGAATACTCTTCTATCTCCATTTTGCATTATTAAATATTTTAAAACTTGTTTTAAACATTTTGTGTTTGAGGAGGGCAAAAAGAAGCATCCGATTCAGCAATGAAGAAGCATGATCCAATTCAAAAAGAAAATCACTCCCAACTGTTGGAAAGGACAATCAGTTACACCTCCGCATGCTAACTTGCACCTGTTTAACTCATTAAATTCCATTTGTATCACCTTTATTCATGCTTCTCAATTATACCACCTCATACATTGGTGTTCATCCTCTTTATGTTGTACTTTGTCTTCATGTACCTACATTGTTGCCACTGATATTTGCCAAACTTAATTTATAAGCTCTTCTAGATAACTTGAAAGCCATATAATTTGAGTAGATGTTGTGCTCCTTACTTGTATTTTCAATGAGATCCTCTGCTGACCACCCAGATTTATGTGGGTAGAAGACCATAATATCCTTACCAAAGCTAGAGAGGAAACTTGACTGTTCCCCTAGAACAGAAACCTGCCGTATTTTTCTTTTTTTAAAAAGTACCACAAAAAGCTAAGCCTGTGATGTGTTCAAGCTTCACTGGAGTCTCCTAGCAGGAGGGAGTTACTCAAAGGCAGTGTAGGTAGGTCTCTAGCACCAGTACTTACATGGTCTACTGGAGATGCAACAATCGCATAACTGGGAAACAGGGGGTATGAGCAAAAGAATCTAAGCCAGACCCTCCTTGTGACAGTGCAATGTCTTTCTGCCAGTAAAACAACAATGTGTAACTGGCTGAGTATATTTTTTTAGTTAAAATGAAGGAAGACCAGAATTTTCATGCACAAATGCCTAGAGATTACTACCTTTACATGTATTTAAATAACTAACTAGAGCAACTAATTTTTCGGAATGATGCTGCTGTTAAGTCCATGATTGCTCTGAGTTCGTGTGAAAATTGGGCACCTTCAGCCAAGGTGAATGAAAAATTTAAACATTTTTAGATTTTGGTCTGTCTTATTACAGTTAGTCCTCATTTGCACTGAAATGCTCTTCTCTATTAAAATTTACAATGCTTTCTCAGTCCCAGCAATGTTCTCTACACCACATTCATTGCAGTGTTTTCTCTTTACCACGGTCTTCTTCCCTCCTTATGCCAAACTCTCTGGCATTAATCAGATTGTTTCTTTGAACTTTGTAGTATGTAGGAAAGTATCCTGTCTTTACTTGCAATGTCCTGATAGATCTGAGCCATTCACCAGCCATATACACACACCATTCAGGTGTGTATATATGATGCCACATTCACCACATACAGCAATGAAGATGAGAAGTAAAAAAGCCCCTGAGGGCTCTATGAGAAGAATAATGCATCAGGAAAGTTTTGCCTATTTGAGAGATGCTGGATTGGCAAAGTCACCCAGCTGGGTTTGTTGTTAATTTGCCGTATTGTTGCAGGTAGGTGAGGAGAGGAAATCCCAGAGGTGATTGGACTGGATTTTTTTCTGTCTAGGTTTTGTCTGTGGGGGACACTGCCTAAGTACATTATGCATACTAAATTGCAGTCAGTTTTTTGAGAGAAATAAGAGAAAAAGGCTTACAGATGCTTGCAAGATGTTTAGGCTATAGTCTACATTTTCCAATGAAGATTGTTCTTAACTGTAAGACTGGTAATATTTCTTTTTTTTCTCCCCTTTTATAAGGAATATGACCTAATCTAATAATTTCAAATCATAGGGGAATTCTGTCTGTATGATCTCGTACTTCAGAGATACCCCCCACTGAAAGAAAAATATGAGGGGACTTTTCTAGCAAAATATAGAGTAACTTACAGAGTTTAAGACAGTAGGGACATGTCAGACTCACCATGGTAATCTTCCTAACGTAAGACCAAGCAAATCCTCTATCTCATTGATTCCAGGACTCTGAATTTGCTCTTGAATGTTTTATAAAAAATGGGGGTTTGCTGCTTGTTGCCTATCAGAAGGCCTTTTAGTGCTGTGAGCTAGAAACTGGTACTATACTGAAGACTTAGTCTTCAGCTACATCTGAGTTGGAGGTAGTGTACCTAACCAGGGGGGAAGAGACATCACGTTTTCTCTCTTGTGTAATCCTTGTAAAGCTGAATTTGTCTAGAGGCCAAATTGAATTCAGGTGTAATTGAAGCATCCTCAAAGCCAGTCTACACGGTGTGTGGAGAATGCTAGGCCAGTAAATAAGGATCAAGCACCATGCAGAGAGCCAAGTTCCTGCTGCAGGCACACTACTCCTGAAACCTTACGTTCTGCCTGTACGCAGGGAGAATGAAATGGGGATTAACTACCTTCAAATGCCCTCTCCCGGGGGAAATTCACTATTCTCATTTGTAGCATCATGTCAACTTGGGTGTGCCAGACCACTTCACTGGAGGGCGACGATGGGACCTAGAGTAACTCTACATGTTGTTAGTTCTTTCTGCATCTCAGTGTGTAGCGGTGACATTTGGCTTATTCCATCCCGGCACCTGACTGTCTGGCCTGTGATTGCCCTCCTGCTTGGGCTTGCGATGCCCTTCCCAGCCACTGAGACAACACAGCTCAATCTATTGCAATGATTCCATTTTGCAGCCGTTGAAATAAACATACCTAATGCAGTTATTTGGCTTGCATTTGGGATTTATTTCTTTTTAGTGCACAATCGAAATTTTCAGCTGTAATTTCTCATTGTTTTCTGCACAGCCCAAGAAAATTAACACCACTTTATATAGTTGAGGAAATAATGTAATTGAGGTGATAAACACAGAGAATTCAAAAAATCCAAAACAACATCTCTTTTCAGAACCATGCATTTTTGGAATATGCCAAAGAAATGTGAGCCATTACCTGTTTCTATATGTTGAATAGCACATATTAAGTCTTAAGTTTTAAGCAAATACTAACTGGCAGTCAGAAAGACAATTTGTTTTCAAATGTGTAAGATTCTGGCGAAGTATAGTTGACAGTCATCTGCTTTGCACATGGTTTGCATTTAGACACTGTCACTGGTGGAGCTAGGAGCTTAAATTTTCCCTCCTGATGCATGTGAGGCTATGGTATAAACAGCATACCAGTGGAGAATTCTGGCTTGCCTTCCATGTGAGGAGGTAGGAGAAGCGGCCTGATCAAAGCTTCCAAAGTGTGAAAGGTTTGTGTGTAGGTAAGAAGAGTAGAGTAAGCTGGAGGAGACAATATACTTGGCAGTTTACTGCCACCAAACCTATGTGATAAAGGTCATTGACAACAGAGGGAATTGCTGCAAATACATTGGGCAAAATTTGGCTTCCAAATTGTAAACTTTGTTGTTGTTGCATTTAATAATGTCAGCTTTTGCCAAGTCCAGTTCCTTTCTTTTCTCTTGGGCTCTAAAAGCTGTAGGAAACGTGCTCTCAAGCAGATTTCTTACGTTCTCCTTCATTCTTGAACGAGACTTCTCAACCATCTGTACCATCTCTCCAGCACATACAGCACTGTGTGAGGACAAGTTGCACCACATTTCCCATGTCATTGCCTAGCTCGTTTTAATCTCAAGTGGCCAATTTGGTTTGCTTTCATTACAAATGGGAAGGGAGTGGAGAAAAAAGGAGAGAACAGTCTGAACCAAATGTCCTCATTAAGCTTATTTCTTCATAGTTAACTTAAAACTCTACACATGCTTGCAAGTCCTTTATTTACTTAGGTCACCATTACTCAAGGGAATAATTTGATTCCAGCGTAGCATCTCCCATAGGTAAAGACCATTCCTGTGAGCAGGGCTTACACAATTAGGACCTAAAGCATGTTTCCTTGAGTGGTACAACCTGCAGAATGATGTAATTTATGGAGAAGAGGTGAACTTGGTGTAGCAAAAAGGGGTTTGTCTTAGTAAAGGAGATTACTCACAGAGGCACAGACTTCTTGCTGTAATAAAGATTTCTCTCATATTTAAGGAACGCCAATGAAAACAGGGAAATATTTATTTGATCTTGGCTATGTAGCTCTTTTAAAAATAGCACTAACTACGAATGTACCCAATAACTGTGTCAGCCTTTATCCTACCAATTCCTGTGCATGCTGGCATGATTATTCAACATGTCTTCACAACAGAACAAAACAAAAAATCCCCATACCATAATGTGAGACCACATCAGGGTGTAGGCAGTCCCTTCCAAATGAAGAAAATAAAACCCACGCTGACATCAAGGAGCAGACGTAGAGCTAGTCAAAAAAATCCTAGCTTGCCTTAGTAAGAGGTTTTTCAGAAGTGCTCTGGATGGATCAGACTTTCTTTCTAGAACCCTTTTTTCATTCTTCAAGTAATGCCCAGAGTTCTCATTCAGAATGGGCGTAGCACACGGCTCTGAGAGAGAGCCCATGCCATCGAGATGCTTGTCCTAAAGCATCTGAAAATCTACAAATGCCTAAGAATGCCATCTGCTGTCTCCTAAGAACCGTTTGCTTTGTTGTTTAGATATGCTTTTGTCTGGACCATAAAGGAGCAGAAGTATACATACAGATTGTAGCTAACTGGTATCAGCAGGAGTGTGTTGGGTTCCCAGTTGCTCACTTGTAATTGCTGGCTGTTGCTGTCTTCATGAGGGGCAAGGGAAGATATTGCTGTTCCACATCAAAATAGTAAGGGTATGATCTACTCTGTTTTCTTCTTACATTGCCTCCCAGATGACATCTCTGCTGCATCTGATGTTGTCCCAAGCTTACATCAAATGTCATTTCATACTTTGATTCCAATTGGCTAAATTTTGCGTTGCTTATTAATTTAAGATGTTGTAAGGAATGATTTGAAGTCCTTTGTTCATTTTCTCTAAAGTGAATGTACGTCTATTAATTTGTTACTGAAGTGTTGGGACTTTTTAACATGCCTGAAGCTTTCTCATCCTCTCTCGAAGAGGTGACTAACACACTCTGGGTAGCATTTGTGTCAGAAGTGGGACACAAGAGAGTTCATAGAAGAGCGTTTTGCTCAGGACACAAGGTGGTACATGGATGCTCCATGACTCTGGCATTATTTTAATTAATTCTCTTTGTCACAGCCTTCCAAAAGCATTGTTAGATGCCTGTGGTCATTGTTGTGATTTTCACAAAGCATTATCAAAAAATCAGCAAAGCACAGAGCAGCGGACCAGTCAGATAGTTCTCTCAACCAGTAAATACATTTTAACTCTCCTGTTTAGTCTCCAGATAATTTTTTTTTTCAGTGATGATCTGAATTTGTAATAATATTGCATCTTGTGCAAGTGCTGTAGGAGGAAAAAAACCAAAGCACACTGAACTGAGAGGAGGGAAATCCAAGGAAATATATTTAAAAATTTCAGTGGCTACATAAATCTATTGGAGACCTTCCCTCTTCTCTTTAATCTAGCTTCTCCAAAATCATCTACTGCCTTCTGACGTAGGTCTGCTTGATATTACTATGCTAGCTGAGAACACGGGGATATTGGCTGGTATGAGCAACTAATAAACTTTTCTATGCTTAAGATATTCACTGATGGAACAAATAATTTGTTGTTCTGATCATGGGGAAGTATTGACCAAAGGCAAAGTGCAGTGCGCCTAATCTGCCCAGTCTCTTAATATTTTATCAAAGTTTTCTTTCTGCCTGGGAAAAGGGAAGGAGATCAGACATCTTTCTTCATCTGCCTTTTTCCCAGAAGCAAATCCAATTCCTGTTTAACACATGTAACAATAACCTACCCCATATGTGTTTTGCCCTTTCTTACAACTATTTTTTCTGAGTTGTCTGAATAGCTATGCCTCTTATTTTTGCAGTTTTAGATTATCTTCTCCTGGTTTTCCCTGCCACATCAATCACAATTCAGAAAACATCTGCTAGCCTGCTGCAAAGAATCTTTTTTTTCAACTTCAGTAATGCTAAAGCTGCTCAACATTTTTACATCAGAAGCATTTTTGACAGAAAGTAGCTCATGGAATAAAATAAATAGAAGAAATTATAAAAATTCTATTTTTGTCACCTTTTTCATAAGGCTTACTAAATTTTGTTTTCTTTAGGAGTGGAAAGAGCTATAGAAATTCAATTTCATTATCAGATTACAAAACCTCCTCTCTAAATTTTCTTCAAGCATCTCATCTTTCAATCAGATACCATTCTTGCAGAGGGC
This sequence comes from Mycteria americana, assembly GCF_035582795.1. NCBI lineage: Eukaryota > Metazoa > Chordata > Aves > Ciconiiformes > Ciconiidae > Mycteria > Mycteria americana. The sequence goes on from NC_134365.1 coordinate 69,877,983, forward strand.
CTCCCTTTTTGAAGGCAGTACTACACACCTGGTGTGAGAACTGGGACATAGCAAATGCTATGTATCTTAGAAGTATAATCTGTTGGTTTGTTTTCTTTTATATTACTGTTAACACATTAAACTAGCAGTCTGGATGAAATTTCTGTCTTCCTTTGCATTGGCTGTTGGGTTTAGTGATTTTTTTTCTTCAATAACTGCTGTTCCTTGTTGTTCAGCACATTTCAGTAAATTTGACGTTTTCTTATAGGTTGTTGCTGTACATTGGTTTTTAATATGTATTGGTAGTTACCAAAAGATAAAGTTCCTTTTAATCAGGTTTTATGTCTTGGTCAGAAATCAAACCACTATGTCCATGTGCATACACATGAGCTTTACAAAGGCCTGTTTTAAATCTAACGGTTCTGTTGTGTAGTACAAACAGCACCCAATGAAAGAATTTAGGGTTGAGTCCCACCCTTGCCCTCACAATATAGGTGAAAATTTAAACTCAAGCTTTCACCCATCTTTTGCTTTTTGCATTCCAGTGTTGAGCTCGTTATTTCACTTAAAATCTTTACTTTGGAGGGGGCCAAATTCCACTCAGATTTATATTTGTAGATTTCTGTATCTGTAAAGAGTTTATTTAGCTGTTCAGTTTGCAGCAGGAGAGCCTTATGATTCCCTCTTGACAGCTTATTTTATGTAAAAGGAAATTAAAAGTAAATAAATGTTTAGTTCCAATGCATTCCAGCAATACATACAGTCTGTACAAAAGTCTTTTGAATTGTGCAAGTCGTAAAGAAAGTAAACATCAATAAAGAACTATTCCTTCGTCTGACAAATACATCTTTTCAAAAACTGCAAGCATTAATTTTTCTGTCCAAACATACTGGAGCTACCTAGTGAGCTAAAGGAGGTTTTGCTTATTATATCAGAAGGCTTATTTTTTCCCCTAAAGCTATTTTATTATCTGATGCCTGCAAACAGAGGTATAAGTCTAATCAGATTTATAAAAATCAAAAGCAACAGTCCTACTAGTGTGGAAAAGAAAACAATCTGGAGTTTTAGGGATTCTGAGATGGGACTGATTAACCACTGAATAGATGAGTCCCTAAATCCAAACTCGCTTCCTAACACTAAGAGGCAAAGTTGTTCAGATTTGTCTGGCTATGTGTTTTCAAGGATTTTGGCATTGTACCATACATTTTCATTAACAGCATTTTTAGTAGTTTAAAAAGAGAAAACAAATCCCACGTGTGTGTCAAGACAGTAACACAGCAGTGATCACACATCATGTGGTTCGCATAAATTCTTTCATTACCTGATGAGGTAACTTTCTACTTTTAGGTTCTCAAAATACTCCTGAAAACCCTGTATGACAGCAATTTTGAAAATGTCGTGCTATGTCTCTCCAGAGCTTAGTCCCAAGTATGCCCACTAAGCACTATCCAAAGTTAAGAGGTGGAGTGGGTTTTCTTCTCCAGGGCTATATAGCCTGTGTTTGTCATCATATACAATGCTGCACTTCTACATAGATAGCCATCTAAAGAGAAAGTTTTAGGGTTTATCCAGTATTTTGTTGCACTGTTTCTATCACGAGAAGGTAAAACTTGGTGTAGCTTATGGTATGCCAGTTGTGATAGGCTTGGAGCGTTTAACCCGCAAGAAGATCAATTTTTGTCATCAATATATTTTTCTCCAAGTACTACAAGACTCTAATATTATCATCCCTGGATGCACTTTTACATTTGCAGGATCCCTGTTAACATTTGTTACCGTGCTAGCTTTTACCTATTCTAAACCTGTTCACAAGTGATAAGTTAGAGCATCAGGAGAAGGAGCTCAGACATCTAAAAGACTCTATTATTTATAAGACAGAAAGGATTATTTAGCGATGAACAAAAGGGTCTGATGTCCACTTACCTGGGGATTTATGACAATAAACAGTTAAAATAATGCTGTTCATGACCCTGAGATTTTGGCAACTTTACAAAGACATTTGTAACCCAACAGTCATTAGTCTTCCAGTTAAATGCTGGCACACTCACAGTTGAGACCCAAGTGCTTTGAGCCCATCTCTGTTACCATGATGCTTTAGCAGTTACAGGTGGCCATAGTTCCTTGTTTCAAAAACTTCATCCTTAGGAAACAGTAGTGTGTGTAGTCATTCCTCAGAGCTGTGTAAAAACAGAATTCGGCATTCTGAAACAAAGCTCTTTCATCATTATCTCAGTTCAGAGGTTGCTTAACCATTAGTTTGGGGGGAGTTATGCTCACCTGACCAGACAAATGGCAGTACAGCATTTTGACACATTCCTATACAAGTTTTCTGACTGAATCCAGTGGCACAGGACTAGACCAAAATTTGCTCCTGTACTGGAGCTTGAAAGACTGTTCTCTGTCACAGGTGTGCTTGCGCAAGAAGAAATTTAAAAAAGCGGAAGGGTGACGGATCATTTCATTGAGAACTAGTGCAGTCTTCTGGCCAGACTGTCTTTGGTTTTGCATAGCTCCGTAGGGAAAAGAGTGAATAAAAGTTCTTCCTATTTGTGATCTTTCACAGTGACTAAGTATAGATAAAACCTTTACAATGAGCCCAAGAACCATTTTCTTAGAGAGTCCACGATCGTCCTGTCAGCAGAAAATCAAAGCTATTTCCTGGGAAAGGGTGACAGCTGATCCTTGGCCTAGGAACTGCCAGGGCTCCTGCATGCCCTTTACCTGCCTTACTTTCAGCCCATCTTTAGGAATCCCTGTCTGGCAGTGAATACTTGACCTTATCCTCCCCCCCTCTCAGCATAAGACAACTTTACAGCACACTTTGCACCTTGTTCAAAAGAGACTCAAAGTTAACTTACTGAACTTCATTTGTGTTTTTTGATCAAAATGGTCTTTTTTCTGTAATGTGCAATTTTCAGTAGGCAGTTAGTTGCCACTTTTCTCTCCGTGCTTCTTCTCTATAGGCAGATAGCTGCATGGGAGGGACACTACATGGTTTTTTTTTTACATTGAACGTCTGTAGATCTTGCCTGGACCTCATCCTCAGCTGAACTGAGCTAGGATGAAATGGCTGGAGAATAAAGTTGAGCTTGTAGGAGCTACCTAATATGTTGAGACTGGAAAGATGAGGAAGATCATCTGATCAGCAAGCAACTTTATAAGAAAGTGAACACTTACCTACTTTGAACACAAAGCTATTAAAAAAGGTTAAAGGCCCCCCAGGAGGGGAAAGGGATGCTTCTATGAGTGGTAGTAGAGGTTTCTTCCAGCAGAGAGGCAAAGAGCCTAAGGCAATGTATGCATTTATCCAACCAGCCTCCTCAAGCAGTCAAAAGCTGGGGCTGTGTGGCCACCATGCTGAGGGCAAGCTGTATTGTTTGGCTGTCTAAGTTAGGTCACTCTGACAAGCAGAGGATACTGGAGATTAATTGCTTCCCAAGAGAAAAGGATCCAGAAGAAAGAGCTGGGGTTTGTTGTGGCTTTTGTCTTTGTTCTGCTGTTCCTTTCTCACCTCAAAGGATGAGGCAAGGGCAGTATTGCAAGACTTGACAAATAAAAAACAACTGTGTTCGAATACACATGGCCATTTGTATGCATCTCCTTTTGTGTGTGTGTGTGTGTATTTCAGTTTGCAAAATCAATGAAAACATGATTTGAAAATGGAGGAATGAGAACATTGGGAGCAGATGCCAAAACTTTCTTTTCTTATTCATTCCAGCACGTGGTTTTGAATTGTATGTTCATATGTATTTAAATGGCATTACCTACTCCAAAATAGTCACTATTCAGTTTGAAAAGTGTCTTTCCTAGTTTTTCTTTCTTTTCACTTCAGCTAGTTTTCTTTCCTGTGTTGTGTCTTTCCTTCCTATTCCAAGACTTCTCTATTATTCTTGAAATAGAAATGACATCTGCAGCCCCAAGAACGCTGCACTACACCCACAGAATTTGCTTTATCTAGCAGTCTGCCACTAAAATTTTGAGACTCCAGCAAGACAGTAAAAGACTACCTCCCCAAATTGTTACTGTACAGCTGTCCTTAACTGAACTGTGCTGTATGAGTTCCCTTTGCAACACTGGTGAAGAAAGTCCTCAATGTTTTCCCTCACAAGTCATTGCAGATGTACATCTAAGATATCTTGTCATGACTGTGGATCATTTTGTGATAAAAATGTCTGTCGTTTTCCAGGCTTCCTTTAAAATTGGTATAAAACCATTCATATTTATGAATATTTAATGTTTTTCAATTTTCTTAGTCAATGCCTATGTTTATTAAATGATAAACATCCACTTTGGGGAATATTACTGGTTATATTGCTTGTGCTTTGGAAAGAGAGATAAGTGTAGTGGTAGTCTCCTTAGTGTATCATCAGAAATAACTGTGATCTGTGGGTAGGCCTAGCTCGTGGCTGGGGATGGTGCATAAACTCTACCACTTAAGAGCGGTTCCCAGAAGTGATCTGACTCAGGCACTGTGCTGAGTCACAAATCCTCCCCTGCTTCCTCCTTGCTTGCAGAAAGTAGTAGTTTTCTTCTGAACTATATTAGCAGAAAAATAATTACCTCCCACACCTTTGGCACTGGCTTAAGTACAAAAATCTCTTGTGTGTGTGTGTATCAGGAGGTGGGGGAGGTATGGATGGAGTTGAAAGTCCTCTCCTTTCCCTTTTATTCCTGCTCGTTCTCAGAAGGTCAGTTGTATGAGATTGTGCCTGTTCGTACTCCTGGTTCAGTCAACGCCATGGTGTAAGCAAAATATAGCCCTGCAAAACCAATGAAGGAGTATACTCAGGATACGTTTTCTCTGAAGATCTGGACTACTAATATGATTAGAACAGGAAAGCACCCTGTCCAGCAAACCAAGTTTGAAGACACAAAAATTGAAGACACATGAAAATGTGAGCTAGAGCTGTTCTTGGAAAGGCCCAAATATTTTTTCTGAGACCAACCTACCATTAGTTTCCTTGGCTATGTTCCACAGCACAACACCACCAAGTGCATTTTAGCAGCTGGGTCTGGTGCGTGGGGTGTTTTTGTGCCATCTTGCTAAGCATTGGTCGAAATCCGAAAAGCTTGTAAGTACACAGTGGGGTATGTAAATAATCCCATTGCTCTAGGTGCAGATACTTGCATGCTTATAGATAAGCACGTTCTTCAACAACTGCCTGAATTGGTGAGACAGCAACCAACCCCTCTCGTGATTGTCTTCCTGAGAGAAAAATAGAGCATCATATAATAGCTCTAAAACACCTGCAGCAACCCTAACAGTGTATTTCCCATAGCTTTGAGAAAGACCAGTGTTGCTTGGTATAAGCTTTTTTCCTTCTCTCTTCCCCATTCCCTCTACTCCCCAGTTGTGCCCTAAACCTTTGGCTCAATGCAGTCCTCTAGAGGCTGAAAAGGGCTTAACCTGGTATGAAAGGCAATGTTGTTCACACGTAATAAATATTTAAAACGTTTTATCAGTGTAAATAAATGCTAAATTCTGTGAGCCCAGGGAATGGCATTAACATGTTTTGCTTTCTGAAACATTTATGGAGTCAATGTCAGCCAAAAGAATGCAGCCAAGAGGTGTTATTTTGTAAAGGTAAACTGAAGTGCTTTTAAAAGAAATGCTAAGAGCTGTTTAAGATCTTCAATTATTAACAGAAGAAAAGCGCGGGCTGAAAAACTGCAAACAATCCCTTTTGTGGCACTTTCCCTAACCTCTGTGCAGTTATCTCTTTGTCCAGCCTGGAGTGAGCTCCTCAAGGCAGATGCTCTGCCTTCACAGATGTCTGTAGAGTGTCTAGCACATGGTGAGAGCTTCCACGAATTAATAAGTTATAAGTAATTAATAATTAGAATGCCAAATATTTGAAAACCATTTATTTTTATATTTACTTGCCAGGACAGAAGTTCAGGACTCTACGTTTATGGTTGGCCAACGATGGCATTGCCAGCCTCAACTGTAAAACAGTGTAAAAACATAGCTTTTCACTCTGCTGTGGGAAGGCAGTTATTGGCATCACCTACCTGAAATCCAGAGGCCAGCTTTTCAGTCTGATCAGGTCACCAGTCATTCTGATTTCATCATGATTATAAGCTGCACAGCTCATTACTAGGAGTGCAAGCCTTACCTCCACAAAGCAGAAAATGCCAAAGATGTGCAATGGTGTATTAGAGAGAGCGTCAGGCAAGTGGGACTGTATTGCCCCTGTATTGTGAGCGCCCATGTTGGGGTGGTATCTATGTGTCGCAGTGTGCAAAGATTAAGAGCATGCATGAGTTGGGACAGAGAAGTCTTTTTTTTATAACTTCAACTGTCTTTGCTTCCTCTGCACAGGGAAAGAGCATGTAAAAGTGTGTAGAAGTTCACGCCATTGGTTAGAAAAAGCTTTGTGTCTCCATGTAAGGGGATGATTCGCCTTGATTTGCTGTGATCAGAAATGCATCTGATCATCCACGGACACTGATCTGCACCTCTCAGATTTCAGAACATGGATTTGATGTGTTTTGAAGCATGTGGTTTTTTATTAAAAAAGTGTCTCTGTTTGTTCTACCTACCCATGGCTCTCCCCCAGTCCTTTAATCCTTCTTTATCTGCTCTCCCTGTTCTCCCCCCTTGCTACTACACCGACTTTTCTGATTGTCCAGGCCTGGTTCCTCATGCAATTCCTTGTAACAGCTATTCATGTTGCAAGTGGCTGCTTGAACTTAGAATAATAAAGTAACTTACTGGCAGCAGCTATATTGCAGCAATAAGCTTGACAGCAATGCAGGGAGCATGGTGACATGCGTATATCCCTTGCCCTTCTAGAAGTAGCATTCATTACATCTTCTGAGAGGACGTTTCTAAAGTTGCTGCACAGTTAGCGGTTTTAAACTTTTAGAAACTCTCTGAATACTTTAAAGGTAATATATGTAAGCTTGCTAATTAGTGGAATCATCTGTATTTAAAAACAGGCTGCCCTAACAGAGTACTGCACAGCACACACATCAATTCATGCTAACAGTATGCAGTAGCTCATCTCTTCTTCAAAGTTGGTTTATTATTCTCAAGAAGCTTTTCTCTAATTAAGCTAGCTGAAGCTCCTGTAAATCTTCTGGTGGTACATGTTCCCCTTGCCCATGTTTATGATGCAAGCCTTTGATTTCACAAGCAGTCCTTTGTTAACACAAAAGGCATTGGTTTGACTAGATATTATCTTCTCTAGACATCCATAGTACACTGAAGCACTTTCATGGCGTGGGTGATAATGAAGCTACATTTAAAATGAGACAGCTTTTTGTTCATCATTGTATCTGTCCTCACTACCCTCTCAAGAGCACTGGGTATATCCTATGATGAATATTAAATCAATTAATAATAATAATTAAGGGTAAATTAGATAAGACATGGTATTAGAACTCTTGACCTTGTAATCTTGGTTGCCTTTTGGATTAACAAGTCTCCTAAAATCACTAAAAATGATGGAGGCCTTTATCTGCTTTTGTGTAGATTTATTTGAAGCTCCAAATATTTCAATCTGCAAAGTTCGTGGTTTTTTCTCAGGTTCATAGCCACCTGTAGTCTTTTAACTTTCTTGTATTGTTGTACATTGTTTGGGAGAAGGTGGGACATTGTTTTAATTTTCTGGTGAATGTTACATTCTCAACTGTTGTAAAGTATTGGAGTCATGTTAATATGGACTGCAATTCATTTTTATATAAATTTAGAATTAGTAGACTGAATGAGGTGAGCATTTAGGGGAAAAGGTTGAACGCTTCATGTAATCACAGCAATATTTTTTCACCAGAGACATTGCTTATCCAGAGTAAGTCCCCAGAGGTAACTGAGAGAGCAGAACATCCCACTCTTGTATAGGATAAGTTTTGATCCTGTCAGTATTGTACTTCATGTAAGGATCTCTTTGTGAAGGCCAGAATGTTTCATGCTGAATATCACTCCCTTTGGATAGTAGCATGGACCATTAACAGATAACTGAACTGACTGCAGACACCTGAAAAAGCGTTCTGACTAGAGGGATGCTAGTAGCCAGCTTTGCATTACTAGCAGGCAGTGAATGATCTTGGTGGCCTGGCAGCTGATGCCTCCTTTGATTGCTTCTGCTGTGTTCCATCGTGGCTGGGGAGCAAAAGCAAAGTCTCAGCCTTAGCTGTGAATTGACAAGTGGATTGCCTACGAATGAAAGTGCTTGTCAAGAGATGTGTCATCCTTATTAGAAAGTATTTCAATCAGTAAAAAAAAAAAAAGTAATAAAAATGAAAATCTAAGATCTTAGATGATAGATTTTAAACGTTAATAGTTATCACAAACTCTCTTGGCAGATGTATAACAGACATTTACAACTCATGAATCACATTTTTCAAAAATCACAGCTAATATCAACTTCTCTGAGGAGATGACAGCATTTTCAGAAGACATTAATGGCTTCTGGCTCTCAGTCATTGCAAAATCATGAGCTTGTAATTGTTCTGATCTGGCTGTTTGTAAACTATAGAGTTCTAGAGGTCTCTCAATACTTCCAACTTGCCAGTGCCAGTGGTTGCCATCACTGCCATCACTGATAATAACTTTAAGACCTTTGTAAATGCAAATTCTTACTAAAGGCTTATGAGGGTGTCTTTGTTATTCTGGTTTTACAAACGAGGAGAAGGAGACACAGAGAGGCCCATGAATCTGCAGCTTGAATTAACTGCATCTGAACATACAGCTGCTCAGTGCTTTAGCAAACTTGGCTACAAGTCACCTTCCCTGGGCCATTCTGGAAATATGTGGCTCACTCATGATTAGGACTTATACCAGTCTCATGTCTTAATAACAGCCATGTAATAATATTTTGTTCATACCCCTTTCTGGGGACCTGGACAACCTCCGTTATAGAGTGATCCCTAAATCTTGGGACAAAACCAGCACTGCTGGTTCTGACTCTCCCTCTGTTCAGACTGAAGTAAGGTGAGGTGGATCTGAAGTTCAGGGAGATCCTAAGAGGGCTGGGAGCTCTCAGTCAGTATGGGTTTGGTGGTCCTTCAGCAGCTCAGGCTCTGCCTGAGACTGGTTTGACCTATGGAAGAACCCAGTAAGGACATGACTTCAGTTTGCCGTCTCTCCCCATGCTCTGGGGGTGCAAGCTCTGTGGTACCCCAGCATTTGCTCTCTTGCTTGTCTCACTGTTCTTCGTGTCCCGCCTCAGTTCAGGTTGTTCTTTGTTTTTTCCGTGCTTTAACTCTCCTCAGTACTGTCTGGGGATCAGCTTAGATCTGGTTTTCAAGAACAGGCAAAATAGCTAATGTATTCCCTCCCCAGGGTGGTGGTATTTCAGTGACAGGTGAGGTAATACCTCTTTTACTTTAGTCTGTGATCTAGGCTGCGATGGTATATATGAGAAATGTTGGGGATCTTCTGGAGGGAGGTGATCTGTAAATGTATGTCTTTATATCATCAAGATAATGAGTTTGGGTGAGGGGGAATGAAATAAAAATGACATACTATTGTGCAATTTATAGCCTCTCTAAATTTTGTTCTCTTGCTGATAAGTGCTTCCTTCTGTTTTCTCTGCAGGTCTCCAGGTGGTTTTAAATTCAATTATCAAGGCCATGGTCCCTTTGTTGCATATTGCCCTGCTGGTGCTGTTTGTCATTATTATCTATGCCATCATCGGACTGGAGTTATTCATGGGGAAGATGCATAAGACCTGCTACCATGTGCAAGGGGGACTTATAGGTAAGGGGAACACTATATCATACATACCAAGATTTTCTGAGGGAAGCTTTCCCCTTGTGTAATGGAGCATTTGTGCTGGCATAGGAGATGGGTGGCTTTTGCTCCCTGCCTGTGTACCTGTTTGGGGTTTCACAGTGGTGATTCCTTTGTGCTGCTTCTTGGATATGAATCACCTTTGATGTCGAGAGACTGTCTCTAATGGTGAGAGTTTAGCTTGCTCATCTTGGGCACTCAATTGTTGGCCTGTCTGTAAAGGCTACAAGCACAACTGTCAATTCCTGCTCAACACAGTAGTGGACTTTTTAATGTGGACCTTTGGCACTACAAGCCAGCCTGAATTCTTTAACAAATCTCCCAGAGGCTCAAGCAACTCTAAAGTAGTGATGATTTCATCACTAGCAGACTGAGCTGCAAAAGAGATGGCATCACGGAAATGAACAACTCTTATATTTTATTATTAATCTTGTAAACAAACGCATCTTCATTTTAAACTGGTGTCATTTTAAAGAAATAGCTAATTGAGGCCCAGAAGCCTTTTTTTTTTAATCACAGGCTGTGACTGTGGTTAGAAGTGCAGCTAATAAGAAAGCAAAAGTATATTAATGGGAAGACACTGTTTGCACCAAATCCACCAGGAAAGAACTTTCAAATTATTTATGGAAAGAAATATTCACATTTCAAAATAATTCAATTGTATTGTCACTCACTCACCTAACCATCTGCTCTTTTTCATTTGTTTTATCCAACTTGAGCAGCAATGAATTCCCCATGTGGTGGTGGGTGCCAATGTCTAGCACCCAGTCCAGCTTGTAACCAAGAAAATATTGTACAGCAGGAAATTGTTTCAGAAGTTCTGTATTTTCTACTTTTATAACTTTGGCAGATTTCATTTTCTGGAAATGATGCTAGAACTATAATGAATTGTCAGTCTGGTTTACATCTTTAAAGTGTATATATCTTTCTCTATGCTGTCTGTAATTATTATACATTACAACATCTAATTCTAATATTTCTATTTCTGGCATGCTTTAATGATCAGAATGTGATCAGAACTTTTGGAAAATTACATTTTTTGCCATATAAGATAAGAAACAAACATAATTACCTGCTCTCCCATACATGCATACCTGCACCTGTTATAAACGTAGCAATAGGTGCTGAAATCCATATATTAAAAAAATCCCATTGCAGGAATTTTTGTGGTTATAAAAATGTTTTCTGTAGCATTTTGCATATACCAAAGCATCTAGGCAGGCTTGTGGTATGGGTTCTCAGATCTTTGGAAACACCTGTACAGAATAAGGGGTGGATAATCAAGCAGTAGAGTCTGATAGAGCTTCTGAGTGCCACTGGGCTATTGATAAAATGCCATACAACTTCTAAACTCCAAAAGAGCAGAGCTCCAGAGACTCTCTGTTGTAATTTAGCAGTGGCCCAGCACCATCAGCCTGTCTCCAGAGCACTGGAGCCTGTCTGCTGCACGGGTTCAGCCTCCTTCAACAGTGCCAGTCAGTGCTGCAGTTCCCTTCCAAGATTAACCCAGATGCCAGGTGACTGCGGTATGAAAACACTGGCCATAACATGCAGCCTAAAGAATTGTAATAGACTTGATCTAATGTTCCCTCTCCTGTTGAAAGACATTTCAGTTTTGACTGTAAAATTTGACAGCTTGGCCATTATTTTTACAAAAAGAAAGTGAAACACAACAAACATCCCTCTGCCCATTAAAATTAATACAGTTTCTTATGTATTCTTAGAGAAATCTGTCAAATCCACTGCAAAATGTATTTGTTAAAATCAGATATCCTTCACTTGCTTATCAGTGTGTCAAATAGCAATTAGTTCTCTTCATCTCCGTTTTCTCCCTCCTCTCCTTTAAGATACACCTGCAGAAGATGATCCGTCTCCCTGTGCCCCCCAGTCTGCGCATGGGCGGCAGTGTCAGAACGGCACGGAGTGCAAGGCAGGCTGGGAGGGTCCTAAGCACGGCATTACGAACTTTGACAACTTTGCTTTTGCCATGCTGACGGTATTTCAGTGCATCACGATGGAGGGCTGGACAGATGTACTGTACTGGGTACGTATCCGAAAATGATAAGCTGAAAGGCCTGCTCATGTGCTCCGGCTATGTTGAAACTTCGGGGCTTTAGCTTTGTTGCTTGTTCTATATAGTGAAGGCATGGTTGCTAGCACGGAGCTTTAATTAACTCAGAATATTAGTGGGTAAAATGGGAGGGTTTATCTGGTGCAGTTAAATCAAATGTAAATGTTGACTTTCCATTGATAATTTAATGTTGAAAGATGGCATGTGGCTTATTGGTTTGAAGATTTGCAATGTACCTTTGTTGAGCAGAATGTCATGTAAAGACCCTCTCTGCAGGAGTGAAATATCTCACACATCTCCAGATTACTGATGTAGAAGTATGTGACAGGTAACTGTGTGCTCTACCCGTGGCATTAATGTTACAAAGGCACTATGCTGATCAGCTTGTAGGTTCTATAAGAAAGGCCTCACAAATCCCTTTTCATGCCAGCGCTACTCCTGATTATGACTTTTTTCGTAATAGTATTAGAATAAATTCTTCTACCTCTGATATTAGTATCGATCGTGGTTACATGTTTAGCCAAAACATATTATCTTTAATCTAAATGCAGTCTCATCTTGTCCTTTACCCTAATTCGGGAAGTTTCAATAGCTTTAGTTTCTACCTTGAAATTCCTAATGTATTGGGAAATTCACTGGCAATACAATTATACTGTAGGAGTTAAAATCAGATTTAGCCTTCACCTGTAAACCAGATATAAACATCTTTCTGGATTCAGCTCTTACCATCAACTTTTGCAACAATATATTATGGTCCAGGAACTTAATTCACACACAGCTCAGTCCCATCCGCATAAGGCTAACCCAGACTCTGACTAAACTTTGAAGACTGGCATATTATGACACCTTGTTCTCCAGGATGGTAGGATGTGCTACAATGCATGATGGAATTTAACTCAAGAAGACCCAAAGCACACAAAAAAATAATCTGGACTAAGGCAGCTTGCACTGTTAATCAACATCAGCTTCTCTCTTAATCATGAGCCTGAAGCTGCCTTCTACCCACCAGTGAGTTAGAATTTACAAGATTTCCCTTTGAAGATTTAGCTTATCTGCAATAGATATTCTCTGTGTGGAACAGCTAGCAGTCGTCTCTTTATCCTCGTAAATTTAGATTAGAATTGTAACTCTAGCTTCCTTCTAATGCCTGAGATAAAGGGCAGAGATTAAACCACAAGGGGAGTCTAGGTCTCAGAGCACAAAAATTGCTTTTACTTGAAAAGAGGGTATAGATATAATAAAATAATGAAGAAGAACAGAAGTTAAGTCAGAAAAGGAACTGGGCAAAACTACTCCACTGCTCAACTATGGCTGTATATAATACACCTGTCTTTTTTTCACATTTAGCTCACGCTCCTCCAGTCTTTGCGTGATTGAGAGGATTTATACCTATAAAGTTCAGGGGAAATAGGAGAGAGTAAAAGATATCAGAAATAAACAGGAAAATAGCTTTGGCAGTATATACCGTTTAGTATTGTGAAACCTATCCACAAGTTATCAAAATTTTCTCCAAAGTCATGTGTTATAAAAGACCCTGCCAATCCCCACACTTTTAGGCCCATGTGTCATTTGCATGACTTGATGACAATCATTCAGAACTCAGTTATCAGTTATCTAATAACAGGAGCCAAAAGCATATACTCACTGCTGAACAATTTTCTACCATGAATGCTGCAGATGGTCTGATTTTTTTATGGAGTCCCTGCAGCAACCTGGACTTTAGCTGTTGGCTTTTGTTTGGTATTCAGCTAGCTTTTTTCACTGATTTCTTGAGCTGTTCTTTTTCCTTTAGAGACAGTATGGTGAACTGAGACCTGAAATTAATACAGATTGATGGTCATTATTTTTAGGGGCATCCATATAGTTGGCCTTTTAGATTATGGCTTTGATAGAATGCTTGCTTTGGAAACAAAAGAAATATTTGTTATTGTCAGTTCCCAGTTATTCCTAGGCAAGACTACAAAAGATAGGAGTTAGCACTGCAGATAAAATTTCAGTAATTGAGGAGGAAGAAATGTAGTTTGTAAATTAAAAAACGTATCACCTATGTTTAAAGGCCATGAAATACAAAGTTTGAGTAAATATCTGAACACCTGAGATGACAGACATACTCGGTTAAGCTGCTGTAAACAATCCTAAGAGTATTATTGTCCCATATGACTTTTTGCCTCTTCGTGTTATATTGACAAAGTGGATAGAAGCCAGCACTGATCAGTGTTTGCCATATGGTAGAGAAGGTATCTGAGATGTGAAGGGTATTTCCTTCTGCAGAGAGGTCTGTGCTACTCTGGGGGCAGATGTTGATTGGGCAATAACTACAGGGCACACCTATAAGGAGCATTGTGGCGTTAATGTTTGTATGTAGAAACAGTCTCTAAACATTCACACTGTAATTTCATATGTGGGTGTTTCAAACCATTTCTATTGTGGTTTAGACAGTAAGTTTTACAGTCCATGCAAAGGGTATTCCAGCTTAAGCTAGCCACATCAAAAGGAGTGTGTATCCATTGGAAATGTATCCATTTCTGGAGAGTAAAGAATAGAAAAGATGCAACATTTCAATTTCTGAGAGTGAAGGAAGAATTTTAGTAAGGGGGTAGGATATAAATATCTTAAACTTCCTGTGAGCCACCGTTTCTTTAGTGAAGTCTGACTCATATATAACTCTACTCCCTGGCCTTTGCCTTTCAGCCAAGGAAGAGTGGACTTGTCATAGACAACCCATTGGGGGCTGCATCTCCACAAGAGTGCAGAGATAGGAGGCTATTCTCTTCTTAAGTAGATAACACTTTGAAAGATCTCCCGGACCCACAGTGAGGTCATGGAAATTAAAATTCGCTTTATTAGGAAATAAATCTGCCCAGTTGATTAAATCAGAATTCCAGACCTAAAGATCCCCTCTCTCCAACTACATCCTGAGATAGAGATGATGTCCATTTTACGCTGAAAGGAAAGTGCAGATTAAAGAACAGTATAAGAAAATGTTGTCTGCAAATCAGAAAAATTTGCAGCTGAAAATCTTAGGTGATTTTCAGAAGTCATTGCTTAAACTTAATGATGTAAGCTAATGGGTTAAAATTAAAAGTGCTGAGCATTCAAAGTCTAAGCAGACTGTTAGGTTCTTAGCTCCTCTGCCATTCAAGATAGATACCAAGGTTTGAATCTGGTCCTGCTGAGGTCAATGGCAAAATTCCAATTAATTTCAAAAGGTCAGGTTCTCACTTCCTACTTTGTAAAATCTTGATCATGCTGTTGAGATTTTCCACGTGCAGTCATGTGTACAACATGAGGACCTAGAGATGCCTAATCAGGGCCTTGGTGTCTGTTGTGATAGTCTGCCAACGTCATACATGTGGATGTAGGGAATTTTCTTTGCTCCCTCCTTAAATTTGAAAATAAGAGCCTGACCTAAAACTCAGCAGAACAACAGATAAAGCTCTGGGGTGAATTACTTAGCTGGAAATGTTTAGCAAATGAAGCAATTCCCTTGGTTTGAACTTTTCTATAAGTGCTTTTCAACTATGTCTTCTATTTTCTGAAAAATAGCTTTTGAAAGGTACCTAGATCTCTTCATTTCTCTCAGTGGGAATGGAGGGAGCTTAGCACATTTCAGCACGTTGAAATAGCTGAAATAGACTAGTAATTTCATGAAACCTATGTCTGTCTTGTGCCACACTTTGCAAGGTTAAAACTGCATGTTTAAAAGTTAGAAAGCTGTATGACTTTCCACAAGCCCCGGACTCCTAATCCACTTAGTAGCTCTTCAAATTTTACCTTCAGTTTCCTGCTTCCTTCTTCATGCTTCCCCTCATGCCTCCTTCAGCTTTTCACATCTGTAGTGAAGCCTGTCTCCTCTCTCATGGAGTACTTTTTCCCAGCCTGTGATCCAGTCCTCACAAAAAGATAATCAGAGACAGGAAAGCAATGAACTTTTATTCCCTAGAAGGACTTGACATCAATAAGATCGATACACTTTCCAATCTCCTCTCCCAGCAGATAAGACTTGTGAGTAGATCGGCTTCTTTTGAAATGTGAAAGAAAATTGTTAGGGAAAAGAGTTTGACACTGCTATAGTGGCAGGTAAGATAATTACTCATAAAGAGCCAAATTTTTAATGTAAAGTAACTATATTGGACAGGATGAAAATCTGTGCAAAACAACCTTGTTGACTGTTCGCTGAAGAATTGATCTTTGTTGAAAGGAGCGTTAAGTGTTCACAGGAGCACATCTCCCATAATGCCTCAGTCTTACAAGGTTTACTTTGTCCCAGTATAACTGCCAGGTGGCTTTGTCTCACATGCAGTCAGTTCATAGAATCATTTGAGTTGACAGACACATGATATGTCACATCATAATTTTTCTGATGCATTGTAGAAATACTGAGCTTATTATTCTCAAAATTCTTCTTAATGTATGATCAGCCAGCATTAGCAGCTAGCTCCCTTGTGCAGGCACCAAGGCCCATTTCTGAAGACCCCTCAGTTTTGGGAACTTCCAGCAGCAGGTGCAAATCCAAATGTTTCAAACTGAGTCATTTGGTATTTTGTAATCAGTCTCTGCTGCAGTCCGTTATTTCTTATTGTCTTGTTGACTAAGGAGGAAAGTTAATCCCTGTGCAGTTTGTAACATCCTGTTTAAGTATTTGTAGGCATTTGTTGTGTTCCCTTAATCTTTTTCTAATCTGAGCAGACTCAGTTCTTTCAACCTCCCCTAATGGGGATTCTTTTTAATTATTTTTAATCAGTTTGTTACTGTCCTTCAGGGGAAGCTTCGCTTCTGAGTTAAAAACAATTCGGACAGTGCCCTGTCTCTAGGAAGGCTTTCATCTTTGTGTGAAATATGCTTTCTGCAGCCGGAGCCCTGTGACACTGCATGCAAAACTGCCCACTGCAGCCTGTTTTACGCGCCTGTTCTCTACACTCCCCTGCATCTAAGCAATCGTATATATAAATGAAAACAGAGTGCAGAGCAAGCGCAAAATGCAACCATACATTGTTGCATTGGGCTGTTCATGCTGCTGGGTAGTGGAGAACCTGTCCCTGAGATGTTCTGCGTACAGCTTGAATTCGAGGATCAAGTAATTCTATTTTATCTGCTTGATGATTATTAATAATGAGCAGCCTTGAGCCTGCCATCGTTTTTGGAGTATTGGCTTTGTCCCATGTCATTTGGACAACGCTTCAGAATACTTGGTTGAGTCTCTGAAAATAACATGCCGTGCCTCCAGGGACAGTTTACCTCAAGGCTCTAACTGTAAACTAAAGAGTGTGATATTATTCTAGATGGACTAAAGCCAGGTCTGGATGAGATCCAGGGCACTAACCTTTCCCTGGAAGAGATGCCTGAACTGGCACATAATAAGTCGACTCCCTGAAATTTAACTGAGCAATTCTGGTAGGCTTGCCCAGCCCCTAGGCAATAAAATGTTTTAGTAGTCTAAAACAGCGCAGTAGAGTCACCACAATGTAGTGAGATTGAATCAGTGGAAACATTCAGAAGCATCACATCCCTAAGGACAGCATAGAGTAGCATATATAGATGGATGCAGTGGGTTAAACAGGCTGTCCTGGAAGATCCTTCCATCTCTGAATCTGTGAGATCATACTTCCAAGAGTCACTAAATGAGCTTGAAACTGGAGCTCACAGTCACCCTTACAATTCTCATTGTGAAATCAAAATGGAACAAACTGGACAACAGATATAATTTACTTTGCTGACAGCATTGACATATCTTGTGAGCTTTTCTCATCCCCCCACAGCCTGTTGCAGCCAATGAGGAAGATGTTGTGAGGAATACAGAGATATTGCCACAAAGTGGAAGACATTAAATGCAGAGCTGCAACCCCCAATTTTCACCAGCTGTGTTTTTCCTTCTAACCCTTTATTCTTGCAGCAGTTAGGCTTGAATTAGTAAGGCTTTCCACACAAGAGAATGATCTGATTCTAAGAATATATCTGTCTACATGTTTCCATGGTGTTTATTACCCATCCACCCCCACCCCTCCAAGAAAATGTTGGGCTTTTATTGTTGTGGGGTTGAGGTTTTTTAATCATCTTTTTGGCAGGGTTTTGCATGGATGTGAAAAATTTACAAAGAATAAGCACGCAAGTATGAGCAACACATCTCTGTGACTGCAGAGGTTATTTCATCTCCCTCTGCTGTAACAGTGGTGGGTAAGGGGAGAGGGCCCATAGTTCAGAGCACTGAAGGGCCACAGCATTAATGCACGGAAAAAGCAGTGTCCACACCTAATTTGCATAAATGCTGACCTAAATCTGTTTTCCTGTTTCTCATGAACAACTTCACATGCAACTGCCACAGTTGCCTGTACTGCTGCCTTGAAAGCCAGCAAGAGCAGTGCCTTGCTGGTTGCCACCTGCCACAAAAACCTGCTGTTGAGCATTTGTTCAATGCAAAATAGGCGCTTATTGTGTGAAATAAGTTTTCATGGGCCATTCAGACCTCAACTTTGGACCTCTCAGCCCTCTTCTTCTATATGAAAAGAAACTCTCCATTAAAAATAAGTTTCTTTGGGTTGGTTATGGGGAGGTGTTAGTGAAGACCCTCTGCCCAGTGCTCCTGCGTGGGAAGGACCTCTTTAATAGCCCTGTCTTTCTGTTGCCCTTTCTCTATTCTTTCTTCTTTTGTTCTTCCTTAGACTTTTTCCTAATTGCTGCTGTCTAATCACCACAGAGAACTTTCTTGTGTTTAATCTTTAATCTTCTATCCCAGAGCTATAAAATTAAGAGCTAAGCTACTGGGACACTTCTATATGACTTAGGATTTTGAGTACCTCTGTTTGTGGGTGCACTGCTTGGGCCCTACTACCAGTTTTTCAAGATCATTGCCTTCTGAAACAATTGTCTTCAGAGTTGTTTGGACCCATATCCACTAGACAAATTCGCAAATAACAGACTTTTGTTCATTATCTAGACCCTGGGAAAGAAAAAGACTGGGGAATATGCCCAAGGTCAGAACACAAGTGGTGGCTCTAGAACTGACTATTTATAGAACTCATTTTTATTTTAATTTGTTTTAACATCTTGTTTTCAAGACAAAGGGCAATACAACTAATCCCTCACCAATCTTACTGTGAGTAATAAGTCTTTCCTGCCTGCAAAGAGAATTGGTCCTCTAATATTGGCTTTATTCATTGATTTCAGTGGGATTTCTGCCTGAGCAGGACTTGAGGGCTCAGTATGATGGGTGTTCATGCCATCATAAGCATATAGTTTAGCTGCACTCATGGCCTCCTGTAGAGCTGTCTCCTTCTACCTCCAATCCTCTGAACTGCACCCAAATTGGAGGCCTAAAAACAACATTGGGCACATCTCCCTAAAGACACAAAGTGACCAGAAATAGAAAATTAAGGTTTTAGGACTCAATCAGAGGAATATTTACCACAGAACCTCCACACTGTGGATTTTTAAAGCATATCTAAAAGAAATCAGTCCTGCACATTGTGCTGATCTTGCCTACTTGGTCTTGCTGATAAGACTCAGAAGAAAAAGGGCCAGTCCTGCCTGCTGATAATGCAGTTGCACCTCATTCAGGCTCTTTGATAGTAGTTTCTCCAGTGAACATCTAGTGCTTATACAATATCTGTGAGTGGCTAGTGTGGCTGTAAGATGAAGGTTTATAAGCTGTGTGCTGTGAGTTCTAGATATTGTACACCTTATTTGAGACTTTTGGGTGTGATTTCACAACTGAAAGAGGGATTCATAATCTAAAATGTAGAATGAATTTCTAGGAATATCATAGATTGGGAACTGGATACAAAGGAAACTGGGATATACTGATCAAGTGCAAAAAAAGAATCGACAGTCATGCCTCCACTTAGTAAAGAAGGTAGTGATTATCTACAGCTTACAGTACTGTTTTTCATTATCTTTATTTTTAAGGACTTAATTGACTATGTAAATCTATGAACAGTATGTGCTTATGTATTCCTGTGCATGCAGCAATCAATGCTGTTCTGATATACTTGTGGTAGGATTTGCTATCAGTCTGCACTGAGATAAATAGAAGCAGTTATAAAACAGCAATACAGTAAAACAGGCAGAAAATCATTTCTGGATAATCAGCTGTGCAAATGTAAATACAAAATAAACAGAAACAGGAAGGGAAAGCCCAGAATTCTAAGATGAAATGAAATCTTTAGATTTGGAAACTCACTATCCTAGGGGGTATTTTCATGCTTGAAATCCGCACTTTATTCTTTTGGACTGAATTTCCAAAGCCTTTAAAAGATGAAAGGTTTTTAAATAACTGAGCAACAGTAAGAGATGGAACTACTGCAGTAGCTGTAATGAAAGAACTATCAGCCCTGTGGCTAAATAGCCTTTGGGCTTTTGGATGACTTTTTCGAAGATCAAACTTTTCCTTTTAAAGGGGAAAAAAGCTATACACACTTATGTGGGAACAAGGCAACTCACGTAAAGCTCTGTGACTTTTGCCTCTGGAGGCCTGAATTCAAATCCTGATTAAGTCACACAAATTCAAATAATTTTTGGAGGTCACTACATGGCATTTCTGCAAATTGCAAATTCATCCACCAAGCTAACCCGTAATCGGTCACATGAGAGAATGGAGAGCCTTAATGGGTGCTGTTACCTGTATAGGGACCTGACTTTGGCAGAACACTGCAGATGGATCAATGACATCAATCTCCTCTAAGTAGATCTACGGTTCAGGAACCAAGAAGAGTAGTGTAATAAGAAGGCAAAAGTAATGTCACTATTGATGTTAGCTGTTGAGTAGGGAAGAGGTAGGGAAAATGGTCTGTCAGCCATCTATATCAACAAGGAGAATGGATTAAGAGCAAGGGCTTGGCACACTAGACTCCAGGCTATGTTTGTGGGAAGTCTTGAAGACCTGCTCAGTCTGGGCCTAGTGTCTTTAAGAGCTCTGCCTGGGTCAGTGTGTGGCCTGTTCTTTCCCAGCTGGTCTGTATGACAGAGTCAGCCTCAATGCAGACAGAGAGTGACCTGAGCCACCACTGAAAAAAAAAAAGGCAAAAACTTTTGAGGGAGTAGTTTAGAGGGAATTGTTTACATCCTCAAAGTGCAACAGTTCCAGCACACTCTAGAATGTGAGTTGCTTTATCACTTGGCAATAAATGAATTTCAATATTTCACTTTTGGGTAACAAGTTCTATGCTAAACTGAATTGAAATACATTTAATTATTTTTTTATCTTTTACACATTAAACCTGGAGAAAGATAGTGAGGTGGCAAAGCAGGAGGCTTATTGGAGCTCAGAATTTGTCTTTGATATGAGGAGTTCTCGCTGTGTTACTAATGTTTTCAGTGGGAGTTCAGAATCCCTGTATTGCCAAATATGCTCAGAGGTACTTAACCCCCTCTGGTTTTCACAGAAAAATAGAGAATTCCCATAAGAAAGCACAAAGAGTACAGGTTGGATGGAAGGAGGTGTAAATGGTAGCTTCCTGATTATTTCTGTTTTTCCTCCCCTAGTATAGTTGACTATAGGAATTTCCCAGTGGTACTTGCACTAACAAAATTTAATATGCTGAGATTTTGTCAGCAAAATCCACTTTTCAGATAGTTGATTTGCCATGGTAATCCATGTCCCTTTGGAACGTTACTAGTGCTAATAAATGCTGGAACTTTGTGAAAACAAAACCCAGTAACACTGCTGTTTTCTTTAAGTCAAGGGAGAGCCTAACTTTTTTCCCTCTATTTTGAAAGGAAAAGTGTGAAGTCAAATGCCAGTGGCCTTTGCCATCATTTTAAGTTGTACAGTAAGCTTGTGTGCAGGTCATTTAAAATTACAGATTTAATTAAGACAGTAGTAAACACACAAGTCAATATTGTCCCCCTACCTCTCCAGCAAGCACAAACTACTGTGCCATAGAAGTATGGGATCAGTAAGCATTTTCAACAGAAATAGCTTGCAGTGGAAGAACAGTTCAGCTCAATCATTGTGTGCCACAGACATTTTGACCTGCTGGTATTTGAATGCAAGTTTTAATTCTCTTCCTACTCTCAGACAGACCTTCTATTCCCATAATAGCTCAGTCTGTTGAAGAACAGCTGACTGCAAAAAACAATGTGCATGCAAACCAAAACCAGCTGAAATATGAAGAACTTTACTAAAGAATTAAATAAAGTTGTGGAGTCCAGTGGTTATTTACTGGGGACTAAAAAACACGGTGGAAGGATTCAGTGTCAGCATACAGTATCAGTAAGCCGGAGCTAGGTGTTTGAAAGTTGGGGTTTTTTATATGTGTCTCAGTCTTTATACAGTCTTTCCCAGCTGAGAAAGTGTGCATATCCTTGAAAAGGTGGGGCTGGTATTTAATGAGCGATGAAAATATGACTCAGTACTGTTACAAAGAAATAAGCTTGGCAAATTCTACTGGTAGCAGTGCACTTCCCGCATACTGTATGCAACAAAAAGCAAATACACTTTGCTTCCCATCTTTTATGTGTTCTTCATTGAAAGGAGTTCATGTAACAGCAAAATGGCATTCCACTGTGATTGTATAATTTCAGAGAAGCTCAAACAGCTATTTTACATGTTTTCACTTTGCCATCAAGCAGCTGACATGGTTATAAGGCAGTGCTTCTAGATCTCCGCTCTAGCCTTGTTCTTGCACAGGTTGCAGCAGCCTGGTAGGGCTCTTCTGCAGGACTCCTGCCTTTACACAATCTCCCCAAGAAGTTCAAGCCAGTCAAGGTGTATCTTTTGCAGGAGTGTGTGCTCTCATGACGCTGAGATTGAGCCCAGCGCTGCTTTCACTTGTCTTCTCTATAGTGCTGTGTGGTAAGCTTGGTCAGTTCTGGAGACTTCACCCTCTTGCCAGGGAGATCAGGCACCATAGCAATGATCTATAGCTATAGCCAAAGTTTTTCTAAAATAAACCAGGAATTACGTTTCATCTGGATCAGAGCAGGTGTACTTGGGTGGGGATATCTACAGCAGATTCAACATAGTCTTTGTTAGCAGGGGTGAAGAAGCAGCCTCTGCAGACTCCGTCTTCTCAGATCTGTCTGCCCCCTTCCCCTTCTCTCTTCTGGAGTCATCTTCCATTGCTACAGTTTCTTTGATTCTTTCTCAAGGGTTCTCTGTTGCAAATTAATCTCTCCCCTTGATGTTTCTGTTGTCCTCATCGAGGCAGTCCTTTCTCAGTTAATGGCTCCATTTAGCTCCTGCAGAGAGTTCTGTACAAATTGCCAATATTTCTAGCTCAGAGTGGAATTTTAATTTGCTCTTTCCATCACTACAGAGCATACAGAACAATTGGGGAACCAAGGTACACATAGGAATCTTATTATTCTTCCCACTGCCCACGTATGATGAATCTTGCCTACATTATTTGCTTTTATCCTACAGTGACCGTATAGCAGAATAGCCTGTCTGGAGCATTCTCTGCCCTGGTTCATGATCCCTGTGCACTTGTCTTCAACCAGCTCTGTCTTGCCTTTCTCTTGAAGACACTCTGAAAAAAGGTTATAGATGTCTGTATGTACATATAGAATGCACATACAGAATTTGTAAAATTCCATAATTGAGGTAACACCGTAAGAAGATCCTTAAAAATAAGTGCTTGGAGAGAACAACTGAGCTTAAAATTTGCCTTCTCCTTCAGTACTTCAAAATAAAAGAAATGTGATTGTCAAAACAGATAATTTTTAACAGGAGCAACTGGTCAAGTGGTGCTCCTTCCTTTGAGTGTCATCAGTTCAGACTGAAGCTGTGTTGAACTCTCCAGTCTCTCCTTTGCATCCATCTGGTAGTGCCAGCTACTAAATGCAGGGTCTTTCAGAGCAGTTGTAAGGAGCAACTGTGACTTGGAGTCCCTTTAATACTATTAGGATGTTGATGCTTAGAAAGAAATTCTTCCCTAAATAAGAGCAAAGGCATCTGAAGTCCTTTGCTTATTTTTTAAGCCATTCAGAAGCAATTTTATTCCATTGTTCCTAAGTCTATAAAGGTAAGTCTAGTTTATCTTAGTCTTTATATTTTTGCTTATTACAAGGTTTGGAGTTTTGTATTTTTTTACCCCTATCTCTGTCCTTTTGCCTTGAGTCAGCCCTGAGACCTTAAATTCTCACTCCTTATCACCTGTCCTAAAGACTCAGGAAGGCTGAAAGAGTATTTCAGGTTGACAAGATAAATGATAATACTTCTCATGATGCACTAGAATGTCTAGACTGAAATGCTTAAATCTTTTTGTCATTTTTTAGTCACTATGTACATTAAACTTCTAATTTTTCCCAGGGAATTTCAGAAAATGAGCTCCTTTTCATATATTTCTCCCAATCCTGTGCCCCATCCCATTCAAGCAAAGCATTTATGCATATCAGTTCATTTCTGCTGGTAACAATAATATTGACTATTGACTTCAATGGAATTATTCATATGCCTTAAATTATGCACATACATGAGTACTGGATTAAAAACCAACCAAGCAAAGACAACTAATGAGATTTTAAATATTGAAGGATCTGCAAGGTGGAATCTTCATCATTAGGATAATAATGCACTAAGTCTAAATCCAGCTTTAAGGATATATGACAGGTAATAGGAAATACGAACTTTTTCTTGCTCCTTCTGTGAATGGTGAAGTCAGATGGATACATGCTGTGTATAGACTTACTTGAGGTGTATGTGGAGACCAGCCAGGAGTTTCTCAAGTAAAAATGTGTATTTTTCATGTCTTTATTGACATGACATGCAGCAGATTCACACCCTTCAAGCGCCAAACAAATCAGCATATTCAGGATATGTAGGATTTCAGTGCTAAAGAAGCAATCCCATAGTTTGCCCCACAGGTTGGAAAAAGTGGCTATGGAGCCTAATGTACATAGAAAGTCAGTTTTAGTACCGTGTTCCTTTTTAGTGTACCTTTAGTTCTGTGTCACCTCATTGAAATCTTTCTGGGGCTTCTTTTAAGCATTTATAGTTTTGTGAAAAAGTTAGAAATTGTGAATAACGAGTAATTTCCTTGTTAAAAGCAATATTAAGAGCAGTTGGGCTTACAATAAGTTGCAAAATGCATAATTAATATATTTCTCATAAGTATTACATGAAATAAACAGTATAACATAAGCAGTGTACTGTTTAGAGATCAGAGAAAAATATAATGTGCAGGATTTGTTACCAGCGCTAATGAACAATAATAAATTTTTGCATATTTAGGGGTTGGTTTATTTGTGTCATGGTCTCAGTAGTCACAGTCCAATTACTTACCTATGAGTTGTTTAACAGCATGACCGCTAAAAAGACAGTTGCCAGATGTCTTGGATCTCTAAGGAGACAAAGTTGAAAGAAAGGAGTCAAACCTTCACATCACAAGTTCTCTGCTTGCTCTGACTACTAGCAAGAGCTTTCAAGGCAAAGACTGCAAATACTGCAAAGCCAAGGTGTTCTTAAGCCCAAATCAGCTCTGCAATTGAGAAGTTAGCCAGAAGAGACTGATTCATTGAACAAATAGTTTCTTTTTAGTTTGCAGAGCAGCCTCAAAAATCGTGCTATCACCAGTTACAGTTGTTAGTTGGATGTTCTCAGGAACTGCCAGCAATATCCTTTTTCTCATTTGGGATGAATATTTTGTTCCTCAGCTATTTCTGCTGATGTAATATATCTAGCATGAGGAAAGGTAGAAAAATGAATCTTTCAAAGTTTTGCTTCTTCACTGGACAAAATTTATCTGGACACTTTCTGGGAAATTCACTCCACCTTAGTTACTTCTGAAGGGTTACACTGGTTTTATGAGACCTTTTTTGTTCCCTGACTGTATGAATGTAAGCATTTTAGTCAGTCTGTGAAGTTTCAGAAACAAAGCAAAGCTTTAACTATCATGAAAGCAGTGTGAAGATATAATGGAAGCCAAAGAAATAATAGAAGAGTAGGAGTACTTTCTTCTCTAGGCCACATAGCCCTTGCCTGAGATGTAGGATTTACTGTCTATAATGTAGATTTTTTTTTTTTCCTTTAATATTGTCAACACAGCCATAGCTGTGAAGGGTGAAGTTCCATCCTGTGTTTATTTTAATTGTTTTCATACCTGAGTTCTGACTAAAAAATATGGGGGAAAATATTTTTCTGTCACAGTGCAAAACAGTGCATCATCCTATTAAAAAAGTTTCTAGTGTTGTTTAAGCAGAATTTAAAGTTGTAGTTCCATGCGCATATGTGTGAATGAAATGCATTCACCCAAATATTCATGGGAAGAGAAGGAAAGAGGGAGTGGAAAAGGAAAATTTATGTTTTAATCCAAACCTCTATACTTTGTAGTTGATCAATGATAAATATCTAAATCTTGTATTAGTATATGCATGGCCCTTTATGTATCACCTGAGCCATGCTTGCCAGTAGGCTACCATTTGATCTTTGATCTAAGCTGAGGAAATCACTTCTACGCATCCTTGAAGTTATGAAGGTGCTTAAGTACTTTTCCTGAAAAAGTTGGTTTTCAAAATGAAGGCTTCAAGCAGGAAGATATATTCAGCGACAATTGTTACTTCTTCTTTCTGCTGTCTCCTGCTCCCAATATTCTCCAATTTTATATTGTTACAAGAAAGACTTAGTTCCAACTAGAGATCTTGCTACTGGCCGTAACCATTACATTTGGCTGGACAATTTCCTGAGGCAGTGAATTCCACAGATAGGCTGCATAAAATAGCATTTCTACACAACATTTCCAAATTTACTGCCCTTTAATTTTATTGAGTACTCTGCTCCTCTTGATTAATGTTACTCTGTGAAAGGTTGTACGGTTCATTATAGAATACTTGAAGCACTTGACTTGTGTTTAAAAAAGGCTATCATAAGATTCTGTAGTCATTAGAAATCAATTAGCAATTTATTCAAGAAATAGAAGCATAGCCCTGGTGTCCTAGCTAACTTACTTTCCATTAAGCTGCAGCTCTCCAGTATTGTGCACTGAACAAGACAGACTTCATTTTTTTTCTTCAGCTTCCTGCTTCCCAGTGACAGCTGGCCTTCTACGATGGATTAAACTTTTTCTGTAACTTTCAGTTATTTTTGAAAGACATTTGGCACAAAGCATTAAGGGTGTGGGTATGTGAATTGTGAAGTCAGCAGAATTTAGTGAATTGTGTCTACCCTTCCCATTAAGTGACTGAAAGACCTCCACTATGTGCTTGGTGATGCTCAACCATTATGTTAATAGATAATATGCCTCTAACATTATCTTTGAACTATGATGCCTGTGTAATGAATGAGATAC
Organism: Mycteria americana; assembly: GCF_035582795.1. NCBI lineage: Eukaryota > Metazoa > Chordata > Aves > Ciconiiformes > Ciconiidae > Mycteria > Mycteria americana. The sequence continues at coordinate 69,904,990 of NC_134365.1, forward strand.
TTGCAAAATGTGCCAGACTGTTCTCCCTGGGAAAAAAAAATTCTCTAAACAACTGAAGCATGCATATCTCCTGTGGCTTTACCAACATGTCTTCACCTATGTCTTCTGAAGAACCAGAAGACATAGGCACAAAGGTCTGTTTATAGAGATAAACAGACTTTTATTCCTTGGCCCCTACTGAAACTGCTGGTTGTAATTGCGATCAGCAAACTACAGAATTAAAAATCCTGGTGCTATTTCTAGGAGATTATCTGTATCATTGAGAGAAAAGCCTCCAACTGGATGTTGAAATGCTATAGTCATGATAGCAATTAAGGATGCTTGGCCAAGGAGCAGCTCTTCCCCAGTACACAAGCTCCATCAGACCTCAAATATGCTGAAATGCCCTCTTTTTGTCATGATGCTGAGTGGTTTCTTTGACAGCACCCAGTGAGGCAAGGTAGTATCCCATTTTGCAGGTTGGAAAGCTGAAGCATAGTGAGCCAAAATTATGTCCCCAAGGTACCAGAGCAGGTATGTAGGAAATCATGAGAGGAATCTAAGATCCTTATCTCTGAGGTCTCTGAGAGATGATGCATTAATGTTCAGAAATGTACCAACTTTCTCAGTGTTGAGAGTAGTGAGATGTGAGTGTTGAGATGTGAGCTGTGAAAGGTCAGGCAGTTTGACTCAGAAAGCGGAATTATTTCTATAAATGACAATCTGCAGATTCCCACCAACGCTGTGCTTCCACCTGACCTAACAATTGTCCCATACATGCTTAAGTTGACATCAGGTTGCAATCACCTTGACTACTGTAGCTGGAATGTTATAATTCAGACCTACACTGGCTGATAGTCTTTGTTCAGAACTGTAAATTTAAAAGATGATCCACCTTTTCTGTTGAGATTCATACAGTTAATAGTAAACACTCACGGAGAAAAAGTGCACTCAGTGACCAGAGAGCTGAACTGTGTATCAGGAGTTGTACTGTCCATCCTAGAGAGGTAACCTATAACTGAATCCTTTTCTGTTCACTGTAGACAACAGTACAAAATATATTTTGCAGACCTTGTTTTCTGCACTCAGTAGCGTGAAAATGGTAACACTCCTGATCTTGTCATGACCCTCTGCAGCTTCTCCACTTCAATAGCATAATTAGGAAAAATCAGCTCTACCACCTAAGTTACGCTTGCAGTGAAAGCCTCCAGCTGCAGTCAACAGGACATGTGTATGCATACACACATGATTAATAGCTACATATTCACAGAATGATGATAAGTTTCCAGGAAGCCGTTTCAAACACAGGTGCAAGGTTTTTAATGCTAATTGTATGGGAGCATTGTCCAGTTGAGGATGGTTCATCCTGGACTTCTAGGATACTTCCATTTTGGAGGAAGCATTTCTAGATTTTTGGAAGGATACAATCTTAGCCAAGAATGTAATGTCTCTTAAGTGTTGATAAGTTGCTGTTACTGTTTTGAGTTAGTCTGTTTCTTTTTTTCCCCCCAACTTCTGCCGAGCAGCCTATATCTCTGCATTTCTCCTGCAGACTATTTTTCAAGAGCAAATAGCTCACAATGTACTGTCTCCTTATCAAAGGGTTTTTTTTAACATAATTTACCAAATACCTAATGTTATATCAACATATAACATACATTCCTGTCACCTGTGGCTCAGTCCCACAACGTATGGTATAATCTCACCTTCTACTAAAGAAAATGAGATGTGAGAGCACCAAACATAGGGAGTCCAGCAACAGGGAGACACTCAGCTGTCTGCCAAACACTGATGGTTTCTGTACACTTGAGAAGTTGTCACTGTCTCTGCCTCTCAGCTTCTCTGTTACATATATGACTGGGCACTAAAAAGGAGATGAAAAGCTGACCTCCTAAATGTTCAGTCTGAAAAGTCCCAAATGCTCTGCTGTACCAGAATGCAGGTCTATTTTTTGGGACTAATTTGTGCTGATGCTAGCTGGTACAATCGTTATGCAATTGTGCAGGCATTGGGAATAGCCAGAGTACACTATACTCTAGTTATATACTTTTCCAGGCCACGATGGAAGCTTCTTGCCATCTGGAAATTTCTTCATGCCAGAGTAGTACAAAAGGACAGGCACCTGAATTCTGTACCGAGCACCCTGGCATTTGCTATTTAGGATTTACTGGTACCACAGCTTTGAGAAGTTCTGCTTTTCCAGCTGACTTTCCCAGCTGATGAAAAAAAACTGTCGATAGATAAATACTGTACAGCTGAGGCTTTTTTAATCACCATCTATCGTAATTAGAGGGAAGTCAAGTCATCGTTGTGCCTGCACTGGTAAATTCTTAGGCATTTTTTCAAAGTCATCCATACCTATTGTTTGTGTGGATTGCTTTATATAAATAGTGGCATTCTTTGTAGAAGAGAGAGGATGTTAAGTCTCATTTCTTTACTTAATTCCATCTTGGGTAGTTACATTTTGCCTGCCTGATTTCTCCACTGTGATTTCAGGTGAATATTTGCTTCCATCTTTATATAACATGGTGTTTTGTTCTCTTTAAAGCACTGATGTGTTTCACACCAGACGTGTCTACTTTTTAGTCATGTGGGATGAAAGGTGGCTTGCAAACATAAAGAGTAATTAGTATTATCTATAAACTAACTGAACAGTTCTACAAAAGTATTCAAAGGGAAACCGGATAATATGCTAACATTTGTTAGAGAGACTCCTGGATTCCTGAAGAGGGGTGTTCAGGCACTCTCTTCTGACCACCAAATGTATTAATCCTGTGAGGAAGGAGCTGATTAACTGTTTTCACAGAGGAATATTTTGAGCTTTTTTTTTTTAATGAGTCTACTTCAGTTCAGTTGGAGCTGAAGGAGCCCTGAGATAGAGTTCTGGATTGGCCCATAGACTGTGGACGATTGCCAGACAAGGACTTTAGTGACTGTACTTTGAAAGAAAAATGGATAATGGACTTCCATCCACAATGAACTGATTATATTAGTGTTACTGTCCTGCCTTGTCTTACTGAAGGTCTGAAATTCCTTTCCCGAGTTGTTATGAATCTTGAGTCAGATCGCCTCCCGTGAAGAGTGTCTCAGTGCCCATGTATGGAAGAATATTTCTTCTGTGATCACAACAAATGCTTAGGTTGCAAAGGAGAGAGTGTTTTCCTGGAAGGAGAGGACAACATACGATAAGATTTTCAAAAGCATGGAAAACAAAGGAACCTAGGCTGCTTTATGCCTTTAGGAACTTTCAAGTCTGCAATTTACATTCATAAATCATTTTAGTGCTCCTGAAAATGTTAACCACCATCTGCTTCTTTAATGATGCTATGTCTGGCTCAGGAGATAAGTGTTCATGAAAAGTGAAGAAGAAGGGACTGATATTTTTGATACCAACATGAAAGTGAGATTCTATTAAAGTATTCAGCAACTTTCCAAAACTTTGAACTTTGAAGGAGATTTCAAGATAAAATGGTGTTTATGTACTAGATGCTTTTAGAATATACACAATATCTTATTATGTGCTAGAGTTGCTCTACACATAATACAGGTTCTGATGCTAAAAGAATAGTCTGCCTGCTTCATTTGCAGATTCTTATCATAGTGTGAAAGTCAGACCTATGCACATGTCATTCAGTTTACAGTCTCAAAGTCTCTTGAGTATTCAGTTGTGTAGGAATCACATTTTGCAGGAGAGAGCCATCCTTCAAGGAGGGAAAGAAAGTTTGTAAGAAAGCTTTAGAAAACACTTGACTAGGTCAGAACATGGTGGGCCTTGAAAGGACATTCCTCAAAAGCATACAGCTTCTGCCCTCACTGTGGTAAACTGTGAAGATTACCAGAGCATTGCCAGGGAAAGATCAGTATTTACCCACAATTACCACATGCTTCTCTCTGAGGTACATGTACCTGTGCTACACATGGGAAGTAAACGTGATCTGACAACACACTCAGGCAATGCTTAGCAAAAACTAGCAGTATTTTCACTGGCAGCAAAGAGTCATATGTATGTGCAGTGGTTAGAATAGAAGTTTAGAAGTCATCGGGTGGACCCTTGTGGTGCTGTGAGTAAACTCCAGAAAGTGACAGTCTGCAACTCTGAGCATCCAAAGAAGTGCTAGTATGGCACATGGTTATATCTCAGCCTATATTAATCACTGCCTGTAAGGAAACAGCTAGAGGAAAAAAGCAATCAAAGGAGTGGTCGTATCAGAAAGAACATACAGAAACACTTGCTATGATTATGTGTAAACCAACCACAAGCTCTGTTTACAAACCTTTCCATCTGTTCCTTTGCCTAATCATTTCTGCTTTCCCTCTCTGTCTTCTAACTTTCCTTCATCTTTCCAGATGCAGGACGCTATGGGCTATGAGTTACCATGGGTGTATTTTGTCAGTCTGGTCATCTTTGGATCCTTTTTCGTTCTAAATCTGGTTCTTGGTGTGTTGAGCGGGTAAGCTGACAGTTTTGGTGTCCTTTTTCCAATGCTACAGGGCAAGACTCCATAATAAGGGTTCTTCCCTGTCACCAGGATTCTTTCAGATGGATTAAAAATCTGAATCCAAGGACGCTTCACATCAGCTCTCAAATATTTTGACAAAATGTTCAATCATTGCAAATAATAATACAGGTAACAAAAGAGGTGTTATTCTCTGACAAAGAAATTCAACCTCGGGGCATTCAAAATCGCTAATGCTAACCCATCATAAATTTCCAAAAAACTGGCTATTGAAAATCTTACTGCTGGTGACTTGGGATCTCTTTGGCTGGAGCCTTGCAACGCTCAGAATCTGAGCTTGTCTCACTAATTATCATTCCACTCTTCCAGGTCAATGATGCCATAGGAAGGGACTGGCCCTGGATCTATTTTGTTACACTAATCATCATAGGGTCATTTTTTGTACTTAACTTGGTTCTCGGTGTACTTAGCGGGTAAGCAGTACCAGGAAAATGTTTTATTATTGTTTATTTTTTAAAATTTTGTATTTCTATTCCTACTCTCTGGTTACCAAAACAACGGGCAGTGGCGGGTTGATTTCAGGAACCTTAATAGAAGGCCTAGGCTATTGCTGTGCCAATAGCAAAATATGGCATTCCTAATGGAATGGAAGGAGTCTTTTGACTAAATCAAAGGAATACAAGAGAACTCTTTGCCTGTAATATGTTCCTCTACCTAAAACCTCTACCTGTACTCTGTGGGAAGAGGACAACACTATGCTCCCCTGTGGGTGATGCATACCATTCACCATAGAAGAAGGGAATTATAGTAAAATCTCTGGAAGAGTCAGTGGGACTGAAGGAAGAATGAGAGCATGAGACAAATCCCTTCACATTTGTGGGATGAGACTCCTGCCAAATTATGTCTTCTCACATGAGAAATTTCCACATTGCTTAGTATCTCTAAAGCACAGCCTAATGGGAGACTATTTTCCCTGGAGAGTGTCTTGGGTACATTTCTTCTTCAATACGCACATCTTCTCTGTTGTGCGGATTACAAGCCTAGCATGATGCAGGGAGAAAAGATCATTTCCCTCTGACCTTTTCTAAGGATGGTCAGGGAAGCAGGAGAATTCCTTCTAGTGTTTAAGCATCCCTAAAGACATCTAGACATTTAGCTGTATTTCAGTTCTGCAGTATAAACCTTGCTGCAAAGCATCATTTTAGTAGCTTTGATTAAAAACAATTGATATTGTCCCCAGTAGTTAAAAACTTTACTGTCCCTGGGGAGCCACATAATTAGAGAAAGCGAGCCAGCAAACATTCCTCGCAAGAAATTTTTAAAAAGATCTCCTAGAATTAGGCGTCTAATTCCATATTTGGGCATGACTGGGTGCCTACAGCCATTCTGTGTACATGGATAAATATGGTATGAGGACTTTTATGCATCCTCTTTTTCTTTGTTTCTAACATCCTGCCTCCTTTAATGAGCTCTGAATGAATTTGGTCAGAGCCTGTACCTGTTGCCTGAGTGGGCAGCCCTGAAGTCCCCTGTCTCTTAATCATAAGAGACGGAAAATGATCTCTGAGCAGGAGAGAGGACTTGATGCCTCACAGAAATTATATCCTTAGTACTTGGGCCAACAACATAGGAAGGGGCAGTAGTAGGACTGGAGAAGATCCACCGTTGGCCATCCTGCAAAGAGACAGGTAATAGCAGATCTACAGGAGGTGTTACTGTCTTCATCACTCCATTGAAGGAGACATGCAGCTAAGACAGCTGCTGCAAAGAGAAGGGTTTCCAAGCAGTAACTGGAGAAGGAAAAAACCCCCAGTAATGAAGTGTGAGGCAATAGTCCATGTTTGGATATCTGGAGAGTGATACTCTGGGAACAATTTTAAAACGTAAGCTCCTTGTTTCTCCAGGTGCATACTCTGATCATCAGGTAAGGATATCAGCAGTAGTGGATGATGATGACCAGCTGACAGAGGGAAAGTGATCTGTTGTATCAGAGGTGCACTCAAGGACCATATAAGATAGTGGTTAAAGATTATATAGTATCTGATTGGATAAACAGTGCCTGTGAGCCCAGCCCTGTGGAGTGCATAGTGTTGAAGCAGTGCTGTTTCAATTTACCCACACTTGGATTTGTGTCTGTACATAATTAAAAATCAAATTTCCTCTCTCTTTCATTTTTCAACTCAAGAAAGTGTTTTGGGGCCTAGATCTTCCACCTCCTGACATACTGCAGCTAGACCACCACAGCTAGTGGTAAGAGATGGAAACAGTCTGTAGAAAGAACTGAAATCAAAGATGAAGTTCACCTTGTTTAAGCTGTGAGTCACTCTTTCTGGCTGCGTTCACAGTGTTATGACAGCTGCACTGTTTCTGCAAAATTTTTCCCAACTGGAGAAAAGTAAAAAGAAACTTAAGAATTTGCATCCATGAAGAAACACAGAAATGATGGGAGAAATGTTCCAAATTTTCTTTGGGTTAAATAAACAGTTCTTAAACAATTAACTTTCTAAAGCAGTTCTAAATTCTGCTGAGTTGCAAAGTGTCTTCACTTTGCAGATTCAGCTTTTTTTTAGAGACTTGCTATCGCTATTAGTCTGATCTATGTAGATGATCCACCTGTCTGTTCTATGTAGATACAGAGCAGCATTCCTGGGCATCTTTGTACATCTGTTCTGGGCATCTCTGATTTCTTTCCATTTTTTTATTTCAGGAACTTCACCAAGCATGTCTTGTAGGTAGACTTCGTCAATGACAGATTAGCTTAGCTTTTTAATCACTTCTGAATACGTAAGTGTAATTAATTGTACTCACAAAGACACTTTGATTGCACCTGCAAAATCAAATGCTGAGTTCTGCTCTGCCTAAAGAGCTCATTTGTAATTTGTTTTTCCTCAGGTATGTCATCCATTCATGGTCCTTCTGCTGAATTTACCAGTCACATGCTAAGCTAAATAGTATGACTGAGTATTCATGTGTAGAGCTATAATCCTCTTCCTGTCTTGACTGAGCATAATATAAAATTCATGTATTCCAAAGGAAATATCCAGTCAGCAGATCACACAGTAGATCTCCTGAAGCCCAGGCAAAAGGATTCCACATCATTGCTGTGAGCAGTGAAGTCCCTCTCATAGGTCTCTTGAGATCAGAGATGTTCACATCTGTGTTACCTGTTTCAGCCAGTTAGTGAGGAAAAAAAATGGCAGTGTGGGTTCAACTTTCAGACCTACACGACTAAGCATATAGATTCATATTTCTTTTTATATTTTGCTTAGCAGTGATCCAAATCCCAGGACACTGGCCAAATAAGCAGTTGCCTAGGGCAAATGGAGGGCAGGAGAACAGCCTTTTCTTCTGCTTTGAGAGGATCCTGGAAAACCCAGTTGGCTGCTTTTGATGCTCTTACTGCCAAGGAAGAGGTCAGAGTAAATGGGAGGCTGGCTATGGTTGTAGCTCTTCCTGGAGCAGTTTTTGCGACCTTTCAGGACTTTTTCCTAGTCTTCTGTCCCCTCTTCCAACCCTTCCCATTCCTTGGTGTACTTGTCAGGGTGGATGAGGTTTGAAGCCTTGTGCTGCACTTTTAGTAGTAAGCAAGAGTTTTGAACTGCTAGAATTCTGCTGTTTTGCTCACTTTCCATCACTCCTCTAAATGTGAGAAATCATATTGAGATCAGATATAGACAAGAATTACCTATATTCCATCATCAGGATGGAGACAAGAAATTTTCTTCTGGAACAGCGCAGGATGCAGAGCTGGGCATTTATATTTATGATGTTGACCCACTCTAACCTCACACAGAGAAAACATCTCTGCAGAATACTCTGCTTTTTGGTATTCCCATTGGCAGACATGTCTTATAATTTTCTGGGAGAAGCAAAGGAAAGTGCCGCAAACTGAATTCTGGTAAAAACAACCAGATTCACCGACTCTTAAACTGATGTTCTTTTGTTCACTGACAACAGACAGATTGCTTGGTAGTTCTGCAAGCCTTTGTCAACCTTATCCCGATGTGATATTGCAATCTTTTTTTTGAGAAGGCCACCTCCAGACTCAAGATGGCACTTCCATTAGAAAGCTTTTTTGGTCCTTGGCCTCCCTGCTGAAACTGCAAACAATGACCATTTATTGCCAGCTGCGATGGTGGCAGAGGTCATGTGCACACCTGCCTGCAATAGGAACTGGACTGAGGTCACCAGCTCTTTTCACATGGGATGGTAAATGACCACTGGTAGTAATTCTTGATTGTGAACTACATTTGCCTGAGTACAGCCTGGCATTCCACATGGGAAGTGGTTTGAATTGCATTAGCAATTTCCTGAGCCACCTGTTCTCAATGGTTTAATGTTAGTAGAACATAGAAATTAAGATAATTTAAATAAGTTGTGTTCTTTGGAAAGTCATCTGATATATGGAATCTCATACATTGTACAAAGGAAAGAGACATACAATTGCAGATCATTTAGACTAGGCAATCACAGTATTTTCAGTTGTGTCATTAAAAAGTTAGGTAACAAGTTCACTGCTATGCAGACAGTCAGTGTAAAGACATCATGCTAAAATCTCACAGTGGTTTAGTCAGCTCTTCCCCCAGTCCGAGTCCCATTTGAGAGAGGCAATAAGTGGGGACTGAAAAGACCCAAGTAGGCATGCAGCTTAGATGCATATAACATAAATGATCCATTTCAGTGCACAGTAGGAATTTCACTTTCTGTAAGCTGGGCTGTTTCATGATGTTTCCCACTTTTGTCTCTAAAACAGCTCCTTGCAAGTTATATCCATGCAAATATAAATAGCCCTCACTTGGAGTTGAGGGCTCAGTCCCTTTCAAAATTTTACCCATTTGTTCTAGATTCTAAAAAAACAGTTTAGGAGCCAACTATTCAAATATTGGGATTTGATTTATCAAGCAGGCTTAATAATATATAGCTTCATTCAGTGATTTACTTCTTTCTTTGAGAGTTAGTTCATTAATTTGGATAAGGCACTACGTAAGACCCAGAGGAAAGATGTTATTGAGGCAGAAACTATAACCAGTATTGATTGGAGTTTTTAAAAATTCTTTGTACAGTTTTTATTATTGTTGTTGGGGGATTGTTTATTTGTTTTACATTTTAAATAGCAAAATATCGCTCCCAGCATGAGAAAATTGGATTTTTCATTCTTGCCATGCTTGCAATAGCTCTTTCTGCCTTGTGGTTAAGTTTGGTGCCAGGGTTGACTGTGATCTACCTTCAGGCCTGAGAAGCCAATGTTTCTCTTCTTCATTTCCACTTTCATTATCACAGTCCCATGGGATGGGATGAACCCTCAGCAACATGACAGGGGTGAAGATCACACAAGCATACTTTGTCACATACGTTGGCTTGAAATGAAGGCATCATCCTACTTTCATTCTGCTGCAGTGCTGGTTTTGTGCACAGCTCATAATAATGAAAGCCTGATCCAAAGACTTGAAGTCAATGGAAATCTTTCAGTGGGTTTTGGACCAGACAGGAGGCAAGTACTTCACTATCACTGTTAGAAACTCACCTCCATCTCAGTTGCTTGAGGATACTTCACATGACACTCATTAACATTTTGGGTAGGCTTTCATAATCCTAATATTATCCCACCAAAGATAGTCTTAGGTTTCCTATTTGTTTTTGCAGGAGCAAACCTTAGACAAATATTAGGTGGGCTTTTTTTTTTTAATCCACTCATTACTGACAGTCATCAGCAAGGGTAATGGATAATGCATTGGAGAGAATGACTTTACCTCTCATTTCCAGACAGAAAGGCTATATTATCCGCTGTGTGTGCCTTATGTAGTGATCTGCTTCAGCAGATACAAGACTTAATGCTTAAGTACTCTTGGTCCAGCACTTTTCACAATCATTAAGCTTGCTTTTTAAAATACAAGCGTTAAACCTGGTTTAGAACCACAGGAGAGTCTCTAAATGGAGGTAGGTCAGTGTTTCTAGAAAAAAAATAATGCAGTATAGGTGTCTCTGAAGGAGAGGAAGAAACAGCACTGCAGCCAAAAAGAAGACAAAGCAAACACCGAGGTTCATAACTAAGCAACACGAAATTCTTGTTCCTATGCCCTCTGTTTTAATCCTATATTCCCAACAGTGGTCTTTCCTAAAACTATCAAATGTGAATACTAGTTCACTTCCTGGCAGAATCTATTAGTTTTGTCTACCCATAATCTATCATGATTGTCTACCCATCTTGAGATTTGAAAAATATGTTTCATGTCAGATAACAGCCCTGAATACTGAAAGTTTGCAGTAAAACATTGAGGTCTGAATTTTCAAATATATTGTCTAGTACTGTGGGTGAAATTGCCCATAACTAAGTGTGTACAGAATTGTGAGTACCATTCATTACACTTACAATTAACCCAATTTAGTTGGGATTACACATATAATCTTAAGGACAGATTGAAACCTGGCTAAAAATTAGAGCCACCATCTCACTCTCCAGATGTCAGATTATTGTCAAACAGTTCATCATTGAATTAATTAACCATTATTCATATAGATATTTATGGATAACTGTTGGAGAATATCAAGTGGAAAAGAATACTAGAAAGTGTATGGTATTGTACATAAATGTTACATACACGTTTTATTTGAATTGTCAATCAAATGTTGAGAATGAAAGGATTAAAAAAAGGTATTAATCTTTTCCTAAGCATTGGTAAAAATGTGGACACTCCAGCTGTTTTACATGTGTATCTAGCAAGAATAATCCATTCATGTGTCTGTATTGAAAGAATAGAGAAAGCTGGGTGTGCTACACAGGATGTGGAGACTTTCTAGTAGAAATCAGTCTAACCCATTGTTTTTCAATCTCTTCCTTTCCTCCGCCCATGCCCTGTCCCTCCCTCCCTCTTGCTAGGGAGTTTTCCAAAGAAAGAGAGAAGGCTAAGGCTCGGGGCGATTTCCAGAAGTTACGGGAAAAACAACAGCTAGAGGAGGATTTGAAGGGATACTTAGACTGGATAACTCAAGCAGAAGATATTGACCCAGAAAATGAAGATGAAGGCATGGATGAGGAGAAGCCTCGAAACAGTAAGCAATTTTCTTCTGTCTCTCTCTCTCTGTGTGCTTTTAGCAAGGGAGCCCGTGCCCACCTGCTCTAGTGCTGAGACCGCTTATAAGGAAGAACAAGTTCTTCCTGAGACTCTCACTATTCTTATACATGATTCCTGTTTAATTCCTGTAGGAAACTGTGGGAGGGAGAAATATGTGTACAATATTTCATATTGTTCTGCAGATCCTCAGTTTCTGACACAAGATCCTGATATTAAACAGAAAAAAGACCAATACTTGCTGTTAGAAGTCCACTACTGGGATAAGTTTTAAAATATACATCTGTCTCCTATTCATTTATTTAATTGCAGTTCAGTGTTGCAGGCTGTTGACACATAGTTAATTACTTTGAAAGCAAAGGTTTCTAGGCAAAGCAGTGCTACAGTATGGGAGAAGGGCCAAATCAGCCCTGTTGTACATTAAGTGGGCCATCTGTAACTCCATTGAAATCAGTGGAATTGTGTTTGCTTTTGCCAGGCTGGAATTAAGCTCTCAGACATTTCTTATAAGGGAATTATCTCTTACTCTTCTGTTGTGGAGTTGAGAAGATGTTTGTGCAAAGTGAGAATTCACCAACTATCTCTTCTTATTAGAAATCCTGAAGAAGAAAGGGCTTGAAGAAAGCAGCGATTCCCTACATTTCATTGCCTTCGTTGAATTTCTCCTTCCACCTCTTTTACCAATGCAGGCTGTGTAACACTTCAGAAACACCTAGCAATTATCATTGCAGGTCATGCACTTGGGAAATATCAGAGTTGGAACCTTCAGACAGTTACACAGTTGTTAATGGATGCTGGCTATACTCTTAGCTTTCATTACAGAAATGTGCATTTTCCTAGTTTGATTTTGGAAGAGAAGACATGAAACATTTCCCTAGAGATCACCCTTCCTACCAAACAAGCAAAATCCATGGGATGATCCAATCAGAAACATAGTCTAGTAATAGGAAGATTGGACATGGGAGAGTTGTGCCTACAGAGTAAAGCAAGGTTTGTATCAGATGCTTGCGATCTTCTGGGGAGTAAGCACTACTCCCTGTTGCTGCCAGAACATTTAAGTTCTTTTAGAAAAAAAATGTGGGGTCATTAATATCGTCATACCCATGATACTTAGTTATCTGGACTTGCAGGAGTCACTGCTGTGACTTGCTCAGACTTTCCCCAAATCAGGTTATTTTTATTTTTATGTTGGTGCTTCATAGGGCATATAGCTTACTTTCACATTTTAACCTCAGTAATCACTCAGAAATTAATTTATTATTCATGGCCAAAATTTGCTGCTCTGTGGCATATAGTACATGGAAGGTGATGTCTGGTGATCCAAATTAATTTCTTTGTTGACAGACTTTCCTATTTAAAAAAAAAAAAAAAAACCAAGCATTACTGCAATGGTTTCTGGTTGGTATACTTATATGACATCTGAGTAGGGAGGCCAAGGACTGGGTTGACACACAACTCCACTGAAGTCACCAGGAGGCTTTCTCTTGACTTCAGTGGCAATTGGGTCGTGTTTGTCACATATCCTCTTAGGGACATGCCTGCTAAAGAAAAGTGTGGCCATACCGGTAAGGTAGTGTGATGAGAACCTGCCTTAGTTACTAGCAGATCTGAAGTTTTTCCTTTTTAATTAACACAAATATAATGCTGCTTTGATAAAAGAGTTGTGGAATATGTCAGATGTAGATTCATTGCATGTGCTGTGGGGTGGTGTCAATCCACCTTTGAGTTAACAAGCTCATTTTATGGGTAGTGATGTTAAGAACTGAAAGATAACATATCTTCACCTTGCTTTCAGTTCTTCCTGTTCAGTTTAATAAGGTGAGTTTTGTAAGACATGGTTTATAAAATTAGTCCTCTTACATCTCGCAGGTTCTCTAGAGTTTCTCCCAGTTGGCTGTTAATGACAGAATTACATACTATTAGCAAAGTAACTTGTTACTCATTTCTTTTCCAAACTAATCATGAATACAGTGTCCCTTTTTACAAGGAGTCACATGGAAAAGATGAAGGGTAGGGGGTACGAGTTACTCCTGGGGACATTCCGATCGGACACAAGAGGAAAATTTTTCACAATGAGAACAATCAGACATTGGAATAATCTCCCCATGGAAGTGGTGGATTCCCCAACATTGGACTCACTTAAGATTTGGCTGGACAGGGTGCTGGGCCATGTTGTCTAGACCATGCTTTTGCCAAGAAAGTTTGGACCAGATGATCCTTGAGGTCCCTTCCAACATGGATTCAATGCCATTGATTGCAAGTGTCAGGTCTAAGGGAAGTGGTTGCCAGCCAGTCCCTAGTAGACAGCATATCATTCTCTGTGACACTGTGGCTTTGGGTCACATTATCTGGTTTTGTTACATGACAGACCAGGCTTGGGAACAGACGTCTGCAGTGCTTAGTGCTATACACTAGAATTAAGCCTCTGCTGAGAGGAATTGATCAGAATGTGAAGGAAGGCTGTGGACTGATTTTGGACTATACTAGGGACAATGGTCATGCTAACAAAAGTCTCTGCACCAGAGAATAGGAGAGACCAAACGAACAGGTCAATTCATGAAGTTTATTTGCCTGTTCTTTTGACATATGTGCCCCATCTAGAGCAGGCTGTTGATAGCAGTATTCTTCTTAGCACCTGTGGCCTGTAACTATGAATGCTAAATTAATCTATCTTCTAGCTTTGGGGTACTAGCCAGTGCTATACCTTGGCCCTCTTCCTGCCACAGGCTTTTTTGCTTATGGAAGTAAAGGGTCTCTGTGCTGCCATCCTCTGGTGAGGAAGCAAATAGCCTCTGGATACAGACGGTAAGGTGCAACACTCCCCCATCCCATGCCGAAGCCAATAAAAATACCTGGATTCATGCCCCCACCCAGCAGAGTTGTGGAGCTTACGTTCTGGTCTTTTGTATTGCATAAATTGCCCTTTTTTTTATTCCCCAGTAGGCTGTTGTATTTACTTTTGCACAATTGCAGGTACCATATTGTTTAAGCTCTGTTGTATTTCTTGATACTTCTGAATTTCAATCTTTATTCACATGACAAGTGAGAATGTATTTTCAAAGCCAAATAGCTTGCAGGTGTCCCCTCCTAAGATGTCATACTCACTTCATTGCGTGACATGCTTATCTGTCATGTATGTCACATGGGAATAAACTGCTGGTATACTTACTGTACCTACCTATGTGATTCCACATCTTGCCTATCCTACTGCCTATGAACATGTCTTCTGCAGAACCATCTCAACCGGCTCAGGTGCTGGAGACTATTTTACTAACCAGCTCTGACAAGGCCTGTCTGCTCTCTTGAAGCTGAGGCACATCGCAGCTCTACTGCTCTTGGGGCTTGATAGGTATCTCCTAGAAAATGGGTTGAATGAACACTGTGTAACAAAATCAAACAGAGAAGTACAGGCTCTTTTCTTAATGCCTTCAGCTTAAGATAATACCACAGAAAAGGTGCCATGACTAAGTGACAGGGTGTTTTGTTTGGGGTTTTTTTTGTGTGTGTTATCTACTGTGTTTAATGTTTTGGCATTCATGCCAGCAGTCAATCACCAGTAGGGTTAAACTGATGGAGAAAGATGGTATTAATTATCTTCCAAAAACCATCTACAAAATAAGCTCCAACTATAAGGGACAGATGGCACAGCAGTTCAGGCACAGTTGTAAATGCCCTCAGGAATCCCTTTGGCTTGATTGCCCCTAAGACATTTGAATCCCACCTACTAGCTGTGCTGAGCCTGCGTTGCTGCTGGCTCAATGTCTTGCTTGTCTTCTTGTGTTTAGCTCTTGCTGAAGGAGCTCAGATGCCTCATATGCAGCTTCAGTGTGCTTCTTTCTCAAGTGCTCTTCAAAGCTCGCTGCCTTCTATCTCTAGTACAATGTCCTGAACTCCACAGAAAAGTGTTACTGCCCCTTTCCAGCACAATTTGTTCAGTGATGAATTAATTAATTGTGTTGACTTTTAAGGTATCAGCCCTGAGCCTTTCAGATAACAATTCACTGAAGTGCACAGGGCAGTTCAGACCTCCCAAAGATGTTGTTTTACCTCAACAAACTTCAGGGGTTGCCTTTGCATCAGTTATGTATTCTTCACTATGAGGGTGGTGAGGCACTGGAACAGGTTGCCTAGAGAAGTTGTGGATGCTCCATCCCTGGAAGTGTTCAAGGCCAGGCCAAATGGGGCTTTGAGCAACCTAGCCTAGTGGAAGGTTTTCCTGACCATGGCAGGGGGGTTGGAACTAGATGACCTTTAAGGTCCCTTCCAACCCAAACCATTCTATGATTCTGTGATTCTGTATTGCACTGATGCTCAGGAGCTGTGGGCCCCTGCCTGAACTCTGACAGTGACTCACACCATTAATTTAAAGAAGTCACATCAGGTTTTGTTTCCTCAGGTTCCCCTTGGAGGTTGTTCGGAGGTTTGGGGGTTTTTTTATAAAGAATATCAGAAGAGTTCAGCAGTTTAATTAAAATATACTTGTTAAACTAGAATCTCAGCTAATGTAAACTCTGAGATTCAGCAGTTTACACCATCTGGGCTCTGACCCAGGTAGTCTACCTAAACTGAATCATCCCAAACACAGAGAACATATGTTTCCAGTCTCTTCTCTGTCCTTGGCTGCAGAGGCAGGTTTTGCTGTCTTCTTACTCTGTAGAGAGGGCTGCCTGCCTGTCAGTGTGGGAACTGCCTCCTGTAAAACACAGAACACAAGGTGGAAGGGAAGAGACATTCACTTGCATCCTCATTTGGTTTGACTGCCTGTGCCAGTCCTTAGGGCATCATCAGTCATATTTTGTATATGCCACTGCTTTCCTGAAGCTGTCAAACCTTGCCCTAAGTCTCATTGGGTGTTTACAGCCCTTAATGAAATGGTCAACAAGTCCAAGGACTACAACAACGAGAGCATTAGTGGAGGAAAGGCTGAGAAAGAAAGATAAATACAACCAGAGTCGGACAATCTGTGCAGCCTTTAGCTGATGCTTTCCGTAGCAGAGGTCTTGGCATTCTTCTGAGGCAGTTTATTACCAGTCGTCTCTCACATGCATAGAGGGGCATTCACAGAGCAGGCTGAATGTATTCTCTGGGAAGTGCATGTTTAAGGCAGTTTTTCCTTGTTGTTTGCAAACATGATTTTGCCATTATGGCAGATGTGAAGTGGGAAATGTGAAAAGGCTTCTGGGGGCTGTTTGTGTTGATGGTTTTCTTCTGTGCTCTTTCCCTGATGGGCCTTCCACACGGGAAGAAAACATTAATTTGACAGAGGAGAGAAACACATGTCATGGCACAAAACAGCTACTGAATTTCAAAATTACATGATAGCAAAGAGAACCGTCCCTCCTGTTGCCACAGTAACTGGGAATTTGCCCTTTTTTTTTTCTTCCTGAGAGTGGTCTGGAATGCATCTGTGTTGCTGTGGGCAGAAGCAGGAAACCTCAATCCAACCCAGATTCTCCTCCTATTGAAATTAATTGGCAAAACTCCCATTAACTGCACTGGGGTCAGGAAAAAGCTGTGAGTGGGCAGGGAGAAGTAATTTGATGTTTTTGCTCAGATTTTGCCCTCCCTCTGTTTACCTCTATTTCAGTTCTATTTGGTGCTGCCGTCTGCAATGTGAGTATGACCACATTAATGTCAACAGAGTCCCTAAGAGTAACACAGCGCACTGCTTGGCCTGGGATCTGATAACAAAGGCATTCTGTGATTCAAGACAACTCATTCTTCTAGTTAAGTCATATCCAAGGTAGTACTGTAAATTCAAGAGCTGATTTGCAAGTAGCTTACCCTACAAAAATTTAAAGTCTAATCATATTCCAGGGCTCTACTGTAATGGGACTGATGGCTGTAGATAATCAGGTTTTCATGTAACACAGCAGAAAAAGCAGTACAAATCAATGTGTTGCCTATCAAAAGCATATAGCAATACTTCAGACAGTACATTAAATAATGAAGGGTGGGGGGGGGGGTTGACTGTACATACAGATTTATGCCTCAGTTAAAGTGGGAATAGAAAGTGCCCTACTGAAGACAAAAAGTACAGAAATACAGGCAGGTTCTAAAATACATAAAAAACTAAGCTATTTAAAAATAAATAGTCTTGAATCTTCACCTTCGGAGCAATTATTGTAGTGCCTTAGTGACCTTTAGAAATGTTTGTTAACATCTGAGTTCACTGCCTCTAGGGAATCGGCTGCAACCTAACTTTTTGGTGGACCACAGATTTTGTCTCACTCCTACAACCAGTGTTACTTGTGAACAGCACTAGTCATGACTAGGCAGTAGAGTGCATTTAATCACAGGCTTATGAGAGTCTTCCCTAGGAGAAAATGATTTTAAGACAGGGAGGAAGTTTTCAGCGGTAAAAGTAATTTCTTCTTTCTTTTAGAAGAAATTGGGACCTCTTGGACCACTGGAACTTTTGGAAAATCTGTGTCTTTCATGGAAATGCTTTGTGCTTCTGAACATCAGGACAGAAATGAGAACAGGAGAGCTGATGGTTCAAACAGGAAAAGAGAAGAATTTGAGAACTCTAGAAATAGAAGCCTCAGTAATTTCAACCCAAACAGAGTTTTATTCCCAAGAGCTCCAATAGTAGTTTGACTCTATTACATAACAGGGATAAAAGCATGACCACCTTTCTCTAAAAGTTCAGGCTTTTTAGGATTTATCTATCCAATTCCTGTTGACTTGACGCCCTTTTGCAAAGTCAACTTTTATACCATAAGTAGATTCCGTTGATTTCAGTGAGGCTATGTACCAAATACTTTCCATTGACTTTAATGAAAGTTGTCACTAAATCCTGTGCAACCCTTTGGAAAAGTTAGCGGTTTGAAGCTGTTGGCTAGAGAGAGTTTTGTGTACAGATCTAATCAGGATACCAAGATAAAAGAACACCAACTTGTTCAAATTTTACATTTAGTCATTTCATATGTTGGCTTGCTCTGTGGCCTCCAAATCATGTGCTTAGCGTACTGACAAGGAAGTAGCTTATTACTTTCAGCCTGAAAAAATCGCATGGTGCTATGGGATAATGTCTAACGTAGAAAGTACGTAACAGGATTTTAAAAGACTTGGTTACAGGCTAAAATTTCAGGGTGGCCTAAAAACTCTTGGTCCATTTTCTATGATGAAATTTAATGGGAAATGCACAGCTAGGGAATTAACATGGAAGATGCAGAAGGGAAAATGAGAGAGAGCATATTTACAAGATGTCTATTTTAAACTCATTCTTGACCATCACTGCCTTAAAATTCATGTCTTCTTACTCTACAAGCACAAAGATGGTGTACTGAGTTAATTTTTGTCTCCTGTTTAACACAACACACTTGAAACACATTTGAACTTATGTGTTGACAGCAAGTCAGTTCACCCTGATTTATTCTTGTTTCACCTGCAGAATTTGTCCCAATGTATTTCACATACACATGGAAGGACATGGGTAACCACCCCTTGACAGGCATGTACTGCTTGATATCTTAGAGGATTTTTGCCTATTGTAAAAAAGCAATTTAAAAAAACACAGGGTGCTCGCATGGGATTTAAGATCATCTAAGCAAAAGCTGTAAGAGGCACAGGCTGGAAAATGAAACCTTTATCAGTTTAGTTCCTCCACCACTAGTTGGTGATTTAAGAATGGTATCATATAACCTGGTTGCATTTTGCTTTCCATGCATAAATACAAGGAAATAAAAGCCAGTGTTGTAAAATTATTTATTATCTATCAAAACCTCATTGAAAGAGGAAAAAAGCACAACGTCATCTGCTTTTATCATTGTCCACCGATGTGGAAAATAATCATCTGGTAACTAGGAAAAGATTAGCTGCAGTGCCAAGAATTGTAGGCATTTCACAAGGGCACATGATAGGTGTTTCACAAGGAGATTAGTAGCTGTGAGAGATTTCTTCTCTTTCACCTGGAGACAGAGGGACAAAAGAAGTGCTTTTTGGTGTTCTCTGCACCACCAGTTTCTTCTAGGGAAAAAAAAACTCCATGTACTCAGCTGCAGAGGTTCCAAAACATGGTTGGCTTGGACAGGAGTGACAGCAACTTCCAGCCATGTGCTGTGCCGAGTGCATGTACTGTGGAAAACAGTCCCAGTGGCATTTTTCTACCTTGCCATCTTTTGAAGTAGCTCATACACTGCTCAATATAAATACTACAGTTTCAGGATACTTACTAAAAGGCCTTTGTAAATGTAAGTCAGCTTTGGTTTTGTTGTGTGGTGGTTCTCTTCTTCACAGAGAAGCTCAGGTTGCAAAATGCTGCATGGGTTTGTGCTACAGATGTCAAGCTGGAGTCTATAATTAGCATGCTGCCTAGAAAAAGCTTCTGGGACATTAGTTCTCACGTTGGGCTGAATCACTCCTGCAGTCCTTAGGCAAAAATCCTACTGAAGTTGCTGGGGATTTTGCCTGGGTAAGGACTTGGGCCCCATTCTGTTTCATCTGAGGTCAGTAACAAAACATGCAAGTGTCAGCACTTGAAAATGTTACCCAATGTGAGGTCTTCATGTGCCAGAGGCTTCTCTGTGCTCACACATGACTTCAATATTGTGTAACTGTCGTCCGCCAAAGGGGGAGCATGAGGTATTTGGGATCTGAAATCGCTTACAGGGCTGAATAGTCCAGATAGTACTGTTTGCCCAGTGCATAATTCCGCTGGCTAAAATGCAGTTATATCTGGCATGAATTTGACCCGCTGTCATTACTAGCATTTTGCTTCCATAACTGTACTTAAAGAAATGTGGGATCGGACCCAGATAAACTTTTATATCCTAAAAAGGAAAAACAACATATATCAGAAAAGAATGAGAAAGAATTTGTGAAGCTTCGTAGTGACCATTTAGGTAGCTGTGGTAGCAGAGTACCTAGAGCAATGATATTCAGCACTGTAGGTGAGACAAAGTAGTTGCCATTTAAAAGTGTCGCTTTCATTGTGTAACTTTCTGTGTAGCTGAAGTAGCAAAAGAAAGATAATTTAGAGTGATTCTGCTTCCACTTTTGCCCCATGTTCCATCAATGTCAACAAAACTATGATACCGACATTTGACTTTTTCCTATTGGAATGAAAACAAAATTGAGAATAGACTTCCCTCCTGACTCTTGTCACATGTTGCTTTCTTTCTTTATTGTGAGTGAAAAAGTAAAGAAGCACTATGGCCTTATCCTTGATTGTTTTGTCTTCCTCCCCCTTTCCAAGAGGAGAAAAGGGGAAATACTTAGTTTTCTCAAGAAAGTTATGATTAGAAATGTTTCACATACAACATTGATTCTTTAAAATATGTGTGCAGGTTAACATTTGAAGAGGGGAGAAATGTTGTTCTGGGCTCTTTTGTCTAATTTAAAGAAAAAAGCACAGAAAGGCTAAACGATGTTCCTCACGTCACCCACCCTCTCAGTGCCAGAGTCTCTCCCACCATTCTCTGCCCTCTAGACCAGAATTTTGACCTTGGTTTCTACCACATAAGGTATTTACCAGTTTGATCAGGGTGGTTTTGAACTATTTTCCTTCTCTGGGAATTCACCGTAATCATCTTAATCACTTTAATAGACACAATTTTCTTGTTCCCCTGAATGTATAGATGGTTCACTCTGTGTAAGTTAGTCAACAAGTTTGTTTTTTATTAATAGTATAATTTAACAACTCAGCTTTTATCAAAAAGCAGCATTTAGGTTCATTGTTCTGTAGATTTCACAACTTCCCAGTTTCTCTCTCTCTCTTTCTGGCTGAAAGGAAGCTTTGATCATAAAACAAAAAGCAAGAAACCGTTTGAAAACTTTCTTCCCCTTCCCTCTCTGCTGATAGTTACTGCTGGGTAGGTAAATCCCATCTAACCAAATGCAATGTAGAAGCTGTTTATCTCAAGCCTGCATTTTATGACAAAGCACAGTATGGAGAAAACAATTTGTTTCCTTTCCTTGTTTGAATGGAGAGCAAAAGAAGAAAAGAGTTGCTGGTATTCAGGAAGCCTCAGGACAAAGCTATGGCCAATGTTACAATCTGTAATTCTGAAGCAATTTGTTCCAACATAGCATCAGAAGGCCTGATGTTGTTTGGTGAAGTGGGAAAAGCATTTCTAGAAAGTAGAGCAGAGTAACACTTCAGTTTGAGGAAGGTGGGCCAAATTGAGGCATGTGTCTGACTCCAGCAGCCAGCTTCTTGAGTGAGTGCTGGTGAATAGTGACAGCTCTGAGATAATTAACTGACCCTGAAAGGGTCACTGCAATGAGCATCTACCAAATCTCTGTGCCACTGCTGCCACTTTTGCGTGGAAGAAGGGAGGGCAGTGTGGAGAGCAAAATCCAAAACTGTGCTAATTTCTGCCCGCAGGCTCAATTTTTCTTCTTACTCCCTTGCAGGCATCAAAAGCTACATAAATTAGATAAGCTCCCAGGCTGCTGTAGTTTACATCTGGGAAAAAACTCGTCCTATAAGATCCTCTGTGACTGAAAAAGTTTTGTGGTGATCTACACGCACTCTTGCTCTCTTGCAACTGAGGATCTGGCTTGTGTTGTTCAACTTACAGTTTTTTCTGGCTTCTCCCTTCCCTGACTCTTGTAGCCTGGAGTGCAAACAACGTTACACTGAGAACTGCTAGAGCGGTGATGTGTGACCAGCTGCAGCATATAGAGGCTGACATTAATGTTGATAGGGCATTAAGTTTATCTACTGTAAAAGCTATTTCCCTAGCAAAGACTGTCTGGTGAGATAACACCTCTGTTTTGCCTGCTCGAAGAAAGACTTATGTTGATGTAGGAATCCTCTTATAGTACTAATATGTTACAGAGAAATATCTTTGAAGGTAAGGCTTTAGAGAGAATCCATTGTTTATATAGCTGGGGAAGACACCTTTGTGCAAATAAATTAATCTCCATCTGCCCTGTTGGGAAGTACTTCTTGAAGTTGTCAAGATTTATCCACTGACACTGTGATTCCACTTCTCAAGAAAGGACATTAGAGGAAAGAGTCTGTGAGAAAACTGCCATTGCCATACCTTCTGATGAATTGAACGTGCTTTATTTCCCATGGTTAGAGAGGCATAGAAGGCATTCAGTACCAGGATCGCCACAGAAAATTTTAGGAAGAAATGCCACAAACCCCCAAGCTGAGTATTTATACAGCAAGGCCATTTTTTTAGATGCCTAACGTGT
This sequence comes from Mycteria americana, assembly GCF_035582795.1. Taxonomy (NCBI): domain Eukaryota; kingdom Metazoa; phylum Chordata; class Aves; order Ciconiiformes; family Ciconiidae; genus Mycteria; species Mycteria americana. Next base: position 69,927,647 of record NC_134365.1, read on the forward strand.
GCTCTTAAATCTTTATAAGGGCACTTACAAAGTGGTTTTAAAAACTGTGGAGTATTCAGCAGTTCTTGCTTAAGTCAGCGAGAATGACCCATGATCAGTGTTTGAAAATCAGTTGTTATTGTGGATGTAGCCTTAAGAGTCTCTTCATTGAGAAGAAAGCATTGGTGAGCAGGACTGATAGCAGATGAAAGCCCGAGGATTTTTTAATGTGGTATAAAGAACCATCAGGAGAGAGGTTGTGGTGTTCAGTAATGGTAGCTGAGGGACATGGAGCATGTGTTTGGAGTTAGAAACAACTGCTGGGGGTGAGAATTAGTTGTATTACAGTAATGCCAGCCATGTGCCTGGCACTGTATATACACAAATTAAAAGTACGTGTATGTACTTCCTTTTTACAGGGAACCAAAGCTAGTATAGATGGGGTTCAGCTGCCTAAACATACTCATCTAGTTTAGACACTTCATGGTACCCAAGACCTTCACTGTGGACTGTCAGATAAAATATAGCACCTGGGGCTTATACTCTCGTGGTGTGATAGTTGGAAGGGCATATCCCAGGTGGGATGTCAAAAATGTCATCCAGTGCCTCAGAAGAGGCAACTGAGTGTGCTTAGTCCAAAGACATGTGGGAAAAATTTAGTAAAGCTAGAACCTTCAATAGGGATCTTGTAAGCTGAATGTCTTAAAAGTGGTTTTGGTAGATAGAAGAATGCGATAGCACCTACTGTAACAGAGTTGTTCTGATATGAGCTTTTTTCCTCCTTGGTCTAAGTGTGTATTCATCGTGACCTATCTACCTATCTCTTTTTCTTCCCTTGTGTATTTTATACCATAGCTTGAAGATTCATGTGCAGAAAGATAAATACTGAGGTCCAGACCTCGTATTCCTTGGCCAGACCAAGAGCTCTGTGTGGGATGGGGTCAAACTGGGAAGCCTCTAAGAGACCAAGACAGGCTGAGGGAGGCAGGAGGTACATTAGCAGAGCTCTCCTGGGGAAACTGTCACATCCTCCACCTTCCCTGCCGCTGACTGCAAGGTAGCTCGAGTAGTCCCTCGCTTTCTTAAATGGATTCACAAGCAAGCACACAAGAAGGCAAAGATAATAGTATTTTGTTTTAAATGCAACTGGGGTTAGAAAGCTGACCCTGCTGTTGTGAAGGCAGTGCAATGGGGTGGTGCAATGAGCTGTAGCTGACAGGACGTCTGTGACGCCGTGATGTTCCTGCGGCAGAGCTCGGAGACAAGGAGTCTGGGCAACATAACACAGCTGAACTAGTATGTATATTACCGAAATGATAACCAGTGCTGGCGCAGCTGAGGAGAACTGACAGTTGTGAATGGCACCCAGCCCTTCCCAGCGCTTGGGTGGGAAGCCTGGGAAGCTTGCAGCAGGACCCCAGTACAGGCACGACTCTGACGGAGCAGCAGTCACACTCTCGCTCTGTGCCTGCTCACTTCTGCTTATTGGGTGAGAAACTTCCCATCCACTCCAGTACAGTCTGCTAATAGGACAAAAATCTCTGGTTGTATTTGCTCCTGGGAAGAAAAACAGGTCTCTCCATCCCAGCTATCTCATAAACAACATCAAGCCTGGAGAGGTGGTCAGGGAAGGAAAATGTTTCCAACTGGGGAACCGAACTGAAAATAGCTGTGGCACTCAGCCTGCCTGCTGATTACAGCAGCTCTTCAGTTAGCAGGGTTGTAGAGATAAGTCAACAGATTAGAGAATTGGTCTTTCAGAGCTTGAGGCCTAAATTCAAATTCAGCTTTAGGGCCCATGGGTGCTTGTAGTGCTGCTCACATCCTCATTTCCATTTACAAAGTTCACAAATCACAGCATGATGCATCTCACTTCTCCTGTCCACTTGAGGAAGGACTGCAGTCAGACATGTCCCTCTAAGTGCAAACTATAGAGGTCTAGTAGTGGACCCAAGGATAGGTAACACAGGGGTCACTGGAGATCAGGATGAGGATGTTACCGACTACAGTAAAATCAGTAAGCTGAAGTAGCAGAAGGGTTAAACATCAGAACAAGAATGCAGTGGCAGAGCTGCGTGGATCCTCACAGATGTGCAGATCAAATATAAGTGTATTATCTAGCTGTTTGAAGAACCACGAGCAGAATAACAGGGCTATGCCAGGTCACGAATGACTTGCTTTAACACAGCTGTGTGAGGGAAGCTTGCATAACACCTGCCCACACTAAGCTTAGCTCAAGCTGTTGTTATCAGTCCCTCATTCTCCTGCATGCTAGAAGTATTTGCAAACTAGGAATCTATTATTTCAAGGCCTATGAAATGCCTGTTTCTTTGGCTCGGGGTAATTGACCTATTCTCAATGCCCTACTCAAGAGGTGTAAAAGCTTTAATTACAGGTTTGACAAGCTGACTTTAAGGGCAAAACTCTTTAACTTAGATTCATTGCTTTTCTCCTGGCTGCACAGTAACACACAGCCTGCCCAGCTAGCATGTCTCATGCTTCTGACTCATATGATATTGTGATAATAGTGTCTAGTATCAGACTAGTCATTATGTTAGCAAAAGTGGCTGAAAGAATACCACATGCAGGAGCAGCACACAAAATCACAAGCATTTTATTTACTAGGCACAGAAGAAATGTAGCAGACTAGGGTATCAAAACAGAATTTTATGCACATTTCAGAATAGGAGAGGTGATTTCCATTTCAGATCATGAAGCTGAATAGAGTCTGTTCAGTGTGATCCATGAATGCAACTACAGGGGTCCAGCACTTTCACACAGCCCTGGCTCCAGAGTGACCTAGATCTGATGTGAATGTTGCTGTACCTGTCAGTCAGTGAACTGAATTGCTTGATTGTTTACCATCAAGGAAGGCATCATCCAGAAGCCTTCTCACACATCCCACATGAATACTACTATTAGAAAATGTCTGCACTTTCTGCGAATTAATCTTTGTCAGGCACTGCCTGTGCAACGGGACTGCTCAGATGGACAGGGCCTTGCTGCTCTCTTTTCTTGATAATATTAATGCTTACATATTTTAAGCAAGTAACTCGTAAATTAGGTCTTCCCAGACGCAGGAAGCATACAATACTGTTGCAGCTTGCAGAGTGGTATTTCAGATGAAAATATTCAGTCACTTGTTCTTTCCCACAGTCCCTTCACCTGTGGCCCAGCCTCTGCCCAGTTGCCCTGCCTGTCCTTTGAAATAATACAGCCCAATTTCTCCCTCACATTCACTTTTCCTTTTTTTGTGATCTTGTGCCAACAAGGGCCAGCCTCTAGGAGAATAGTTTCCTTCTTCTATACCAGACATAGTCCTCAGAGAGACCTACCTTCTCGTTGGCACAATTGCTGCCTAAGGTTCCTGGCGGGAGGGTTGCGTGAGCGAGCTCCGGGAAGGATTTCCATTGTGAGCTACCAGGGCATGTCTCCCCACCCGCTGCACCATCCAAACACTCCCTGCTGTCCTGATGTATCCTCTTATGTGCTCTAGCTCACAAACTGTAGGCCACTCACTGAGTTTTCAGGCATCACCCACCTTGAAATGGCTCGTGACAGGCAGGAATGTCATAAAACAGCCAGAGCTGCATCTCAGTCACTTTGAAGCTTAGCAATCTAGGTAGCGAGCAGCACTCCCCAGAGAGTTTCTGATGACCTAAGCAGATCGAGTTGGAACTAGCCTCTGTAATTCTTTTGCTTCTCCTGGACTCTGCAGGGAAGATGGATTCACAGGGCTGTGAACTGAAAGAACAAAGATGCTTTTGCTGAAGTAGAGATCCTCATCAAAGTTACTGATTCACCACCCAGGTGTATATTTGTATGGGTGGGCAGATGCAGACGTTCCCCCATGCACAGGAATTTCAGGAAACACATGACCTGCTTTAAAACGACATTTGTGCTTGAAACTTATGTGCTGGTTATTTTCGTTAATAACAATGCTAGTGAGAAAAATATGAATAGTGTCATGATTATTAGAGGGACAAAAGCAATCAAAGCAGGAGGGATTTTTTCTTTTAGTTGTCAATTTTACTGTCTTGAGGGCACTTTCTTTGTGGTTAGTTATTTTGTTCATGATCAATGTTTGTATCACTTCCCAACACATTATCTACAGTGTTTGCAGCTCTCATGCCCCCATTTCTAAGGCGCCTGCCAGACTAGCCTGCAATAATAGAATCTTTGTGGTTTTCAAGTGAGATGCTCCTGCTTGTTGTGCCCATGTATCATTTTGCAGGGTAGATTCAGGCGCATTTGATGGCACTGCTGCTTGTCCAACCTTCCTATGCTAAAAATCATAAAGAATGAGAGAGAAATCTTGCAGAACTATTCAGAATGTGCTGTTGTGATTTGTTCACCATCACAAAATACTGTTGAAAGAGTCAGATCCTCAATTGTTTCACTTTTCCTTTTTTCGTTCTTTCTTTTTTTTTTTTTTTTTTTTTTTAAGGAATTGCTTCAGAATTCTGTGGGGAGCCAGAGAGGTTCCTAAAAAGTATTAGACTGACACCAGAAACTTATGCTATAAACCATGTCCTGGCAAGTAAATGCCTTGCACTTTGGCACATTAGTTGTTGCTCCTAGCGAGGCAAACAATACAAGTCATTTATCAGACAAGAAAACCAGTTTAGGATGTCATAGGAAGATCCAGATTCAGGAGAGAGACATCTTTCAAGATCTGTTCCAGTAGCAGCTCTGTCACCCTGTGACCCAGCCCATCTGTCCTTCTTCAGCCACAGGGATTAGGAGAGTTACTTCCATTGCACTTGGAGGCAGATACTCTGCAGTGAATGGACTCTTCTCGCAGACTTAGATGCTTGCTCAGCAGTACAACCAGTTACCCAGGGAGACTGCTCAGTTTGCCCTTTTTAGCAGAGGGTTTGACTCGTTTCTGTAAAGTCTGCTTTTGGGTGAGTCCTACATCTTGTGTTTACAAGACGTTTGAGATACCACAGGTTATGCAAAGAATACCTTTGCCCTTCAGGCAGGGAAGTGCGAAGAGGATTTTAAGTTCTTCTTTTCAAATACAGAACAGAACGTGTGTGAGGCTTGCAAAGGCCATCTCTTGGCAGGGCCAGGAGTTTGACTGTGCCTGTTATGTGGTCCTCTGTGCAATGTGCATTCCACTCACCAGCTGAAATGAACAAATATTTGTGGAACGCTGTGTATTACTGTCAATATTGCTATAAAAAAAAAAGAAAAATGGCAGCTGTTTAAAGTAGCTGAGGAGTTTGTTATACTAAAGTAAGTCCCAGGAAGATTAATTAGTGGCAAGGTAATGCATTCATAGGTGTGCAGTAACCTGCATGTGGTAATGACAGATCTGTTAATCACATGCCTGCACAATTGATACATATTGCTATCTCTCCTATTCCTCTTTCTGTATGGTATAAAATCACTTAGCCCAAAGCTATGTCCCTTCAACTTCATAGGATGTATATGTCGACGTGGTGACACTCCAGAAGGGGAGGAGGACATGTAAAAGCAAGTCTTTCTATATAAAAAATAAACACTGCACTTTATATTGTAAAATATATAATTTATCTATGGATGAAACATTTGACCATACGATATTCCATCTCAGTATTGGCAATTTTCTTACTTTCTAGTGCTCCATTCAGTAAACTGTGCTACACTGCATCAGTCTTCTCTGATGCAGTCCAATGCCCAGCTTGGTTTTACTGTAATGATAAGCCTTGTTACTACATACTAGCTGCAACATCTCTGCTGCTGGTTCACTGGTGTAAAGATCTTTTTACTGAAAGCCTTTTTTCTGTTTGACTGAAGTGGATACAACTGGCAATCACGTTATGGCTCTTTATTACTATCCTAGATTCTGTGGCTGACCTTGAGTGAAAGTGTAAATCAAGCTCTCTCCTTGCAATTGCAGTCATTTGTACGTAACCCAGAATTAGGTTATGCAAAGTGTGTATGTTAAATGTATTTAATGTAATATTGTGTCTATAATACTGTCTGTATGAGCATTGGCCTCTGAGCCTTTGGTAAGCATTTTCCAAGTATTTTCACAATTTTTCTGGATTTTTTTTACTGTGCTAGATTTATTGATGCATTCTGTCTAACTTCGGGAGGTATGTAACCACCAAGATCCTACATATAGTTCAAGTTTCCTTTCCTCTTCTCTTGTAGAAGCTTTCCTATTGCAGAACTCCTTTTCAAAACAGAAAACCCAAAAGAGTTCCCCAGTCATATTGGTATATTTTCCTGACAAAATCAGGAGATTTAGAGAGAACTAACCATTTACTTCTGCAGTTTACTTTCTGCATGCTGCTTGCATTTAAGAACATACTCATTGATTGTTCCCAAGACACTGTATGCATGTAGCAGAATGAAATCCATATCTTATTTAAATTAATGAATAAGATGAATGAGTACAGCATTTCCAAAACAGGCAAAGAGAAGAGGAAAGCTAGGCAATATTCACATATTAATTAAAATGAGAGCTCTCCACCAAAAAAATATGAGTTGATCAATATATTGACAGCTGCCCATAGACTCATTCATTAAATGATGGGCATGAGAGGCACCACGGGAAGCAGGGTTTTTACTGGAGACAGTGTCATTCACTTGATGGACATTCTGTTAAAGGAAGCAGCCTGGATATTGCAATTTATTCTTGTTGTGCTTTATGGAAAAAGAAATCTTAAATCCTAGCTGGAGAATTCACAGGATTTCTTTGCTCTTTAGGTTTGCTTTATAGTTCTGCAGAGTCCCGCTTGGGAGACATTAGCATCAGTAATAACTATAGTACTTAGCGCTTATTGTAATGTGTTTCATCTGCAGATCTCAGAGAGACTGGCAAGGTGAGTGCAGAATTATAATCCCCCTTTTAGAGAAACTGAACAGATACGTAGAAAGGCTTGGTCATATGGCCAAGGTGACACAATAAAGTGAAATGGTGGTGGAGTGACGTCAGGTCCTTCTGACCTCAAATACCAGCGTGGGTAAAAGGCGTGATTTAGACTCTTATTTTTCGAAGTAATTCAATACCTGTAGAAATTACAGTGTTGGAAAAATTGGAGTCTAAGTGAGCATATTATAAAACGCAATCAAATGTATTGTTGCTTTTCTTAATGTGAAAACCCACTACAGGTCTTTTTCAATATGAATGGACATACTGTTGGATAGTCAAACTGTTTCAAATCAGGTACCTAACCCAAGAGCATAAGGTAAATGCCCAGCCTGTCCATACAGTTGAGGGAGACATCAGTATGGCATTCAGAAAACTTGTGATAGGAATCTATCTGCCCCTGTAGCCTAACTCAAACAGCTAAATCAGAGACATAAAGTCAGGCAATGTGAATAGCCTCTGACATATCCAGTTCTAAAACTAATGCCCAGATCTGCAAGGTCATGTAGTAACATGTCCCATTAAAATCTGTGAAAAATTTATGCTTTATCTATGTTTGTGGATGATCTTCTCTGGGTCTTAAATCGTCACAGTAGTAAAGTGAGATTCAGCAACAAGTGTAGCAACATTATATAATCTATAGATATAAATCTGAATATTAGAATTACTTCCACTGCTGATATGACAAACATGTCATAAATGCAAGATGCAACAGTGGTAATGATATTTCTGAACTGGGAGCAAATATTATTCTCCCAGTGTATAAAGGAAAAATTATCTCAGGACTACACAGAAGGGTATTTGCTTGTGACAGCTTTCTGTTTCAGTGGTTGGCTGTCTTTTGGCAACCTGCCATCTAATAATTCATTGCATGTCCAGGGGACGTTTCGTTGGAGGAGGGACATATGTTAGTGCAAGAGTAGAGCTGGTATCAATGCTTGTTGCCAGTGACAGGGAACAGAGGCTATCAAAGGGTCTTGCACACCTGTCTGTCTAGCCAGTCACAGACTGCAGATTCTTTGTCCTTATTTCTGTCTCTTGGGTCTCAGAGATAGAATTAACATAACAAGAAGAATTTCTCAGATTTATTTTTAAGGAAGCTGCTACATAGCTTTTGTTGTTGCTTTAGTTGCTGCAGGAATACTATGTAAGTAATGTGAAATTGAAGTTTAGGTAGTCCAGGAGAAAAAGTCTACATTCAGAGATGATCCACACTGTGGAAAGGTATAAGAAGTGCAAAGGCTTCAGAAGCAACTGTAGAGAGAGTATAAAACCTACTGGTCCTTAGGGTTTGCAATTTGTCGAAATCATGAGATACTCACATGCCTTTAAAAAGTTAACTTCCCTTTAAAAAAATGCTATGCTATGCTACCTAGAGAACATGTAACTAATGGGAGATTTCATCAACCAGAGTGAATTATGGATGTGATGATAAATCAAAAAAAAGAGATTGTCATGTAAGCAAAGCCACCATGATTTGCCCCAGGAACAGGTACACTGGAACAGGTTGCCCAGAGAAGCTGTGGGTGCCCCATCATTGGAAGTGTTCAAGGTCAGGCTGGATGGGGCTTTGAGCAACATGATCTAGTGACAGATGTCCCTGCCCATGGCAGGAGGGGTGGACTAGATGATCTTTAACAGTCCCTTCCAACCCAAACCGTTCTATGATTCTGTGAAATACGTAATATCTTTTATGGGATCTGTCCCTGTGTTGTTGTTAGCGGTTCACTGTACTGATTTGGTTGAAGCGAGCCGCCCACTCTGTGTACCCATTGCCCTGTTAGCTGCACTGCTGCTCCTGATGTAGTCCAGCAAAGGCAAACTGCCTGATGGAAATGCCTCCTCACTCCTTTAACAACCTGCTGTCACTTAGGATGGAGGGGTGAGGGAGCAGAGTTGTTCTCTACTGTCAAGAAGTCACCCATATACAACACTGGTGTTTAGTTGCTTGACCTAATACTTTAGGTTGTTAGGTGGGCAGTTGAATAGTATGCACAGGGATCGATCACTGCCTTGCCCATGCTGCAGCTTGGACACTGAAGCACCTTCAATGCAAAGTATGAGATAGATGGAAGATTAAATGGTCTGCTTGAAGGCTGGGAAGCAGGGAGGTGGGGAGCCCACAGAAAGACAATGTGCCCTCTATGTCTGGCAGAACCAAGCCCCCTGGGGATCTCTGATTTGGTTACAAGCAGTGGATTTCTTGAAGTTGACAGAGAACCACTCCTGTAAGAGCGCCTAAGTCACTGAACATACATGGCACAGGAGGCGAGCCACCAGGATTTCCACTGCTAAGTTGCTCTGTGCCCAGGTGGGAGGAAATCGGCATTTGCCTCTTTCTTGCTTTTGTCTCAGCTCCCAAAATTACAAAGAGGAAGTGGCCAGTGAAATGGCATAGTCTGTATACCAGGGTCCTAAACATAACTCTGGTCTGGACTAGGGCCCACCATTTAGAAGAAACATCTCTTCCTGATTAAAACATTCCTGTGGTGGGTTTACCACCAGCATTCTTGGTACATGGTTCCAGTAACTAATTACCCAGACTGCAAAAAATGCCCGCCTTGTTTCTAGACTGGAGCGGGGGTGTGGGCACAAGGTCTGTGTCTCCAAGATCTGAGTCAGATAAGAAAGCCATCGGGGCAGTATTTGATTTACTTCCTCTCATATTCAGCCCCAGTTTATACACACCTCTCTTGCAGCATCTTCTGTTTTCAGGATTTGTAACTGGCCTGAATGAACCTCACAGCATCTGCACACGTGATTATCCCCTGATATTGAAGGTGATGTGGGATGCCGGGTAAAATAAGTGATTGCCCTGCTGAGAGCATACCACATTGGGGAATCCAGTCCTAATCTCCTGTCTGTCTTGACCTTTAACTTCTAGGCCATCGTTCTTCTTATACTTGATACCATCGTAATACTTTTTATTGTCCTTAACATTTTCCATCAGTGCAGTATAATGAATGCCTGTGAGCTAGTGCCAGCAAGCTAACCTGAACCACAGGAGTCTCTTCAGCCCATGTGCCACTGCACCTGCAACCCTCACTTTAATTTGGCTTTCTGCAGCAGTAAGATTAGGGAAGTGTGAAGTACACTCTAAGACTTCTCTGTGCGTGCACATCTGATCTGTGTGGGCTGAGGACCTTTGTGCATAATAGGCAGAGTATCAACATTAACTAATGCCATGAAAAGCCATGCAGCAGGAGGACATCAGAGGGCAAGTGCCAGATGTAAACTCAAATGGAAATCATGAGACATAGTCTAGGGTTATCCTAGTTTGGGTAAGGTAGCGTACATCTGAGTGCTTGATGAAGGTTGTTAATCTCTAGAGACAGAGAAAGACAGAGAAATGTAATTACCCCAAGAACCTTCCTTTAGCAGCTCTGACAGTTTTGAAAGAGTTTCTAGATATTGGAGCAGTTTAGGAAGAAAGCCAAGGAACCTCATTCAAAGATTGGCTAGTCCAGATTCTGACCCTAAGGGTCAGGAGATAACCTGGGGACAAATTGCAATTGCCTTAATCGCATCAATTTCAATAGGTCAGACAGTCAAACAAGATGAAATTTGCCATTGATATCACTGGAGAAAGGATTTTACCCATAAACTTAAATTCAACAACTTCATTTTCTCAGAAGTCAGATATAAAAAAGAGCAGAAAGCAAGGAAGATTTATCCTCTGATGATGTTATAATATTTCATACTTCCATATACATTTGTTTTTAATTTTGTACTTTTAATTCACATGATGAAGTTTTCAGACAGAAGTGGATGTCATGTGTAAGCTGAGTTCCTTGTTTTTTTCTTTTGCCTGTCACTGGCTGCATGTTCTCTATTGATGTCTTGTTCCTGGTACTTGACACTGACCATCTTGTCTGTGAAAGGAAGCACTCCAGCTGGCTTGCCTGATAAGAAGAAAGGAAAGTTTGCTTGGTTTAGTCACTCCACAGAAACCCATGGTAATGTTCCACTGCACTCTGTGTCCACACTGCGTATATCTGTGTGTGTGTGTGTGTGTCTATTTATCTCTATACAGACTGACATATAATACAGCTTTGTATACTTCTGCATGTGCGTGCCTTGCTTTTTCTATTGCTTGTGCCGTGTCCTCTTCATGCACTCAAGATAATAAGCTGCTCTGCAAATCAATCTCTTGCTAATGTCTTCAAAATTGTTTTCCATTTGCAAATAAGTTCGAATATGTCTTGAAAGTGCTTTACCTCATCTTCAAAGATGACTTGCGAAATATCAACGTTTTGTTTTTTTCCTGAAGGGCTTAGTCTCAACCGAAAATTTTAATTATGAATGTTGTTTTTTCTTACAGCTTACTTGACTGTTTCATGTGCATCAAAATATGAATTCAGTTGATTCCTTAATTTGTCTTTCCAAACAGACAAGATTATTAAAACATCTAGTCTTTGTAAAGGAATAGGCACCATCAGAGTACAATATTTCATAGTTATGTCAAGAGTACTAGAGAGTCCATTATTTCATATGGTCCTAAGAGCTCAGCACAAGAAATTTAGATTTCCCAAGACATATGTTGTAGGCACGTGAATTGTTGGGATGGGATGAAGGAAAAAGAGTTCATTTTGAGGGACATTTCTACCTTAATGCTTTCAAAGCAGTAACTCAGGACCTCTTTGGAAGAACCTTCTGATATCTTTCTAGCCTCTGAAGAAGACGTGGTCCCGTGGCCTGTTAAACATCTGCCCAATTGAAATGCGGAACCTATTTATTCTACGTTGCCTCCTGTAACACCAAGGACCCACAAATAGATATGTTCTTAGTATTGAGTAATGTCTTTTACAGGCTGTTAGAAGCCTCTCCAACAGCTAATAGTGCATGCTCTCAAGTCTCATCTGAGATATATATCCAACTGCTACTACAGGTCATGTTCTGAAGTTCTACCAGGCATCTGAGAGATCTTTTTAACTCCTCCATCATTCAGTTTTAAGTATAATTTTTTCATTTGTTTTGTGTATTTGAAAAGGGGGGAGGTGGGAAGAGGACACATATTGGATCCTATCCATTGTCCTAACTTATGTTGAATGATTATATATGAAGGAGTTCTTAGAGCTCATATAGGAGCTGGGAGCAACTGGTGGAATGAAAATTGTGATTTTTTTTTTTAATGATCTGTAGAAGTAAATAAAATATTGAAGTTTGATAACAGATAGAAGATGTGACAGGTCCTTGAATCCAGATGAGATAGGTTCACACGTCAGGTTGCTTTCATTTGATGTTTGTTCCATGATACTTCTGTAAAAGCCTAAGAGATTCTGTCCAGTTCTTAGTTGGTGGGTGTCAATATAAAATCTGCACCATAGTCCATATTCATTAGCACCTTTGTTGGTAATATCTGAATGGGTCAGAGAGTCTGAATTCCCCTCTTATGCCTATAAGTTCAGTTTATAAGTGTAAGGTTGAAACACATTAGTGGTTAGTATATGACAGATGAGCCACCAGTATTATTTATGTGGTACTTGCTATCAGGCTAACAGAAGCCGTTTGTCTGAGTACCTGTCAATCTGGTACTTTTTATTTACACTCTACTCATCGCACAAGAGATTGGGGAGGGCAGTGAGATGGTTGGACTGGTGCAAGTAAAGGGGCATTTTTTTTTAAGTGTTCCGTTGAATCGAGCAAAAGCTTCTTTGTTGGCTTTGCCAGGTTCTCTAATTTTCAATGGTTCTCATTCATAAAATTTCCAGAAACTGACTCTGAAAGAAAGAGAGCAGCTGCTTCTTCCCTTTTCTTTAGCATTTGAGTAACCTGTGTATGTTTCTGAAGTCTACCGGTCCAGCCTGGCCTGTGCAGGGAGGCACTAGACTTGCTCAGCAAATTGCTTAATCCTCAGGAGCTGCAGCTGAGGGTCTTTTCATTAAGCCAGTTCCTTCACTCATGTGATTCATTAATACATGTGCCAGGTTCTAATGGCCAACCTTCTCTTTTTCTTCCCTTTGACTCTTACAGTGAGCATGCCCACCAGTGAGACCGAGTCCGTGAACACAGACAACGTCCCTGGAGCAGATATTGAAGGCGAAAACTGCGGTGCTAGGCTAGCGTGAGTACATATACACAGATATATGTATGTAGGGGTTGGATTGAGCTTGGTGGGTTAAAGCCAGGGCAAATGTCAGGCTTTTTAAGGGGAAGAAAACCCCACAATGGGTGAAAGGAGAGGGTGCAGAAGATCTATTGAACCTGGTTCTTATCTTAATTGCAATGTAAACTCACTCTGGACATTAGTAGAGAGCCTCTGGGTTTACACAGATGTAAATAAATCAAAGAATGCCCAGGATAAGCAGATCTGGTTTTGCATAATAGCTAAAAGAAGAAGTGATGGGTAACAGTGTTCTTATTTTAAAATTCCTCTTTGGTGATAGATAATCAAATCCAGTATATGTAGACCAAAGAATGGAAATGACTGGTCTATTTTAATTTCTCTAATGATTCTTGTACACTTTACAGTGTCTTGTAATAGAAATACGTGGATGATAACTCTCATCCTGCAGCCTGAATTACACCCTTCAAATGCTGAACACAATACTGTAGTGACAAAGAAATGCATCAGTTAGGAGGGAGTAATACCTCCTTGAAATTGCACCATTGTATTAATGGAGGTGCTCGAGAATGTGTGAGAGCGCACCATATTATATAGTATATTTTTTAGCATCACAGAGAGCAAGAATAGGCAAGAGGGGTCCTTTCTTCCCTTTTGCATGACCTGAACAAGAATGGGCTTTATGCTATTGGGGAATATGTTAATCCCTCCAAATTTCCTTGAAATATAGGCTAAGCATATCAGTGCTACAGCTTGTACCATGCTGGAGTATTTTGAGGCTCTGTCCTGTCCTTGGGCATACCTTGAGCCCTTCAGTGTTGATCAAATGCTGATCATAAGTACATAAGAAATGCTCTGTTTTGTCAGAGCTGTGGTCCAGCTGACCCAGTGTTCAAGTCCTGACAGCGATAGGAGGGCAAGTGTGCAAGCCTGGCCATTTCCTGCTTTCCAGTCCCCTTTTACTGCCCTCAAATTTATGCTTATTGGACTAGAGATGTTAGAGGCCCCACTTCTGCTTTTTGCCTTTAGTGCCCATTTATGGACCCATCATCCATGGATTTATGTGAACCCACTGAGGCTGTCTGCTCTCACAATCTCCTGTGGCAACAAGTTTCAGAAGTTCACTACCTGCTCTGTAGACAAGTACTTTCTTGTATCTGTTTTAAGCTGATCTACTACTGCTTTCAGTCAACGTCCTCTCCTTCTAATACTGTGAGATTTGGTGATCAACAGTTCCACATTCAGCTTATCTATCACTTTCATGACTTTGTAAACCTTGATTGTATCTCCCACACACACCCTTGGCCCTCTCCTCGATGAACTGAAGAGGAGGAGATCTTGTCTGCATTGCAAGATGTGATATGTGGAATATGTTGTAAATTCAATCTGCTTTCCTGTAAGTGTCAGCCAGTGACTTACAAACCCCAGGAGAAATTATTTATGATAGCTTTCCTTCACCTGCCTGCTGTTGCCTACCTGCTGTGTCTGGCATTTTAGTTTAGATTATGAACTCTTCTCTGAAGGAACCAGGCTAGATCTATTCACGGCACTGAGGCAGTTGTAGCCCTCTCTTTAGCACCCCACCAAGTTGCTTGTGCTCTTGTTGCATTACAGGAAGCAGCAGCTGGATATGTGACCACTTCTTCCAGCTGGATCCAATTTGGAGAACTATCTCTATTCTGCAGTTATGGTTCCCAACACAGTGGGTCCCCAGGTGCCAACAACAATGGCAACTGTTATTATAAAGTTGCTTATATTTTTAATATTACAGATTGCATTCATTTAATGTCCTTAATCCCAAAGGATCCTAAAGCACTTTATGAACTGTAAATGCAGGGATTGTTTTCACAGTGTTAGAGTTCAGCCACCTTCAGGGTAAAATGTGACAGGTGTTTAAAAACAAAGGGCACAAGTGTATAAGGAGATGTATGAGGGATAGCTTGTTTTGCACTGAAACTGCATGGGGAATTTTGGCAAGCAGAACATAATTATCTTAGCTGGAATGTGACCAGGAGAGCTGAAGTTAAACCCAACTCTAAATGTAATCATGACTTAGAATGGAGTGTACTTAAAATAGCCCAATGTGCCCACAGGCGAACGGCAGTACTGTGGTCTGGCACCACGATCACTATACTCCTGGCATTAGGAGAAGGGATGGCTACGTCCAACACATTTCAGGGAAGAAGGCATAGGAAAATGACAGGAAAATAGAGCTTCATTTCCTCTTCCCATGTTGTAATTTTTAAAACAGGGCCCTAAGTTTCACCAGAGCAGGACATGTAAGATTCACGGAGATAAACATTTTCCTTGCCACTTTCCACTTCGTTTGAAAATGAGTGATGTATAGTAGGGGAATTGAAGTCTGTTATTGAAATGGGTTTTTTTAGCCCTTACCCAAGGACAGTTAAGATCGTCAAGGCCTCGCTCAGACTGCTTTTCATCTCTAAGAGATGGATAGGCTCCTTACAGCTATTCATTTTCCTGGTTGAGCATTGTATTTTAAATTCTGGAGTGAGATACAAATTCTGCCAATGCTTTCTGCTTTTGTAAAATGTTTGCTTCAAACTTGTAGAGCTGCACATTCCTCAGTTATGGGTAAATTCAGATCTGCCTTTAATACTGAGGCTTGGACTCTTTTCTGGTTCATTTTGTAACTGTATCACACACTCAGACAGAGAGAGAAACCAGCTTTCCTGGGTTTTTTCCTGATTTCTTCTCACTGAGCCTTCACTTAAACCTCCCATAGGCCAATATTCCTGCTGGAACATGTAAAATGTAAGCAAGAATTTATTTGAATGAGTATTTTCCTTTATCGGAACTCAACTAAAAGCATCAGAATTTGGCCCAGTGTTCAAGAACAGAGATAATTCATGTGGGAAGTCAGCTGAGCTTTTCAAATAAATTCCTCATCTAGTACTAGTGACTTTCAGTAAGCATTAATAATTATAGTCATGCCATCCAGATTTACTCTAGTTCAAGATTAGGCCCGGACTTTTGAGCAGTCATCTGCCCTCTGGATTTTGTTTTTACAGTTGAAATGGCTAGACAAGTTTTTTGTTCAATTGTTGAGTTTCATCTATTGCAGATAAGTCTTCATTTTTACCAGCCTGCTAAAATTACCTAGTGGCCATGAGTCCCCATTGCTTTGCTATAAACACATCTTTCCCCAGAGGGCAGAGCCTGCACTGGGCAAGCTGCAACCAGACATGACTGAAGCTACAGGGAGATTTCAAGTCAAAGGTAATATATTTATTTATTTAGTGGCATCAGGCTGCTAGGGCATTTAACCACCCCAGCACCACCACCGTGGTTACAGGCTGACCTTGCCATCAGAATGCGCTCGTGATAAAAGGCAAAAAGTACCCAAGAGACTGAAAGAAAAGGCACTTTTATTGAAGATAACTTGGAATTACTGGCTGTTCTTTCTGTTCTTATAAAAAGCTGTAGAGCTTTGAAGAGCTGGGTCTCTGAATGACAGAAAGATCTGCTTGAGAAGCCAGGCTCAAGCGTGCCTTTTGGAAAAGGAGATCTTCCCTGACAGCCTTTCTCAGCTCCACAGAGACATATGTTATGTGAGATCAGGAGAGTACCTCTCAAACACAAGCTATCTCCTACTGATGAATTGTCTCAAAGAAGCTTTTATTTCTATAGTATCCATACTATAGAAACTGCCTTCATCAGCTGTGCTGTCTGGAGCAACGCCAGTCTTCAAACCAGCAGAAGGAGTTTCAGGAGGAATCTAACATCCAATCTCTCTTTGCTTATTGTGTAAATCTGGTTTCTTAGAACTAAAACAAAAAAACCCTCATTCATATTCATTCCTGGTGTAACTCTGTGCCATCAGGAGAGCTGTGGCAGGGAGTAGTTCCCTTCCTGACATGGGTGTTAGCTTTATCAGGCATCTGAGTTTGAAAAAGGTTTTGTAGGATTCCACAGGACATTGAAAAGCATTCCACAACTTCCACAGCCTATCATCCCTGTCATGGTTTTGCCTTGTACTGCACTGACATCTGCCCTGCAGTAGAAACACAACAGCTTTTATCCTCAAGGACAACATTTGGAAGTGGAACTTATCTTACTTCTGATGTGTCACAGCTTTAATAACCTGTTGTCTCTGGTACAAAGAAATGTGTTTCCTCTGCAGCAAGCATCAGTGGGATAAACCCAGAACTAGGAGCAATGGGTTTCTATTTACAGGATAGCCTTATACCCAGGACTTCCCAATAGCAAGTAATTTCCCTGAGCCTCTGTGGTTGCTGCTGTGCAGGACTTAGATTCCTGAGGACAGGTTATCGCTCATAATCAGTAGTAATCCGTTCTGTGTGGGATGTCAGCATATATAATCTTCCAATACAACGAGAATGTTAATTTTCTAATACAACCATACAGATCTGGAGTGCCACAGTAGAGCTTGCTTTTATACATATGTATTAGCTAAAAAAAAGACCTTTGTGGAAACTAATGTTCCATAGATAGAGCCTCAATAGAAAAGTGAAGCACTTGAGCTCAAAGGAAAAGAGAGCTTAAAATTATCTGCTTTCATGGAAACAGTAAGCCACTTGGCATTTTCACCTTGGCCGGGATTTGGGAGACAGTTCAATTGCTTTTCCATCAAAGAGGGTTAAAACAATAAAACAGGATAAAATAAAATGAACAACCTACACTGGCTTTCCAACTGAAAACAGTGTGTCCTGAAAATATTATGAAAAATGGAAGCTTTCCCTGGCAGCTGAACCATCAGTGTTTTTTCCCTCGGTGCTTTTCTGGCTGGGAAAATAAATCCTATGCAGTTCTTGCAATAATCAGCATAGGAGCCAGTGGTGAAGGTGAAAGAGTCAGCTTGCTTGCAAGTTCACTATAGTTGCTGCTGGTTTTTCACCTAATGAGAAGATAGCCTCCTTCTGTGAGGACCAAAGTCCCCATCACATCAGGAGCAGTGGTAAGAAAAGTCTGCCAAAAGCTCTGAAACCACTGCTGACTTCAGCAGGAAAACACACAGGATCGACCCTTACGTGTCAGCCTCAGCTACTGCTCTCCAATTTATTATGAGCAAGGTGTTTTTGATATTCACAGTCAGCTCTAGATATGTGTCTAAAGGACAATAGCATGCCCTTGTGGAGGAGGAATTATCTTCCTACTTCGGATTCTGTGACAAGTCTTGCCTGTGACTTGCCACAGGGAGAGCAAGATTATTCACTAAATGCTGAAGTGCTGGCCTATTTTCCCAGCTTGTAAGAAAGCCTGTTGAATAGCAAACCAGCTCAATTTTAAGCTAGACACACCCAGTTTTCTTAAGGATGTTCTGTAGATTCTTACGGCTGCTGGCCAACAACCACCTCCCTCTTAAAACCAGCATTGCTCCCATCAGGTCGGCATGCTCTTCAGTGCTTCTGCAAGAAGGGCAAGAACGTAAAAAAAGAGAAGAGGCATCGCTGTGTGGACCCTGCTGAAATTCAGTGATTGCCTCAGCAGGAGGATCTCAGTCCACATCAGAGCACAAGTTCTCCAGGGCCGGTCATCTGTTCTGTTTTGCTGGAAGCTTTTAATTAACGGTCAGAAATGAGAAACGGTCATTGCATGTCCCTACACAACTCCCCAGTGTTAATTGCGTTGTACAGAGGATAGCAGGCAGAAGGATGGAGGCCCATTGCTTCAGTGTGAATCGCAGAGGCATAGCTGAGGGTAGAACTTAGCCCTAACACTTCATTAGGCTGAGAGATTATCTGGTATGCAGCATACATTCCTGAAAATGTCCTGCCACTATATGCTCTTGTCCCAGTAATATGTGGAAAAAGGACCCTAGGGTGGGCACCTTCTCTTCAGGGATGCCAGCATCCTGACTAGAAGCAATGAAATGTCATCAGCAGGAATAGAGAGAGGGAGAAATGTTGTGCTGCTTGACCAGTAACTGCATGAATGCACCATATTGCACCAAAACAGAATCAATATCACACCAGGACTGTGTTCTCACAGTTCTAAAATCTCTAAGATATGCACAGTGCAGCTCTTTGGATGTTCCCCAAAGTTGTGTATAACCTAGGGGCATAGTAAGTAAATTTCTGTGTTACTGCTGTTCTGAGAGCTTTTACTAGTATCCAAGGGCTTTTGTAAGTCCTCATGAAGATAGCTGCCTATAGGCGGGATCATATAGTGTAAAAGTAGCTGTGACCAGCATGCCAGATAATGTCATGGTCGTGTTTAGTAATTTCTACACCTAGAAAATAACTGTAATGTGGCCTTTGTGTCATGCTTGGAGTCACAAGGTTTTTCCAGAATTGTTTGTTGTGTGTACAATTACACAAAGTCCTCAATCCCTGTTATACAACAGTGTCACATCTTTCACAAATGCATAGTTTCTCTTCTCTGGTGTCCACCATGAACAGAGAAATGAAGACTTTATCTCTCAGAATGTGGGATAGCTAACTAGATTTGAATAATGCTGAATAGTCCTGAGTTTATGTTGATAATATCTTTAAATTTCAGTCTTATCTGTATGTGGTACATAACTATGTAAGGTTAGAAGAGTTTTAGAGACTTTAAAAGCTAGCTAGTCAAACAGTACAGGTCTGATTTTTGTGCTTGTCTTTCTAAAAGATAATCTGAGTTACATGGTTCCTATGATAAAAACACTCAGTAGTGATTTGAAATGGTTTTCATATAGGCTCCTATACCATGATTTTAAAAAATAGTTTCTCAAGACATTCCAGAGCTGGACACAAATGGGGACTCTCTCTTTCTCTCAATGACAAAAAGCTCCCAGGATGCCAGGGATGCAAGAGATCCATGTTTAAAACCAGCAGAGAATCTGGTCCACCCTGAACCCCTGGCGAGTGCCAGTTTGGAGTGTCACAAAGGGGCCATGGCAAGGCCCCAAATCCAAACTATTTGACAGCCCCTAGTGACACCATAAAAGCATTTTATTATATGACATGTTAACCCTGGTTCTGAAAGACAAAAGATTCTTGATCATAAGGGTTATTTGAAAAATGTGTTTCAGATTTGGGCATAATGTTTTCAGAATCAGTTATTGTACAGTTCGTGTTTCCAAAATTCCATTTCACTCTTGGATTCTGCCTCTAAATATAAATCTCTTCCTCCTTCCTTGTCCTGTTCTATATATATAGGACACCCACATGTGATAAAGCCTTCTGCCATAGCAGTAAGGCAATGGCGGGGGGGAGGCTGTAGCTAACCTGTGGGAGCACTGAATGCACTTGGCTGCTGCTCATAATGCTCCAAAGATATAATTATCACATGCGTGATGAGTACTACACCTGCCACATCTCTTTTGCTTAAATAAATAAAAGATTCCTTAAATGCCACACAGCTCCCTTGCTGGGAAACTGTTAGGCAGAGAGGTCACCAGAGGACTTCACACTCCCTGTCCTTCACCTTCCACCAGGCAGATTCCCCATGACATCTCCCTTGCTCTCTCCCGCCCACCCCCTCAGCCTTTTCCTATGAAAGTCCTCTCCATCTCCTTTTCAGTGCCCAGCTTTCTCCTTCATTGTGATTTTGTCTTCTTTTTCTTTCCCCTGTCTTTGTCTGAGCCTTCTTTCCTGTTGCCTGTAAATCTGATCCATTACAGTTTGTAGGTAGGTGCTTATCAAGCAAGAATTTTCAGTGAGAAGTTGGGGTAGCTTTAACAGTAAGGATGTGCTTTGTAGGTGCTTCACTTGTCATCCTTGTTAAAGCTTGCTTTGGCTCTGCAGCATAATTTAGCATTCTGTTCAGCCAGTGCATTATTTCTTCTTTATCAAAAGAGTCATTGCGTGTGTGTGTAACTACACTGCTGCCTAGTATGTGGCCTAGACAAGCTGCCTGTGACACAGCAGGAATGATGTATTCAGTGCAAAGGCTTTTTTTTTTTGGCTTGGACCATCTGCTGGTGAAATGTTCCTATCACTAAAATCTCTTCCACATAAGGAAACTGACCCATCACTGATTACTTGTCAGTGACTGATGTCCTCAAACAGGGACATGACCATTTTTAAGACTGCTACAGAAAGTAGTGTTAGATGCTCTGAGAATTACTTTGTCCCATGTCTACAAACAGTGAATCCATTTTTAAGCCAGTACAGTAAGACCTTTGCTGACTGTTAACAATGAATCACTTTTCTATCATAGAGGGAACCTTAAGAAATGCTTCAACCCAGCAGAAATATCTTGTTCATAGTCACTCCCCAGATTCTCATTTATTCTGTTATTGGTAGTGGATTTTGCAGCTTCCTAAATCACCTCTGACGCATGTCATTGCATCCATATACCTTTATTTCTCTCTGTGCACCATTATGTATGTGCCAAAAGACAGCCAAAGAGTTCGAAGGCCTTATAGGACATATGTCAAGCAGAGCAAGGTAGTGGTTAGAGAATTGGGAGTCTATCTCTAGCTTTGCCTGTGACTTCTCATAAAAGGCTAATGAGATTATTTAGGTGAATAAATCCAAGTGCATGGAATTAGATATTTAAACACATATATAGTGGGAACATGGCCAAATTTTCAGGAATGCTTAATTCCCAAAATTTCATTGATAGCAACAGAATCTCTTATTGTTCAGACCCTTTTGAATTCAAATCAATTTACATAGATAACAAAGACAATGCACTGGTTTGCCTTCAATTGCTGGAAAAAAAGAAAGCATTATTTTCCCCATGGTTTCATAATGTGCTTATATATCCAGAAGTGACAGGTGATGTGTGAAAGCAACAAGTCTGTCTGTATAAAGTCATACATATTTTAATATAAGAAAAAAACCTAGTGACTAAAAGAAAAAAAGAGTCATACTTGAAAAATAAATTTGGTAGCAGATGTAGAGTGCCCCTAGCATTAGGCCAGTCTTTTACCCAAGAGAAAAGCTTGTTCACTGATGTCTGTAGGTGGTAGAATCCCATCATGGCATGACTCCTGCTTCATGACTCCCGCCAAAAACCAAGAGTTGTATATCAGGGAATTCTAGCCTTGCCGAGTGCCTACATTGACTTACAGGAGATTCAAGAGGAAAACAACAACCATTAAAAAATTAATTGAGCTTAACTTTGTTTCTTTCTATTACTATTTTCATGAAAGCCTGGGAGGTATGGGACAGCTTCAGAGACTTTAATGGCAATTCTTATCTTTCAGGCATCGGATCTCAAAATCAAAGTTTAGGTAAGTAAAACTGACTTTTGCTTTTCCTCCTTTCCACTGGTTTTGTTCCTTACTTTGTGAAGTGGTTTACTCCTGCATCTGTGGGACACAGTGGTGATTCTAGGAGATATTGCCAAACTTGTCAGATTTTAGGCAGTCATCTACCAAAAATCAAGATCCTTTTTCTTAGTTTCATGCTGAAATAAGGCATAGTGACTACTGACAGTATTTCACTCAGAAGTACCTATCTGATTGCTACCTACATATCTCGAGCCATAAAATATAAAAGCAGAAGAAAAAAAAAGTTCAACCACATAATTATACTACATCCATCGACATCAACCCTGTCAGCTCAAGGTTCTCTTTCCTACACTTTGTTGCACTACTCTGCTTTGCTTGATTGTAAATATTTCAACTGATGAGGTTTGCATCTTATTTGTGAAATGTTCCCTTTCACCATGGGACATGTAGAGTCTTTTCTGGTGGTGTTTGTTTTTCTGTTGGCTTAAAGCGTTTGAAAATGTGAAGCAGTCCCCAGGTGGTCATCTGTGGGTTTTTATTGGAAAGGCTGACTGAACTTATGGAACTTGGTTGTTGAGGTCCCAGTCCATTTCTACCTCTTCAGAAGGAGCCCAGCTGCCTCCATAACGCTGAATTAAAAGTCAATTTTATTAAAAAAAAATTAATTTTCAGAATAACTTGAACAAGTGAGCAACTCTGTCCTTCAGATTACCTAAATAATGAACGGTAATGTAAATTCAGGAATGCACATATGTGTACCTACTGCCTATATTCATCCCTGTGCAAAGAGTTGCATACACGATCACATTCCTACAATCCATTAATTTATTTTTATGTAGGTGGAAGCACAAAAAAACACTTGTATCATCACACGGTCATGTGCATGCACGTTTGTGCACAGGTACACACAAAAGTGTGTGGGATTGCTAATGATTTAATGACAACATGAATGCCTAAGTGTTGTGCCCATTTTGAAAGTTGGGAAGATTGTTTCTTGTCCAAATCGACTTGCAAAACACACAACCCTTATTAAATGTTTGTGCTAGATAGACTGGGTGCCTTTATAAATTGCATAGCTAAAACGGCCTGTTTTGATTACCTGTTAAAATGTTGTTGCAAAATTCTTGGCCAGTGTGCAACGTTCACATTGCCTGGCTTTAGTTCATATAGATGCTGAACCCTGACCTCAAGCATGGCCATAGTTTACCACTGGAAATAATACATAAGAGAAGACTAACCAAGAAAAGTTCTCTCTTCCCGTAATGTTGTGTATGTGTGTGTCTCTTTAGATACACACACACAAATGCACACATACACACACATATATGTATATAATATCTATATAAAACTATTAGATTTATTATACAGTGGCAAGTGTTGCCTGGAAACTGGTTGCTATGGAAGTTAAATTCTGAAGAGTAGGAGGTGTGTAATTAGCTTTAAATATCTTCTGTGGTTAGTAATTACCCTCAGAAATCAGTGACACAAGGGGATGTGTTCATGGAAGGCAAACTTTAAAAGGTCTGTTGATTAGCAAATGGTATCCTTAGTTCCAGGCATGAAGGTGAGATGCTGAGGTCCCCTAAGTTTTGGTTTTCTTTTCAGAGTTAGCCCTTGTATTGTGCTTACTCCTGAACATTTCTGAATGTTGGAAATGTTCCATGGATTTTATTTGACCTCATCTCTCCAAGGACTTAATCCAAAGGTCCATGGTATATAGTGGGTATCTTTTCATTGACTATCCTGTGGCTGGGCAAGGTCCCATTGCAGGCCACAAACATTAAATACCAGAAGAATAATTATTTTTGTGGGAACTGGGCTAAAAAAACTCTCAGGGTAGCTGCGATGGAGGTCTTAATCATATTAAGACATTGCTTGAAGAGGTTTATTCATCCCTAAATGTTGCAAATTGGCTTAGGACTAACTTTATTCCTATAGCTAAAGGAAGGATGATCACAACTGTTGACTGAGATGAGAATGAAAGAATATTTCTCAGGGTGAATTTTAAATTTATTCTCTACCACTCTTGAACCATAAATCAAGACTAGAGTCTCTCTTGACAGAGATTTGCAATAGCCTAAGGATCCCTATCTGAAAAGAGCTTTTCTTTTTCCAATTTTTCAAGTCGCTACTGGCGCCGATGGAATCGATTCTGCAGAAGAAAATGCCGCGCCGCTGTCAAGTCCAATGTTTTCTACTGGTTGGTGATCTTCCTTGTGTTTCTCAACACCCTTACCATTGCCTCTGAACACTACAACCAGCCAGACTGGCTCACAGAGGTCCAAGGTGAGGAGAGGCTGATGGTTTTGTTTATTGTGGTCAGTGTCAAAAAAGGGGGCTGAGGGAGGACCTGATGCATTAGACCACACAATGTAAAAGGAGCATACACAGCTCCAAATAGTCCTCTGTCTGTGGAGGACCTTAAATAATACAACAAAATATCTGCCTACAATGGGAGAAGTTTCAGGGAAAACACAAGTTCCTCATTTCCAGCCAAAGCAGTATTCCACTGGGTGTAGGTGAAATCAGGAGCTTATGCTAAATATATATTTGCAGCAACTGGATTTCCAATTTATGGATAGCTACTGGGAGCCACAGGTCCTCCAAGGTTTTCCCTGAAATGGCATTTATGATAAATTCTAGATACCAAGGAGGTGAGGAAGGAAGAGTGATTTGTAAAGTTCTTCTGTCTGCAGAACAGTTGAATCCTCACTGGAGGTGAGAGCAGTGAAAGGCTTAATTAAGCAACAGTAGGTAGCACAGCAGCTCTTCTATTCCCACTCTCATCTGCAGATGACAAGCGTGATGGGAGGTTGTGCACAGGAAGGCACATCCCCGCCATAGAGGTTGTGTGGTTGTGTAATAGATCACAGCTGTACATGCAATACATAAGAATCGCTGTAAGCACCTTCATAAAACATTTCTGTGAATGAGATGCCCATGCTTTTGAAGTCCATTCTTTGACCTAAGCTTATATGGAGTTAACCTTTCACACTGATCCCAGAAAGGGTTTCTTATAGGCAAGGGCCGATGGTTAGCTGTGGTGATCTTTTGACTAAGTTTCATTAATCTGTTTCTGTTTGTTTTTCATGAGACACTGCCAATAAGGTGCTGCTAGCTCTTTTCACGGCAGAGATGCTGCTGAAGATGTACAGCCTTGGTCTCCAGGCCTATTTTGTGTCCCTCTTCAACCGCTTTGACTGTTTCATTGTGTGTGGAGGAATCCTGGAAACGATTCTGGTTGAGACAAAGATCATGTCACCACTGGGCATTTCGGTGTTGAGATGTGTTCGTCTCCTAAGAATATTTAAAATCACAAGGTACTTTTGTGCTTCTTTGGGAATAAAGGAGGGCTACTGCTCAATGCACAACACATATAGGTACAAGTCAGTCACATCCCTCTTTTTTCACTTTTTCTACCACCAATTGGGTAGTGAGAGTGCTAGGTTGACAGTCCTCATCTTCGGAAGTCTGTGGCAGGATGGGGAGAGCTGTACAGACTGGATATCCCTGATGTGAGTGGTAAGGATCGGTGAGCAGTCTGGCATAGGGGCCTGGAGACACTTGATACCATGCAGATTGTTAAAATGAAATCTGGAAAGATAATGTGAGCTAAGCTCGGGCTCTTAGGGTTCCCTGCAAAAGGGAAAGTGAAAACAAAACAGCAGATATCCTTGTGACCTTTTCTGTTGCTTTATGGTGACAGAGAAAAACTGTTGAGAGACTGTTGTAAGCCAAAACAACATTTGACTGAGGAGCCCATGCCAGTTCCAGTAGACTCAACAGTGGCCTGAGTGGGAGATAGTGCCTACACCAGCAGCTATAGGCAAAGGATGTTGCCAGCCCGTCTCCTTCAGAGGAGTCCAGCATGAAGCAGCAGCTTAACAAAGAAACCAGACTTTTCCAGACTCCGGTCTCCCCTCTTTTTCCTTTTCCTTCTTTCTCCTCTCCCTCTGCATAAAGGCACAGTGTTGTCTATTAAACAGTTGCTGCTTCCTGCAGTCGGGTACCTCCAAAACACCAGCTTGGTTTGGCAGGAGTTTCTCAGCTTGAGGGGAGGTTGTAGGAAAGATCAGCTCCCAACTTACCCAGATGGGAGCTCTTGGAACAAATCTATCCAAGTGTTCACCCAAAGCCCAAAGTCGCACAGGGCCTGCCTTTTCCCATGTGGGCAACAGTCAGCACCTTATAAAAAGCTTGACTGAGGTGGTGAAAGAGTGCATTTTCTGCAAGCTCAGCTACGAAAATGTCTCTAGAATTGCTATAAACTCCCCCAAAGGAAATTTCTCACAAATTTGAGATAAAAAACACAGTGCATGAGAAAAACAAGACCAAAACTGGAAGACAGTCAAGATGGCAGAGCTGTAAGGCAGAAAAAACAACAGACTTGGACTTGTGCATCGTACGAGATTTACCCTTAAAGCTTCTGAGCCTCAGCTCTCTGGCAGGGTGGATGGTTTTCAAGGTCAGATAGCAGAGACAGAAAATCAGTTTACGGTCTCAGAGAGAGAGTCCAAAGCAAGCCTACAACTATTAAAAAAGAAAAAAAAGTGGTCTGTTTACACGTGTGATCATAGAAGAGGGAAAAATGTTCCAGCTAACAAGAGTTTCCAGCAAGAAAGGCATCTTTGCCCTTTCAGAAATAGTGGGGATCTCTGGTCTGGTGACTGTTTTTCCTGGATCTTTGGGTCTGAAAGCTATCATCACTGAGTCCCAGGCCTGGTTTCTGAGGAAACCAGTAGCTGTTTCAGGCATTGGGTAATCAGATACACCCAGGGCAACATACCAATAGCTATAAAAGCTAAGCTTCAACATAGCATCCTGGAGAGGTCATTGTTTTTTCAAGACATTTCTCCACTCCTACACAAAATATATAATCTAGCTAAGAGAATTCTCTATAGAAAGGCAAATGCTGAGAGAATATCATTAATACTTAAGGAAGCTTGAGCTATTGGAGTACTCAAATATTCCTAAAGATTCTGGCAGAGATGTAATGTTGGAACCAACCAGCAGTAGGACTAGTTATATGTACCTTCATTCTGCAGCAGAACTAAAATACAATTTTTCATGGAAGCAAATGTTACCTGGAATACATCTCCTGCAATTTGTACAGGGGTCTATGTGTAAAGCACAGAGCTGAGGAATAACTTGTAATGAATAATGTATTAATCAGTTTTTGCCTGCTTTCCTGTTCCTAAAATATTGGCAAGTAGGTTGCCGTAGTCTCAGATTTATCTGTGTTTTTTAATTATTCATAATTTTCTTCATGATTTTTCCCCTCCGTGGGTGAAGTTCACCCTCATGTGGAAGGCCCTAGCACAAGCCTCCAAAGCAGTATTTTAGGCCCACTCATGTCTTACTGCAGGAGAGAATATTCTGGCATTAAAGCAAAACTTTTACCTCTGACGTTCTCCAGTAAAATACAAATTTTTCCATTATTCACTCAGCTCTAAATACAATGTTCATTTATTGACGATGTTATCAATACTGGTGGAATACACCACCTGAGTGCAATGATAATACAGAAAGATACAATCCTAAAAACCTGGGAAGGGTAGGAGGGATGATAGTGTAATGTTTTATGTCAAATATATATTCATGAGCAGTGACATGGGGACATACAGTGGAGATGGAAATAATGATAATCAAGGGCATTAAAAAGGCAGAAAGCAGGAAGATTACTCTGGTGAGAGTATATTAGTAGGTAGCCTAATCTTTATATATTTGTATGGATTTTCCATGGTAAACATCACGCACAAACCAATTCTGGGTGCGTCAAGATGATACACTTCTAGGAAAAACACAAATATAGCTCCCTAATATAATAGAAACAAATAAAGACACCATCAGATGAACAATGCATCATTTTAGAAACCACATTTAGAATTTCAAGAGCAAACATTTCTTCCAAAATTATAAATACTCTTCAGAATCATTTAGTCTTGTACATTAGACAAGAAACAAAATAATCTGTTTCTTTTATTCTCCCTAATTTTACAGGGCTGTGCAGAAAATCTCCCTTTGCTATGAGAAGACAAATTATTTTCTCTTTATAAATAGTCCTTTACTGCTTTATAAATCCCTATATTTAGTCCTTTATACTTGAAAAATAAATCAATTTATTTGCAACAGCATACTGAAATTTGATATTTTATACCTAATCCTGCCACTAGATATGTCACTGTTAACTGTAGGGAGGAGAGACAGGACACCTTTTTTTTTTGTACCTGCTTTCAGAGTGGTTTTAAATTGGATGAACAGTGTGGGAAGCTTTCCTACAATGAGACTGCCAGCTGTTGCTACTGTTTTAAGCTCTGCATCTGTGATTGCCAGTACCATAAAGACATAGTGGAAGGCAATGGAGAGGAGAGGGAAAAGAATAAAAGAACACTTAAGTTCTAATCCAGTTCTGCAATTGATTTTTGTGTGAGATGTTGAACAAATCATTTAACTTCTCTGCATCATTCCTCCATTTTGAAACAGGGATCATAATCATGTCCTACTCATTGGGGTTTTGCAGTGCCTCATTCACTGGCATCCTCGAGGGTCTGAGATCTGCAAGTGGGAGATGTTAAGAAGCACATTCATTTCCCGATAAGTCTGAGGAAGCAGCAGTGCTTTCTCTTGTACCTCCCATTATATGCTGCCTGGTCCAAAACTTCTGATTCCATCCAGCAGTGCCATGAGATTTATTGTAACTGTTTTTTCTTTGTAGTATATTAACCGAAGAGGACGAAGTAGTGAGACACTTTTTCTTTGTCTGGATTTCATCCATTCCTGACTTAAAAGCCTTGTGTTTCATTGAGTAACCCCAGATCTCACTTTGAGGGGGTGTTCATGTTATTTCTGCAACCACCTAACCTCAGATGGTAACCTCAGTTCAGGCTTCTAGGACACTAAGATAAGACAATTGTGATTTTCACATCCCAGTCAAGTCAAGCCTTCCTTATCATCTCCTTTTTCCTTTTCTCTTTTTTTTTCCTCTGATTGGTTTGTTTACTTTTCTAATGGTGCTGTATTTCTAGCTAGTACTCAGTGCACAGATAAAACAGCACTAATCTTATCGCCAGGTCGTCTCAGTTAATTGCTTTAAGTTTGACAGTTACATAAGAAACTGAATCTCAGGTATTGAGGCATTTGTAAGAAATGCAGAGCTGATAAAAGTCTGTGCAGTTGCGCTCTGAGGTAGCAAGGCATTTATGCTTAAAGTGAGTCACTGAGACTATTCAGATGGGTAACAGCTCTACTGTATGTCTCTTAAGGGCACTGCTAGAAAGACCTAGAAAATGTGTGTCCTGGCTGACATTGGAGGGCTTGGAGACATATTCTGGACCCCATCAGTTTCTGGTTTAAGGATGCTAAAGTCAGTCGAGTTTCATCAGAAATTAATTTTTCCCTTTTCCTGTGTCACTTTCCCTTCCTCCCAAAGTGTGAAAGTATGTGAGCTGTAAGCATAAACACAAATACAGCGAGCTGTTACATTGCACATTCAGTGCGGACATTTGGTGGCACTGAGCCCACAGCTTCCATGCCCTTACCTTTGCTCTGTAGTTTTTCATTGTTCATCTGTCTAATTGCAGTTAAACTTTAAAGCATTCTAGTTTTCTCTGAAGTGCTGAAGCTGGGCTGGAGGGAAAACATCACAGTTCTCTTTGAAGCTCAGCTCTTGGAGATGAACCAGTTGCTGAACTTCAGAGGACATGGTGGTGTTCCTCTGCAGATCAGATTGCTAACCTTCATAAAGTGATTGGGCTGCTCAAACATTCCTGTCTTCCATGGGAAGTCTTCCGTGGAAAGTCTTATTTTTACACTGATATTTTAAAAATATTAATTTAACTGGAATTTTAAGAACCCTTGTCTCTAATGACTACACTACCTTCAGAACAGATTTGTATGTGGAAGGATCAGGTTTCCTCAAAGGAGTGAGAGCACTAGACATGTCTGCCATCCTTTTCAAGTGGAACTTTTGTCTCCGAGGAAAATATGGCTAGAGATTCAGAGTTCTCTAAGGAAAGAAAGGTTCAATGTTATGGGCTTTGGGAGAAGGGAGTAGAGGACGTTGGCCATGGTGGAATCTCAAAGCATGGTGGCAAGCCACAAGAGGTGGTGCTAGAAGGAAGACAGAGATCCCAGGCAAACATTACTGGCTCGCTGACCTGTGAAAGCTGTTGAAGCTTGCTAGTAATGTGCATTCAAAATGAGGTGATTGGAAGATGACAGCTAATCTTCAGCCCAGTCTGAAAGCTCTGTCAGGCTCAGAATTGCATAAAAGAGAAGCGGTCATGACCTGCTAAGCAGTAGACTAGGAGTGGTTGAGCAGATGCAAGATCAAAGTGGAAGTTGCTTCATGGGTGATGTGGATTCTTTAGAAATTTTTTCTAAAGCCTTTTTCCAACACATGGCTACTCTGCGGGCTGGCAAAGAATGCAAGCAAACTGACATGCTGCAGCAGAGCATGCTGCTGGCATTTCTTTGAACCCTAAAGTGGGACCACAAGGGCAAGAAGATCCTTTCTCTGCATCGTACATCAGTCTGATCTGGGCACAAGCCTGAATACACTGGGAGAATAGGTCTTAGCCATCCTCTCTCTTGAATGAAGTTCTTCCAAAGTGTTCTGCAGCCTGTTTGAGGAACCACAGCGGGTTTAATACCCCAAAAAACAGTGGTGGTGTGCTCTTCCAAGAGCAAAGGAAACTCTGGACTTTATGGGCGTAGATCTGGAGTCTCTTTTAGGGTCCATGTAAAAGGACCTTTAATTTCTTTCTCATTCCTCTCAGTCCCAGAAAGCTTAGCAACCTCTATCTGTGGGTGAGCCCAAGCACATATTCACATACACCAGATTTTGGACAAGTTTGTATTTGCATCCAAACTGTTTCCCCATCTGCTCTTGTTAGTTATTACAGGCCATTCTCTGGAGTGAGGTATTCTGGCTGCCATAACATCTGTGACTGTTGTAATGAGGTTGGTTAGAATGTAACTCACTGAAACAGCAAGAACTAATCACCATATATTGATATAAGATTTGCAAAGCCTTAGATGGAGAGTGCTGCAATAATCTTCTGGGTGTGCATATGGGCTGGGGGGTGGAGGGAATTGTGTATGTACACGTGTGGTAGTAAAATTACTCATTAGTTGCAGTAGGTCTCATTATGTTAGGGAAGCACATCAATGATTCACTGCTTAATAGGGTGTTTGGAAATGCCTGCTTATACGCAGAAGGCAGCCTGAACCAATATCCTGTGCAGTCCGTGAGCACCTGTCTTGGATTGAAGGAATTTTAACTGCCTCTATTTTCTCTCCCAGATACTGGAACTCCCTGAGTAACCTTGTGGCTTCACTCCTGAATTCAGTCCGCTCCATTGCCTCCCTGTTGCTGCTTCTCTTCCTCTTCATTATCATATTCTCACTTCTGGGGATGCAGCTCTTTGGGGGCAAGTTTAACTTTGATGAGATGCAGACCAGGAGGAGTACGTTCGACAACTTCCCCCAGTCCCTCCTCACTGTGTTTCAGGTAAGGGCAAGAGTGGTCCCAGTGGGGCCAACGCATTGTGCTTACACGTGGCAAAACAGAGAGCAGGTCCTGCACCCTTCCCCTGCAGCCTGACAGTCCCCGAGACTGGACATCAGGCTAACAGCTCCAGGAGCAAGGTGCCACGCTGTGCTGCCAGCACAGGGGTATTCCCTCCCAAATTGGGGAACCAAAGCTAAAACCCCTGTGTGTAGGAAGGCCACCAGGTCTTAGCAGGGTAGGACAAGAGAATGGTCATTGCCATGTCCCAGGGCAGCACCTGCAGGCCAAAGCCCAACCCTACAGCTGTCCTCCCCCCTCCCACAGTACTGGGGAACAAATAATCTGCTCACAGCACCAGAGAAGTAAGCGAATGGCCTTTAAGCTGACTGCAGTTTTGGGAGTGATCAGCCAAGAACATCAGGATCATGATTTCATGTGCAAGGTGAAGGGAAGTGCCAGGGAGGGCTGTGCTGCGGCTGTCTTCAGTGCTATAGGTTGTGCAGCCTGTCTGAAACAACAGACACGTGGGAGGGAAATGCCTGTGAGAGGTGAGGAGACCTGAGCAGAGTTGTCTGGGAGAGCCATTTGGCTTCAGCCATCATCTTCAAGGGGACATCAGGGTTTTATTTACACTTTGAGCACAGGCTCTCTTTGCATTCTCCTTGTTCTGTCTTTTTTAATTTTCTAGATGGACACAGCCAGAGTCTGCAACCATCCTGGGGGAGGGGGTGTTCTCTAGGATAGTAGATATCTTTGTGTTAATGGGGTTTTCAAATTCTCTGTGTGGTCTAACACTGTATCCCTTATTGGTGGGAATGTGTCATTTAGATCCTGACTGGGGAGGACTGGAATTCGGTGATGTATGATGGGATCATGGCTTATGGCGGCCCCTCTTTTCCAGGAATGTTGGTCTGTATTTACTTCATCATCCTCTTCATCTGTGGAAACTGTATCCTTTGATGCTATTCTTTTCTCCAAGTGGGGCTGAATTTAAAGTCACCCTTTACTACTTTGTTATGTCAGAAAATAATGAATTTCATACCTTACATTTTTACCTTTTCCCTAGGTCTGAATTTTGGCTTTACACTGCCAAAAGTTAAACAAGTTTGTTTAATTTTAGCTAGTGCTAAGGCATATAAACAGTTGTAAGAGCCAGCTACGTGCCAGTTCCGCATGCTAGCTTTTATTTAGTATCTTTACATGTTTAGTGTTTTTATTTTTCATTCTTCTTAATTCTCTCATAGGTTTTTCTTTCCTGCCTTCTCCAGAAACTAATCTCTGTGTGTACCTACTGTACTTACTGTATATTTTTACTTTAATTGCCTTTTCAGTGATATATTCCATGTGCTTTCACCCAAGACTT
The DNA here is from genome assembly GCF_035582795.1 of Mycteria americana. Taxonomy (NCBI): domain Eukaryota; kingdom Metazoa; phylum Chordata; class Aves; order Ciconiiformes; family Ciconiidae; genus Mycteria; species Mycteria americana. Next base: position 69,960,577 of record NC_134365.1, read on the forward strand.
ATGTGGAATAAAAATATGTATAATCTACAATATGCTATATACAAATGCTGCAATAGGAGTAACATATGTTTGACATAATTGATTTATGTGAGATCATATATTAATTCATGTATAAACTAACAGGAACCATGTTCCATTCAGTTACTGCAATCCATGTGTTCTTCAAACAGAAAATCATGTGTTCTGTTATCTTCCAGCCTGTGCTGGTGTTAAGTAACTTCAGTTCTCTCTGGCTTCAGGGTGAAGTGAGGGCACTGTACATATCCCAGGAGGTACAAAGCACATTGCATGATTAGGCTGTGAGTGTCTTTTCACAGGAATTTGCATATAACATAGAGCTATGGTTCTGTTCCATATCTCAGTGTGCTCCAAATTTGTTCATGTTTAGTTTCTGCTTCCCTAATAAATGACCCTCCTGTATCAGAGGTGACATTTCTTTTTATACTGATTCTTCTATAAAGCCACCTTGTAGTCTCAGCCCAGCTCTTCTGGCCTTTCCTCATAATTCAGATCTCTCAAACCCTGTTATTTGACATTTCAGTTGACCTGCATGCCCTCTCTTCAAAGTGAGATGGTGCAATTCCACTTATCTGAAGGTCGAGGTAGGCAGTCTGCCTGACAGCTTAAAAAAGCTACAATTTGGATCTCCTTGTGAACTTCAGAGGAAAATGTGAGCCAGCTCTACATGCTGGCTGACTTTGGAGCCATTAGACCTTGGAGCTCAGGGAGGGGGGCGACTGTATTTCCAGACTAAACCTTGAACTGGGGTTTACTTAAAAGTTATCACGGTGTAATACGACGCACTCTCAAGAAATTTATAAAAGAAGCCAATGTTCAGATTTGTAACATGAGATCTGAACACTGACTGGCAAGACAAGAAAACAGTTGCGATTTCCTGCCCTTCAGCTACATGGGCATGACCGGCCATGCATGGACTCTCTGCTAGGAGTTGGCAGAGTTGTCAGCTCAACCCTTCAATGCCCAGACTAAATGAATTTCTTTTTGGTTGCCTCAGAAATGCTAATGAGAGTGCTATGCTTGCTGTCCATAAAATCCACTCACATCTGTGGGAATACCTATAATGAGGTTGCTCAACTCAAGTGCATAGGCCAAAAATGGAAAGCCCAGGCGCCTTATGGTATGAGGCTCTTGAATATGAGTGCTTTAATAAAAGGGACCTAAGCTGTCAAAGACGCAAAGCATTCAGCGCTCCCCTTATCTTCAGTGGGATTTGTTGCACAAGGCAAGACACTTTTGGGAAATCAGAAACTAAAATATAAGTCTGGACTTAGATGTTTTATATCAGTCGTTCTGTTGTGAAATTTTGGAAACCCCACACAGTGTGTTAGCCATTTGGATGGAAGGTGTAGGTTTGTGCATGCTGGATATGCACATCCTGAACATTTGTGTGAAATGGAAGTTTGGAAAATCCAAGAGATCTGATGACAGGTTGCTAAAAATTTTCAATTAAGAAACCTTTGGTATGTTGTTCTGCAGTTTTCAAAGCCCATTTTCTTTAAGTAGCACACAAACAGATATCCTGCTGAATGTATTTTTGGCCATTGCTGTGGACAACCTTGCCGATGCTGAGAGCTTAACATCTGCACAGAAAGAGGAGGAAGAGGAAAAAGAAAGGAAAAAGCTAGCTAGGTAAATCCAATTGCATACACCTATCTACACTCATGTGCATGCATTCCTGTGAGTATAATTACACACATTATGCACATATATATGAGCAAGTAAGTATGTGTGTATGTGTAATATATATGTATAACTTCTCTGTGGCTTAATCATATATATATGTGATTAATGTAATTATATATGGAATTATGTATATATAATTTTTTATGTAAAAGAATTCAAACTAAAGGACAAAAAGGTGTCATGAGCTGGGAGTCCCCACAGTTGCAATGATGTGAGCAGAGGAAAGGAAGTCTGGGTGACTGATGAGCTTTCAGGGCATCAGCAAAGAATGAGCATGAAAATGTTGTCATTGTTACAATCCCATTTGAATCTCCCTATTACCTTCTGATTGCTTTGGACCACAGGGTGTATTTTCAGACTGTCATTCCCATGACAAGATTCAGCAGCTTCCTTCTTCTCTTTTGATGCCACATGCTGTTCTTCTCTTGACAGTTCTTTTAGTGTTTCTGCAGACTCTTAGGAGGCATGAGCTGAATGTAGAGCTTCTCTGTCATTCCCAGCTGCCAACAGCGGGCTTCTCTGTCATTCCCAGCTGCCAACAGCGGGGAAGCCTCTCCTTACTGGTTATTTCTGTTCACTGTCTTCCAGGCTGCTTGGAGGGGATCTCTTGAGCAGGTCTTTCTGCTTCATCGTGCAGGCTAGTCAGCAGGTTTCCCTGGCTCTGGGAGCGCAGTGAGGGGCAAAACTTTGTAGGCAACCTAGCGGAAGTCCACAAGATACGGGTTGAAAATGGTTCATGCCTTTGTCATTGGGTGAACGAAGAGATCTCTACTGACAGACCTAGAATACACATGTGCACACACAGGAACATACTTCCCCACATGCACATACACAACCACACACACCTGCCATTGAGAAACCTATAAAATAAAAGGATGCTATATAGAATTAGAGCAGAGTCTCTGCCTTTGCTTGCAGATGAGGACAAGGTGGAGCCGCTGGTATGTAAGCTGGACTCAGAATGGAGGTGCCAGCCAGCTGATTGTTCTCATGGTGTGTGCTGTACTACACGACGTTCCTGAAAGGGAAACAGCTTTTCACCTTTGTAATTCTTTGCTTTTTATCTTGTAAAATTGTTAGGACTGCTAGTCCTGAAAAGAAACAGGAGATAGATAAAACAGCTGTGGAGGAGGAGACAAAGGAGGAGAAAATTGAGCTGAAATCAATCACTGCTGATGGAGAATCCCCACCTGCTACCAAGGTAAGGTCTGCTGCCAGCCAGCACTCTCTGTGCAGTGATGGCATGAACAGCTTGGGTTTCTGAGGGAAGGAAAACAGTCTACCTTGTCTGATAAAGGCTTTGCTGCTTCTCCTTCCATTTCTGTCAGATCAACGTGGATGATTATCAGCCCAATGAAAATGAAGAAAAGAGCCCGTATCCCACAACGGAAGTGCCAGGTATATATCTTCTTCCTCTTATCCCTGATTCGACAAAGAGAAGCTCCAGTTGCTAATGCACATAAAGCCAAATTGTGGTAGCAAGTATGCTGAACATGTAATGCTTTCATGACGGGACAAGATGATGTGCTTGCCTGTGTTTGCACAGGTGTGGACTTGGTCCTTTGCAGTCCCTATACTGATTAGTTGTATTTGATTTGGTTCTCTGTAAAGCTCTGTATTTCCAAATACAGAGCTTTACAGAGAACCAAATCAAATCATATACAAATCTCTGTATATGAAAATATACATATGACTTTGGTTTCAGTCTATTTTTTCAGTACTCAGTGGTCAGGGGAGACTCACAACAGATACTCATGAAAGGCAAAGGGCTGAAGGCCTTTTTGCACTTTTTTCTAAGCAAAAAAGACAGTGTGGCATTAACATAATTCTAAAGGCATAATATCTCAGCCTAGAATTGGAAAAAACAAGCTAGAGCATTAGTTAGGCTAGTTTTCAAGTCAGTTGGACCCAAATAACTTCATCCCCAGATACTTAAAAGATTGGTTGAAGAAATCTCAGAACTTCAAGCAGTTTTTCTTCAAGAGATCCTGAATGGGGGTGGAGTTGGAGCAGAAGAATTATAAGCAAGTCAGTTCAACTTCCATTCTTGGAAAAGTGCTGGAACAAATGATTAAACAAACTATATGACTCCAAGATAAGGAGATGACTAGCAGCCAACACAGATTTGCCAAGAACGAATCACATCAAACCACCCTTATTTTCTTCTAAAAGGGGCTGATGAGACTTGTAGACAGAAGAAAAGAAGTAGATGTCATATTCTTTAGCTTTGCTAAGGCTTATGACTGTCTCTCATAAGCCGGCTAGAAAAACATGGTCTAGATGATTGTGAGAGAAATTGGTCAGATCCTTTATGTGGAGAGTAGTGATGGACCCAGTAAGGTTCTACAACCCAAGGGCCTGTCCCAAGTTCAGTTCAGTTCATTGTTAATGACCTGAATGATGGAAGAGGAAATATGCTTATTACATTTGCAGATGACATGAAGCTAGGTAGGACAGGAAGCATGCTGGAGGGCAGCATTAGAATTCAAAGAGCTCTTGAGGAACTGGATAAATGGTCTAAATAAAATTGAAAGTGCCAGGCTCTACACGTAGACAGGAATAAAGAACTCACAAATAAGGATCTTGGGTGACAGTTAGTTAGGTAACAGTCCTTGAGAAAAGAATCTGAATCTTGCGATCACAAGCTCAACAGGTGCCAATAATATTTTGCTGTCTTTCAAAAGGCAAGCAAGTAGTGAGATTTATAAACAGGGAAAACATGACCCTTTACTCCAGTAATGGGTTTCTTCTAACTGACCAGTGAAAGCTAACCAGAGCAAAGCAATTGTTTTATTCTGTTCACCATTGATAAGATCTCAGCTGGGATATCGTATCTCATTTTGGGTGCTCTGCTTAGGAGAAGTGGGGCCAAATTGGAAGGAGTGTAGAAGAGCATGGTGAAAGCAATGCTAGTAGGAAGCAAGAACTAAGATTGAAAGAACTGTGGCCATTTGAGCTAGGAAAGGCAGGAGAAATATCTTCAAATGCATAAAAGCCTGTTACAGGTAAGAGGGGAATTATCTCCATTATGAAGAAGGAACAGATTTAAGATTCACACCAGGGGAGAATTTTCTAATGGTGAGGCTAGAAAAGATTGTGAAGATGGTTGTGGAAGCCCAGCATCACTGAATGCTGTTAAGAACAGGTCAGAAAAATACCTGCCAAAAAAGGCTTAGATATAATAATTAGTTGATCGTGGCTTAGCAGAGGCATGAACCAGAGGGCCTTCTGTGATCCTTTCCTGCTCTGCTCTTCTGTGTTTCTATGATTATGTAGCAGGCTGTAATAGATAATAAAACACATTCTCTTCTATTCCATGATTCCTAATAAATGTCTGATAATAGGTTGATGTGATAGGGTAAAGGAAGACACAATAGTTCATTTTAAATAGATGGACAAGGGTTTCAGACAAGCAAAAAGGAAAACTGTTCATTGTATTTGATTTTCAGTACAAAAAATCCCCGCATTTGCTATGCTTGTATTCATCCATATTTATAGCCCATTTATCAGGAATAGAGTGTGGTTCCAACACCATGCAATACTGTTTTAACATTACCTGGGGCAGGTCACTCTGGCTTTAATCTTCCCAGCACCTCTATAGGCACAGGCTCTTACTGGACACACATCCCCAGTTGCTAAGGGGTTTGTGGGAGTTTTTAGTCAGAAGCACAAATTAAAACAGCTTGATACAGTTCTGTTTCTGTTTCTCAGCTGGCTTGGATTTGCAGACCATTACATTTTTTTCAAGTGAAGGTACAGGCATCTGTATATCAAATTTAAGCCTACTGATAATAGAATTGTGTTTTAGTTACCTTCTGTGGATAGCTTAGAAATAGTCCAGCATATGAACTATATGACAAAAACTACATCTGCAATTTGTGTCATGGACATTTTATCTGCAGCCGTTATTACCTCCTGCCTTGGGGTGCCAATTCCTGGCTTGGCATACTTTTGAACAGAATCTAAAATTTGAATGGATGGTCAGATTTTCTCCCCTCTCCTATTAGAAATGCAAAGGAACAGCATCTTGGTTATTTGGCATTGTATGATGCCATTTCTAAACAGGCCTATTTCCTGAACTGTTTATCAGTTCTTTGTAAGGAGTGCAGCTGATCTCTAACAGCTCACAAAATAACCTGACCACTTCCTTCAGAGTTCATGGAAGTCGACCATAAGGCTCAGATGCAGTAAAGTTTTGTAAATCCCTTGTTAGATCAGATTTACTACAGTCATCTATTCCGTTCTGCTGTATAAAGCTCAGAAACACCAAGGCCGTCTCAGAGCTGATGTGGCATGTCACATCTGCCTTGTGTTGTCAGTTTTGGGGAACAAGGCTCCAAGGCTTTCCCCAGCATTAGCAAGCAAGAATTTCCCAATCCCCACATGTACCCCTGTCCAGTTCCCTTGCAGCCATCTGACCAGTCCAGAGTCCTGCTGATTGCTGATCAGTCCAATTGTGGTACAGGAGATGCTGTGCAGCCATATACAGCCCATCTGGAAACACACCTTTTCTTGCCCACTTGCATGTGGATCCATTTCAGCTGTGCTTGGAGTGAAGCATCCTATTGCCTCTTAGATGCAGTCAGCTGATTCTACCTATTTTCTGTTTATGATTTAAGCTGTTAATGCCTGTGACCTTTCCATGGCTGTGTACCATTCCATCCTCTGAAAACATCCTTCACCCTAACCCAGTGTTCAGAAACAATTTGAAATGGTCACTTCATTTGTTTTTCCTTTATTCTTTCAACCTACCTTGCTCAATGTCCTATTAGTTTTCGCTGCCTCAACCAGTTTTCTCAATAACCTCGTCTGACTCTATTTGCTACACAGTGTTGCTCTTAGCCCCTGGAATACTCTGTGTACTTGCAACTCATCAGATCACCTATCCTCTTTGTTGGAAGGAGAGACTAGTTCTTCCAGAGATTTGTGTACACTAGAATGATTATTATGATGATATGTTTATTATAGGAAGACAGGGAGCTAGTCTTGGAGTCTAGTAAAGAATTCAGAACGTCAGATGAAGGCAAAAGCTTGGGATGATTCATGGGAGCTTGAAGCAAAGCAATGTCCTTACACAAGAGTTCTGGTCTTTGTACAGTAAAAAAAAAAATAACTCCTCATCATCAAATTTCTCACTGATGCTGCACTGTAGCCTGTGTGTGCTCATGGCTTCACAACCAAAGGACATCACCATTCTAATGAGCATAATTCAAGATGACAGTCCCAGATTTGAATTTCCTTGAACTGTAGGAGTGTTCAAACCTAGATCTGAACTTGGCAGCCCTGAGTAATATTTTATGATTTCGTGGCAAGCTTGACTGGAAGGGTCACTTTTTAAACACAATATACCTTAGGTATAGGAAACAGTCAAAGAACAAGTGTTGGATTGCAGCCGATGTGCCGCCCAGCCCATCTGTGAATACCATGTTGACCTTTGGTTCTACGAATGCTGGCAACTGTGCAACATACTGTTTCTATATGCAGGTAGTTAGCTTAGGTAGTGACCTGAGCTGAGGCTGTAATCATGTTATTCTTTGTGTAGCTGAGCCTCAGTGTTTCCTTTCTTCTGTGCCCTACACCCTACTTTAAATGAAAAGTATTTAGAACGTTATTCTTTATCTATGGCTGAGGAACTGAACGTGTTTTCCAGTCTGAAGGTATGTGGTTGCCAGAATCATTAATATATTTCTTGCTGTATTGCAGACACAAGAAAAAGAGGAGAGGAACAATGTTCTTTATGGTCTTCATGGAGTTGATCCTTCTGCTAAGAGTCCATTTTCCTGAGGCATTGTTCCATACCCATTTGAAAGTGTTTTTTTAAGCATTCCTCCAAGTAAAAGAAAAAGAATGATCTAATAGTGAAGGCACAGAACAGGGACTCAGAATGCTAGCCTTTTTAAGTAAGAGCCCTCAAATATCCTACATGATCATGGGCATAAGTATTCAGGATTGTTAAAGAAGAAAAAGAATTTCCTTACCTCAGTCCTTGTCAGCCCACTCTGAAATCTGTAGATAAAAGGTGCAAGTGCAAAATATTGTAATATTACATAAATATGAGCATTAACATTAACACCAATTTTACAAGTACTATGCACAAAAGTACTTCTGAAAGAATATTTCTTTAACTAATAAAGCCTGTAGAAAGAGTATTATAAAGTATACTACAACATAAAATTGAGCTGTTAAAAAATAGACAGGCTTAAAAAGTACAAACTCTATGTACCAGCTCAAACACCTATCCAAAAATCTATCAAGTGAATTTGAGCTGAACTCTTGCTACTAGAAGTGTAAAGAGAGAATCCTATTTGCATGCATTGAAAAGGCCGCTTTTCTCCTGCCTCCACCATCTAGATTAGGATCTGTGCTGATTCATCTGTTCTTTCTGGTGTGTCCATTACCAGATCAAGTACAATACCTGACCCTAAAGGAACAGGCTCTTCCTGGAATTTATCTCACTTTATGGACTCAAGATAAACCTTTTAACTAGAGTTTCCTCCTTTGTATTGGCTGGAAGGATGAATCAGTTGCATCTAACCTGTCAGGCTCCTTTCTTAAATTATTTTTTCCTGTCTTGCTGATTAAGATTGGGATCTTTAAAATGGCAAAATCCTCTCATGTCATTTACAAAACAGCATCTGACTTTAGCAGGTAGAAGAAATCCTCAAAGGTGAAAGGTTCTCTTCCACATACCACTTAGCCCACATCTCTGTTTTTTCCCTTGAGGGTGCTCACTGATCTGCACAGTGCCTGGAGATCTGCTCCGTAGGCATCAGGTTCAAGAGCCTCAGCCTTGTTCCCACCCTTTCAGTCTTCCCCCACTGAATTATGAAAGGGAATGATTTTAAGAATTTCTGATGGGTGTAAGTCAAAGTGCCCATGCTCCCTGTTTGCTCTGGGGCATACGTGTGCTCATCCAGACACAATCCCAGATGTGGCAGTGGCTCCATGGAGAGCCTTACAAAAAGGAAAAACAGATCTTGATAAACTGGAGGAATGGTCTGAAGAAAACAAGATGCAGTTCAATAAGGATAAGGTTGAAGTGCCACTCTTGGGAATAGTCAGCAGCAAAAATGCAAAGGGGGAAGTGACAGGCTAGGCAGCCGTTCTGTGGTAAATAATCTGTGCTTTGTGCAAATGAGAAACTGATGGCAAATTAATGCCAGAGTGTAATGAAAAGAAGTGCCTATGAAGCACATTTAAACAGGAAGATAGTATTATAAGATATAAGAAGTAATCCAGCTCTCCACTGCACCAGTAGAACCTCAACTGCAGGTTAATCCTGCAGACAATCTGAAGGAAAGTAGCAAGAATGATCAGAGACCTAAGGAACACAACACCTCAGGAAAGACTGTTGTTGCTTTGCTCTAGGAACCAGAAATCCTCACAGAGGCATAATAATGGTCGTCAAGTATGTAAAAGCCTTCTGCAAGAGGAAGAGAATTCTCTATTTTCTGTGTCCATGGAAAATAAGAGAATAGATAATGGATTTAGACCATTGCAAGAAAGATTCAAGTAATTCATTAGAAGAAGCTTTTTTTTTCAGAAGGGACAGAGAAATATCTGAGGAGACTGTTGTGAGGATATTGTGGATTTACCACCATTAATGATTTTACAGAGAGGCTAGATCAATGTCTGCCAGGGCGAGCACTGGGCAGCAGATGCTGCCTTGGAAAAAGGAAGCGGACAAGGAACCTCAAGCTTTTATCATCCTATTTCAATGATTCTTAGTTTTTACCTCTAGTTATGACAGAGACAAATGCCCCAGCACTCCAGAATGGGTTGTATTTTGCATTAAAAGACGAAAATGCTTCTTGCAGCAGAGGAAGATGAGGAAGAACCCGAGATGCCTGTTGGCCCTCGGCCTCGCCCGATGTCTGAGCTGCACCTCAAGGAAAAGGCTGTGCCCATGCCTGATGCCAGTGCTTTTTTCATCTTCAGTCCTAACAACAGGTATTTAAGAGACTGCTTAGCTGGAACAAGGAGGCAGAGAGCAGGTGACCCCTTCCACACTGGGCCCCAAAGGTTATGTGGTGCAGAGCTCCCTTCCAGCGGTTCATATCAGAGACCTCCTTTGACCAGTCTCTCCTTTAAAGGCCCTGGCATGAAATCCTCATGAAAGCACAACTGTAGGGAGCCCCCTGACAATATTCAATGGGAGTTCATGGCACCTGCAAAGCTGTTTGGAGACACAAATCATGAAAGCTTTGGAAATAAGGGACTTGGAGGCAAGTCAGTAATTGGAATTCCCCAAAATATTCAGGTCCAAATTGCAAGCAAGCCATCATGCAATCAGTCAAGCGTGAGGTAGGAGCTTCCTGTCCTAATGGCTGCTCAAAATCCACTCCCAGTAGGGAGTTCATGTATCTCTGCTCATTCCTACGCATCCAGAATGAGCATACAAGAAAAGGGAGGAGGAGGATGAGAGTCCATAGCTCTGAGGGGAGGCTGAGAAGAATAATTCTTCTCTCATGCTTTTCACTTTGGCTCCTACAATGTGGCTTCACATTGCCCCACCTGTCTTTCCAACACAGATGTCTGAGACGAGTACTGTGAGTGGAGGGCTGAGCTATGACACAGGGGAATATATCTTTCCAAGGGTGCAGAAGTGAGCTCACTGCCCAGTGGTCTGTGCAGTGCCATGTATTCCAACATCTCCTTTGGGGACTTGGCCTCCAAACACAGCCCCAAAGTAAGGCAGGGCTATAAAAGCACAGCTGAATTCAGAGCCAGTCTTTCCACAGCAGAGCTTGTGCCACTCCTCCTTGGGTATGTGCAACAGGGAGGGACTGATGACGATTGGGACTCATGGACTCTAATGCCAGCTTTGCCACCCACCCACTGTCGCTTGTTGAAGAAGTAAATTAACCTCTGCAATCATCTGTAAAATTGCTATAATAGTGGCTTGGAGGCTTAACAGCCAAAAGTAGAGCTAAATAGATTAATGAAGTGCCTCTGAAATTATGCATAGGACTGTTATGAGGTTTAACTCCTCGTATCCCAATACCAACATATGGAAGGTGCTGTAATGGCCTCCAGTATGGATGCTGCTGTTTGACGGGAGACTGCTACTGCTTTACTTGCTAGTTTCGCACTAAGAGCACCAAGTACTTTATATTAGGGTGATGTTTAGCAGACGCCTTGCATGGCATGATGTCCTCCCAGAAGCCCTTTGCAAATGCCAGCCTGCCCTATATCCATTTGGCCAGATCTGTGTCCTGTTAGTAAGGTAGGTCCTCCGTAGCTCCTGCTCAGTGACTCTCCAGCCCCAGCTCAGAAAGACATTGGCCACCCCAAAGCCCATTTCTGCTGCTTTTCCCCCTAAATGAATGGGGAATGGTTCTGTGAGTGAAAGCAAGGGATATAATTTTGGGTTGGCAGGTTTCAGACCACATCTAAATCACAAAAGGCTCTGTCAGGAGGGAGTGACTGTTCTCCATTTAAACGCACCAAGTGTGAGTCCTGCAGGTAGCCAATCACTCCGTGTGCATCACTGCTTGATGTGGAGAGCCAAGGCTGCCCAGCACCCAGCAGGGCCAAGCACAGCTGCCTGGGCCCATCCTTCTCCCTGCTGCTGGGGCAGAGGGAAGCTGCTCTGCAGAACAATCCTCCAGGGCCAGTCCTGCTGGCGGGGGGGGGGGGGGGAATGTTTTCCAGTTCTTACTGTTCTCTGAGAGATAAAGTTGTGCCTCTCCTCTCTCTTGCAGGTTTCGTGTCCACTGCCATCGAATCGTTAATGATAACATTTTCACCAACCTGATCCTATTTTTCATCTTGCTCAGCAGCATCTCCCTGGCAGCTGAGGACCCCGTCCGACACCTCTCCTTTAGGAACCAAGTATGCTTCCCATCCTCCTTCCCTCTCTGTGTATTAAAAGTGTGGTACAAGCAGATCATGAGTTGAAGCCAGGAAAGGCAGAAAAGACTACATCAGAGGCTTTGGGAGTCACTCTCTTCTCTGATTTTTCCCTTTTGTAGGCTGTGTGTGAAATCATTGGGTTTTGCAGGGAACATGAGTCAGTGCAGAATTTGGCCTCTAGTTCATTTCAGAAGCATGTGTAGTGGAAGGAAGGACAGGAGGCTGAAGCAAAATTATAGTTCCCTGGGATTAAGGCATTAGAAATGGTCTGTATAAACATTGACTGGGACACAGATAATTCTAATTTGGGGGATTTGCGGGTTCCTTTTGGAACATTTGTTGTCCTGCCACATGCTTTCTTTTGAACTAAAAAGCCCAGGGCCTGATTTTCACTTTGTTCACACTGGTGTAAATCAGGAGTAACATTCTTGAGTTTGATGCAGTCACTCTGGGGGAAATTGGTGTCATCAAGGTTAGAATCAGGCTATTTGAACGCAAGCTGCAAAGCTATCATTAAATTTGAGATAATCCTCAGAAGATATGCTGTGCTCCTCTCCTCACCAGCCTGGGGGAAGGAGAGGAAGGCATTCAGCATACAGGCATTCAGAGATACATTCTCACCTTCTTTCCCAACCATTCTTATCAGCCTTTTGAAACGTTCAGTGCTCCCTTAACTTTGCCAGTGGTTGTTTCCATTAATCTGGGGTCATTGCAGAAATCAGTAGAGTCAGTAGTCATATGTGAGATTTCTGATCTCTGCTGTCTGCAGTGGAATTTTGATGCCTTTATGCTGGAAGAGCTTGCTAGGCTTAAAGAGTGGGACTTTGTTGTTGTTGTTTAATAATAAAACTTTAACACTCAGTGTCCTACCTCCCTGAAATATCCTGGCCTGAGCATGCATTTAAACATATATGTGCATGCAGAGAAGGTGTTAACGGAGGTTTATTCCTGAGCTTATCTCAGAGATACTTTGCGTTTTGTCCTGAAGGAGGGTACTAAATAGAACAGTCAAACCTGTGCCACCAATGACCCACTTGTGCATGGCTGACTGTGCCCACCACGTAGGGATAAATGTATGTCAATATGTATTAGCACTGCAGCATGATGTCAGCTGGCATATGGGCTTCTGACATGCCACAGAAGCTGCCACAGAATCTGTAGCAGAGAGATTTAAATGAGAAAAAAAGTAGTCAAAGCTGGTTGTCCTGGATAAAAGAGCTAAAGGTTTGGGGCAAAGTGTTGTCTTTTGTATTTGAAGCCACTGACGTTGCATGAAAATCTGTCTTTAATTTTTGCAGGTACAGGTGTTTAAAAAGTATCATACAAGGGGACACTGACAAGATGTTTGGGTTGCAAATGTGGTCTGCCTTTACACTTTGACAGTAGAACAATGAGGTTGTGTCCTGCCCTGTGCCCACACAGAGGCCTGGAAGGGAAAGAAAGCAAGCAAGCTGAAAGCAAACTAGCTGCCTCTACCTTCGCTCTGGAACAACATAATTGGGCATTAACCTGTGCACAAGGACTCATGCAGACTAGTACTGCTGTTGACACAAACTGTCCCGGGGCAGGAAGACAGGAACGGACAGAACGTTCTCCAGCATGGGCTAGTGAAGAGGCTTGGACGCTGCTTCTGTCCCGGGCAGACTAGTGGCTGCGTCTTTCTTATGTCACACGGCTCAGGCAGCAAGTTTTTGGAAGTGCCTCCCCAGTCTGATCAAACAGCTTTTAAAACCCAAGCAAGTCCTAAGACTTTATGTGCTCACAATATTCTCCTCTTTGCACCTTGGCAAGGTGCTCATTCATTTTAATATATTCTAGAGTAAATTCATATTTAGATAATAATAAATATGCCTGCTGATAAATGGTACTGCCTGCACAGGTGGAGCAGTGATCATTTTCATTAGGCATGATTTCATCTATAAGGGACGTCTTTACTAGCTGCAGCTTTGGGGCCAGATTCACCAGTATGCTCTAGCTGCTTTGCAGTGCTCTGGTGATGTAAAGCAGCTGCAGGTACACCTTAGTCATCCAGTTTAATCAAGTTTATGGCTGCTTTATGTTGGTGGAGTCATGCAAAGCAGCCTGAGAGTACCCATGAATCTGACCCATTGATTATAAAATTATTCCATTGCTATAATAACCAAATGTCAGGACCTACAAGGCAGCAATGCAAGGGGACATTTCCAGTTATAATTTGTGTAAATTAATATAGGATGCAATTGAGATCTGTCCATCCTTGAAATGGCCCTTTTTTAATTCTCTAAGTTGCAAAAATTGATAGAGCCCAAGACATCCTTGAAAAAGTGAGAACAACTTGGGGTCAAAAATTGAGCAGTGACCTGAAGAATTTTAAGTTACACAGTAGCAGTAAGTGATACATCCCCTCATTTGACATTCAGTGTCTGCAAATTAGTCCAGATTCAGATCATGCTTAAATAGTGCAATCTAAAATAATCCTGTAGTCTGCAGTAGCTACCCCACTGCCCATGGCATACCGAGCTGTAAGAATCCAGCCACCTATAAAACTGAGTTAGGGTAAGGGTATTGAGATACAATAAACACCTGTGGGATGGGAGAGGACAGTTTACTGCTGTATGTTTATTAGTGTTTTAGCAGTAAAGGTTTAAATTTCACAAATGATCAGTTTTCTACAGCTTCCGTATATTGGCCTTCCAGTTTAGAACTTGGTTAAGCTAAAACAACAATAATCCAAGGGCATGATACTTTGGATTTTCACCATTTGTCATGTAGATAACACTAAAATGGCTTGGGATATTGGAATGTATTGGAAACAAAGAGTTCAATTCTGGTCCCATTAGTCAATGAGAATGTTCCCATTTGCTTTTGTGGGATGTCAATTGATCGGCAGTGAAAGACGTTTCTGTCATTGATGCTGTTGCTTTGAAAATCACTTTACACTTCCAGACTTGCTGTTGCTTTCTGTGACACTCTAGGGCCACTTTTTGTGGTCTGCTATGCATGCCACTGGTATCCCCATCGCCAGGTCTAAGTTCACAGGAATGATGAGTGTTTCAGCTTGCCTGTTATCCAGGATGCCAATAGAAAGATGCAAGTCTTAAGTTAGGCACCTAAACCATAATTTGGAACACGACCAAATTATGGTTGCAATACAAGAGCTGGGATTCTGTTCAATTGGCAGAGTCTTTGTTATTCATCCTAATCCAGGCCAAATCAGGATAGAGAAAAAAAGAGCTAGAGCATGAATTTGCAGTTTGCTTTTCTTCCTTTGCGAGAGGCACAGAACAAGCCTGAATGGAAGTTAATAAGAAGGAATCTCATGTTTTCCACTGAAAGACCACACATCCTTGTATTCTCAGTTTGGAAGTCTGTTTGGGAAAACGCTTGAATTGTCTGTTCTCTATCAGATTAAAAAAAAAAAAAAGAAAATCCTACAATAACAACCAAAAAGTTATTTTGCCTCTAGAGCCCTTAAGGGATTGTAACTCAGAAAAGATTTCATGTAATGTGCTTCTTGACCACTGTGCCAGGACCTTCACTGCATTCAACAGGAGGTTTTATACAAAACCATTTCCTATATAGTCCTCCTTGTTCCCTTGTTAAAAGGCATATGTATTTGATTTTGAACTGTGATTTCCCATTCAAGTGATCAGTCACTGATCTTACCCTCCCTGCTCCTATTCCCTTTTGTTTTTACAGATTCTCTTTTATTTTGATATAGTTTTTACTGTCATTTTCACCATTGAAATTGCTCTGAAGGTAAAGTGCCCATCTTCTCTACCATTACTTGTTCACAAGCTTACTAGTTTTCTGCCACTATCTGTTGCTAACACACACGCCTGTTTGTTCCTGGGTCACGCTCAGTACCACTAACCCGATTGTGCTTATTTTTCAGATCCTAGGCAATGCAGACTATGTCTTCACTAGTATCTTTACATTAGAAATTATTCTTAAGGTAACCAATCTGAGCAATACACTCGTTTTCTCCTTTCTTTCTTTCTTTCTTTCTTTCCTTCTCTCTATCGCTCTCTTTTTCTTTTTTTTTTTAACCCCATTATTATCTCTACACAAAGGATTGTTTATCTTTTGATTTTGTCGTTTTGGTAGTTGCTTAAAAAGTCTTCTGTGAAATTTTGACATTCAAACTTGTAATTCAGGGCCTATATCAAAACAGTCCTTTTTAGGGGAATCACAATGAAAGGATGATCCTGTTGGGAAAAGTAAGAGGGGACCAAGAAAAAGGCCATCACCCCATAAACTTCTCTCTTTACCCTGGCCAGTCTTTCCGAAACAGGATTTGTTTGCTGTGCAAGGAACCCTGAGCACATACACCTCCTCTTACACATGCTACAACCCAAAGAGAAGGTCTTCATTCTGCACAAGTCATGCGGCCAGGCCAGAGGGCGGCCAATGACTTCTGTAAGGTTACAGGGTGCACAGTCAAGTAGGAGAGAGGGAGCACAGTGCAGAAGCTCACTTTTTAGGTGTGGAGAGGTAACTGAGAATACAAATCACTGAAACATCAAGGACTGTAGCTGCAAATTAAAATTGCTGCATCGCCTGTTTGAAACCTGGCTTCCCGTTTCCCAGGAACATGCTCTATACTAAAGGAAATGTGCAGGAAAATGGTTTAGCTCGGAAGAAAATAAAAATAGGCTGCCTTGTTCTTAACTCTAATTTTCCCAAATTGGTAGGCTAATAATTTAAATAACAGTAATTGAGCAAAGTTCTGGCTTTCTAAATGCTAGGTTCGCTTGGCAGCTTGATTTTTTTCTCAGCAAGCTAGTTCTAAGTGCTGGCAGGCAGTACCTTAGAGTTGCTGAAATCCTGCAGCTCAAGATCCTAATAACAGTATCCATACTGAAGGCTGGCAAGCAGGGTG
Source organism: Mycteria americana (assembly GCF_035582795.1). NCBI lineage: Eukaryota > Metazoa > Chordata > Aves > Ciconiiformes > Ciconiidae > Mycteria > Mycteria americana. The sequence goes on from NC_134365.1 coordinate 69,976,997, forward strand.
GCCCTTGCATATTTTTGTAGAGAAACGTGCTTTTTGATATGACTTAAAGCCACCAAAGCCATAATGTTCTCCAAAGAGATGTACGTATTATGCTTGTGTGCAGTGTGCGTCTGTGTTTACACGATAAATCTGAACATGCACATACCAAATGGCCGACCAAAAAGGCCTGTCAAAAAAGGAAAACATCTCAACAGGGACATTTAAAAATAAAACCATAGTTCAAGGCACCTGTTTGAACTTACAATTGCTAATTCTGCTCCCACTGAAGCAAATGGTAACAGTCCTAATGACTTCAGTGGAAGCAGAACCTAACCCAACCCATTGGCTTATTGCTCTGTTTTCATCAGGGCAGTGTACTGCATAGTACCTGAGCCTTCCCAATGTCCTGTTAACTTCAGTGGATTTATGTCAACACCCCTGGATATTCTGTGCGTTGAACTGGGATAGGAGTGCAAGGACTACAAATGTTGAAGCAATTCTTCTGTTCTTATCCTGTCAGTTCCTGCCTCACAAGTTGCTTGGTTTCTCAGGGCGTGTTTCTCTGCTGCCTTGCATTGAGCACAATGTTTTGCACAGCAGCAAAGTTAGTGTAAATGGTAAGAAACAAAAGAATAAACGGCCATAGGATGTTCAAGGTTGTAGAGAAACAAGCTTCAGCTGCCCTCGTGGTGCTGACACCTGCAGGCCTCACACTGCCATGGTGGAGTCTGGTGAATGTTAGCAAGGTGACTAGCAGGTTTTTTTAATTGGCATCCTAAAAGCTTGTTCAATGCCCCAGATGGGAGGCAGACATAGATTATACACTCTTTGAGAGTCTCTTCCAAGGTAACAAAATCTCTCAACAGGCTTGAGAGAACTACAGTTTGTATAGAACTTAAACTCAGCAGAGCTTCCCCTCCTGATTTCAATGGTGTCTCCTTTCTTTCAAGATTGCCATACAAAATCTAACCAGTAAAGGGCATCTTTACCACCTTTGTTATGGCAAGAACCCCTTCCCCCTTCCCCAATTGAATGTGTCTATAAGTATAAATTCTAAGCCAGGACCAGAGTTTATACTTCCTCCCCTTCTAAGTTCTGTCTGACTGATTGATAGTCAGTTCCCTGATGTCATGGATGTTTGGTGAAAAAAATAATCTGATATACCATGTGCCCTTCTACCCTCCTCCAAATAAAGTTGTCACAGGTAGGCATGGCTGGAAACCACTAGCAGGTATGCCATCCTGAGCTATTAGCGGGAGCTAGAAAACTCCAGTCTGAATTTCTAGTTCACACTTCTCAGCTGGGAGTCTGGCTAGAGCTCATCGTTGAGGAACAGTCTCATGGTGTCTGCTTCAAGTTACTTTAGACATCATAGATGAGATTCAGAGGACCAAATTTAGAAGCCTGTGTTCCTAACCCAGGTAATGGAGGGAGATTAGCAGTTGTGGGGTTGGGATTTCTTCAAAGCAGCTACATAGATCACTCACCGAGTCAAGGTAGGTGGTACAAATACCCCCATCACCACACCCTCTTTAACCCTGCCAGACTCATTTAGTCACATTCTGTAACAGAGTTCAGTCTAAAATCCAGATTCTGAACTCAGAAGTGTTTAGGTCTGACATTGTGGCTGAGACCCATTTCTGTTTACACTGTCACTTAATCCAATTCTGGAGCTGTGACATCCTCCCCAACACCAGCAGGTATTCAATACCCCTTCATACCCAGAAGGGGCAGAGAGTCCCTTGTAAAATATGTAAAATCTTTCCCTTCCTCTACTGGGTGATGTTCATAATGCTTACCTCTACAAAGAAACCACTCTGTCTCGAGGAATCTTACCTTGGGCTTTGTGAGGAAAACCAAGGGGAAAATGCAACTGCTTCTAGAATAAAAATGGAGAAAGCTGGATAGGGGTAGGAAAAGGGATACAGGATTGAGCTGCACAGAAGGAGCAAACTGAAGAGAGCAGTAATTCCTCCTGTTGCTTCAGTTCAGCTCTAAAGCACCAAATCCCTGAGGGATTCTGGTTTTACTTCATGGAGGGAAGAGACCTCAACTGTCCACTGCAGCTGGTCTAAGCATTGAAAAACATTACAAAAGAGCCCTTTTTATTTTATATTTTTCATTCAATTCAGCTAAAGAGGCCTTTATATAATACAAGTGTCCTCTGCCATTGAAGAAAAAGGGGAAAGCATATGATTGCAAAGAGCAGTTTTTGCAAGCAGTCATTCTGCTGCTTTGCTGATTCTAAATGTTATGTACTCTATGCACTCAAAGTGCATATTTTTCTCACTGAACTTAGTATTGGCTTTCCCTAGTTAGGTCTTTCATAGTTACCTTACTGTCTTCTTCACTCTCTTTTCTTTCAATGGGGACTCAACTTCTCCTTTGGGGTCTGGGGGTAAATTGCCTGCTATGTTAGAAATACTGCCCCTCCCCAGTTATATACTCTGAGTACAACCAGATGGGTTTGGTTTCTGAACAGATGCTAATGGCAAAGTGTGTTTCTGTCTTCATGTGCCTTCCTGCAGATGACCGCATACGGGGCTTTCCTCCATAAGGGCTCCTTCTGCAGAAACTATTTCAACATCTTAGACCTGCTGGTGGTCAGCGTTTCTCTCATCTCTTTTGGGATCCAGTGAGTGAGCTATTTTCAACTGGCTGTTTTTTGGGGATTGCAGGGCCAGGTTGGGAGGTGATACCTCAGTCTCATTGTCTTATATGGGTAAGATTTTTCTCATGAGCCTGGAGGTATTTTCCTCAGATGATTCAAGACCATTAAAATTCATCCTCAAGAGGGGAGGTAATAATTGGGAAATGCTACACTAGTGATCTGGAGGGGGGGATCTTCCAGAAATAGCAAATGAGGACAAGAAACTTGGTCCATTGGGAATCATGACACTTAGCTTTGTTCCAAGATCTCTGATTCACTGTATCAGTTCAGGACAGTTAAGTGACTTACTGTTCCCTCCTAGAGCTCTCACAACTTCTTTGGAAAACAGGGAGTTTCCTAAGTAGCTTCACATCTGATAAGAAATAAGCTCCCAACTGTTACCATTGCAGATTAGCAGCTCACGTATGTTATATTCCAGAGCTAAGTCAAGCAGAAGGGTTTGTGAGGTCCATTGGGCTTTCAGTCAATGTCTTAAGAATGGCACAGTGCTCATTTTGTCCTGCTGTTTCTTCCTTACAGAACTAACTAGACTCTTAATATGTTAGCAAAAAACCTGTTCCCAAAATCAGTAGGAGGGCCGGATGTCATACTGCATGGAGAAGATTCTCAGCCAGCGTTTTAGTCTTAGAAGATGCAGAGAGCTCTGTTGTAGTAGATAGTTGTGTTTAGTACTTAAAATTAAGTACATAAGTCATCCTAATCAATTCAGTGGGAGTTTCCACATCCTTAAATTTATGCACGCAGTTAATTAATTTGCGGGATCAGAGACCAAACACATTGCAGGATCAAACTCCAGGTGGACAGTATACCTTTAATGCTGGAGTCACCTGGAGTTTCCACTCTTCTATGAAAATTTCAGTGGAGTGCTTCTTTGAGCCTTATCTGAAAATGTCTTGTGTTGACTACATCTTGGCCCAATTTCCATTAGATATCTACAGAGTATTTGGCAGCTTGCCCTGCTTAAAAAAAATACCCTGCCCATGTTCCATTCCCTCCATTAATACAGCAGAGATGGTGAAAGCCAGGAGAATGTACACTGAGCCTGCCCAGAGCAGGGAGCAAGACCTGTGAAGATAACATCAGATAATTGTTTCCTTACCCCTGAAGTGCCATAGCAAAGAGTTGACTCTCTTAACTATCCTAAGCAGTGTAAGGCTATGTAGGATTTCAAACAAGAAAGAGTGGATGAAGTCCATCTGCCCTTGCAGTACACCCCCTATTTTGCTGTATCTCTTAAACCTTCCAATACTTTCTTTCAGGTCCAGTGCCATCAATGTGGTGAAGATTCTGCGTGTTCTGCGAGTGCTTAGACCACTGAGAGCCATCAACAGAGCCAAAGGACTAAAGGTTAGAAGAGTCCCAATGCATTCTGTAAACTATAAATTCAAGTTATTTCAAGCTACAAGGACTTTTGCAATGGTTCAAGTAGTGTTTCAGCAGAATCACAGAATGGTTGAGGTTGGAAGGGACCTCTGGAGGTTGTCTTGTCCAACAACCCTGCTCAAGCAGGGCCACTAAGAGCAGGTTGCCCAGGACCATGCCGAGATGACTTTTGAATATCTCCAAGGAGGGAGACACCACAACCTCTCTGGGAAACCTGTTCCAATGCTTAGTCACCCTCACAGTAAAAAAGTGTTTCCCAATGTTTAGATGAACTCCCTGTGTTTCAGTTTGTGCCCGTTGCCTCTTGTCCTGTCAGTGGGCACCACTGAAAAGAGCCCGGCTCTGTCTTCTTTGCACCCTCCCTTCAGGTGTTTATATGCATTGACAAGATTCCCTCGAGCCTTCTCCTCTCTAGACTAAACAGTCCTAGCTCTCTCAGCCTTACCTCATGGAAGGGATGCTCCAGTCCCTTAATCATCTCTATGGCCCTTTGCTGGACTTCCTGCAGTACATCCATGGCTCTCTTGTACTGAGGAGACCAGAACTGGACCCAGTACTCCAGGTGTGGCCTCACCAGTGCTGAGCAGAGGGGAAGGATCACCTCCCTCAACCTGCTGGAAGTACTTTGCCTAATGCACCCAGGATACCATTTGCCTTCTTTGCAGCGAGGGCTCATGTTCAACTTGGTGTCCACCAGGATCCCCAGGTCCTTTTCTGCCAAGCTGCTTTCCAGCTGGATGGCCCAGCATCACCACTGAGGTTAAATGATGTAGTTTGCTAGGGTTACAGATAGGCTTACAAGCCTATTTTAACATAGCCTTGCTGTATTAGATAAACTCCTTCCTGTGGGCCGGTGGGTGCCCAACTATGTAAGTCGGTGCTGCTGGAAGTTTCAGAGAGCTGAGCTCTGGTATTTTCCTGTCCCTTTCTGCCTGTTTCTAAGACTACAGTGAGGAACGTAACAAGTTGGTCTTCTCTCCCCTTTCCTGAGACATTACTTAACAGGCAATAGTTAAATGAAATTCTTTTATTTGTATTTTTAGTCTTGGGCGTCTCCCTTAGCCAGAGCAGCTCAGAACAATCCTGCAAGTTACTTTTGTTCCTATCTTCCATTTGCAGCATGTGGTCCAGTGTGTGTTTGTCGCCATCCGAACCATCGGAAACATTGTGATTGTCACCACTTTGCTGCAGTTCATGTTTGCCTGCATTGGAGTTCAGTTATTTAAGGTAAAACCATTGGGCCCATTCATTCATCCATTACACTGAGCTGTATTCCGGGGTGGGAAGAAAAATAGCGTGAAGAAGCCTGAGGAAGGGGAGATGGAGTCTTCTGTGTGAAGGACAAAATATTTGGGGCACTGTCAGTGTTACCTGGGCTCCTGCTATCAGGAGTTCCCCAAAACTGGACCAGGCATTTTCAGAACTCCTGCCCTTCATCTGTAATTGTAAGAAATCATCAGTAACATCAGTAACCTTCTTCTTCCCTAAATAGCTTGTGGCATGACTTAGTGCCAGGGAGGTGAAGGGGGCTGTTCTAAAGTATTGGTACTTGCAGGCTGTCTACCCCCCATCTTGTAGAGGAAGGGGCATGCCAGATAATCATGGGAGGTTATTCATTCACTTCTTTATGTCTGCTTTTATTTCTTTGCCCTTCACCACCCTTCTGACAACTACTGTTCTGCAGCACTCAGTGGTCATGCACCTCAGGACATACACATTAAAGTTCTGTGCAAGCAGATGAAAGCCTGTGCTCTGAACTACCCAGATGCAGGCAACTCTTGATCCAGTTTGCTCACATCCACCTGCAAAAGAGCATGTAAACATACTCATAGTTGGTTAAGCAAGTAGTAAATGCAGTCTGCTTGCTACGTGATCTGCCCTAACCCTTGCACTGTCAGGAAGGGAAGCTTCATTCCTCTTTCTTCCTTTTCAAGGGCAAGCTGTACAGCTGCACTGATAGCTCCAAGCAGACGGCAGCAGAATGCAGGTGGGTCTGACCTTTCCCTGTTAGCCCCCTTCACTGGCCACCCACTCTCAGGGCCTCGTACGGGAAGTGCAGTTCTGCCATGTTCTCTCTCTGCTCTCCATCCGCAGAGGATACTACATTACATACAAGGATGGTGAGGTCAACCAGCCGATGATACAGCCCCGGAGCTGGGAGAACAGCAAGTTTGACTTCGACAACGTCTTGACTGCCATGATGGCCCTCTTCACTGTCTCAACCTTTGAGGGCTGGCCAGAGTGAGTGCTTCTTGGGCCGATGCAACACTAGCAATGTCCTCATTCATTTCAAAAGAGAAAATTCAAATGCAGAGCATAGTCTTTCCCATTCTAAGTATTTAAATAAGTCTAAAGCATTAAATGATTAAATGTAGCAATAGTAGCAGCAGTCATTGTAGTATTATGTACTTTGTAAATTCCTCATGGCCCACAGGAATTGCTGTTCCCGTACTTGTAAACAGTGCATAGCACTGTCTCTAGCTCTTAAAAGACGGTTGTCAGTAGTAGCAGTGATAGCAATATTTGTTACAAATATTATGTATATAAATAGATATAAAATGCCTGTCAGGCACTTACCAGTATTGCAAGGTGTTGCAAGTTTTGTGATGGAGCCAGCAGGGCAATATGAAACACAGCAGTGCTATCTCTGCAGTACAGGCAGACATGGGATGTCTTACCAGGCTGTGCTGTCTGTGCCACAGGGGCCAAGGACTCTCACAGCTCCACTCTGTCAGAGCAACATGGGTATGCAGGGTATCAGGGGGTTGACTCTGAACTGTCTCACCAGGTGAAGCCGACAGCAGTGTTAACAATGTTAAAAGTGCTGAGATCCCCTTTTCTCACAAAACTCAGTTCCCAACAACACAAGACTCTCCTGTCTTCTGTTAACTGAAGGGCATGCTTTTGTTTTAAACTGTAATTGTTCAACTGTGAAAACATTTCACCCCTGAACAGGTTCAAATGTGTAAAGTTAGTAAGAGCTATGTCTTCTCTTTCGCAAGAGTTTACACTCAGATCAGTGCAAGTCTGCGCATCTGTGAGTGAAGTAATTTTGATACAAGCAGAAGAAAATCACAAAGTTAAACTTCTTTATAACATCACCTATAAGGCCTCAAGGCAGTTGCAGATTTTCTCTGCATTGGGCTCCTGTTTGCTTTCAGGTTGCTGTATAGGTCCATTGATTCCCACATGGAGGATGTGGGACCCATCTATAATCACAGGGTTGAGATCTCCATCTTCTTTATTATCTACATCATCATCATTGCTTTCTTCATGATGAACATCTTCGTTGGTTTCGTCATCGTCACATTTCAGGAACAAGGAGAACAAGAGTACAAGAACTGTGAGCTGGACAAGAACCAGGTAATTTACAACAACTTGTTGCCACTAAAGGTAGAAAATACATTGAGAATAAGCATTTAAGAGAGAAATACATACAGAGAGGAACATGTGAAGATTGGCAGCAAGAGAAAACACTAAGCTGGCTTTACTGCCATCTTTCAGGAGTCAGGTAAAAAAAATCTTGCTATAAGATTTGCTCAAGGGACAACATTTACTTAAAAATGTGTGCTGTACCATTTGGTTCACTGAGATTAGATGAGCATGACAGCATTGTCTGGCCAAAGTAAATGCATATGGAACTCTTCAACACGTAGAATATACACATTCAGATTATGACCTAAAAGAAATTCTTCTACCAAGCATTTTCATTTCAGTAAAAATCTTGAAACATGTTGTGTTTTTATTATATTTGGAGGTAGCTGACCAACCCCGTATTTTGTTTTCGATTTTTAAATCTACCCTGCCTCCTTCACAGCGCCAGTGTGTAGAATATGCCCTGAAGGCCCGGCCCCTGCGGAGATACATCCCTAAAAACCAGTACCAGTACAAAGTTTGGTATGTGGTCAACTCCACATATTTTGAATACCTGATGTTTGTTCTGATCCTGCTGAACACCATCTGCCTGGCCATGCAAGTAAGTAAGCAAACAGATAACCTTACAGGTGATGAATTATTAGACTTTATTGGGGAAAACGTAGAAATGGCCGAGGTTGAGACCTGCTTTCACCTTCACACCATGTACTGAGGGAGAGGGGCAGGGACATGATAAAAAACATTGTACCATGTTCACTCCTGATGACATTTAGTTAAAATGAGGAATCTGCCTCTCCTCCTCTTCCTGCTAATATCTGATACTTTCAACATTTCCGTTTTAACTCCTTAAAAACAAACAAATGAAAAATCCAACAGTTACATCGCATACCAGTTCAGTGGCCACTATAATAAGTGACTTCTCAATTCTGACTTATCTCCTATGAAATGCAGGAATAATCCCAGAACTGCCACTCACTTGAGATCTCAATTTTAAATTTTAGGCTTTTCTGTGTTAAAAAGTAGAGAGCAAATATTTTGGCAAACAAGGCAATCAAGGAAACTGGGGATAGAGGGTAGGAAGGCCCTAGTGTCTCCTTTATTCTGTGTTAAGAACCATAGAAACTGTCTAGAAAGAACCTCTAGAGGCCGTATTGTCTATCCCATCACCTAAAGGCTGGATCAACTCCACCTAAAGCATTTCTTGATAGGTGTTTGCCTAACTTGCTTCACTACCAATGCTACTGATTGCCTTACTACCCACTATGCTGTGCGTTCACTTTCCTCACTGTGTGAAGGTTTTCCGAATATCTAATGTGAATCCACCAAAGAAACATTTGCAGCTGGATCTACAAGAATAGCAAATAGAGGCAGTAGATTAACATAGAGGTAGTAGATTAACATGTGCAGGTGGAACAGCAGTAAAGGGGAAGGAGTCAAAACCTTCACTAAGTAGCCAGCTTACCAAAAAGAAGTCTTACATTACTTTCAGTCAGGAAATGGGCACTCATAGACACAAACTGTTCTGTACATTTCCTCAAGTCTGTACTTTCCTGGCTTGTTCCTTCCAGTCTGTCTCTGTCCAAGGCTTCCCTCACCTCCCTTTCATTTTCAGTTAGTCCCAGACTCCACCTGTTAAGCCTATCTCTGCACTCCCAGTTTCCTTGGCCGCTTGAGCGCCGTTCTCTTCTACACTCTGTCTGCTTAAGAGCTAGAATTCCCATCACTCTCCTCCCTGAAACCCATCCTTCCTCCTCACACAGTCAGTCTCTGAACTCCCTTCCCTGGTCCATGGCCCAGATAGTTCAGATCCCCACTCCTCAACCAGTCCTTCTCTTCTCCTCACTACATGGACTCCCAGCTGGAGCTACCCCTCCAAGGACCTCCTTTCTGGTCTCTCTCTGCCCTTTCTATTTGCCTGTTGAACTTTGTTTCCTTCTCTAGTTTGTCCCTTACTGTGAGTCCAACTCTCCATGCACTCCTACACCAACTTCCCTTTTGACCTTAGCATCGCACCACTACATTTTCCACCGGATCAGTCCCAGTCTGCCCCACTCCCAGTCTCCCCTCAAAACTAGCCTCAGTTTCCTATCACTCACTAACAGTCTAAGTCTATATTCACAGTCGATTTTCACCTTATTTTCTTTCACTGCCTCCAGTCCAATCTCACCAGATTTCTTGACCTCCCTAATTTTTCTTCATCTGGTCTAGCTCTTTACCGTCCCCATTGAAAAGGCTTCCTCTGCTGTCCTGCCTAAGGTACCAACAAAAGAGTGAGGCAGCATGAGCACAAGAACATGCTCTGCTCTCAGCTGAAGTAACTACTGCCCTGCTGTCATGAAGCAATAGAGAGGGACTATTGTGTTAACTCTGAAGCTTTGAAGCATGCGCAGTTGCTGTGACAATGGTGCACGCCCAGGGCAGGTAGAGCTAGAAGCTGTGAGATGTTTGTGAGCCCACAGGCAGCACAGCATCTCTGGAGATTCTAGGAAGTCCATGTCCATCTTGAGAAAAGTACAGTTTTTCAAAGGCCTATACTGTGGCCAGATTTGGGTCAAACAACGTAAGGGACAGCAAACACAAAAGCCACATCCCAGTAAAATTCCAAGTTTTTAAGCAGAGTCCTGCAGGTATTAGAGTCTTTCAAGGAAAATGTTACAAGAAATTTTGAAAATGCCTCAACACTATATTTTTCCCTGGCCTGGCTTTCAGCTGCAGCTGAATTGTTTTAACTGAAACTCCTTTAAATAAATTACCCTAAGCCAATGCAGAATATGAAAATTCATCCCAGCTGGTTAAAGTTTTTCAAAGTTAAGCAACTACAAATGGGGTCTTATAACATAAACTAGAAGATGACCTTAGAATAAGGCAGTGCAATCAGTCTCAAGTATAATGATCTGGAAATAGGGATATGAAGAGCAAGGTGGCAACATTTGCAGAAGACACTATTTGAATTAATCAATAGAAGACAGAGACTAACTTCATAAGATCTTAATAAAGTTAAGTGAATGGGCAGCATGATTGCAAATTTAATTCAGAGTTGACAAATGCAAGATAATGCATATTGGAAAGATATGTTTTGAGCTGCTTGTGTACTTTGCAGAATCCTGAATTAAGTGTAATTACTTGGGGAATGGCTTGGTATCATTATGAATAGCTCAATGAAACCCCTGTTCACTGTGCAGTAGCAATCAAACAAAAAAGTAATCCAAGTGTTATGGAAGGGTGAGATAACAAACACAATCGGAGACTGTCTTGTACCATTATGCAAATTTATAATGAGCCCTCAACTGGAACGATAAGCGTGATTTTGGTAACCCCTACTCAAAAAGATTTTTTTAAAAAGGTAGGAGATTCAGAGCCAGATGGCAAAAATGGCTAGAGGTATGGAAATGCTTATGTGTGAAGGGAGATGGGAATACTAAATTGAAAAAATGGAGTGTGCTGGGGTTTTCTTTAGAGAACCTCAACATGAAGGGAGATCAGGAGGGGCCCTGTGGACTCCTAACTACGTGGTATGTCCGTTCCTCATGCTGCTGCCGGGATGCTATTTTTCAGCACTATGGTCAGAGCTGCATGTTCAAGGAAGCCATGAATATCCTCAACATGCTCTTCACTGGCCTCTTCACTGTTGAGATGGTCCTGAAATTAATCGCCTTCAAACCCAAGGTAGGTGCTATAGGCATAGAGTTTCCTGGCCTCTGTGTGTGTGTGCATGTGTGCGGGGCAGCTGTGAGGAGAAGGAGGAGGTGAAACTTTCTGATCTATTACCCCACCAATAACTGAGCTGGACAGTTGCTCTCTGGATTGGAGTCTCACACATATTTAATAACTTTTTCACTGGAGAGTAGACACACTAAAAAAAAAATAGGCAACACCTGCTAATAGAGAAGGTTCCTAGTTCTCTGTTTTCATTAAGTTATAATAGTGACACTATGTTAAGGCTATAACATGTTTTCCATTCTGAATGTTATTCTAATGATCCCTCTGACTTTCCTTAAATAAACTATAAATAGCATCCTATGATTAGTCTCCTGGCCCAAGTGAAGTTAATCAAGCATGACTCATTTTGAGTTACGAGCTTTGGAAAAAAATGTTTCTTCTGGGAGGGCTACATCTCAATGATAGTTTGGATTACTTTAGTTTTGAATTCAAGACTTCATTGATAATATTCAGTACCCCAGCAGGTCCTGTCTGAAAGTACTGTCCTGTCCATTGGGCCATGGGATTCTGCTAGTATAGCTGCACCATAGGGTATGATTATAAGCTACAGGCTCTTCCAACTAAGTTGGCACAGCTGCTGCAGGACAAGGACAAAGATTCTGACCTTACATAATTTAAGATTACACAAGGCTTTCTTGTTTGGGGTTTAAATTCAGTGGTGTGTCATAAGGAGTGGAATCCAGATACCTAAACACAGGTACCTCATGCCATTTCATATCTTCAATGATACCTTGATACATGGGGTTGTATCTTGAAGGATACCTTGATACACTGGGTTGGCAAATACTGTCTGAAGCATCAGTTATGACATTGGTAAAGATGAGAACAATCATGTCTGAGAGTCATGCTTGTCCTTCATGTTAAACATTTAGGGGATCACTGAAGTTAAGAGCTCTTCCCGGCTCTAACCTAACATCTTCCTCATCCTCAGCCCAGAAATGTTGCTCTCCAATTCTATTGAATTTGGTCTTACTTTTTCTTGTTGACTTTGTGTTGACTTTACTCCCACCCAGCCCCCTTCTCCTTCTTCCATGCTTTCTAAGACTTCTTCTTAGAAGAGTCACAATTTTTTTTTTTCCTGAGCCCAATATCACTATCCTTTCTCAGATGTAGTTCTCTTGAAAGTTAAGAGCATCTTGTGCAGTCCTGGTGAAGGACTGATTTTTTTTGTGAGATCTCAAACAGTCTTTGGAAATTTAGAAGTATCATCATCTGTTTCAGAAGGGATTGTAATTTTCAGGAGGGATGTACCTTTCACTTTTGAGATTTTGCCATGCCTATTAGCAAGTAAATTTTCTGGCACTTTGTAAAAATATTATCTGCACATTATATACCCAGAAATGTATCTCACAGGCTTTGTAATGCTCTTCTGATTTCATGGTTCTATTTTACAGGAGATTCTTAACTTTGGGAAGGATGAGGTTCTCAGCAGAATTTGTTTTGAGCATTTAGGGGAAAAGTTCAACCAGTTCAAATATTGAGCTCTGTACATATACGAGGAGGACTTTACCTGACATGGTTGCCTCTAACAGTAAGGAATTGGACTTGATGGAATTGGAGGTCCTTTCTACTTCCTGTGTCTTACTTTCCTGTGTTCAATCTCCTTTTCAAGTTTTGCTGCACAGCAAAGTATTAAACAATAGTTTGGGGTAAACATGTATCCTCCAGATAGCAAAACATTGGAACAGATTGCCTAAAGAGATCGTGGAATCTCCATAATTTGAGGCTTTAAGATTAAGTTAGGGAAACCTTTCATTAGAAACAGTTTAGGAATGTATGATCTGCCTTGGATCAGGGGAATGGACTAGACCATCTCATGAGGTCCCTCTCGGCCCAATTTTCCATAATTCTGTAACTTCCAAACTAAATCCCTAGCTACTACACTATAGCAAAAGTGAGAATATAAAAGAAGTTTTCCTTGTGACCAGAACAGTAAAGTGTTAATAAAGTCTTCTCAACTAAGGATCAGACAACAACCTCAGATTGAAAGAATAGCCAGCGAAAAGAATAAATCTGTTTCAAATCCTAGTCTGGCCTGTATGCCAAAAATAGTACCAACCCTTAAACTCCTATTTTAATTAAATAATTCAGGAAAATAAACAACATTTTAAAAAATGGAACCACAGGACTTACAGGGAAGAAAAACAGGAATGAACTTGTGAAAATGACTAATACAGCAAAAAGACTTGCCTCCAGCAGTATATACAGACTGGATTATGTTGAGTACCAGTTCAGTGACTCAAGTTTGGAAACATCTAAATGCCTTGTGTAATTTGCCATTGTCTGTTCAGTAGCATTTGGACTGATGTGGACCAATACTGGCAAGCACAATCTGCTTCTCTTTAGGTTGCACATTTGGGATTGAAGCTGAATTTGCCTGTAATATGATCTGATGTGGGAGTCTCTCAGCATGGAGAAAGTTGTTACCTCAACCCTCTGCTTGGCCAGACCTTGTGTCTTCCTATCATGCAATGCAAATCATACATTTGCAGATGGAGGTTGTCCCCAGGAACACCAGCTGAAAAAGTCCAAAAGGATTTCATTGTCACGTGGGTGAACATCACTACAACTCAGTCATCATCCTCTCCCCTCTAACCAATCAAGTCACCCAGACAAAGAAATGAGATGCTAAGTGATATTAGTGTTTCCCAGATGTGAAATGGCAAGCTTAAATGCTCATGATATCTCTGCTGAAGACAGATTTGGCTGCCATTTCCAGAGCAATAAAACACAAACCAGCCTTTGTTTACGCTGGTGGTCTCATTTTGAATTTGTGCCCAAACATCACTCTTTTCTATCTGAAGAGTACCCTAAAATGAGGGAGCTGTAGGCTTTATGACTGACAACAAGTAAGCAGAAAACTTGGGTAGCTGAAGGTGTTGTGTCCTCGCCTTAGCGACAAGCCCCAGGAGAATGTGGCAGAACAGAACTGAGCACAGACCTGAAGCTGGTAAAATTTGCTCTGTTTTCTCCAACTTTGTGGTGCTTAACCCAGCAGTGGGTACTGCAACTAACCTTTCAACTACAGCAAGCAGCCCAGTAACTGACTTGTAACTCTGAAGCAGCCGCCACAGAGCTCTCCCTCACACAGTTGCTTCCTAAAGGCACCTGGGAACGAATGGTCTGCAGCAGCAACAGAGGATCACAGTTTTCTCCATCTGTGCAAGGTAGAACAAGCTGCTGTTTATTCATACCTTTACCAGAGAGAATTGTTAAGGGAACTGGGACAGATCTCTGAGGTACTCAGAGCTGCTATTGCCCTAGCTTCTTACAGAAGTCACCACAGGGATGTGCCCATGCAAAATGGCTTTGGGGGAAGCCTGGAGTTCCTAATACGCAGAGTTCCTGCTGCAGGCAGTGGTGTGGCAATTGCTATTATATTAAGTAATATAATGCACTACAATGCTACCTGTGTATTACATGTGTAACAACAGACAAGGTGGCAGTCTCTAACTCGATAGATTTTTTACTGTATCCAGTTTTTATTTCTTCACTCCTCTTCTGTGAGGAGACATGTCCTTCTTATTTGTTACTCTTGACAGCAAAGGTAAAAAAACCAAACACAGTCAGTTGCACAGACATTACGTAGGATCACATATGTGCCTGACTGCAAAGAATTGACATGGATAATCCAGCCCTGCAACTAGTTCTTGTGGTAAGAGCAAGGATTTACTCATTGAAAGGCCAGCTGTAGGAATAAGGAGCCAAGTCTGAGTCACGGTTCATCTCCTAACACAGAAAGTATGTGAAGGGGGTAGAAAGACAAGGGCTTTCCTAACTAAACATACTGTTACTGTTGAGATTGGTTGCTCTAGTCAGCAAGTCCCTTTGCTACCTGTCTTTTTTATTGGCCATCTTCCGTGAACAGAGTTTTGGTTTGTTTAGTCGCCAGGGAGGCTATAGAGAAGAGGGGTGTGTTAGCTGGAGCAGCTGCTGCTGGTATAGATAGTGCATGCCAGGCAGGGACAAGGCCAGCCTCTGAGAGCCCCCATGTTTCCGTGTGGAACATTTTCTGGAGAAGAGGATCAGTTCTCCCAGGTTTTTTGCAGGATAAATCTAAGCACTGTGTAAGACAGCTCATCTATGTCTGATGCAGTCTTGACAGGAGGGCGTGCTAACAATGAGCAAGAGAGATTTGGGATGATTAGGGCTGCTGATAAAGAAAACATCCACTACATGCCCTGCATCTCCTTACAGAGTATTAATGTGCTGCTCTGAAGCAAAACTCCCAAATGGACCTGAGTGTTTGTCTTGGCTGACGCTCATAAACTGATTCAAGACTAGTTACTTCAAAGAGACAGACAGTCTAAAAGTAACGCTGTTGAGCCAAGGCCTTTTGCTGCTTTATTTTTCTAGTTTTATAAATTCTCCAGCCAGTCTGATGAGCTATTTTCCAGTTCCTGCATGGAGCAAGCTGCTGCTACTTTGTGCTTCCTCCAGAGAAAACTACTAAAGGGAATGAGAGGTGCTTTGCTCTCTGGGGTGCTCACAGCTACCACTGTCCTAGCTTCTTAAAGAAGAAATCCCCACAAGCACCAGTCCATGAAGGACCAGCTGCTCTACAAAACCTGCCGAGGCTTTATCTTTTCAACTCAAAGACAACTTAAAATTCCTATTCATATGAAGCTGCACCATCTGTCAATGTACGTGCTAGTATGGGGATGGATATTCCTTCAGGAATTTCAGATTTTTCCAGCTTCCTAGAATGGGCTGTTTTACTGATGAACCACATCTACTTTTTCTTTCAGGAAACATTTCATCTATCCTCTTATTAGCTGGGGCAGGACTAGTAATCCAAGAGCTATGAATTTTCTACTGCTGTCCCTGTCATCTCAAAGTAGGCAAGACATATCAGTGGAATGACTCCCGTGCATAAAGTAAAGCAAATGTTCATATATTTTGTCAAATCCAGGTCTGTGTGTGGAAAAGGAATCTTGGTGATTTCCTCTGTGGAATTATGACTATCAGAAAGACTGCAGATCACAAGCCTATTCCATTTACCAGACACTGTCAGCACCTTTCTTCCCTGGGTGTTTATGGATGTTACTTGTAAAGCAGCCTGTAACAACGCCATCTGTCCTGCCTCAGATAGTTAGTTCAGTCCCTCATTTATCACTGCTACTTTACTCTGAATTCTTGCCATTCTTTAATGTCATTTTCATGACATTAAAGCAGAGTTCAGACTTCTGTGCACTGTTTCAAACAAGTTTCACATTCAGTACAAGGCATACAATCCCATGTGATCCTAGGAAGAGCTATGACCCTCTGAGTAGTGGAAGTCACGAGTGTCGCCCATGGTTATTTCTTAGTCTCCATTTACTGATGGATCTATGTGTCTTTAGTGTTTCTGTCTCCCCTGATGTATTTGCCCTTCTTTATTCCTCTTTAAGCTCCTCTCAGTCAGCATTTATCATGCATTTGACGCACTGATACCTCTTCTCAAAACTGCAAAATGACTCATCTGGTTTTGTTCCCTTTTTACTACTCCATTTCTAGTACATTTATGCCTATAAACAGATCTTTGAGCAGTCTCTCCTAAAGTCACACTGGCTGCTTCATACTACTTGCATTCTTCTTTCTCACCATAACCATAATCTGTCATTCCTTGGTCAGGACAGAGGCTTCAGGATTTTCACAAACAACTGAAATTTATATCCAGTCTATCCCCTTGCACTACAGAAACAAGGTTGGTTGATTTTGGAAATCTAATGCTTTTGGTACTTCTTCATTCTAGTACCTTTAGAAATACCCATATAGCTTAGGATGCTGCCCTGGCATCATTCATCACAGTGGTTTACGTCTCCGGCTTATACAGAGAAAGCAAAGACAAGACATTCTGCACTGATACAAAAATGTCAGGAAAACTGGTTACAATTGAGTGGTCTTTTGCCCAGCACTGAAAAATACTTCAGGTCCCTCCAACAGACATAGGAATCATATTTAGTTAAAATCACATGATCTGGGATGAAGTATGGTGGTATAAATTAGTAGTTTAGGTTGTGTAAATGTATACGTGAGCCCATGGTGCAGGCAGCTGCCTCCCTCTCATGGAGTCTGGCCACACAATTCTGGTTGTCAAATGGCTCTTATTTTCCAGATTTTCTCTGCTGGTTTTGGCAGGTTCTTAACCTAAGTAGTCATCTAATTGCTTCCTCTCCTCAGCTTCAGTATTACCCTTTCTGTTTTGGAGGGAAAGCATCTAGACATGGAGCATTTGCTGACTGAGTCAGCTACCCAGTGCAATAGGAAGGACAGTCTCCAACCACCACCCTGCCTTTGGTTGGAACAAGTGTTTTAAAAGGCAAAAGAAGGGGTGAGAAAGCTAATATGTTTCAGGATCTGTGGGTGGGGGAAAATATACCTCATTCAACAAAAAGGAAGAGTGATCTCTGCTTGATGTTGGGTAAGAAATAGTGAGCATGGAGAGAACTAGGAATAGTCAGGTAAGAGAGTGTATGAACTGAAGGAAGTGAGAGAACTAAACAAACAGAAAGGGGGGAAAAGAGAGAGAAACCAAACCTGGAGGGGAGGAAAAGCCATACACAGATAATGGAGAGTGCCAACAGACAGAATATCCTCAAAAGCAGAAAGAAAAATAAACTGAAGACCCTGAAAGAGGAAAGTATTAATAAAATGGAGAAAGAAATGATTGGACAAAAATGATGCAAGGAAAAGAAAAACAAAAACAGGGCTGAAAGGAAAAGTAAACATGGAAAGGGATTTTTAGAAAACTAAAAACTGAATTAAAACCAATAGCATTTAAGCTAACGAACATCTTTTTGTGCTTCTACATTTTATTGAAGTTCTCTGGCAGACATCCTGGGTCTCTATGATCAAACACATCAGTATCTCAGCCACAGAGCCTCCCTGTGTAGTGTCTCATCAGAATAATTTGCAATAAAAGTTGGGTGCAATGTATTTCCCTACTTCTGTGGATTAGTCTCAGCCCCATTGCAAAATGCGTCAGCATGTTACCCCAGAAATGCTTTCCTTTTTCACCCCAAATTTTTTTCTGGGTGAAGTCTGAACGTATTGTATATTCCTCCGGATCTTCTGTACAGTCAGTAGCCCAGCTGGAATTAATTTCAGCTGCTCCAACAAGCCCAGAAGCCATATAACCAGAAATCCCTGACATCTCTGTAGTGCATGACCAGACACTGCACTGTATGTGTGCGGTCAGTCCAAGGCTGTCAAGGAACTGCTGAATCAGGCTCAAGGGTTTTGGAAATACACTAGAAAAGGGAAAAATCTTAACCCCTCATTAATCACTCCTCTGCTTTCTCTTTACTGTGATTACCTGTCTGCCAGGAGTTTCATGCATTTTGCATAGCATACATGTCGTGGAGATTTGACCATATGGTCTTTCATATCCACAGGTCTGGGAGGAAGAATGAGCCTCTTTTCTAAGCCCTTTCTGTAAGAGTAGATACTAAAAGTACTGTATCAGAGCAGCATGTTTAGGTGACTTTGATGTGAAGAAATACTTGGGATAATAATTCGGGATATAGATGATCAGGTCATCCCAGTC
The DNA here is from genome assembly GCF_035582795.1 of Mycteria americana. Classification (NCBI taxonomy): domain Eukaryota; kingdom Metazoa; phylum Chordata; class Aves; order Ciconiiformes; family Ciconiidae; genus Mycteria; species Mycteria americana. Next base: position 69,995,653 of record NC_134365.1, read on the forward strand.
CTTTATACCTATCAATGGGTTGGAACAGAGGGTCATCAGGTAGACTTGCTCCAGGATGCTGCTTGTTTGACAGAATTTTTATCTGCCCAGATGTCCAGGAGAAAGAAGATAAAAGAGGGGTTAAGAAAGTAACTGGGCCTCTTGCAGCACAGTCGGTGCCACAACACTCTCACAGCAGCTCGGCATTGAGACTTTCTCACAGAACATGGAAGGGCATCCCACCAGCCAAGGGCCAAAGCAGCTGCTTTTGTTATTCCAGGCCTTAAATCAAAACTACTCAGGAGTCTGTGCTGCCAACATATTACGAGGAAGTGGTACTGAAAGAAAGAACCACATCCTGGTGTTTTAGAGTGCTGGCCCATCAAGTTAAACAGTATACCTGATGTAACTGTAGAGCCTCAGACAACAAATCCTCCAGTTAGTACAGAAAAAGAAAATCTGCAACAGAACATCAGGGATGAGGTTGATTTAGCAACAATTTCCACAAATGAGGAGTCAGCAAGCAAATAACTGCCTTCTCTCTCATGTGAAAGTACAGGGAATCCTCTTTGATACTTCCGGATTTCACTGAGTTCCTCACCAGTTCCTGAGCGTGCCTGGGAGGGGAAGTCTGGCCATTCCCGACACTTTGAAGGAGAAGAAAGCAGTGCCAGACTAAAGTTTTTCTATTGTGCATATGCTTATATTCTGAGATGACATAGGTGTGACTCCACCTAAACAAGTCATGCAGTGTGAAAAACATTTGGTAGACGAATGTAACAGAAGAAACTAGACAGATGATGAGAAATGGAATTTCACAGTAAATCCTAGTTCATACCTCTAGTGGAATCTGGGTCAGGAAGCATCAAAGTCTTCCTTCTGAACACTGGCTGACATCCTGTACAAAGTATACTGGTCTCTTTCCCGTGTCCTCGTTGAAAATGTATGTTGCGGAAGGGCGTCAGCAGAGTCGATCCCAACTGGTTTCTTTGTTGGTGCCCCCAAAGAAGAGGCCAAGAATGACATGAGTATACAGACAAACTTCCCTCTTTGTGTAAAAAAACTTGTGCTTTCATGTTGTGGTGGAAGCAATTGGTGAGGGACAAAAAGGCTGTTTGATCTGCTGCTTCCCATGTTATATTTGTTGTTTAAATGCAGGATGTTCTCCTTCCTGGAGGACAAGGCCAGCAATTTTCTGCACACAAATAGATCCTCTAATTACTATATAAAATGTGTGAAATTTCTAACATTGATCAGCCAGAGCTATGCAATCCTCCAGCTTTCTGAAGGATCAACAGAGAATTCAGTAGGCAGAAAAAACTGTTAAAGAAGCTGTATAAGAGCTTCAATGAGAGAAGACCTTTTCCTTCACAGCAAACGTACCCAGAGAATTTGCATATTGCTGCAACATTGTGACAGATTTCTTTTCAGTCTGGCACTTGGGGGTTTTAATGTCATTATAAATGATCAAAAATAATGATATGACTGCACAATGCAACAGTGTGGGAAGTACTGTATTAGCTATTACACTTAATTATTTAATACAGAAAATTATTCACACAATGTTAAAAGCCCAGTGGGACGGTGAACTGGGGTCTCATTCACAACAGCATCGACAGCGTCAGCAGCAGCGTGTAAAGGGAACAGTTCCAGGGAAAAGTGACTTGCTCTCACTCTCAGAAGAAAAATCCTCTATCACTTCATGTGAGGTTCATTTAAAGGGTCAAAAGTTCTCACAGATGTGAATCTTCTCTTCATGTAAGAATGATACCAGATAACAGACTGTGATACAGCCCCTGTTAGGAACTGTTTATCATGTTAGGAAATGACATTTCCACTGCCAAATGGTCACCTGGCTGAGGTCTAAGAGAGTTGATTTCTCTTCTCTTCTCTGTCGCGCATCTGGCTTTTGTAGGACCTTGGAAACTTTAGTTTTCTGCATTTCTGCTTCCCCAAGTGTAAAATGAGAGTAACGATCCTCTTTTGGAAAGTTATGATTGATGGACTGCATGAAAGTAAGCACTATTTTATTAACTACTCTAATCCATATAAAATCAAGCCTTTTCTGAAAATGGAGATAACTTACCAAAAAAGAAACTATTCAAAAACCTATTGCTTGTACCTACCTGCCTGTTTCTAGAAGATTGTGCCTTTCTTCCAGTGTGAATATCCACTATCCATGCAGCAACCATGTCAGAGCAGTCCATAGCCTTTTCCCATGGTGCATATGGAGACAGGGAAGCTATTCCAAGTCCAGACCCATATTCAGAATTCCTCATCACCCATGACTTGCCACTGTCTCATCTTCCCACAACAGTAAGTGGCTCTTCACTCTGAAAGATGTGTCCTTCTGTTCTTACAGGTTGAGTTTTATTTCTTTTGACTCATTCTTCCCTAGGCTGCAATGTCATTCCAACTTCAGAAGATAGACTATCTTAAACAGCAAAGCCCATCCTTTTGCTCTTTTCATAGGACCGTTTCGTGTTGCTGGTTTGGTTTATTGCCTTCAAGAGCTACTTGTTAGCTCTCATCAAGACCTGTTTTTTCTAGACCTTGCAAAGTCTTTGAGCATTTACAGCTTCTTCCTAATGGAATTTGACAGCAAAATTCTCACGGAATGCATTTTGTGATAAATGATCTGTTCTGTCACAGCAAGCCATCACATTCACTTTTCAGTCTCTCCAGTAAGACTGGTGTTGATTTTGTCTCTCTTTGCTGAGAACAAGTCTGGCTTCTGACTGTAGGGCAGTAATTGTTAAATGATTGCAATGTAATTACTGTTCATGAGGAAAAGGGCCCAACTCCTCACAGGGTATCACTGTGCCACAATATACCTGTAGGAAAGTCAAGAATGTTTATCTTTTTTTTCTAGGTGGACAGAGTTTATAAGAGAGCTTTCTGTTACTCTGCTTCCATTTTCATGCACTTATATCAAGGAGGCCTTAGGCATTGCTGTTCTGAGGCATTACTCACCCTCCCTTCAAAGGCAACTAAGAGCAATCCAGGCCAAAAATGACATCAGGGTCAGCTAGTTGAATCATCCAGTTTCAGCATGTTTTACTGTTATCATTTCCTCAGGCCTTCTCAGCATGTTGCATTGAAATACAATCCTTGCTGCCTCTGAGAGATGCTTCTATAACAAATGCTTCCATATTGCCTTTGCCATGCTTCTTTCCCAGTCTTTGGAGGACCTGGGACCATAACATTGCACTTCAAGCCTTCCCCATGGCTGAGTGCTTGTGGACTACTAGCCACTTTACAGTAACTGAGGTATGGAGAGATGTAAGATAACTGTACCACCATGTAGGTGGGCATGGAGGGGCTCATGGGATCATCCAGAAAATACAATTCTGGTGGAATGAACTGGGTTGCAAGATCTGGAAATGGTAATTCTCAGTTCACAGAACAGGTATGATAAAGACTTTTCTAGGCATGTCCCCCCAGTGTTGTCAATTATCAGTAAGTGTGGAGAGGGTAAAAAAAGGGTCTGTTGTGACACAAGAGATTATATAGTTCAAACCTCTGTAAATGTTTAAGTTTGCCAAATGGTGGCTTGGGGACCTTGGTTCAGGCAGTGAGTTTCTTTCTTTTTTTCCTGTAATGGAGATATTTGTCCACTAAAAGCACAGGTGAGAGCCATAGTTTGCTTTAGGACCTACAGGCTCTCAAACAGTAATCAGAAGGTGGCCACTTTTAACCAGTAACAAGCTACCCCAGTTTTATACCAGTGACCTAGAAATAAACATTTGGGGTCTTCTTCCAGATCACAGAACCATTCAAGTCCTCCAACCCCTTTGTTTCTGTTAAGCAGAGTGTCCAGTGTGTCCAGGCAGGCCCTCAGACCCCAAGGGACACCTGTCTGCTTTCACCAGCAGCCTCATTGTGAGAGAGAGCGTGAAACGGAGTGAGAGAGGATAAAGGAAAACATCAAAGTTATTGAGCACCTATCTTGGTCTACGAGTTGGTCTTGTTTTCTTATGAATAAGCAGAGGGAGACAGGAGGTTTCTTCAGAACCAACCAGACCTTTGGAATAGTCTGGGGAGCTGAAAAGCTCCTCTCCTCACTCCCTGTCTGCGGAAAGATTAGATGGAGTACAGGGGGGACTTGTGCAATTCCCTGCAGCAGTGACTCATTACAGCGACTGGTAGGTGAACTGCAGGGAGTCTGTGTCTCAGAATTAATCCATCAATGGAGGAGAGCTGATAGATAGTATGCAAATAGATGCTGTTTTCCTGCAGCCTGTCAGGAGCTGCAAGCAGCTGCATCCTCCACTTTATTCTTTCTCTATTAGGTTCTGCGAATTTCCCTGATTGCTGTTATGGCTAAATGGTATCTTAGCATAACAGAATTTGCATCTGACACAAATCTCCGTTTGGTGTCAGGAGCTATTGTAGCTTTGTAAGATTGTTCAGGACACATGCAAATCTGCTGTGAGAAGGTATGCCAAGAGTCACGGTACTGTGTAAATGTCATTTGATTCGATACTGTTTTCCAATGAAACTGTCCCTTTTGCAAAAATACTTTCAGGGAAAGCCTCTTTTAATGAAGTCTCAGAACTGACTCTCACAGCTCCAATAGCCTGCAGCATTTTCAGAAGCAAATTCACATACTAAGCAACCATTAACCAAACTAGCAGTTCATCTCATTTCGCAAATCCCCAGCAAAGTCTGCTTTAGTGCCCTTTACAATCAGCAGGAAATTTTTGCTAAGAAATCACACTGAATATCAGGGTATCAGCCCCTTTCTCTCCTTCCTATATACTCTTTCCAGCTGAGTAAGATTGATGCTTCTTTTTTGTTGTTTTAACATGCAGGTTTATTTCAGATAAGTGGTAGCAAGGTTCTCCTGTAGTTTGCTTTCCTTTTAGGCTGTGTAGTTACCTATATGGCTTCATTTCTCCTCCTTGATGCTTCATTTCTGTATTCATACATACCTACATGCATGCATGCATGCATGCATGTCTTTCCCTTTTTTCCTATGACCTTGCAGCATCTTCTTCCACTGGGGACCATCTGACCTACATTCAGATCCCACCCAGTGAATAGCCTTGACCCTTGCTGTGCTCTTCATCTTTAGAGGCTTTTCTCTCAGAGGGTTTTTTTAATTTTTGCCAGCCACCTCATAAGAGACAGAAATGAAAACCTGGGACTAAGCAGATAAATAACTGCACATCAATTAACACACAAGTGACCCTGCAGCTCCCACAGGGCTGGATGCTCAAAACCCAGCTGGTACCATGACTCAACAGCACCCTTCCCCTGAGGATTTCTGTGCTTCAGTGTAGACGCATAGCTCTCTGGCCACCACACATTCTTATTATGGACCCCGGGTGACTCTGAGCTCAGACCTTCAGATAGACTCCAGTGGGCAATTTTCCCTGCTGTTAATAAGGCTTCTTAGATACTGCATTTAGGATCTCATATTCACAAAAAGTAAAAGAAATGGTCTCCAGGGATTTCAATGGCTCCATGAGTACCAAAACAAACCCTAGCTTCTTTAATAGCTAATCTCAGCAACTAGGAAACCTAAAAATGATTGGCATACTCATTCTGAAATGCTACAATGTCTGCTCCCCTCGCACAAATGAGATTCCATTCCAGTCAGCTACTGCATATTTATGCTCAGCCTTTCATTAACTTATTGATCATGTGATAATACACTATCCTTTGCTACCTTTGGGGAAATAAAAAAATGGGGAAAAAACATGCTCTAATGGTGGGGCTATTTCGTGCTTCCTGAATATTCAGTCCAATCCTCCTGGTCTCTTTCTGTTCTCCTTTCTTCCCAAAAGCTTCATGGATCTCCAAAGACATCCCACAAGAGAGGGTGACTACCATTCCCCAGTGAGCCCCTGAGGCTGCCATTATGTGACATGTAATTATACAGCTAAATCAGGGTCAAGCGTCTCCCTTTAAGGGTAAAATATGGTATTACACTCTAAATTCCTGTACTGCAAAAACAAACAATGCCATCAATTCATTTCCAGTCAGACCTCCACCCTCTTGGGAAAAGTATACAGAACTTTCTGGTGGGAAAGTAGTTTGGAAATACAACCTCTTTATTAGAGTGAAAGCTCTTCCTTCATTCAGCTTGTCTTTCATTAGCCACCCTGGTACACTCCAGTGAGGAATGTGGCTTGAAGAGGTACTTTGAGGTCGCAAGAGACAAGTCCCCAAGGGGTGTAGTTCACTCTCGATATGTACTCATAACTCCTGACAAGATTATGAGGTCTGATCCAAAGCTGAGTAACCACATGGCCGTTTGTAGGTAAATGTCTCTAAGAGGGTGGCTTTTTGAGGAAGGATTCCATTCCCTTGCACACAAATGAAGCATCTATGTTCTCTGTTTTCTTTGAGCTCTCTTACTGTGAATAATATCTTCCTATTTTTCACACTTCTGTTTGAAACACAGAGGGAGCAGGTGAGGAGGAAAGGAAGGTTTTTAAATTCATGTGCTTCCTTAATTTAACACTGGCATATTGGATGTGGGGTTGAGTAAAACTGCATTCATATCCATGGTTCCTCTCTATCACTCATCTAAGGGGTACAGGAGGAAGAGAAGAGCTCTCTGAGTCCACCTTACAGCCACACAATAACATACCTATGCTCTTTCTGTGGTACCAGAGCAGAGCAGCCCATGACTTTCAAGCAAGCAGCTGGCAGATGAGACTCAGCAGAGCATTCCGGGAGAAAGAGCTCGCAGTGTAAATCTGGAGCAACTCCACAGAAGTTAGCAGAGTGACTCCAGATATGCCGTGGTGTCACAAAGGTCCGAAGCAGCTATTTGTGATAGCAATGAAAAAGGGACCTTTTCTTTCCAGGCCTGAGTCTCTCCTGAGATGTGCCAACTGTGCAGTGTCATTGCTTCCAGTGAGGTTACATTACTGCAACTGGGAGCAAAATTTAATTCGCTGGCTTCAGTGGTCATCTGAGGACAGGACTTGATGCTGTTTGTCACCTGGGTTTTGTACCAAGAGCAAATTCTGTTTTACCAGCAGCAATGGCTATTGGGCTCTATGTCTGGAGTTGCTCAGTAAAAAGAAATTGTGAATTTGTGAATTTGGTTACACCAAAAACATTCTTTCAGTATGATGCCAATCATAGTAAACATAACCACCTATCCATCAGCACAGATTTAAAAATAGATAGTCATCATTTTCATGGGCAAAACCTGAACAACATGTTTTGCATCTTCACCCTTGCAGCTGCCCAAAAGCAGACTGTTTTTTTGGAGCTGTTTGGGTTCCTGCTGAAATCTTTAATAGTTCCTAAACTATGCAATTTGAGAAGGAAATAGAAGATAGCCATGCTATTGAATGCATGTATTCATTTGGTATGTGAGCAGTGCCATTGCCTTCAGCAGGACTGTGCACATGAACAGGGGCAGGAGGATTGGGTCTGTTGTCTTCTACTCCATTCTCTTTGATCCTGCAAGTGTACTCTCTGCCAAGGTCGCATCAGGCTGCAAAGGCACTTTTTGCAACTCTGTATGATCTGTGTCTGTCCTTTATTTATTCAAAATGCGTTTGCTTCTACAATTTAATCTGCTGTTCTCTCCCTCCCCTTCCTCTTGGTGAAGTCTAATTACAGTTTTATTCCAGGTCCATCTGGTTGCTAACGATGCTGGACATCACTGCTGAATTCATTCTAATATTTGTTGTGTATTTTCTAGGCTGGACGCTGAATAATAATATTCTCTGAATTTGCTTTTGCTCCTGTTTCCTTCCTCCCTGTTGTAGCTAATTGCATAGTAATGTTAGCCATGGGATGATTACTCCTCCCAGTGTAGATCTGCTAAGAGTTGCCTATTTCAGGTGGCAGAATAAAGGGGGTTTTTTTCTGGTTTTGAGGAGAAGATTTCAAAGTCCACTCTGCCAGCCCCCTTCACTGGTGTAGAACCAGCTGGGCAGTGGCTTTCTCTGCTTCATCTCCCCCCCCCCCCCCCCCTTTTTCCTGCCCCACACATAACGCAGTTTATAACTGTTAGTCTCAAAGAATCCTAGAGGCAGTGTTTCAGTGTTCAGAAAGACGCTTTCTGCCAGTGCCTGCTCCATGTGATGATTGAACCCACAGTAATTTTGGGTTCCTAAGCCTGGCTTCTGCAGTGCCAGTGCTGGGATTTTTAATTTTTTTTTTCTTTTCTCCTTTTTGCTTTCTGCAACGCTGCCTGGGAACACAGGCTCACACTTTACCCATGACCTGACTCTCTAGCTAAGAATAGCAGTCGCAGTGCAACTTGGGTTCAGTCTCACTGGAGACATGCTGCAGCTGGGAAACAGGCAGGTCAGATTAGCCCATGCTCACAAAACCAAACACATAAAAGGAGTATGGAGGATTTTGTATGTTTGCCTCCTTTTAGGACTGCAGAACAAGGGGAAGAGGTTGGCACAGGTGTTCAGTGAGCCAAGATAGGGGGGTTTTGTGCGTGACATTGACTTGGACAGGAAGTTTACATACAGAAGCTCACCCCCTGGGCTGAACAGGATCTTTTCCAAAAGGGTCCAGTATCCTTACGGCCCATCCAGCCAAAAAACATGCAGGATGGGGACGGCAAGCAGTGCTGATTAGCATCTCCTGAGCCCTGCTTAGGACAATGAGATGTTTGAGATAGCCCCTGAAGTAATTCTGCACAGCAAGGTGAAGGTATGGGTTTAGCACACGTTAGCAGATGTGCCATAGCTTGTCCTAGACAGCTGGTGTTGCAGTGATGCTGTGACACTGTCTTTAGCATGAGTGAGCAACAGGTCTCACTCTGAGCACACGCTAAAGCCGACTTTGCTCTCGTTCTTACCCCTTCCTGGTGGGGTGCGCCAGCACACGCTACATTCACGCCTTCATTTTGTGGTGCAGATGTGCTTTCAGAGTAACAAAAATACCAGTCCTACTCTGTATGTAGTTTTAAGACAGGAGCTAAAGCATTAGCAATAGAAACTGTTAGGCTAATTACTGTTGTAATACTCATGGTGGCTGGGTAAAAATAAAGGTGACAACCAGTGAGGTTTAAATTGCACATCCCCAGCTCGACAGTGCCCTCTGCTCCATCGTGACGTGGCAGCCGGCTGTTCCCAGCGCCAGCACAGAGCGTTACATCTGGAACATGGACTGGTGGATTGATATTCACACTGGCAGAAGGGAAGCTGTTTTTTAGAGAACCGTATGACACCATTCCTGTATCCTTCCCCCAGCCAAATCTCAGCCAAATGGGGAAGGGTGCTGTGTTGCTAGGAATCGGAGATGTCTGGAGGAGCTGGTCCTGCAAGCCCTACTCCTGTGAGCAGCCACGCTCAAAGCGCTCTCTGTGGCTTCCCTTCGCCCCCGTCCCAGAGTCGGAGGGGAGGGGTGGCTGCCCTGGGATCGCATTAGCTGGATAGGGGCTGCTCACATAAGTCGGGGATCTCAGGACTGGGCTACAGCTTGAGGCGCAACAAGTAGACTTAAGAGGAAAACTCCTTGAGGTATCAGGGCAGTAATTCTAATGGTAATTTTAAACTGTTTTTGTCTGTCTAACATTCCTTTTTAATCCCCATCCTGCCTGCCCCTTCCTTATGTAGGGTTACTTTAGTGATCCTTGGAATGTTTTTGACTTCCTCATCGTAATTGGCAGCATTATAGACGTCATTCTCAGTGAAACTAATGTGAGTATTACTCTACCCTCCCCAGGATACCACCACCTCCTCCTCCTCTGCTGTTCCTTCTCTCTTTCTCTCTTTCTTTCTCTCTCTTTTTTTTTCTGGTTTTTTTCCCTCTAGTCATGCTTTTCTTGAACTTGCCGTCGTCCTTCTCCTTCTCCCAGGGAAAAAAAAAGGAGGGGGGGAAATGCCTCCTTCTTTTTCACTTGTCATAGCTCGCCCCAAGGCTGTGACTGGTGAAAGCGCACAGAGTTTGGGGTGTGTGTGCTTTTTTTCCCTCCAAAAGGTAGACATGCTTGAGTGTAACTTTCTGACTAACCAGGCTTTTGTTAATACCCTCCATCATGTGAAACGTTACAGAGGTTTGAGCAACCAATACTGTAGAGTGGTAAGAGACTATTTAATATGCCCACGTAACCTCTTTCTTTTCTTATTTTTTTCCTCTTCTCTCCCTCTTTCATGCTTTGTTTTGTTTTGTTTTGTTTTTTATTTTATTTTATTTTATTTTTTACTTTTTTCCCTCTTTTCTCCCTTTCCCTCTCTCTCTCCCTCCTCTCTCTCTCTCTCATTCTTTCTTTCTCTTCCTTTCTCTCTCTCTCTCTCTCTTTCCTTGGCTTCCCTGCCACATGCAGCACTATTTCTGTGATGCATGGAATACATTTGACGCCTTGATTGTTGTGGGTAGCATTGTTGATATAGCAATCACCGAGGTGAACGTAAGTAGCTGGCGTCTGTCCATGATCGTGCCTGCTCTAACATTCATTTGTCTTTCCCGGGTTCTTTTTTTTTTTTCCTCCCCCTTCCTCCTTTCTTTTGAGTTTGTTTTCAGAGGTTTTTGTTTAGTTTTGAAGCTCTTTTTTTGTTTGTTTGTTTGTTTCCTTTTTATTCTGTTTTAATTTTTGGAACGACTTAAAGGACTTTTTGACTGTTGCATCATTTTCTTCCTTTCATAATCCGCCTGGCATGAATTAAACTGTATAGCAGGAAAAGTGATGGGAAACGTGGAGTGTAAGTGAAAAAGCTATTTGTGCCATGGGAAGCTGCTAGAATAGTCCCAGGCCAGCACTTTGGTCTACCCAGTGTTATGCTTTGCTTCCCATGGCAGTTCAATACTCTCCACCCCACAGAGATCTAAAGGTCAGTTCTTTCGAGGTGGAACTGCAGGAACCAAACCAGGAATCTTCCCCGTGCCTCCTCACCCAGGCTTCCTCCAAAAGAAATAAAGACCAAATCATCTCTGTTTAGAGGAACCTGCTCCTAATGTTCAGTTTCTCATTTGAAAAAAGGTAGATAAAATAAACACAAAACAGAAAGCCCCCAAAAAAACAAAGCACCAGAGTTGCAACCCAGTTTTTTGGGTTTGCAACCCAGTTTGCTCCATCTCACAGATTCGACCAGCACAATTGGCACTGATTGGGCCCACTGGTGCCCATCTCAGCAGACAGGTGAAGGACTGAATGAGCCACGGAGACTGAAATGAGCAGCTGGTGTTCAAGGAATAAATCACATCAGGCAACCTTTTTCCTCTCTTTTTTTGGAGGTGGATGGATATAGAATTACAGAATAAATAGACAAAGGACAGGCAGGAAGCACACAGATTCCCAAAAGAAAGACTACAAAGGACCCGCTGGGTGTATGAGCATGGACAAAAACTGCACTGCAAAATCCAGCTTAGCGAGGCCAGGAAAGTAGAAAGATTGAAAGAAAATTGCTGTAAATATGTTAATGAAGAGCAAATCAATCATGAATTTGCAAAACGACATGGCTGTTGAATAAACATTCCAGCTTGGAATTGTTGTGTACTGTAGAGGCAATCTATCGCAAGCAGAAAAGTGACAGCATAGTTTTCACTCAGTGCTGTGTTTAGGGAAAAATGTAGGCAACATTTTGAAAAAAATCAAAATGTCTTACTTTGAACTTTCCAAGCAAAATGTTTTCATATCTTGGTTCTAGTTTAATTTCTCTTCAACTTCATTTTTTTTAATTCTGAAACAGGGACATTTGTCCAAGTTGTAATAGATTTACAGAATCACAGAATCACAGAATCATAGAGGTTGGAAAAGACCTTTAAGATCATCGAGTCCAACCATAAACCTAACACTGCCAAAAACCACCACTACACCATGTCTCTAAGTACCTCATCCAAACGTCCTTTAAATACCTCCAGGGATGGCGACTCAACCACTTCCCTGGGCAGTCTGTTCCAATGCTTGATAACCCTCTCGGTGAAGAAAAATTTCCTAATATCCAGTCTAAACCTCCCCTGGCGCAACTTGAGGCCATTTCCTCTTGTCCTATCTAGAATAAATAAAATGTTTTATTTGACACCAGTCTATTTTCTTTGTCTTTTGAGAGAATGGAAAATAGTTTCTAACTGAAAATGAACTTTTATTTTACATCTCTTAAATGTCCTACTTTCTGGACACAAAAAATTGTTTGCAACATTTCCCCCAGAATGTTGTAAACAATTTTGGTTACCCTTTTACTAGAGAGATATTAGGGTTGGGCTGACTTTGTAGAGGGAAGTTACAATGATCAGCAGGCTGAAGTTGTTAATTTTGAAGAATGAAATGAAAGCCTTTTTTATGCCACGCTTGCCACAAGAAAACTAAATAGGGAACCTGGCAATAGCCTTCAGATTGTGGAAAAGTTCAATTCCTACCCATAGAGGCAGAACTCTACATGGTAATTGAGGAAATAAGTACAGTTAACTGGAGATTAATTATTCTAAACATCAACAAGACTTTCTTGACTGATGTATTTGAATCCATACAAAAATCTTCCAAGCAGAAAGGAGGGAAATCCTTGTGTTTTAATAAATAAATGGAGGTCTATCATAGTCAGATACCCTGTACTGGAGGGAAAATCTAATGGATCCTTTTGAGGAAATTCACAGTAATTTCCTATAAATTAAATAACTTTTTACATCATGGTTTAAGACACTTTGATATACATCTCATTAAACTTTAGTCATCTGAGAGGAAGACAGATAGTTACCCAGGCTTCCTCTTAGAGTTAGTGGAGAGAAATGCACCCCTCCCCAGCCCAACTGGTGCCTCCCTGTACATGTCTATAACAGGGAAATGAATTGCTTTTTGGAGGTGCCCATCCAGTGACTGGAGAGTGTCTAGGGTTGTTAGGTTTGTCTAGACACCCAGATCTCGGATGCTAAATTTAAGCAGGATAAATCACATTCGTTCTCAGCATGTTGTCGAGAAGGTCACGCTGCTGCTAATTGTGCTGTGTTCAGATGTTCAGTCTCCAGGGCTATCCATACTGGTGTGTTTAATTACCACTGACAAGGCTCGCTCTCTTTTCCATTCCCTGTCTAAATTCAAGTTCGTGTCAGTCAAGGCCCAGAATCCAGTTTTTGGTTGCAGAAGTCTATGAAAAGTGAGGGTGTGCCTCTGTCCGAACAGCCATCACCTGTCTTAGTTGAGGAGGCAGCAGGAGCGGCCCTGACTCTTTTAGTTAGGGTTATAAACAGCATTTCATGATGGTCCCTCTGTTTCCTCTAAAGAATCCTTTCCTTCTATACAGTTTTTACAGATTTCTGCACACGTTTTTTTGTTACCTGGCATGTTTAAATCTTCTCTTTTTATCTAGGCAAGTCTTTTGCTACTAGTTTCTAATGTTTGTTACTAAATACTTGCACAATCTTTTGATGCACTGATAAATGAGCAGCAGCTATGGATGGAGTTTGTTCTGAAATGTTCTGAAATCCCTTTGCACTTGTAACCCTTATTGAATAAGAGAATATTTTGTATGTTGGTTTGTCCTGTTGGATTCCCTTCCTGCTAGCAGCACTTGATATGTTACATCTGTAGCAGATGGGCTTTGGAAGTAGCAGCCCATCTTGGACGGACAGTTGTCATCTTCCCAAGCAGTGTGAGGCAGTTTATCAGATACAATTCTCCCCTTCTCCTCAGGAGCTTGTTGCTTTCTTGCTGTTTGTGGGTTTGAGCAAATCCTGCCTTGTGTTTCTGTACACTGTCTTGTCTTGTTCCAAGAGACCTGGAGTCTGAAAAAGAAAGAAAAAATAAACCCTAAAATACCAATAAACTCAATAATTGGAGATGTGTAGCCTGGTCAGGTGCAGGTAAGATGTTTCTGCCCAGCTCTTTAGAAGCTGAAGAACGTTTGTGGTAGGGTCTTGGAAGGTGCTGCTCTTGGAGCTACGGGACAGTTTTCATTGTGGTCAGTTAGGGAAGACGGAGAAACCTGGAACAGGTCAGTTTGACATGTGGCCATAGACATGTAAGCCTGAAATCTCTGTGAGGTTCACCAGATGTGTGCACTCAGGGGAAGCACACCCAGCAGGTGCTGAGCTGCGATAGCTGTAGTTGCAGTGGGAACCCTGACTGACAAGCTCCACAGTGTGCGTGTAGGTATGCGCTTGCATCTATTTGTGCAGTTCCCCATGCTCTGTTTTTTCCTTTTGACAATTATTTTTGTTTCTTGAAAAGGAATTTCCCAGACCAAAACCTTCGTTAAGATATATGTGAGTGTGCATGGGTGGGTCTTTGTGTGTGCACTCCACTGGTTGTCGTTTATGTTCTTGAATGTGTTTGGATGCCTGTGTATGGGCTACAAATCCATGGGAGCGTGTACAGACACGAATCCGTGTGTGGGGGAAAGAGAGTGTGTATGCAAGCATACGTATTTCGTACATATTTGTGTTATGAATGGTTGTTGATGGAGACACGTGGGTTGTTGTGTATGTATCTGAGTCTATTAACATGTTTTCTGAGCCAACATGGCTATCTTACTGTGCAAGTTTGTTCTGCTTACGGGTGGGTGTTTATATCTGAGAGTTTCCTGTATGCAGGCATGTTCATCTGCATGCCTGTGGGTGAGTGTACACTTGCATGTCAAGCTCAGCATATTTTTGTTAGCATGGCTGTGCATTCTAAAATGGTGAGAAGGCATGTACTCATGAGGTAGGCCCCCAGGTTGCCTTCAGCATTTCTGAGTCCTTTAGGAAGCCTCCACTTAAAACACCTCCATGGTGTGGAGACATGTCAGGTGGTAAGTCCAGCTGCATCACGTTAGGCCCACTTGCTTACTGCAACTTGGGAACATCTCCCACGTCCCCCCAGCCAGCTCCACAGACACACGGAGATGCATCTCACACAACTGAGTAAGTGCAAAGGGCACAGGGCAGGTTAAAATCTGGTGGGTTTGAAAACTTCAGAGAGTGGCACAGTTTCTGCCAAATTCACTTTTAAATTGCCTTACTTTCAAGCTGTGTTTTCAGAGCTTTGCTTCTCACTAAGTGTTACACAACTAACTTCCTAGCCACAAAATGAAGAATTTTTTTGAAAGTTTCTGGAAATATTCAGTGATTCTATTTTGGGCCGCTTTTAAGCCACTTCTTAAGTAACTAAATAGGGAGGGGAAGACTTTTTAATCTGCTATTAAAAAAAGACTTTCCGAGGCAGAGACCACATCTACCATGTGTCAACTCTCTTTAAGTGCTAAGACCAAGAATTACTTTTGGGGAATAAGATGAAAGATGATGTAATATATAGGTCCTGGGAGGTAGAGCCTGTGGATTGTATTCCTTGGACTTTGACTAGTTCCCTATACCTCAGTCTCCCCATCAGCAAATTGGAGATTGTTATTATTCCCTATGTTAAGAAAGCATTGTTATTAGTGTTTACAAAACACTTTAAGTTCCTTAGAAGAAAAGATTAAGGTGGTAAAAATTATTACTATCTATGATAATAATAATAATAGGAAAGAAAATGTTATAGGACTTGAATAAAAACCAGCAAATTTGGGATATATCATCCTAGAAGTAGCCCCAGGCACAGGCTTGCATTTCCTTCCTTTCCACATCAGCAGACACAGCCTGGAGTTGAGTGCTGTGAAGCTGAGTGACAGCCTGCTGTCCCTCCTCCAGGCAAAGAAAGTTGCTCATTACTATCTGTTGTGCTGTATCAAAGGGGGAAATCAAGTTCCATTTGTGCTCTGTGCTACGGTGCCCAAAGTGATGAAAGAAAAACAGTCAGACCCTGAGTCACTGGGAAAGCTGCTAATGTAATGTCCTTCCTCTCAGTCAGAGAGAAAAGCCAACACCTCTCTGGTCCATAGGGTCCTTTTTCCTTCACCCTTTCCCCTGCCGGTGTCAGACCAAAGATTCGCTGTGGCTGAGTCTTTGTTTGCCACCAAAGCGATGCTCACAGCAGCGTCCACTGAGCTGGATGAGTCCCTGTGGCCAGCCAAGAGGTTGCCCATCCAGCTGCAGTGGGCAGTTCACGGCGTGCAGATGTGTGAGAGTTATGGAGGCATGTTCGGGTGGGAGCATGTGTGTCTCCAGAACACTGGCGTAGGTACAGTGGGGGTGTCGTGTGTTTGATTCTGTCTGTCTTGAAAGGATGTTGGGGAGGGAGGGTTTGTGCCTAACTGTGAGCCTGTCGCCGAAGGCTTCTGCCAGTTCCTCTGAGCGTGTCTGCATGTGCGGGTACCTCTGTGTCCATCAGCTGTGTCTGGGAGTGCATGAGGATGACTGAGCAAAACCATCTGGACTGGTATCCATCCCACCTGTTCTACTCAGTGACCGTACGTGCGTGTCTGAGTGTGCCTGTGAACACTGCAGGAGGTACAGAGGAGGAGGAGGAGGTACCCGTGACAGGTACGCAATGCGATACAGCAGATGTGACGAGCCAGGGGGGTGCGCATGGATACAAGACGAGAACTATCAGGGATAGGGAATTGGTGACTTGCGGGCTTTTGTGAAATCATGGAATATTTCCCTGCGTAAGTTGCCCTCCTGTTGTAGCAGTACACATTTTCCTAAAAGTGAGCATTGTGACTGGTCTGAAGGTTGATGGAAATGGTGGCCTTCTTAATGGGAGAGGTGACAGGAGGAGAAAACAGGAATGTACAATGTTGTGTGTGATCTGATCCATGGTGGCATCTGGAAGACATAGGACCTGGGTGCTTCAGGAAGTAGCACCCCTATGAAGAAGGTTAGAGAAACCCAAAACCCCTCTTGCCGTACTCCTTCCCCTAGAAAATGTTGGTCAGGTCTGTTGTGCCCAGGCCTGCTGAGTAGTGGTTTGGCGTTTGTCTATCAGGTATTCAGGAGAGCCAAGTACTTTATATCTTGCACTTCTGAAAAGTTTTCCAAACTCTGGTAGGAAGTCAGCAGAGGGTTGCAGCTTGGTTGATTCCTGAGTACGGGTGCAGTAAGGCCAGAGAGATACCAAAGCATTCAGCTCCCAAGAATGCTTGGAGACCTGTGCAGTGATTTCTCCTTTAGTCTTTTTTATTTCTGAAGTAAAGCAGCTCAGGCTTAAACCAGGCACATGGGGCCTTTCCTTATAGTCATCTTGCTTTTGGTGTCAAGAGGCTTCATATGATTTGTCATGGGCTCCTGCTCCCATTTTTTGGAATATCTGACAGCTTATGCCCAAGTCTCCCTCTCACCTTCTCCTGTACTTCTCCCTTTTAACCCACCCCCTGCCTTTCTTCCTTTTCTCCCTTGTCTCCAGCCACACTAAACCTCACAAGTTCATTTTCACCCTCAATCAATGTGTCTGAAGGCAGAGAACCAGTGGCTTAAATCCTGCAGTCCTTATTCAGGCAGACCTGCCCCAGGGCGTTTTGCCTGCGCAAGGACTGGAGCGGTCAGCCCCTGCGACACAGTCCTATACACACACCCCCCCACAATGGGAGCAAGGATCGGTGGAAGGACGACATACATCTAGCCTGCACCTCAGTTGGGACTGGCATTCATCTCTGTCGCTGCGTCTGTCTGTCTGTCTTTCTGTCTCTGCCTGTCTGGTTCTCTCCGCTTCCATGCCCTTTGCTGCTCAGATTTTGGCCATCAGCTGCCACTGGACACAAATCTTTGCATTTCCTAGAACTTGCAAGTTCATTTACCCAGACTTTCCGGAAGGGGCAGAAAACATCTCCCTCCCTCTCTCCTTCTCTCTATCTTTCTTTCTCAAATGCCATCTGGGTAGCAGAGGCCTCCAAATTCCGTAGCAAAGGGCTGGAGAAGCACAGTGGCTTCTTTTGACATCTTGTGTTGTCATACCCTTACTGCTGCCATCCTAGAAGTTGTATGTAGTCCTGAGCTATCCCTGTGTGCGTGTATATGTATGTATATATGACTTGTTTTCTTTTTGGAAAAACTACTGATAAAATTGATGCGGGGGTGGATTTAGTTTGCCTTTTTTAATATCTGGTGGTGTTTTTATCGCTAGAATAATTCAGGTAACACACCACGGTGGCCCCAGCTTCTGTATGTAGGAAGCCACGTTGAAGCATGGTTGTGAGCTGTAGCAGTGGCAAATGCTAGTAAACAAGTACTTTATTTTGCCTTTGGTGACCACCAGGAGAGCTGCCTTCAACTCTTTCCCAAATTAGGCTTAGATCGATTTGAATTTGATCACCTCCCATGCTTAATGAACAATCCGAGAGCATGTTTTTCACCCTGTGTTGGTGAGAAAGAAGTATGGTAAGACTATCTGATCACAACCATGTTTGAACAGGGTTATTTTGTTTTTATTTATGTATATTTTTCTTCTGAAGATGGGGCCTCTTTTTTTTCTCTTTTGGCTTAAAAATGTTGGTATTCTGAGTGCATTTCCAGAGTTCGTAATATGATTTGCCCATTGAAAGAGGTGATTTTGGTAACTGCACAACTTTTTCTGTAAGGAAGTCTATATGAAATATGGACAAACAGAAAAAAAATGTATGTATTTTTTGCAGAAAAAGGGGATAGTAAATGCAAATGACTTTTTCCTCAGTTTACCTGAGTTGAGCTGTTACTGATGACTAGCAATTTTAGCACCATAAGAAGAAAAAATGTAGTTTCCATGGGGAAAATCACTTTGAAAGACTCTCCATAGTACCCATTTTTGAGGAAATACCTCAATATTGTGATTTCCACAAAACTACTTGTTATACTTGGCTTCTGACATTCTTCCAGGTGCATGGAATAATCAGAACATATTTTAATGCAGGGGAGATTTAAGAGCAGCATAAAAATAAATTTGCCGTACTGGATAAATATAACCACACACATGCTAGTTAATTAAAATATGAGAAACTGAAGATAAAGAATCCAGGAGAACAAATTCTTAAAAGGTAATTGTAAAAGCAGTAAAAAGAAAGTTAGCTAGCCCTATAGCTGTAAGACTTGATGCACAAACCTGTCTGGAGTCCTTCTGAGTGAAAATGTTTAGAGCTCTCTTTAAAATGGTGGGGCACAGCATCTCATTGACTGCACCGAGGAATGGATTGTGCTTCTAATTACTGCAGGCTTTCACATACCCAGAACCTCATTGGGTTTTAAGGCTTTTAGGAAAGGAGTCCTGATTTCTTATTTGACCATAAATTATTGTTACAGTAACAATAATAGCTAATAGTAGGAATACAAAGTACCACAGGCCTTGTCCTGTGTTGGTTCGATGGTAAAAGAAGTGTGCAGCAAGTACATTTCAGTACAAAGAGCTCTTTAAAAAGCTAGGTCCAGGTTTTCTGACCAGTATTTAACTTTTCTTGTCATTTTTCTATCACATCACTTTAAAAAAATGCTACAATATTCTGGCATCAACATTTGTGATATAACACAGTTATATTTAACTTTCCTTCTAAAGCCAATATGTTTTTCCACAAAGCTAGTTAAAACGCTCAAAATAAAAAATAATAAAAAACATTAGAACCACCCAAAGCTGGTTATATATTTCATTGGCTTGCTAGCCAGGATAAATCATGCCTTTTGCCTAGCAAAAGTTTCTTTTAACTTTCCCTGAACTCTGGTAGAGATTGTACATTTATATAAGTCCACAGAAAATCTCTGATTCCTTAGATCGTCTCTTAATATATTAATATTAATTAACGATAGCTCCCCAAGCACCGTAAGTTAGATGGTCAAAAAGGTGCTCAGGTGAGTTCTAATCCAGTTAGTTCTGTCATCTAAGGCAATTCCTTGAAGCGGGGAAAGATGTCCTCTGGCATTTAATTCTCCTTTTTCTAAGACCTACTTTGTTTAGAATGCCCAAGGACTTTTCCAGCGTCGCTGTTCTCCACAC
Organism: Mycteria americana; assembly: GCF_035582795.1. Classification (NCBI taxonomy): domain Eukaryota; kingdom Metazoa; phylum Chordata; class Aves; order Ciconiiformes; family Ciconiidae; genus Mycteria; species Mycteria americana. The sequence continues at coordinate 70,015,310 of NC_134365.1, forward strand.
GCAGATTGCAGTAATAAAGGGTGCACAATCCCCTGTATTTCACTCATTCAGTTTTGCTGTAAAAGCTTCTGTTCTTCATCCAAATTACAAGAGCTTTTAACATCGGTCTTCCAAGACCTCATTGTGTGCACCCTCTTACTGTTATGCATATTTAGAAATCTGCTAACTGGTTCCAGATTGCACTGCCAGTTGCAATGAAAGCAATGAAGGTGATGGAAGAAGGGAAAACACACACAAGTATTTTACTTGTTTTCCTCTTTAACTTTCTCTTCTCCTCCATCTTCTTATCCGCACTCGCTTTCTCCAAATTTTGCTGAAATCTTGGGTAGCAGAGACCATGTTTCCCATTCCCAGGAGCACTAGGAGTAGTTTTCAGCAAGGCAGTAATTAGTTCCCCTCTACCTACTGCATCAGTGATTTTTTTCCTGTCTTCAGCCAAGATACCACCAGTCCAGGGGAAAGGCTGTTCCCCGTTGTGAAGGTTTTTGTGCCAGGCACTCGGCAGCAGTTCAGCATGGTGATGGGTACCATTTGCAAACTCAAATGCACAGACTAACAGGAATTTTTGAGGTTCCCATTAAATAAAGACCTGATTGTGGGGTTTTGGCTGGTAGGCAAGAGAATGTGGCCTCCCAGCCAGATTTTTAATCAAAGGTAAACACATATAAACTAATTTTACCCTTTCTAATATAGTCAATATTGCACCCTGATTTAGCTCCTGCCCCGCTCCCTCTACCCTCATATGTACCAGCCAGGCGAACATAAGGGTTTGGGTTTTTTTTATTTCTCACTAGACAACTGTTTTTAAAATGGCTGTGCTCTTACCTTCCCTCACTGGTCTGTTCTTTGTGGAGACTGTCTGGCACAACATGCCAACAAAATTACTTCTGCTTCATATATCTTCCTAGACATCTGCTAAATGGGACCCATTCCCAGCTGCATCCAGATGACCTAGCTGTAGAGACTGAATTGCTGCTTATGGTCAGCTGACTGATAGCCAAAAATGCGGCTCTGGCTCTAATCTCTAGTAAAATTGACAATGTTGCAGAGTAATGGAACATCCCTGCTGGTCACATCCCAGTCATTCTCTCAAAATCCACTTTTAAACTCGGAGATACCAGTCAGCAGTGCCGTCTGCTGAGCCTTGTCTGAGTGACTGGGAGAAAATCTGCTTCACCCAAAACCAGATCAAGTGACATCTTTTCCTAAGCTGAACAGACATGAAGGCAAAGATGCCTCAGCAGTAAAGAAACACTTGTTAATAGAAAGGCACTAAACCAAATTGATACTTAGAGCTAGGGATTTTGAGGCTCAACTGTTTGCCCAGACTTGAATATAGTATATCACACACAGTGAGCATTACATATCATCTACTATCCGTACGACTTTTTTTAACCAAAGAATTCATCAAATCAATAATAATTTAGTCTTGGAAAGAGGTGTAGAACAAAAATCTGTTGCTCAATAGCTTTGTAACAGCTAGCTGCAGTCTCCATATGACCACCTCTAACATGCTCTGATAATGCCTGTGATTGGCATTTCCAATCCCAGAATGGCACTCAGGCTTTATTGTATCCCATATTAACATACAGAAATCCAGTATGACTCTGTAGGCTGTTTTCTTCTAGGAAACATTCTGTGTCAACATTAAACAACTTTCTAATTTAGAAGGCAATGAAAAGACACAGCCTGGGAATTAAATACTAACTGCTACAAATCTCAAATGAAAATGGTCCATAACAAACTCTCTCTTTGGGCTGCTGGTATTTCTGTCTATCCTCCCTTGAGCAGAGATTCATTACCCAAAAGTAACAGGGGCTGCTAGTTCACCTGTATCTACTGTTTCTTGCAATCCACAGTCCTGTTGCATTTGAATGAAGGTGGATGGGGTTTTCTCCTGTTTTCAATGGCATGTGCAGTTTCTTTCAGCACCTTCATCAAAGCATAAGATGGCTCATTCATCTTCACCCTGTCCCAGAGCCTTTGGGCTTGCCAAAGGAAGGATCCTGGCAACACTGCATGCAGAGTCTTTGAGCTGGTAGACTGCCTGCCTTCCTCCCTGGAAAAACCTGCTCATCATCTAGTCTCCATCTGGCTCCATTAGCCCCCAGAAGAGTTATCATGCTGAGGAATGGGTATTTTGCTGCAGACCATAGGCCTGCTTCTGACCTTAACACCACCACTGTAATTCCCCATAAGTTATACAGGAGTGGCAAAGATGTTACTGAAGCTTCCTTCTGGATTCACACACTCCTGTCAACCACATCACAGTAAACCCTTCGTACTGAGCTCCCAGCAAACCTCTTCACAGATGGAGCCCTACAAAGTCCAAAGGTCTCCAGCCTCCTTTCTGCCCTAGGCAGGTGAGGCTGCCCAGAGAAACCCCAGTAACACCAATACACAGAGGGCACCAAGTTTCAATCTGTTCTTTATTTTTCCTTCTTCCTTATCCTTTTCCCACACCATGGAATCCTATCAGATAATTAATAAGTAATTAACAAATACGTGTAGCAGTGCTCAAACGCTCAGTGCACTGAAGACAAGCACAGCCATGACAGGAGGACGTGCTTCTGGGAGTTCGCTTAATTCCTCAAATCATCAGCCCCCAGAGAAGATGAAGCCGGTACATATTACTCACCCTCTCAGTACTAATGGAGTATTGCAAGGTGTTGGAGACAAGGAAAGCTCCTGCCTACCCATGGCTCAGGAAATTCATCTTAGAGAATAACTCTGCTGCCATTACCCTTTCCAAGACAGGCTGTGGGATGGTATAAGAAATGGAAAAATCTATACCTTTTACAGCACACAACAGCATGTCTTTAAAGTAACCAAGAGTGGTATGAATGCTTTGAACAGTGCCTTTCTTCTTTTTCATTTCAAGATCAAAATCAGTGGCATGGTCTTAGTCAAGACAAGAACCTTAGCAGGCCAAGCCGTGTCAGAGACGATCTCTCTACTTGCAGCCCTCCAGAGCAGCTGTGCTTTCACAACACTGCTACAGATAAGAAGTCAAGATGATGGATTTATTTGGGTGTTTGGGATGGGAGAACCTGGATATGAAAGAAAGTGTCATTCAGAATGAGTCAAAACCAGATACAGGCTGTGCTCCTTTTGGAAAACCAGCCCCACAGGTTTCCCTCCCTCCATCCCTTCCAAACAATGAAAAAAAAGAAAAGAGAATAATGACCAATGTAAGAGAGAACATAAATCTTCCTAAAGAGGTGGAGGGAAAAAAAGACTGCCCTTTTCAGCACAGTGATAAATATACTGCTGGGTTTGGTGTTTAAAAGCCATATTACCTTTGCCATAGGAAAGGCAGTGAGGTACATTGGACTACTTAGGAACAGCAATGAGGAAACCACTGACATGGATGGTAATAGAGATGAGGAAAGCTGGAGTCCTGGGAACTCTAAATTTTCACACTTGCTCTCTCTCTGTCTTGCTCAGTGGTCTGGTCTGTTCCCAGGCTCATCCCCCTCAGTCTGCTCTGGGCTGGGACAGCCTGATTACCTCCTTTGGGAGCCCTTGCCCTGTGGATCAAGAATTGGTCAAGTGAAAAGGCAAGCTGAATGAAAAAGTCCACTCTGTTACACATGGCTTCTAGCAGAGGTGTTCCAATCAGCAAAACCCCTCCTCAGCTGATACTCAAACTGGAAAATCCTTAAAGTCACTCCACCTGTAAAACAAAAGTAAAAGGTCCTGCACACAAATAGCCTTTCAACATTTATTTTCATGGCTCGGTTTATCTTCAGAGCCTTCCTGTCCACATGTTCTAGGGCTTTTTTTGGCTACCTGTCCTACAAAACACAAATAATAAAACACAGGCAAGCTGCACCTGCCTCTCTGAGTCAGACCAGTACTTGTACCTGAAGATGAGCACTACATCTCTGATAGTGTTTAATATCTGCTTGTTTATTACCCCCAGGCTTGATTACCATAAGACTTGAACTCGTCATTTACCCAGAGCTAATGAGAAGGATTATTAAAACATCCTGAAAATTAAGAATAATTTGCATAGACATACTTTACCAATTGTTCTGCGTTTCTGAACGTCATGGAAAAAAATAGAGCTTTCAGCTGTGTAAAAAGTGACTCTCATTAACTGTCCAGTAATTGTCAATCTAGGGTAATCTGCATAACCAAATTAAAGCAATTGACTTTCTTTATATTTACCTTAAGCACTTGGAACCATAAGATTACTGTCTGACAATTTCATGGATATATATATGAAATTAATTAATAAGCTATTCAAATTGGTATGATTTGCATATTTGAAGCTAATTAGAAAAGCAAGCTCTAGAATTTCAAAATCTTAGAATACATAGGAAATGAAGGAAAAAACCTGTCAGCCGCAGGACTCATTTGCTTTAAAAGTTACCTTGACCTTATTAACTGTATTCAAAATAGGCTTTTGTTGCATACGGATATGCTAATATTTCCCCCAGGATCTGAGATCATGTGGAATCAATGTGAAGTATAAATGCATATATATTGCATTTGTATGAGCTGGCTCTTTATGTCTGTTGACCCACATGAGTTAGTGCAGGCAGAAATGTAATGGCAAATTTCATTGCAGGTGTCACATTTTTCCTAATTCCCCTTATTGCACCAAATAAAATTTTAATTCCCTGGTGCAAGAGATTTCAGTCTCTTCTGCAGAGCTGTCTGAGGATTAGCATGTTACATGCTTTTTCCAGGGAAATAGCAAGGTGTTCACCATTTGCCACAGTAAAGGCGGCATCCTAGACCTTTAGTCCCTCTTTTCCTGTAAGATGGAGCCCTTTTCCGATAGGAACTAAAACCAAACTTCAGTTTATGAAAATTATCAAAAAACCCTCTGGTGCTTCACCCAGTTTAGGGTTATAGGAAGGCTTGATTTTTTGTTTCACAAAAGCTCCTTGTAATTGTAACTTTTTTCTGTTTTAAAATAGAATAAAAATTAAAAATAGAAAAATTTTCAGTAAAAGATCATTCCAACAGAAATAATTGAGGAAAATCAAAACATTTGCTTAAGTAGAAACAGTTTAGTCTAGGATTGATTTTTTCATAGTTATATAACTTTCTAATTGAAATGAAAACTCAAATTGATATGTGTGAGGAGAAAATGTGAGTTTTGAATCTTACATTCCTTAAATGCCTTTTTCAAAATTGACATGTTTCTACAGAACATTTCACTTTCAGCATCAGCATTCTTCTAATGGAAAATATTTTTGTAGAAAAAAAATAATTCTGGCTAGTTTTATTCAAAATATTCCCCGAAATTCTCAAAGAACTGCACACTTAATGGAAGAATGAAGAGTCTGAGCAGCTTGCCTGGCTTATTTTTTATTTTTTTTCCTGCTAATAATTTGATTTCCACAAAACGTAAGGTTGTGGGAATTGAGAATTATGCCATCTGCAATCCAGTAGTATTCCCTGTCAGAGGAATACCAGATACATTTCTGCCTGGTCTTATAATAACTTCACAGACTTTGGTGGCAGGTGGATTATCTCTAAAGTTCTGGTGATTAAAACCACACAGAGCAGTGGCAGACGGATGACTCTGGAGGGGGTTGTGGTAACTCCCCAGTGTAATGGCAGGCTATTACCTGCCAGCAGCCAGGTTGATTTGAAACCCTGACTTTTTCCAGCTCTCTGCAAAGACTTGTGTTACTCTGCTTCCTGAGGTCACTTCAGACTTTTGACACTACAAACACCAGAAAAAGTCTAGTGGCTTTTCTTTTATCATGTCTCCATGGCACTGATAAATTCTAAAAGTCTTCTTTTCCTATACCCTGGTAAATTCTTGTTTTTCTTGAAGCTCATGTCCTTGCAGATCCCATCTCAGCTTCAGCTTATGTGTGACCCATACGTGCGAAAGAAAAATCTCCAGAACAGTAGTGCTGTTGGCTTGCAGTTGCCCTATTTGTGCCCTTTACATCCAGTCAAGATGAAAGTGGCCAAGCAGCTGAAACAGCCCTTCAGTTCTTTCTCACTCCCTGTAGCAACAAAATCAAATCACTGCTGCTCATCAGGTATCTCTTAATGAAACTGCTTTTAATTCTCCTCAAAATCTTATCTATGTTTGTACAATGAGTTCATTTCCCCAGAATGTCTCTTTCTGCTCTTCATTTTGTGTCCAAGAAGGTCACAGATGCAGTATGGCTAAAGTAGGCAGGACTCTTGGAGGACCTCTTGATACAAAGAACTTGAGCTAGAAAAGACCAATATCCTAGAACTGCAAAGGAGCTGCACAGCACTGCAGGCTCCTCAGGTGAACTCTACAGTGCAGATTCTCAGAGGCACCCTTCCTGCAATGAGTAGAAAAAAGCAAGAAGTGAACATCTATCACCATCTTCCTCGTGGGAGAAGGCTAACAGACCAATGGACAAGTTTCCAACAGACATGACATCTTCATGGGTAACTTTTCATTCTCCAAATGTCAACAGCAATCAAGGAAACATCTTAGCAGACATCCATCACCAACAACCAACTACTGCAAGAGCTTCATCCACAAGCCATATTTTCCTCAGTGGAGAAATGCCATTATAGATTGTCACAAAAGGCAACATAAGCATCTGACCTTTTTTTTTGCTTGAGAAATATGAAGATACTCTGTCATATCATGGTGCCAAAGTCTCAAACACAGATATCCTCTCATCTCTTCAGACCTAGGGCTACTAGGCAAAACTAAAAGGCTGCCATCGTACCACTGCATTGACTGAGACAACTCTGACTAACAAGGCAACAATAACACTGTGCATTCGGCTGCTTAAATGCTCCCCAGATCAAGCCAGGCCAAAGTTCTCCACAACATAAAGGTTGGATTCTGTCTTGCAAAAAGAGATTCATCCCTATGAATGGAATAAATCTTGTGAGAAAGTAAAAAAACTATCAGCAAGGAAGTTTTACTCCTCAAATGTTGGGAAAAAATTAGTTTGGACTTCCTAGCAAAGACTGGATCCTCTGAAGGAGCTGAACTCATCATCTTCAGTGTGTCCTGTGGTGTAAAAAATTTACTATGATCAGCTATGCTGATAATGGGAATGCTGCCTGCCTGTACCGTCATCTCAGTGGCAGTCAGGCTTCTACAACTACTGAAACATACTTACCCAGCAGTCAAGGAGCCTCCTTGGATATATTGATTAAATATATGCTGTACAAACCTAATAGAGCTCCCCTTCAGGCATTTCTGGGTGCTGCTTCTCTGGATAGCCATTATAGTTGTCAGCAAACCAGCCAAAAACCCGAGGGAACTCAAACCTCTCAACATGGTCCTCCATCTCCAGTGTTCCACATGGGATTGATATCTCTTCTCAGGATTTTTCTACTGAAACTTTCATTTGAATCTATTTATTAACACACCTTATTGTTTTCTTCCAAATCTTTATCTATCCAGAAGATATTCTAAGCCGTGGAAGATTTCAAGGGGCTTTGATACTACCATGATGGTACAAAGTCTTTAGTCTTTTCAGCTCTGAAAAGCCAAGTCATCCCTTCTCAGAATTTCAGAATGGATTACATTACAGCATAAACATCGTATGATATTTACTGTTATGTATTGCCCTTGAAACATTGAAACTCATTCTCCTGGAGTGCAAATTTTATGTTCTCCTAGTTTCCAAAGCATTCATGCTATAATCAGGATTTGGAAACCCATAAACACAACCTGTTAAAAACTATTTCCTTGACTTGACGGCAAGATCAGACACCAAGTTTGTTAAGTGAGTCAGTATGGAGGTTCAGGAAACATTGATGCTCCCTGTACCCATCTGGAGGTGGTATGTTCTTTGCAAATAGCTGCCAGTAAGCCTCACTCCCACCTACCCAGGTAGAGCACAATTAACAGGAACACAGTACTATCAGTTACCTTATTCAGTGCTGTGGTCTCTGAGATTTTAAGTATCTCTCCATTGAGTAAACATGTCTTCTTTCCCAGAGACCTCCTTACCTGCGATCCTGAATTCATGATGGGCATAATCTGTGCCTTTCACTTTTGTGCCTGTAAGGGCTTTAAGGATGCACACAGTTCAGCAGCAGCTTGAGCAATGTGTCTGTTTAAAATGTTGGTGTTCTGGTACACATTGAACATAGTTAAAATGAGATATATGCAGGCAACAATATTCTGAGGAGCTTTTCAGACATGCTTCAGGGATCCCTCAGCCTTTATCCTACTGAATCTTTACTTTGGCTTCTAGAACCTGCTTTTCTGTTTCTTGACCTCTTCTGCTCCTTAGCATCTCTGTTAGCTTTTTTAATATGGTGACTTCAAGAGAAAAAAAAAAAAAAGAAATGGCCCAAGCAGTTTCATTGCACTCATCCCCATTGAGTGTCTTTACACAGACACAGCCTGCCTCAGATACTTCTCTTTCCACTCTTAGCCTGCAGTTTCCCTTCTACATCACTCTTAATATACCCCTGGACTTGTTTGCGATTTATACTTCACATCCCTTTTCTCTATGATGGAAACTGCGCAGAGCATCATGTCTTGACTGATCTCACTGTTATTTTTGTTGCCCTTTCTCATTCAGTTATGTGCATGTTACTTGTGCCCCAAATGACAAGAGCAGGGTAGAATACTTGAAGTTCCTTTGCAGGTTCTTGCAGGAACTTGAAGTTCCACATGCAGGGGAAGAGATGACTGCAAGTAAAACAAAGTACAGCCAAAGCTGCCTTCTGTTAAGTGGTGTAGCTTCTCCAAAAGCTCCTTCAAAGACATTAAACAGATGAGGATTTGCTTTTGTACGTTGTTCCGAAATTTGTAGAAATGAAATCCTGTCCACTTCAGATGGGCATTTGGCACTGGCTTTAATTCCAAGTACCTATCACCATGCCTCCATCCCTGTGAACTGATGTGACTACTACATTCTCAGGTGCCGGGTGCCTGTCCTTGGCCTAAAATTGGAATACCCACATCACTTGCAAGGTTGAAGATTCTCAGAAAATCTAGCAATAGCTCTCTCAGCTTTATCGTTAGAAATGGCCACACTTGAAAGTCCCAATAATGGGATCTCAGATGTCTGTGCTCAGGTCCATATGGTGACTTTTTGGCACAGGTGGAAAATAGTAGGATTCGGCTCCTCTCTGAAATATTTGTGGATATTAGAAAATGTATTCAGCAACGTGCAGCTGCAGGTTGATTTCCCCCTCATATACTCACACACAAAATACTGTATGCACAAGCATATCAAGAACTCAGCCCACAGTGCTACAGTTTGTACAAATACCACCTGCCAGTGTTAACAGAAACTTTCCTGTGATGCTTTTGAGTCTTTACTGTAGGTAGCGATATAATTTGCTACATATTTGACCCCTTCTTAAAACACGGGCCAGTTAGCTCAGGGAATAAGAGAGGAGTAAGTCAACTTCTACTTCACTTTCTTAGCAGTGCCAAAGATACTCAGCACCTTTGGTTTCTAGTTTTCCAATGTGATGCCAACTCCTCCGAGTTGAGCATCCCATATCAATATGGCCTTATATAGTAATATATGGATATGCCTTATATAGTCATATCCTTTTATACAGATTTTTTTACTCTGTTACATTACTATTATCTGCACTTTCTGATGAAATACTAACAATATCAAAATGACAATTAAGGTATAATATTCCACAGTAACTTACAAGGCTTCTTCAGCCAGTCAGTCACAGACGCACCAACATTGTCAGCCAGGAAGGACGGAGAATCCTGAAAGGTGCTGAAAATTTTTGGGCTTCCTTCAGTTAGTTTGAAGGGGCTTTGTACCTTCTACTAGGAATGCAGCAACTAGCAGAATTAGGGTCCTTCTATTGTTAGAAAAGGTGATTTGCAAAACTAGAAAGAGGAAGGGGGATGGGACAGAGAAACTCTTCGCTGGAAAGGAGATGTTTGCCCAGCAACCCAAAATCAAAATCTCTGCCTGGTCTGCAAGAAATGTCTCTATGGGCACTGCTCTTTTATTTGGTATTCAAGCCAGCTTTTGCCTGTATGTGATCTGAAAAGAAAACACAAGAGCAAACATGTGAAAGAGGAGGATAAAAGCAATGAAAGCTGACACTACCAAACCAATGAGTTAACCCAAAAGACTATTATATGATTAGGTGTACCTTGGGGTTTTAATTGTTCTTATTTGCCTGTATCACCAAATAGGCTGTGCATCCAAACTACAGTTTTTATTTAGGTAATACAACACCAGTTTCGTTACTGCAGTGACCTTGGAGAGCAGGAGCACACTGCAGGAGTCCTCCATGGCACTAGAGGTGAATTGGCAGAAGAAATGCATCAGTTTCAGCTTTGCTCATGTAGTCACAGGAAGTAATGACAGACAGGTTTGGCATATGGGACATATGGTAGAGGTTAGGCCTGAAGGATTATGTCACTATTGAACTGAAGGACTCCTGATAAAGCTGGTTTTATTTAATTTTCAATTCTGCTTCTTACACTTAAGGGTATTTGCAGCCTTGGGTGTTTTTTAGCATTGCTCTCAGTATTGGAAATGGCCCCAGAATTTAATCCAGGAATGTCAGGCAGAGTGTCTGCAGCAACTAGACTCTTCCAGGCACGACCAGGGCTCAGCTCAGCTCAGCTTGGCCTCCAAGGACACATCCATTGGGTCCCTGGAGCTTTGCTGTGAGGTGGGTGAAGGTACAGCAAACTAACCAGCTTTACCAACCCATTTTCCACAGCTAGCAGTGGGTGTTGTAGGGTTGCCAAGAGCTGATTAGACTGTCCCAACCCATTGTCTTAGTAACAACGTTATCACCCAGAACTATGTGTAAGGGAATGGGAATATATAAATAGAAGGTGTTGCTTTAGCACTGGGATATTACAGGTTTACAAATCAGACTGATGCACTAGAAGCTGGCTGGTCCCTGTGCAGACATGGCCTGGATCTGAGCTGGGGAGCTAAATCTGCCCCTGTATTGAACTTGATAGTAGTGATACAAGAAACATTTTAACAATATCAGTACCTCCACTGCCTAGATGCCAGGATGCCTAGCACTCAGGAGATACTGGGTGCAATTCACATGTGGTGGTAGTGGATACAGCTTACATCAAATTCAATGGGAGTTGTACCTACTTCTGCCACGGCCAGCTTTGATCCTGGGCATCCTAGGGAATAAGCCCAGCCTCTTGTGCATTTCTTTCAAACTCCCTTTTGCCCTCTTCTGCCATTTTGTTGCTCCTGTGTTAGCCAAGACCTCGTTTACTAGGGCTCTTGATTGGAGACTTATTACAGCTTATTTCTGTCTGCCTTTCTTTAAAGCCAGCTGAACATACCCAATGCTCTTCCTCTATGGTAAGACCAAAAATACAGACCACCCTCCCAGCTTCTGTGACACTCTTTCTAACACACTCCTTTATTCTCTTCCCCGTGATCACGAGTTCTCTCTCCAAGCCCAGCCTAGTTATTTGTGCATGAAGCTGCCATGTTGTGTATTGGTGTGAGTCTGGTGTTCACATGAGCTGTGAATATGCTGCACATGTGTATTTCTTGTGCATCCTGAGCTTTCCTTTGGTCAAGTTAACTGTTGTTCTGCCTTCTAATGGCTCACCAAGAGAGAACTAGACCTGGTAAGATTTCTTGTTAGCAACAAACTATGTCATTATCAATGTGATGCTGAATGAGTTTGCAATGTGTCTTCACGTCCAAGCCTCCAGACTAGAAAGGATTGGGACTCTGAAGTTCCTCTTCAATGAGGTGATTCACTGTAACATTTGAGTTCGTACTTTGCACAAAAAAGAGTAAGTCATGCAATGGTGCACACAAACTCTTCTGTCTTGGAGTACAAAGCAGTTCCCACACCACCCTAACAGAGTTGCAGTAAGTCCAGTCTCTCAATTGCCACTTTGCAGAACCTCCCTCCTCTGGCAAGCCTTCAAAAAGCTGGATGAAAGCCAAGAGAAAGCAAGCAAGGCTACTCAAGCACTGGCTAATCTGTAGCCACCTAGTCTTAAAATGACTGTGGTCTCCCGAGACATCACTGAGTGTTTTTGGCTAAGTGGTTTGATGCCAGTAAGTTGCAGATTTGCGTCAGGGAGGAATTCGTTCTATTTTATCCGCTGCTTAGACTTTGCCTACTCCAGGACCCTAGGAGGACAGGGATAATTTTCTGCCTCCAGCAGCTGCCTCCTCTCAGCAAGGAAAGACGAAGGAATGCTAAAACCTCTGTCCAGACCCATGTCCCAACTTGCTGCCATCCAAAGGGCCAAGCTGGCAAGAGCAGCAGCAGGTAGAATAAGAAAACAATTTCTTTTTTTTTTTTTTTTTTGGTCACAACCACAGCAGTACTGCTGTCCACACAACTTTTAAATTTGGACCTCAACTCTCTTTTAGGTGGTATTGGAGTTTAGCTTCTTAGAGAAAGTGGAAGGGAGGCCATAGGAATTCTGTAGGATTGGGAGAGGTGAGTGACCTTATAGTTAGCCCTCTGGGACCATAGTGCTGAGAGTATTGAATGCCATGATTTTTGATTTCTTGGAGGCCACATTCCCTCCCTCCCCTCAGAGCAATTCTCTCTGATTCACTGAAGCCCTTAGCCTGTTGTCCAAGTCAGAAAATGAGAATGATGTGAGATGTAGGGAGCGCTCAGGCTTTTCCTTGACACAGCCTGTTCCTCTAATCTTTTTCACCCAGTTACTGCACGGGCAGCAAGCGTCAGCCTTTGCTGCAGACTGGAGGAAGCTACCCAAAATATCCACCGGTGATTCACCACAGATAGACAGACAAACTGCAGCTGGGGTGCGATCCTGAACTATTGCACATAGCGCTGCGCTTTCTGTGCAAGCGGGGCTCACACACACTAGCAAGCAGCTATGGCCCCTGTGTGCCCCCACGGCTGCGCAGCAGGAGCTGGGGCACGGACCCAGCCGGGGGCCGACAGAGCTGAGTGCCAGTCGGCTCATCCTGGCTTGGAAACAGAGGCACACACAGCGCACAGGTACATGTCCTTGTCTGGACATTTAATCCCAGAAATGTACATCCAGGCGGTTCCCGGGCCTTGGGTTTTATCAGGAGCAGACAGACAAGGAGCTGCTGGTTTTGCTGCCCGGTGACAGGAAATCCAAAGGGTCTGTTCTCTCTTGGTTTACACAGTGGTGAGTAGTTAACAGCAGGGGTGATCTGCACTGTTTCTTCCTCCTAAATGTTGCTCTTTCGGTGGTGTTCAGACTCAAGCTGCAGTCTTTGCAGCCTGGGCGGGGACAGAGAGGGGTTTTCTGTGCACTTTGCTCCCCGGCAGGTCAAGTGGCAGGGTGACAGTGTTATCTCCCCCTGTGACAGGAGGTCACGTTCCCACAGTGCTGCTAGTGCAAGCCACCAGCTCCGCAGGCTTCGCACAGTATTTTAGGGGGTTAACAAACGGGGAAACATGGCATTTTCTGTGCCTCACCTCCCCTCGAGCTAGGCAGCGGGTCCTCTGCTGAGGCCCAGGTGAGCCTGCCTCTGCAGCAGTGCTCAGGCGGCCGTGGCCTTCACACGTGTGAAGGCTGAGGAACGTCAGAGCTGGTTACAGGCCCAGGGGAAAATGCTTAGGGACAAAGCAGATGCTGTGAGAAAAAAACAGGCCAGAAGAAAGACTATTTTAAAATGCTGCACGCTTGAACAGTAGCAGTGAAGCCAAAATAAAATGGTTTTTTTTAAAAAAAAAAGTCAGTGCGCAGACTGTGGGAAGTACAAAGGGGTCATGAGAAATGGGAAAGGCCCAAACGCAGAGCAGCGGGAGCGAGTGACCACGGCCCAGCCCCCAGAAGCATGGCCACAGCGGCGCAGGGCCGGCGAGGCTGCCAGCGGTGCCAGTGACGCCAGCAGCTGGGCCGGGGCAGCGCACGCCGTGGCCCCGCGGGGTTTCGCACCCCAGAGCAGACCTGGGACTTGCAACTGTTTCCCAGCAGAGCAAGTGGCACGTGGCTGATGCCCGACGCCAGATTCACCAGAACTGCTGGCTGAGGCACTTGCTGGGGTAAAACATCCCAGACCAAAAGAGACAGTATCTTTCTCTTCCAGTACAATGTCAAAGGAGAATTGCATCTTTCCAATGTGAGGAGGAGGTGTAACGGAGGGGTTTATAGCATAACATATCCCTAATCCCCAAAAGTCCAGGCAACCTGAAGGGAGAGGCTGATGGCCTTGAGAGCCCCTGTAGGGTAGCCTCACCACTATGGGAGAGAGGGCAGGCTTGACCGGCCTCGGCCCGTCCCTGGGGTGCCAGGGCAGTGCAAGCCCAGGCAGCAGTACCAGGACAAGGAACAGTGCAGTGAGCTCTCGGCGTAGCGTCCTCTGTGGCCCAGGGCCCCTGTTCCTCCCGTGCTGTTGTAACTCCTGCCTCTGTGCCAATGGCTTCCAGAACGCAGAGGAAAACTCTCGCATCTCAATCACCTTCTTCCGACTCTTCCGCGTGATGCGTCTCGTGAAGCTCCTGAGCCGAGGGGAGGGCATCCGGACACTGCTTTGGACCTTCATCAAGTCCTTCCAGGTATTCCTTCATTTATCTCTAAGTAAGACCTAACACTTTTTTTTTTTCCCTTGGTGGCCCCTCAGGGAGGGGTTTCACCCAAGGGCCTGAGCTCAAAGGCAGCTAGTCAGAGCTGTGCGCACCAGTGACAAGTGGCACGAATGAGACTCAAGTAAATGGGGATTGCAGGGGATGACTGCCTGGCTATGAGTTTCATCGTTAAAGCATGAGTAATTGCTTGAGACCTTCCTGAACAGCCTTGATAGTTCAGTTCAACTCAATTACCGCCTGTCTGTAACCGTTCAATCTCGTCTTTTTTGTTTTTTTTTTCTATGTTAGCTGTATTTTATATCTGTTGCTTTAAGCGAAATACACAGCTATGGGGAAGGCCAGGGTCTCAATTAAGTTTGCCTTAAGCCTTGTTTTGAGGATTTCCAGTGAGTATTAGAGGTGTGTGGCCCCCATGCTTTCATCCAGGAAGAATTTCACCTTTTTGGCCCCACACCTTTGGCCTTGGTAATGATGCCAAGTTAAATTGCTGCTGCTTTTGCCCTGGAGGCAGGTTGCATTTCAGTGGCAGGTAAAGTACGAGAGTAGACAGAGGAAAGCGAAGGAGAACAGACTGGATAAGAATCATCATCTCTGGGGGAAAACAAACACCAAGAGGTAGCTATTTGCTAGAAAAACTGCTTCCAAACTAGCCCTTAACCTAATCATGTATAGAGAAATGGTAGTTAGAGATGAAGCATGGCATATTCCTGCATTTTACAAGTACTTGACCTGGATTTACTGGGCTAGCACAACCTGGATGTCAGCTGGGGTAGGTCCAGAGGATGCATCAGGGAAAGACAGCACAGGAACGCAAATGGTGGTCTAAACATGAGAAAAGATGCAGGACACACCACTGGTCAAAAGCATGAAAGAGTAACTTGTGCAACACACAAGTCTTGAAACAGCAACCATATATCCCTCAGACTGAGGCTTTAGATGGTCAATAGCATTTGTATTGACTCAAATGGGAAAGAAGCTGATCCACGCTTTAAAACTTAAACCTCACCAGCTACAACACAAGCTGGGACCAAAGCCTGCAGTGCTGTGGATCACCACGACTTCTGTCTCCGTCAGCAGAAGTAGCACATGTGTACACCAGGGATCAGTCTGGACCTTTTCCAGTGCAGCTCTCAGATGGTCTCGGTAGCCAGACCACCAGGTTCATGCAAAGGGCTCTCATTTTGCCCACTCCTTGACTGCCAGAGGATCTAATATGGCACAGCAGTTTTCTGACACATCCATACCACAAGCAACATTTTCCATTGCTTACACGGTTGCTAAATTCCAGGTTGTTATTTGAGCGTCCCCAGTGGGAACCATTTTGTCTGCGTGCATAGGAATGAGATTCCCTTGGCACAGCTCAGCCATCCCTGATGCAGGGGACAGAGTCACACTTTCCAGTTCGTGCTTCTCCTCCCCTTGCCCCTGTGCCCCTCCAGCCTCTTTAGCAATAGCTCACTCTTATCCTGAGCTGAGCTTGCCACGGCTCTTGGCTGGAGAGGATGAGATGGATGGGAAAGGGAGTGCCTGGTACTTCCCTCCAGTGACCTTCAGACCTCTTTGATTGGAGCATCACTTTTAGGCAAGGTTGTAGGGTGATGGGAGGAAGTATCAAGGGAGGTATCTTCCACAGCAGATGGAAGAAAAAAAAAAAAGTACTGCAAGCAAGCGCCTTTTCCCTTGAAAGCCTTTAGCCATTTATAACATGGTATTCTCTGCTCGGAGCTCCTCCTCTTGCAGCTACTGGGAGGCTCCTTTGGTAGCTAAGAATAGCCTCTGTGCAGAGCTCTTAACTCAGCCACTCCCACTGTCAAAACCTGGGATCCCTGCAGACTTTGTCTGGCACAGGCTCTTCTTCGTGTCCCCACATGCTTCCAGGAAGTGTCTCTGCTCACACAGAGCAGCCTAATAAGCAATGAACTTGTGCTGGAGTTCAGAGCCCATCGTAACTACCATGTGCCCTGCGCATGGCACACAGTGCTTACATACAAGTTGGGGCACCGGTCACAGGAGTGCGTGGTGGGAAAATGCTCAGCGAGGTTTCCGCCTGCAGAGATAGCAACAGAGCCCAGGCTGGAGAGTGGGAGGAGTAGGAAGTGAGAGGGGTGCTGAGGGCAAGGCAAGGCCGTGGGAATCACAAGGACAAAGTGGTAAAGCCAGGGAAGGACGGAGACGGAGGAGGACAGAGCCAGAGATTGGAATATGGGAGGTGGGGAGCTGAAGGAGCTGTGGGGAATAAGGGGCAGAGATGAGTAGGAAGGCGCATCAGGGGAGAGGAGTGGACTAAGCAGCAGAACATGAAAAGAAAAGTGGAGGGCCAGATGGCCAGGAGAGAAGACACTTTTCCCATCTCCATTTGAAAGATAGAAGAACTGGTAAGGTTATGCACCTCCAGTCCTGTCTGGACACTATCCCAGGAGCTCTTCTTAGGTCTTGTGTCTATCAAGTCCCAACTAGATCATCACAAAATGTTTGGAGCCCAATTCTGAGCTGATGTATCTCCACTGACATTGTGGGGTAACCATACAGATTTGTCTGACCCCATAAAACACAGAGGAATCTGCCCCTGAGCCTCAAGATGATGATTACAGACACTGTTTAAAGGTTTGAATTTTTGCCATTTTAATATTCAGATCTCTTTGAGATGATTTCTGCAGATCTTAGTCAAATCTCCATAGTGGTCAGTGAAAATTTTTCCTAGATTCTTCGTGTAGTATTTATCCCTGTTGAATTTAGGGATAAACTTAAAATGTGTAATTAATCTTATATTTAAAAAATAACAATGTTGTAGGCTTTTTATAGTCTGTGAAATGGGGTGTTCAAAATCCAGATCAGGGACTGTACTCACATTTTCAGGATGAATGTGTCGGCCCATTGCCCCTGAAGTAACGTCTGGAAATCTCTGGTCTAAGCTCTATATATTTCGAAAGCAACAGAGTAGAAAATTCCTCCTCAAAAGCCTGAGCCTGTGAGGTCCAGAGCTGTGCCCTTGATTCCTGCTAGTGGCGGAGGAAACCGATAGCACTCAACACTGCTGATTGCACTGGCCTCTTCCTTACGAGGCAGCTCTGCATATCAGGGCTCTGCATTTCCTCTTCAGCAGCTGATCACAGACACTTAGTGCATTGCAGACACCATCATCATAGACACCTAACACGGAACAGGGAACAAAGCTGATGCTGCTTTAGGTACTTAGGATGGTACCAGCCATTGTAGTAGAAGCCTTGAATTTGGATCTCGGCAGCTGTTGCGGCTTTGATTTCACCAGATTGGATCCAGAAAAAAATCACATTGCCATTAGTGCCAGAATAACACTGGTTATGAGAGTTTTCTTCTCTTGGTAAGCAGCTGTAGACACTGTTTTTGCCCTCACTTTCCTCACTCTGTCAAGGGCAGGACTGACTTGAAGGCAGCAGAGCTACACCATCAGGAGTGGGAGCAGAGTCAGAGCCTGCCTGAGCTGGGTGGCAGCAGGGTGGTGGCGGGGAGGGCAAGCAAATGTGGGCCTGTAGAGGCATCTAGTGGCCACCTGGCCAAATTACAGACTCCACGTTTGGGGCCAGCCTCTGCCCAGTTTCCCAAAGCCAGGAGCATGAAGCAGGCTCCAGTGTGCCGGGCTCGGTACAGACACAGTGCTCTCTTTTTTTTCCTTCATTTCTAGGCTCTCCCCTATGTGGCTCTTTTAATAGTGATGTTGTTCTTCATCTACGCCGTGATCGGGATGCAGGTAAGTGATGCTAAAGAGCTCAACTGTGTCTGTCTTCTCCTGTTAGAGTTTTGAGAACTGACTTATAAAGCAACTAGATCAATGTGTGGTTGTAGGGGCTTACAAGAATGTTTTTGCCCAGTAAGGTAAGACAGCAGCTAACTTTGGTTGGAAAACATTGTCTACCTATGCATTTCCAACAGGAGCACAACACACTCCAGAAAACAAAACAAAACAAAACAAAACAACCCGATCCATTTAATGGCAGAATGCAATAAGCAAACAGTAAAAGGACCTGCCCTCCACACTCTTAAAGGAATACCCAGCAGTGGTAGCAAAGGAGATTTACTGCCTCGCTCATTGGTTCAAAATAGTTGTTTCGGTGGGCTTATGGCCGTACTGCACTGAACAAACCCAATTTTTCTCTCGCATCGCTTTCACACTGGCATAACTTCCACTGACTTGTAAAGAGCAGCTTTTGGTTTACACCCGTGAAGGTAAATATGGGATCAGACCCAACGTACCAACACTCTGTGTTTGTGCCAGTTCTTCAGGAAGCTGCATCAATACAATATCCTATTCAGTTTGCAAAACGAACTTGGAACCAGCCTTCATCTGTGCATTCATCTGTGCAAGGAACTGATGTTGCATACAGACCACTGAAGAAAGCATGTGATATAGGCATAGTCTGTGACAGTCCCAGCCTCATTTGCTATGCTGCTTTTCGAACTAGGCTTCACTTTCCACTTTGGTGTTAATCAAAGATTTCAGACAAGTCAGCCATCTGAGACCAGAGACTCAAGTATGGAAAGGCATGGCATAATTGCATCCAGAGGTTTTCAAACATGACAGGCTTCTTGGTTTCACAATGCCGACAGAATCTGTAACAAAATTCATCTGACCTCTGTGACCTTGTTTTCATTTGTTTCCTGTTATTATAATCACATCTTTTGACAGACTCCATCTACCCTCCCCAGTTTGAAAAATAAAACTAATCTTTTCTTGAATTATCATAGGTTATCTCAGTTGCCCCCAGTAATTACAGCTGTCATTTAGTCTACTAGGCTCATACTGTAAACTTGTTTTGCCTTTAATACCTAACTAGTTCAAATGGCCAAGATCTTACAGGATTACCTGTGCTATATAGAAAAATCACTTGAGAGTATTACACTAGTGTTATGTAGCTACACAAAGTATTAAAAATGGCTTCCAAACACCCATGCAGATGGGGCCTACAATGACTGGGGCACTGCCAGGTCTAGATATTTTATTCCATAATTCTATTCCATTTTCTGTCAGCTAGTTCTAAGTTGGCTATTTAATCCTTGGCTTACGTTCAAGCCTCTGTTTTAATCATCTCAGCAGCCTGAAGATCATACATCTGTCTTTCACATTGATCTAGATTACTAGATTGCTTCCTGCCCTCCTGTCTTCCAATGAGAAAACCAACTTTTCTCATCTTCCCTCTTTGCTTAGAGGCCACAGACCTATTATCATCCCTTTTTGTCCAAATGGCATCTCAGAGATTTTGTGTGCTGCTCTCATGAACCTGCTGACACATAGAGTTCCCTTACACATAGGGACACATAGGATGGAAAATCCTTCCTCACTTTATTAAGCCGCTACCTTGACAGACTAGATGTACCAGAGCTGATAAAAATATAAGAATTTCCCACATAAAGGAGACCTACCACTTTATCTCAGCTACTGCCCTGACTTGGAGCGTAACAACATTCAAGCCTCGCTACCTAATGTGCCGAAGTGGAAAAACCCAAATTGATGCTGATGGATGAAGCCGCTTGTATCACGGCTCAGGAGGCACAGACTGGAGACGCCATGAGAGAGGAACCTCTGCCTGCAGCTCCTCATAGGTGCCTAGTGCAAAGCACCCGCAGTAGCTGCTGCTGGTGCATCGTGTGTGAGGGAAGTCGCAGGGTTGAAAGGAAACTCAGACTTCCAGCCTGGGAAGTTCCCTTCCCTATGCTTGCCTGAAATGAAAAATATGGGCTGCCTCAGCACAAACTGCCTCTGAGCATTTAATCTGTCCTCCTGCTCCTCCTCAGTGCAGCTGGGGCTGTCACTGCTACCTGCAGTGTGGGGGCGGTCGGGACTGGGAAAGGCCCACACGTCCATGAGGAACCCCTGCAGAAAGCCTGCCATGTACAGACCCTCCCTCATCTGGCATGGCCTCCCCGCCATTGTCCCTGAGCTTCTCTCCACGTCGTTGTTTCTTTTGGGGTGTTAATTATCAGTGACATTTGCTTGAAAAGAAGCTCCATGTTCTCTCAGAGCTGCTCTGTTCCTGCTGCTCATTTTGGCTACGAGATTACAGCTCTCAGTCCTTGAGATCCCTGTCATGTTGCTATCGATGGGGAATAAATAGTCCTGACTGACTATGCTGTGCAGAGACCTTTCTGCCAGGCAAGGTTTGTTAAGCTCTCAGTCCCGGTGCCCAAAAGTACCAAAGCTATATAAGACTTTTTCAAAAAAGCCTGAAACTCTCCTGCACTGGGGACTTCACATGCGAGGGCAGGCCCCTAAAAAGGTTTGCTGATGGTTGCAGGCTTCGTGCTGTGGCTGGATGAACTAGTTGGTGCAGCAACGGTTGGTTGGGCATAGAAGAAAGCTGGAAGCCGTCCTTGTCTGGGCAAATCTAGTCATCATCTTCACACTGCTGCATTTCGGGGGGGCACTGAAACACCTGCTGGTGACAAGCGTGGCTACTAGAAGGGCAAGCATTTGGACAATCTCCAGATCCAAGGCAACGTACTTTACATTGTTTTGGGAAGATCCAAGGCATCCCACAGAGCTGGAAGCTCAAGGCTTTGCAGCTGCTGGTCTTTTGCTATCATTTCCTCCTGGTGAAGACAGATAAGCAATGAAGGAAGGAGCCTTTTCTTCTGTGTTATTGATTTCTTTCAGCTGGACCCCCTCCCCATATGAGTGCCTGTTAAAATAAGGCCCCATATCACGTATTCACAGTGTATGAAATAAGGAAGGATGTCTTTTTTAACAAAAGATGCCTCTTGTTACAAAATAAGTGCTTTTCTGGTGATAAAGCACAAGCAAGGGAAGCAACAGCAAATATGAAAGACCTGTGGAAACGATTTTTTAAGAGAAGAGCAGATTCTGTTAAGTATCAGTGTCAGGGTAAGGCCAAGAGCTACAGGTGACAAGAGGTTTGGGGATTTTGCAGGGCTAACCTGAAAAGACCTCTGCTCTCTGCCAGGTGTTTGGTAAAATTGCGCTGAACGATACCACAGAAATCAACCGCAACAACAACTTCCAGACCTTCCCCCAGGCAGTGCTGCTGCTTTTCAGGTGGGTGTCTGACAGCTCTGGATTGTGTCAGTCTGGGAGCACGATTCCTCTGCTCTTGGGCTCAGCTTATCTCCTTCTACTGTGTCATGCTCACGAGGTGAGTAGAAACATGTTGTCCCTTAGCGGGGGAGCCTAGAAGTTGTGTCAGATGAAATGACCAGTCCATTAAGCTTTGTACCCTGCCAGCTGACACTGGCCAACACTCAGTGCTGGGGAGGGAGGCAAGTCCTCCTACTCAGAAGGAAGGTAGCCAGTTTTCAGTGCTCTCAAATGTTGATATGCACCACAAACTCCTTTCTTTCAAATCAAGCCAGTATGACTTCCAGCTTATTTTATCAGAGAAAGGGACATGAACTCCTACTCATGCTTTGTGATGGCCATGCCCAGCTCAACTTAGCATATCATCCTGCTCCAGCTGTGGCCAGGTATGCCGGGGCCAGGGAGGGGTGCTGAAGGGGTGGGGAGTTGGCACAAATTCAACACTCTCTCCTTGTTTTCAAGGAGTTTTTTCATGCAATCCATAGCCATGTCACACACATCTCGATGACTCTGGCTGGTTGGAACATGACAGCCCCATACCCAGACTAGGGAAAGCTAGTAAGGAATAACACGTTGATGATGGCAACAAAGCCAAAAAGAGGAGCAGGCTATGCCAGTGTATGTCAAAGCCTGGCCATCAGCCTAACTTGCTCTTAATTGACCTCAGTGGCAAAATTCCCATTAATGTTCATGGGATCAGGACCAGGTTGCTAATGTGCCAGTCTCTCTCACATCAAAAGTCACTGCTGTCTTCCCTTGCCCTTTGCCATGCCCAGGTGTGCCACTGGTGAGGCATGGCAGGAAATCATGCTGGCATGTCTCCCAGACAAGAAGTGCGACCCAGAGTCGGAGCCAGCCAACTCCACCGAAGCCGATCACTCCTGTGGCAGCAGCTTCGCCGTCTTCTATTTTATCAGCTTCTACATGCTCTGTGCCTTCCTGGTGAGTCTGCCCCAGCACCAAAACCTGCCCTCTGTCAGACTGAGCCGCTGCCTCCCCATATATCAGCCCTGCACAGCAGAAGAATGATCTCAGAGAGGGGAAATCTCCCCATGGGGTCTTTCCCAGCAGCACCCTTTCAGTGACAACACTCCCTTGGTCACTGCCATTCCTGCCTCCCTCCAGCTCTGGGGGATGCTCTCCTTCCAATTCCAATCCTTTGTGAACAGCAAAGGAGTGGTCTCTGCCCCCCCCCCAATGAGAAAACCAAATTAGCGTGTTGTGGGCTGTGCTGAGGCTAGCAACGCCTCAGCCACACTTCCCACCTTCCCTCCTACCTTCCTTCTGGCTGCTGAGCAGGTTTTTCCTCCCCTGCCAGCAGCAGTGACTGTGAGAATACACATATCCCACTTGCATCTGTTCCATGTTGGCAATGCGGCATTGCTCAGAGCGACAGCACATGCTCTGCAGCTGGCATCAGTGCGCAAAACTCTCCCAGTGAACAGCAGCAACATTTTAAAAGTTTTGGTCTTTGGCCAGAAGAAAGGGCTTTTATCTCAGCCCCACTGCCTGTAGAGGATAAATCCCAGGTTCTCCCACCACTACCCCGTTCTGCTGGGCAAAGACACAGGTAAATAAAAAGACACAGGTAAATAAAAAGCCATCACAGCATGTCTAAGCAATCAGCAAACTTGGGCCTCATCCATTCAGTAGGGAAGAGAAAAATGTGGCCAGCGGAGAATATCCCACCTCTGGGATCTTCCCATTTAAACTGGGGGGCTGGCATGGAGGAACAGAGAACCCACCCCCAACAGCTTCCTACTTTTGTGAGTCCAAATCCAGACCTTAAATGGAGAACCTGCTAAAGTCTACTGTTACCTGCCTCATCCATCAAGTCATCTCTGTCCTTGTTTGCAGATCATCAATCTTTTTGTAGCTGTTATAATGGATAACTTTGATTACCTGACGAGGGACTGGTCCATTTTAGGACCACACCACCTGGATGAGTTTAAAAGGATCTGGGCAGAGTATGACCCTGAAGCCAAGTAAGTAACCCAGCCCGGATATCAGAGCTCTTCGGCAGAACAGGCCCGTTATTTTCTGTTCTCTAGACCCAGTGCTGTAAGTGCCATGTTCCTCCTGTAGGAACACTTTTTTTCTGCAAAAATCCCAAAAGAGATACCTCCACAAGGTATTGCTGGTGAATCCATAAGCCAGCAGTGCAAGGATACGCACAAAAATCTCAGCATTTAGGCTGCACTGTTGCCTGGCAGGACATTGCTTCACTTTCAGTCAGGGGGAGATATAGACTGTTTAGGGAAGGGCAGCAGGAGATTGAGCAAAGGAGGTTGGAGGGTTGGTTTATTGTTGCCTGTGTTTGGGATATTGAGCTATGACTCTCCTATTTAACTTTCTACTCACAGTAGAACTGCTGTGCTCAAATCTCTGTTTTGTCGTATGTCATATAGGCCCATCACAACCTGTACCTTCACATGGCTGCATTACGTTGTCTGCAGGGTTATTCACATCAGCAGACTTGCAGGGATTTAAAGTTACACAAGAACAACTCACACAAGGGCTTAACTGACATTCATTATTATATGCTCTGTTTGACACATGCTTAGGCTTAAAGTGCATTTAGATCCCTGTGGCATTACAGTACAGTTGACAATTGTAATTGCAAAGCCCCCTTCATAATGCAAAAACTGTGGAAAGAGATCTTGGCGTAAACTAAAAGCAGATCTCTTTAGGAGACATAGTGTCAAGATTAATTTGGGCTCAGGTTCTGCAATATGTGAGGCCGTGTCACGTTATCAGGGATACATAAATTGAAACCCTTCTTCCCATCTATGGTGACTGCCCAGAGAGACTCTTAATATGGATGGGGGATAAGCAGAGAATTCTATTAAATATTCTGTTTGTTAACAAAACAGATGCTACTATTTGTGCTTGTTTGAAGGCAAGACTGCAGTGGCTGAAGCTATATAATAGATAGCCGCTGAGTCCAGATGACATCCTGTTCCTTCCCATCTATAAATGGGAAGCTCTTTTTTTCCTTTTTCCCATCCATGTCCCATGCTTGAAGCCCTACCTCTGGCTCTGGTAGCTCTCCCCCCTCCATGAGAGAATTATTCTTTTGAGATGCCATTTACAGACCTTAAAAGAAACCCAACTGCTGCTGTGGAGGCAGCAGTTTGCACTGGCTCTAGTGACAGCCCAAAGCATAAACAAGTATCAAAAGACAGTGGCTTGGGGCTATTTATATGGGAGGTAAAGCGCCAGGAAAAAAGAGAGCCTTTGCACCTCTGTGCCTGCTATAGACCTAAGACCGGCAGGTAAACAGCCGTAGATGTTGAGCAGGTCAGTGGCAGGGGGGAAACCCCAAATTGTCCACTCATGCACTGAAGAACTGCGGCATTCAAAACACTGAAGTCAATTCATGCAAGTATTGACTCGTGTGTGACTGACACCTGGGTTTTCTGTACTAGTAGAAGTTATATGAGTGCTGGGCAAATCCTGAGGAAAGCACTGAATGCAAGAGGCCTGAAATGATACCGTCAGCTATGCCCAGGCTATAGGGAGTGGTGGTGCGGGGCTGGAAAGACCTCAGCGATACTTCCAGCTGCACCCGCACTCTGCAGGGGGATCAGCAGGTCGCCCCGCGGTAAGGATGCGACCCTCACTGTGCCTTCTTCTTTAGGGGACGCATCAAACACTTGGACGTGGTGACACTGCTCCGGCGGATTCAGCCCCCCCTGGGCTTCGGGAAGCTCTGCCCTCACCGGGTGGCTTGCAAAGTAAGGCACGCTGCGGCTCGGGGAAGGCTGGGAGTCACACGCAGCTAAGCACCCCGCGACCGCGTTTTCTAGCTGAGCCTGCCGCACAGCCGAGGCGCCGGCCGGTTCCCGGCCCGCCGGGCGGGGGCCGGCGCTGGTCCCGGCGGAGCGGGGCGGGAGCGGCGGCGTGTGCTGCCCCGCCGCGGCGGAGCCGGCAGCAGCAGGCGTTTGAACCGTCCCCCCGGCCACCCTGCGCCGCTCCCCGGCTCCTCTGGGCGGCAACAACCCAGCCGAGGGCTGGAGGGTCACCAGCAGGCGGGCTGGCCGCTAGTCAGAGGGCTCAGCGCACCGCCAGCCCTCTCTCCAGCTAGGAGAGAGCATCCGTGCTAACGACAGCTCTCAAATATCGAGCACCGAATCAATCACGCATAGGTTTGCAGGATCAAACACACATCCCAAGACAGATTAGGACAGACAGAAATAACAAGGCAAGTAAAAACACCGCTGAGATTTTCTTTGGACTAAGCAGCGCACCAAAAACCTACCGTTATCGTTCATCCCTGCTTAAATAACCGACAGATATGAAACAGCAAGGTGAGCATGGTATTAAAATACAGGAAGGGCAAGGACAGATTTTCTGTGAAAATGTCGCACTCATTTCTTTGGTTGTGAGACTCCAGCTATGAAAAAGGGCTCTCTCTAGTGAATAATGACATGTTTATAACCTTTATGCTTCCTTCACTTGAGGTTCTTTGTTCACCTCCTTGCAAGTCCCAGAGTTTGTATGTGACACTTGTAGTTGTTTTTATATCAGTCTCAGAGCAAAATACAAAGCTTGGGGCCTGTACACAGAAATATATTACTTCTGTGGCCTACTCCCAATCCCTTCCAGTCTGCTGTCTAGCAATTGTTTGTTGTCCTGATCTGGTTCAAACCCCCCAGTCTATGATTGCAGTGGTAGTGATGGGGGATGTCACCCGTTCCTCCAACTTGGTACTGAACCAGGCCTGTTGCATGAAAGTGGCAGAAGATAGAGCTCAGACAAAATCAACCCCTGAAAGCATAAGAGTTCAAACCAAGTCCCTGGTGTCTCTTACCTCCTGAGACAGAAGGAAGGATGTAAGATCTGGTGACTCTGCTACATCTGTCTCAGATGTATGTCATTGGTCTCACTGAAGTTCACCCTGCAGCTGCAACGGTAGTCAGCACTCTCTGTCCTACATGGCTTTACAGAATTACTGCAGGGCAGACACAGCCTTGTTTTAAAAGGGAGAGGGGGAATAGTTGGATAAAGCAGACCAGCTTTCAGGTTCGGCTAATCCCCTTTCTTCAAGCCTGTCACCCAAAAGAAAGATTCTGGCTCTCTGTTTATATACATTTGCACCAGGCACAGCTTTAGTGCAAGCAAGTTTGCAAGTGCCTCATGAGGTATGAAGAAATCAGTTTGCTCCTGATAAGAAAAAAAAGTGTCATTTAAAAGCCAAATGGTTTGGGGACTGGAACAAATCTCTGTCCGTGTAATACACTGTGGGCAAATGCCCACTGGCCACTGGGGAAAACAAGGGTTAGAAAGTGATAGCCACATTGAAGAAAACAGATTATCTAGCAATGGGAGAGAGACCCCACGGCAAACACACCATGGTTGGGACCATCGGTGGATATGACAATTACTTTATAATTGTGTAACTAAATCCACAGGCCATGGATGCTCACATAAGAGGGGTGGCAGGTCTGGAAGGCATCATGAGGGCATAAGGAAGAGCGCGCTTCAGTCCATGTGTTGGCAGTATGATTGTTCTCTTTTATCGTTACTCCACAGCGCCTTGTCTCCATGAATATGCCACTGAACAGTGATGGGACTGTCATGTTCAATGCCACTCTCTTTGCATTGGTCAGAACAGCACTGAGGATCAAGACAGAAGGTAAGAAGCTTGCTGACTGCAAGGGTACAAAGGTAGCTGAGTGGTGTTCACACCAAAGTGTGCTGAGCCGGAATACAGCAATAGGACATCTTGTGTAAAATGATCCCAGTTACTCGTATGCAGCACATGGTACAAAATGCAATGTAAAGATGTTTGGAGGAATAGTATCTTCTAAGGAGAGAACAGTGTTTCCAGCTGCCTAGAAAGCTGATGGTTCCCATGGTATCATCTCAGATTATTGATCACGTTCTTTGCAATGGTCTCAAAGTTAAAAGTTTTAGATCCGTGTCTGCTCAAACAGCAATCAGGGGGAGGAAGAAGGGCAAAGAAGCCTCCCTTTGTGCAAACTGGCTGCAGAGCTGGGCCACTTTTTGACTGCTGTTGCCACTAATCCTTCAATCCAAGGGAGGCAAAAGAGCTTGGACTTGAGGGGCCCACCTCACTAAAACTCCTCCTGTGCTTCCATTAGCATGAGTTAACATCACATTGTAGTGACAGTGGTGTCATAGACCTAAAGACAGATGAAAAGCAAAGGGACTGTTAATAGCTTTGCATAGACCAGCGGGTTATAGTTGGGGAAAGCAGACAAGATTTTGGGCTCAGCTTGTCCCCTTTGTTGCACTCTGTCACCCGCTGTAAAGAAAGATACTGGTCCTGAGACAAAACCTGACTTCATGTATTAATGAAATGCTCTAAAAGAGCGTGTAGATCTGCGATTCACAGCTAAACACCTCTGCCTCAGGAGTGGCTGCATTACATTTCAGGGATGGGAAAGCAGACCAGCAGAACCCTAGCCTACTGTGCCAGGATTATACTGACAGCTGAGCCAAAAAAAGTAGTAAAATTAAAAAATTATATTAAGGCCTTGAATGTTGTGCTAAACAGAATTTGACTGTAGCCAAAGAGGCTCTCCTGAGGAAAAAGCCAACCACAACGCCTGTAGGACATCTTGTGTCTTATGAAAAAGAGACCCATAAAGGACTCAATTTTCTTGCCCATCTTAGCCTCAAACTCTCAGAGTCATTGCCAGTGAACTCCTGGGAAACCACCTAAAGCCTCAAACTGCTTTCTTTCTTGCCTTAGCAGGATCTTATAAGTGGGTGATTAGGACAGGAGTTTGGAATTGGCCCTCCTGAGTCAGATTTCTGCCTTTGATGCTGTCCACCTGTTTCATCCTCAGCGAGTTACTTAGTGTCCCTATCTTCACTGCATCGTATTAAGAGAGCTACTGCCAGGCAGAGCCCTGTGCAGCATGCTGAGGAGCCTTAATGCTGGGGAGCAATAAGAAAAGCTGCAGGAACAGCACCTTTAGGAGGACAAGATAGTGGTTTTGTACACCTAGAGAGAGAAGAGAGCTTCAATTATAAGGGGTTTGAATGTACATAAATCAAGAAATAGAATCAAAGGTGAGTCGTTTGGGAGGAAATGGGTACCTAGAAGGAAAGGATGTAAACCAAATCTGCTTCACTCTCTCTCAAGGGGTAGTGTGGCTCGATTAATGTCTCATTTAGCTCAGAGCCTCTTGGAGGAACATGTAATGTCGAAGTTCAGACAGTTACATAAAAGGCTTGTTATAGCCTATGCTGTTCTTTGGAAAACAAACACGAATATCCTGGGACAGTCCTCTGAGTTGGATAGCGAAAGCCTTGCACATGCCCAGAGTGCCTCGTCAGAGCACTGTGCAGACTCTCCAAGGCAGACTCTTGGCACCGTGTGAAGAACCTGATATCTGCTGGGAGGCAGCGATTGCAACAGGTAATTCTTGGGAAGTGCTGCAAGCAGGCCCACGTCTTCAGATATCTAGATGCATCTTTACCACCAATTATTTGTCTTCCCCAAGCTGTAGTTTCCCATTAACTGACCTCTATTCTCATCATATTCAACCTTCACTGGATCTCAATTAAAATTTGAAGTGTTAGATGAGATTGTTGCTTTTGGGGATGAAGTAGCAGCATGGTTCTGTTGTTTCTGGCTGTTGGAGACTATCAATCAGTAACACACTCACCTTCTTACCCTGAGATGACTATGCATAGTTAGGAAGAAGACCTCTTGCTGTGAGGGGACCTTAGCAATGGTCAGAGCATCTCTTTGCCCAAAACTTTCCACTACTGAAAAAGCTCTGATATTTTCCTCCTAAGATTGCCATGCCAGACGTGAAAATGCTCCTCTGCAGGGTCTGCTTAATTCCTGTCTCTGATGATTTTCACCCTGCAGGTAACCTGGAGCAAGCCAACGAAGAGCTGAGAGCAATAATTAAGAAAATCTGGAAGCGCACCAGTATGAAGCTGCTGGACCAGGTGGTGCCTCCCGCAGGTGGTGAGTGCAGGATCTTGTCCCTGTCTCTGAATCTCTCTGTCTTTTTCCCCACCTGACATGTCCTACTGCACCTCGTGGTCATCAGGTGGAATATGGGGGACAAGCTTTCTCCTACAAGCTGTTACCTGTATTTCATCAGGCTGATGCCTGTACTAACATGAATAACATGTTCTTACTGCTGAGAAATCAGTGAAGGAAGAAAAGGTGTATAAACAGGAGTTAGAAAACCTTTATTCCTAGATCTTGCCCCAGTTTGATGATAGGCATTTGCTCCCCTGGACATTACCTCGTGCCTGCTGGGGGCAAAGGAAGCAGGCAGAGCTAAGTAGCTCCAGGGAGGATGATGTGAACTTTATCTGATTGAATAAGTTAAGGGTGCAGCCCCATCTCATAACCCCTTCATATTTAGCAAAACTACCTTCACTACCGCATATAATTCTTTTTTTACTCACATAACTGCTTTCTGTTATGATACCTGTCAAAGACTCATGTACCCGGGGACATTCCTCAGCCAGTCTGAACTGGTGTAACAGATTGCTGTGGGTTTCTGTGCAGCATCCCTGGTAGGCTGTAATTACCAGGCTTCTGGAAAACTCCTTTGCTAGGCTTCTTGGGACCCCAGGTGCATGGGCATCCAGCATGGCCTTCACTGACCTTCCAGGTGGCTCCAGGGGTTATACCACAAAACAGCACTTAGCAGTTAGTTAACAGTTGCAGCCAGATCCTGAACTTTGCTCAGCCTGCTCTGAAGTCAATGGACCTTGTCTTATAAAATTTCCAGTGGGTTTAGAGAAGGGAGGAGAGTTACCTGGATAAAAACTTATTGCACATTTTGGCTCATTGACAGTTTATATTGAGTGAGAATACAGCAATGACTGCATTTCTGGGGAGAGGTGATCATTTTGGTTCGCTCACACCCATGCTAGGCACAACCAGACAGAATTTCAATGCAGAGAAGGGCCAGATCAGATCTGGGATGGATGGTCAGTCAGATGCTGTTGGTGAGCCCAGACTCTGAGTATATATTACCCCAGGGTATCACAAGACAGAGCAGCATGTGTTGACCCAGACTGGGAGGCTGCTGATATAGCAAGATCCTATGTGGTAAACCAATACCAGAGACTGCAAAGGTTAGAGGCACTTCACCATAAACAATGTACATCCAGAGGTGAATAGCTACAGGGGTTCTCTGCCAGCAGAGCCAGTCTATCCAAATGCCATGTACACCTCTCCTCGTAACTACTTACAGCAAGCTCTGGCTGTGGAGCAATCCCTTCCTTCAGCCCTGCATCCTGACGCCATAAAAAGCAGAGATGTACTGTGGTGCCTAGTGTTTCTGCTGTGAATTGCAAGGCTCACATTAGCAAATACACTGTTTAAAATCAGTTGTTTATTTAATTTTTTTTTTTTAATACCCCTTTACAGATGACGAGGTGACTGTCGGGAAGTTCTACGCCACTTTCCTGATTCAGGAGTATTTCCGGAAGTTCAAGAAACGTAAAGAACAGGGACTGGTGGGCAAGCCCTCCCAGCGCAATGCACTCTCCTTGCAGGTGACAAGCGGGCACAGGATGGACAGGGGTGGTACAGTAGAGGCATTTGACCCCACTTCCCTCGCAACCATTCTGGGGGCTGTAATGGTCTATCCCCGCTGGAAAGGAGCTTGTAAACCCCTCAAATTACCACATCAATCCTTTTGGATAAATGTGTATGTACCATGGGCCACATCCCTTAGCTCTGGAGGTGGAAGGCACAAGTGAGGTATATCCAGTTTATCAATCTGCTGGTAATTGAAATTTGGGTTCCTTTTAGAGAACTGGTATGAAGTGTCCCGCAGACATTTGCTTATTACCACATTCATTCTACCCTTTCTGAGGGGAACACTGTAACAGGGTCAGGGAGAACATGTTGCCAGGAGGCAAAATCAGTTAAAAAGCAAAAAGCATGGCTAAATGCCAAGGCCATCCAATGGACAGGGCACCAAGCTCTAAGATCTGGGATCTGTTCACCACTGTGCTTACATATTCACTGGGTGGACCACCAGACTGTGTGAAAGAATGAGAAAGCCCCATTGACTGTACAAGCAGCACCATTTATGTCCCTTGAGTGTACAGTAAGGAAGAAGGGCCACTGGAGTTCCAGCAAGCTAAAAAGTGCTCTGACACAGGCACAGATACAGACTGAGGTCTCGGCATACCCACAGCTTACCTCCCTGGATGGACTCCCTGGAATGGATTCCAGTCAGTGAGGGGTTGAGGACTGTCCAGGTCCAGATGCCAGAAGTTTCACTATTAAATCCATATTTAAGCTGTTGATTAAAAAGAAGAGATTTTCAGAGGCGCCAAGTACATGGTTCGGCTGGAACTGTGGCTGCTCTAGGGCTTCTGGTTGTGGATCTGAGAACCCAAAGTTGAAAGTATGCAGACTTGCTTAGTCAAGCCTGTGGATTTATGTCTATGTCCTGCTGTGATGAAGCCAGGGGACTAGCAACAAACATTCCTGTGTTGAATTGCTAAGAGTTTTTCCCTCTCTAAGCTGGAGATGAAAGAATAGAATTTGTTGGTGTTTTTCTAGGAGCTGGGGCCTTCACAGTGCTTAGGAAGAAATAGCACTGCTTTTATTTCTCATATACCCACTCGGAGATATGAAGCTCTATAGTTTGCTGTTTTGCAGGCTGGTCTGCGCACACTTCACGACATTGGGCCAGAGATCCGACGAGCAATTTCTGGAGACCTGACAGCTGAAGAAGAGCTAGATAAGGCCATGAAAGAAGCTGTTTCTGCTGCCTCTGAAGATGATATCTTCCGGGTAGGTGCTGAACAAGTTTACAAGCTGAGGCTAGACCAGCAGCCAAGCTCAAAGAGTGCTACATTCTCTTTTATGCACTCTGTATTGCAGCTGGGCCCTCCTTCTTGTTTTCTAGACCCTAGAGTGGTGGACTCAGGGTGCCAGGTCCTGACATCTTTGCACAGTTTTTATCCCATTTTCTTCTCAATGGAAGTTTCCCTCATAAATCCTAAATAAAATCAGAATGAGAATGGCCAAAGAGTCTGAAGAACAGATAAGTTCAGCCATCCTACCATCTGTAGAGCAGCAGCCAGGCACACTTTGGTATTTTGTTCACTCCTCCTTTCACCGGCACTAGTACTGTCCTTCCAAAAAGTACACCAGAACCCAACAGAGCTCCTATGGAAGGAGGAAATTTTCTGAGCAAGTTACCTAAATCTTCTCTTTCTTATTTCATTCCTATTTCTTGTAATTGTCTCCTCCGGTAATATTTCCTCTCCTTTGGCATTTTCCTCCTTTCCTTACAGAAAGGTGCTGTCAGTCCCTTTCACTACTCATCATCTAAACACTACGTAACTGGCTCATTAAATCTTTCTTCATTTGTTCCTCCAGGTGATTAATAGTTTCTGGTGCCCTTCTCAAATTCCCTCTCATGTCTAAATGTTGCTTTGTAACTGCACTGTGAAAACTGGAGAGCAGTTATCTGATTCTTGCATCCCTACCCAGTCTTGCACTCCCAGGACTGGTGGGAGGTGTAGAGACACCTTTGCCTCACCTATGCACCTGGCCAGTCCTCTGAAATATCTTAGAAAGCTAAAGCTTTCACAGCCTGGCTGTACCTAGTCTCTCTGACAGAGAAGTCCATGCACTGTCCTCTGGCAGAGAGAGCACTAGTGCCATCATGGTCGTCACATTTTTTTTCCTCAACAACAGGCTACGCAGGAAACACCAGGGCCCTTGCACATCTTCTCACTCACAAAGGGAAAATAATTTCTGTTTCTCTGACAGAGAGCCGGAGGCTTGTTTGGAAACCATGTCAGCTATTACCAAAGTGATGGCAGGAGTGCGTTCCCCCAGACATTCACCACCCAGCGACCTTTGCACATCAATAAGTCTGGCAACAACCAGGGAGATACCGAGTCTCCATCTCATGAGAAGTTAGTGGACTCCACCTTCACTCCCAGCAGCTACTCATCTTCAGGCTCCAATGCCAACATCAACAATGCCAACAACACTGCCCTGTGCCGCTTCCCCAGCCCACCCAGCTACCCCAGCACCGTCAGCACAGTGGAAGGCCACGGGACCCCCTTGTCACCCACCATACGTGTGCAGGAGGCTCCTTGGAAACTACCTTCCAAAAGGTAAGCTTCACAGAGCAGAGTGTGGGTCAAGGGACCAGGGAGAGGAACATGCATGCAAACACAAGAGCACTGCTGCCTAGCTGAAGTCACCCACCAGACACCGCCCAGCCTGCAGCCTGGATTGAGCCTCCTGGTTCTCCACTTGTGCCAAAGCCCACAGTGAAACAGATATGCATCAGTTGACCACTGCAAAGAAGCAGCACTCTCACTGACCAACACACTTGATTTCTTTGGGCTTTATCATGAAGAAACCTTTGTAAAAACCAAAAGGAGCTTTATTTATCCCTCTTTCACCACAGGGAGGTGTTTTATCAACTGCTAACTGAAAGACAAAGGGACTGCAATTCATCTTTTAAGCACCCAATAGGGAGCTTTGTGGAAGTCAGTGGTTTTTCATTCAGTGGGTCACATCCCTACAGAGGTCACCAAAGGCATTCTGGGAGGAGGGGGGCAAGGTTTTCAGAAATGCAATACTGTACCAAGCAAAGAAAATCCCCTTCTCTGGACAGCTTTCAGGCTGTCTATAGACAGATGACTAATACGAAAGGAGTACAATTTTTATCAGTGGGGGATTTCTTTAACCATTTCAGTAACAGCAGGAAGGAGCTGGAAATTTTTTTCAGTGCAGAGGGTGGGCAATGTGAGAAGGTGGAGAAATGCTGCCCCAGCAAAGGACAGAATAGGACAATAAGACGGAGGAAATTCAGTGGGTGCAGAATTGCCCAAGTAAAAGAGTCCAGTGGTTTTTCTATTTCGTGCCTTCTTGAGGGAGGCCACAGGAGTTGCACAACATGTGTTACCATCTGCCCTCCCCCATGCTGACTTGTGCTGATGTGACACTGCTAACATGGTGTTCTTTTCTCTTCTTGCTTCCTTGGGTATCTTCCTTGAATTAGGACGCATTACTACGAAACACTGGGACGGTACGTGTTCTCCCTCATACTCTAATGCTCTCTGGGTATAAATCCCATTGTTTGTCCCATTGAAAGTCCAAATCCTCATTAATGCTGAATATAAGCTCTTCTTTTTGGTGTCAGTAGGGCTGAAAAAGAGGTAATGATCACCATGACATCTCCAGAAAATACTCCCAACTTGGGCTTTTCTGCCCACAGGCAGGTAGTGATGCATGGACTGTTTCTAGTTGGTTTCTAGATTTGAGGGGTTTTTAGAGTTTCTAGCTGGGCTCACACATCTAGGCACTCTCTGATCACAGCACAGCGAAGTACACCCTGGCATGTTCATACAAAAATTCTGTACGGTTTTGGCTAAACACAGACTGTTGAATAGGGGGAGCTGCCATGTACTGATTTCTCCCCTCTACACCTTAGCAGTTTTACTTGCCTCCCATCTCAGCAGGAAGGTCACTCCAGCACTGTCTTACAGGCTGTTCTATATCATGCATATGCACATTTCTTCTAGTGCTTTTTGCTCAAATCAAATGATAAAATAATGTTTTCTATCCAGTCCCTGAAAGTTGAAAAAAACCTGCCACACTGCTCTCTTCTGTGAATGCTAGTAGCAGACTGACATTCGCTCCAATACCTTCATGTTGGTATCTCAAAGATTCACGCTATCTTCAGATTTTACTTTACTCCTCAGAAAACACAGACTCAGAATGAAGTGAAATATGAGGGCCGAGACGTGCAACAGAGGGACAAGGAGGAGGCAAGCAAGGAATTAAGGGCTGTCACGCTTAAGGGTTTGAACAGATCCTACTGAATTCAGAAGAAGCGCTCTGCAGTTAGTGTTGAGAAAAAAGGGACCAAAGATGGAAAAGACAGCAAGGAACAAGAGCATGAACAGTAGGCAGAGGGAGAGATGGTGCAGAGTAGGGGATTTGGGAAGCAAAGACCATACACCAGAGCTGAGAAGGTTACCGTTAGTGTCTAGGAGGCTTCTCTGAAATTCGTAGCCAAGGCTTTTGCAACAAGGGAAAAGCTGTATTTCCAAGAGCCCATCTCAGATTTTACTTCGAGTTCAGTGAGGTGTATCTTTGGAAATGTGGTCAGTGTGACATGCACATTTATGGAGTACATGTAGTCACAAATGACAATAATATGTTTACAGTATTGTTCAGCATTGATTTAAGAAACTCTTCCTCTGAAAGAGGACAGAGGAAAAGGTTGTTGCTTTGTGTTTGTGAACTCTGCAGCTCTGTTCAGTCTTTGATTTTTCTATGATAGCTCTTCAACATTATAATAAACTGAGACAGATGGAGACTGTCATTCTTGTCTTTATAACAGGTTGTCTTTACCATCTCCATATCTTGACTTGTCTTTTTTGCTCATTAGCTCCAGTTCCAGAGACAGCCAGCTGGCAATTGTTTGCCAAGAGGAAGTGTCTCAGGATGAGACTTATGATGAAAATTTGAATGAAGACATTGAGTACTGTAGTGAACCAAGTCTGCTCTCTACTGAAATGTGAGCTTTGCAGCTTTAGTCAAGGTGTTTGGGTGGTTCTTTAATTGAAGGGGAGAGGTGGGAAGAGGTGACGTTTTTCTACAAAAATTTCAATTTATGGGATAAGGCCAGAAGACTTTAGTCAGACAACTCAAATATCAGAAAATAATTTTAAAAAAATGCAGTTCAGCTCTCAGCAGTAACATTGAAAAGGATCTCTCTCACCTAGGATTTTCCTTCTCCTCTGAATGAGACATCTGAATCTGCAGGGCCTCCTGCCCCCATTCACTTCCACCATCTAATGTTCCCAGATCTCTTTAGAGCATTCTCTGTCTCATGGCCTCTCTTACTGCTCCTGGACCAGTTATAGCTCAAAGTTAGCTCGCTATTGCACCCATTTGATAGCATGATCTTCCTGGCTTCCCTACTGGAAGAGGGGTTATTCTGTCCAGTATCAGCTGCTTTTCCAGAATCCCTCTGTTCTCCTTTCCAGGCTTGCATACCAAGATGATGAAAACAGACAACTTACTCCACCAGAAAACAACAAAGGAGAGGACACCCGGCACTCTCCGAAGAAAGGGTTTCTGTGCTCCTCAGCACTAGGTAACATCCCAGTGTGACATGTGGGCTGTGCTCTCCTCTTCCTCGACTGAGTTCTCACATCTTGCTGGAGGAATCCCAGCGTGTGTGGGCATGGGTGTTGCTGTTTGCTGCATTTAGCTCATGAGACCAGGAATCCCACGGCCTGCATACAATCATGCACGTGACTCTACTGACTTTATGCTCAGTCAGTAGATGAATCTGTGGCTGTTTGGATAGTCCATGTGATCTGTTTGATTAAGCCTGCCTGTGAATTAGGGCAGTTTATTAGAGCGCTGTAGACTCTCCAAACAATCACCAAGGAGTCCCTGAATGGGCTAGCCTTCAGTATATGGTGTTCTGTTCTGAGTGTATTCAGCAGGGAGAAAGGAGAGGTTGTCTCTTTTGTCCGCTACGAGGAAAACAGTGAATTTCAGATTAAGTTAATACAATACAAATTTGCTTTCTGCTCTAATTGTACCTGGAGATTTTCAAGTGCTTGAGCGTGCAGACTACACTCAGGTGAAATCCATGAATCACAAGATTTTATGAAAGTATCAGGACAAATGTGAGAGTCTGGAATAAAATGAGCTTTTTTATGTGGAATATTTTTCAGCCTTTTTCCTGAGTACTGGTGTGGAGAAAAAGGACATTTAGGGGAGAAACTAAAAAGAATCCTGTATATAAAATATATTCTTACAAAATACAAGTGACAGACTAGGTAGTGTAATGTTTAAACTGAGGCTACTGAGTCTTCACTCAAATCCTTCAGGATGCTTCTACAACTGAGTATTTTAAAAGCATTTATTTTATTTCAAAACTTAAAATATTAGGCAATGACAATTCCTATATCTATCTGTAAGGCCAAATTTGCAGTCAGTCCTCAATACAATGCTTCATTAACTACATTCTAGTGAATATTTACACAGTGATGTCATACTCGTTTTACTAGTTTTTTCTCTAGAAAGAGGAAATACTTTTATCTGCATTGTAGCATTCGTTCTCTGGGTTATATCACAAGTTTCCCCCAACCCCTGAGATGGCCTTTTCTCAACAAATCAATATTATAGATACTTACTATTTTCAGAATTCTAATTTTCTTTCCTTCTTTAGAAAAATGTCAACAGGATCAAGTCCACAAAATATTTTAGCGTGTCATGCAGCTCTATCTTTAATACTGGATTTATCTGCCATTCTTCAAAAGTAAAGCCTGTGCATTTGTTCATAAACATACTTTGCAGTACTTTTAAATTCCTGCATAGGGAGTACCTTTCTCATATTTACAGAAGTAAAGTTTAATTTTATAGCAAGTAAAAAATGCAACTGTTTTAACAGTTCCCCATAAATCTTTTTTTTTTCCAAGAGATGAAAACTGTTTTCTCTTCCCTTCTTTCCCAATTTTGAAAATGCTTCATGTCTATATAAGCAGCTTCCATTCACCAGTGAATTCAACCATTGATTAATTCACTTCCACTTGACCTTGCTATAGACATAGCCTCATAAACTGTGGTATGTCTGGCAGCTAAGGGACACAGATCACATGCAAGCAGGAGGCTGATGTCACCTGAGCAGCCTGACGTCCCCTCCCGCACGTTGTGTACAGCCAGGCACAGCACCAGAGCCTCAGTTGCCATCATCAGTCCCGTTGAGGGCTTTACCTGAACCAGAGAGGTCTGAGAACACTTCCACTGCTTAGGAGGGAAATCAGCTGCATCATCTACTAAGACAGTGTTTTAAAAGAGGAAAAATAAAAATCATCATCCAGAATTTAATCTTGCAGCTTGCTTGGAAGGTAGTGCTGGTTGGTCCATGATGCTTGACTGCTTTTTGTAAATATAAATGCTTTGGAAAGGGCAAGGTGTTGAGGGAAAGTGAACAGAGCCTAAAATGTGGGTGTCTTTGCTGTATCTCCAATGGGGCTGCACTAAAAGAAATTGAAATCAGACTAACTGTAGTGTAGTATGAGTGATGGACACAGTTGTGTGTGATTACTGTTTCAGGTCGAAGAGCATCTTTTCACTTAGAGTGTCTGAAAAGACAGAAAAACCAGGGCGTCGACGTCTCACAGAAGACAGTTCTGCCTTTGCATCTGGTACATCATCAGGTAAGCATTAATAGCCACAAAGGGCCCAGCAATATAACTGAGACTCTACCATCTGCAGTGCCCTCCCACTGTATCCCAACCAACTTTTTAAAAACCATTTGGGATAGTTTCTCACCCATATCAAAGGTCCAATTTTTAGAAATTCTATTTGCCATCATGCTCATTCCTGCTTTCAGGATTTTTATCATTCCCAGAAGAATGCTACAGGAACATGTCCTTTGGATTCAGCAGAGCTATCATTTTCTGATGTCTGTGAAAGAGTAAAATAAAAAACTAGCTAAAAGATAAAAATAACTACCCAAATTGCATGCTGCAGTGCAATTACACTGGCTTTGATGGTAGTATACATATGAATAAAATGTGCAGGGTCTACTTTCATATTAAAGGTAACTGTAATTAATCATTTTAAAACATAAACTGATTACATGTAATTAATCAGCTTCTTAAGCCCTTTGTAACTGCATTCAGCAACCTAGCAAATGTATGCTTAGGCACGTACCTACATGATTAGCCAGCTGTCATAGTCCAAAGTAGATTTGCGTCTTTTAGTTTGATGCTGCCACTTTTTGTCACCATAAAAGATACAGGTGCAGATGGTAGTGCCAGCCTTGCAAGTGAGGCGTCCTGCTCTGTGCAGTCCCCCAGGGCAGGGCAGAATGGCCTCCCCACCTCCCTAGGCTGCCACAGGGGCAGAAAATGCCACACGGCAGGGGCGGGAGGAGTGCAAAGTCAGGGCAGAGGAATGAGAGATGAGCGTGCTTGAGGCTCCCTGGCTTTGCTCACCTCCATGCCCAGCCAGTTATCCTTTAAGGATCGAGCTCCAGAAAGCAGTGGTCTGCAGAGAGTTACAGCTGTGGCAGGGACAACCAGCAAATGTGTTGGGGCAGGGAGGAGCAGGCAGGAAACAGCTTCCCACCTTCCCCACAGCAGCAACAGTCTTCCTGAGACTTTCTGCCCTCCCACGGCAGGCCAGGCAGAGGGGACCCATGCCTCCCACTCTCTCAGCCCACCCAGCCAGCAGAATCACCTCCCTCCAACCTGTACAAAGAGGAGGGAGCTACTTCACCCTTCCTCATCCCGCCATGCAGCTCCAAACCTAGAGGGAGGGGGCTCTACCCACCCCAGTGTCACTCAGCCAGACTGAAGGGTTACTTGGAAATAGGCATCTGGCCTCCAGCTGACAACACTCAGCAGTGTTCATATGTTTACAAAAATGTTAGCCTACTACAGTGCTTAAAACAAGAACATAAAGGGGAAAGGTTGCCTCCACTAAGCGCAATGGATTCATTTGCTCGTGAATGCTTGAAGGGGTATTCTCACGAAATACTCATACACCATGATATGTAAATATATGCAGCTGAAGCTCAAAGCAATCCCTAAGAGC